>NC_135328.1:60330838-60956691 GCF_023851605.1 Tamandua tetradactyla | reverse complement strand
AAACCTGTGTTCAGGCACACAGGGCATCTTATAATAAAAGTGATCTGGAAGATACGAATGCACTGCTGTCGGGAATGTAAAATAATTTCACCACTATGGAAAACAGTTTTGCAGTTCCTCAAAAAGTTAAACATAAAGGTACCATATGAAACAGAAAATCCATACCGGTATATAATCAAAAGAACTTAAAGAAGAGACACTGGTATACCAATGTTCATAGCAGCATTATTTATAATAGCCAAAAGGTAGAAACAACATAAGCATCCATTAAGAGAGGCATGGATAAACAAAATGTGGTATATCCAGACAATGGAATATTATTCAGCCATAAAAAGAATGAAGTTCTGATATGTGCTACAACATGGATGAAACTTGAAAGTATCATGTTGAGTAAAATAAGCCATATGCACAAGGATAAATATTATATATTTCTGCTTGTGTGAGGTATCTAGAATAAGTAAATTCATAGAGACAAAGTAGAATAAAGATTACCGAGGGCTGGGGGGAGGGTGGGAAAGCTATTTCTTGATGATATAAGAGTTTCTGTTTGGGATGATGAAAAAGTTCTGGAAATAGTGGTGATGATTACACAACATTGTAAACGTACTTAATCCACCGAATTGTAAACTTAAAAATGGTAAATTTAAAGTTATATATATTTTATCACAAGGAAGAAAGAAAAAAAAGAAAAGAATGGACAGGACAGAGGAAGCTCCATCAACTCCCCCACTAGAACTGGAAGCATACCTGAAAAGGCACAGAAAAGGTTAGGGTGGCAGTCTGGATAAGACTTGGGAATGGAGAGCTTTGATATTACAAGTAGTGAGCAACTGCTAAGCAGCAGTGCAGGCAGAAGACCATGGCTGATGTGGCAGGGAAATGCCAAGGATTAATGAATGACATTGTGGAGTAAAGAAAAGATGCTTCCTAGTCTGTGGGGTCAAGTTTGCATATGGATGGTGTTTTAGTCTGCCAAAGCTGCCAGAATGCAACACACCAGGGCAGGATCAGCTTTTATTAAAAGGGGATTTACCTAGTTAAAACTTTATAGCTTTTTTTTAGGAAAGGCAATTAACTTTCACCTGAGCTTCTCTGTTTCATGGGAAGGCACACAGCCATGTCTGCTGGCCCTCTCTTCTAGCTTCTGGGTTCCAATGGCTTTCCCCAGGGCAGTTCTTTCTGCATCTCCAAACGTTTAGGCTGAGCTGTAAGTGCTGAGATGAGGTAGGCTGAGCTGCTCGGGCTGTGCTGCGTTGAGCTCTCTTCTGACCTCTCTCTTTTAAGCCCCCAGCTAATTAAACTAGACATCACTCATTGTGGGAGGCATTCCCCTTAGCCAACTGCATATGTCATCAGCGATAGATGAATTTCACATACTGAAGACTTAAGTCCACAGCAACAAAACAATGCGGTGTCATCACTTGGCCACACTGATGCCTAAACGTAACTACTACAGATGGCAACAGATTATAAACGCTGCTTTCCACAGAGGCATATCAATGAGGCTCACTGCTAGAGGTCTATCCAGGGCTTGGTTTTTGAGATCTCTCTACCCAAGTTAGAGCATTCTGCCAGCTCAGAGAAGAGGACCATCTGCAGTGATGGGTTTCCCAAACTTTTGACTAAGCCCAAACTGGTGGCTTCCAGTTGAAAACAAGGGAGGTTGTAAACTTGAATTTGGATACTATGTTAGTTTTCTATTGCTACATCACAGACTTAGTGGCTTTAAGCAACACCTGTTTATTACCTCACAGTTTTCATGGGTCAGGAATATGGGCACAGCTAACTGGGTTCTTGGCTTAGGGTCTAACAAAGCTGCAATCAACTTTTCAGCTGGAGCTGTACTCTCATCTGAGACCTTGGGGGCATGGGGGCTCTCTCCAAGTTCATGCGGTTGGCAGAATTGATTTCCTTGTAGCTGTAGAATTTATGCGTGTTTGCTTCTTCAAGAAAGAGTCTCTACTGCTTAAGTCTCTGAGTTCAGGGAACATAAGCCCTCTTTAAAGGCTCACCTGGTTTAAGTCAGGCCCAGGTCTCCCTTTTTTTTTTTTTTTCCTGTCATGGGCAGGCACTGGGAATCGAACCCGGATCTCCAGCATGGCAGGCGCGAACTCTGCCAGCTGAGCCACCGTGGCCCACCCTAGATCTCCCTTTTAATTAACTCCAAATCAAACTGATCAGGGATCTTTAAACAGGGCAGGTGCTTTCCAATTCTTTTTCAGAGCCCATGATTCCTACCATCTGCCCCCTAATTCAAACATTTATGTTACCTGCTTCACCTCTATCCACTTTGTGATGTCCTTCTAACATTCTAGGATTTCTGAATTTTCATAAGTTCTTGTCCTGCTGACTAGTTCTTGGGCTAAGGGTCTCTGCAGAGACTCCTTAGTCCTTCCAGCACCATTCCTCCATCCACAGGTGTGGTGAACACTTGATATGTTAGTGCCTGAGTGGGGCAGTGTGAAGGGCACAGAGACATTTTCCTAGCAATTTTTCACACTTTTTATTCAAGTATAATTTAGATTCAATAAAGTTCATCCTTTTTAGTGTACAGTTCTGCATACACAATCACAATCAAGAACATGTCCATCAAACCAAAGGTTCCACTGTGCTCCTTTGTAGTCAGACTTGTCACTTTGCCTCTAGCCCCTAACAACCATTAATCTATTTTCTGTTCCTATAGTTTTGCTTTCCCCAGAATGTCATATAAATAGAATCACGCAGTATGTAGCCTTTGTATCTGACTCTTTCCATTTATTGTAATTCATTTGAGATTCATCCCCTTGTTCTGTGGCCCAGTACTGTACCGTTTTTTATTTTAAAGTGGTATTCTGTTGTATGGATGTACCACAGTTTGTTCATCCATTCCCTAGTTGAGGGATATTTGGGTTGTTTCCTAAACATACACATACAGGGTTTTTTGTGAAAACGGAGGCTTTCATTTCACTTGGGTAAATATCTAGGAGGGAGATTGCTGGATAGTATGGTAAGCACATGTTTACTTAATAAAAAAACTGCTTAAATGTTTCCAAAGTGACTACCATTTTGCATTCCCATTAGCAATGTATGACATCTCCAATTTGTTCACATCTTTGTCAGTACTTCTTTTTGTCAGGTTCTTAAGAAGTCATTCTAACAGGTATATATGTATTGGCATCTCATTGTGACTATTTTTTTCTTTTATTCAAGAAGTTGTGGGTTTACAGAACAATCATGCATAAAATACAGGATTCCCTCCTGTACAATAGGATACCACCCTGTTATTAACATCTTTCATTGGTGTGATACAACTGTTGCAATTGGTAAAAGTACATGTTTATAAATATACTACTAACTATGTAGTCCACAGTTTAACTAGGGTTCATTGTTTGTGTAATGAAGTCCCATGGATTTTTTCTGTTGTTGTTAATTTTATTCTATTAATATGTATAAACCAAATATTTCCCCCTTCAACCAATTCAGATATTTATTTCAGTGCTGTTATTTCAGTGCTGCTAATTATATTGACAATGCTGTCTACCATAAACCACCATCAATTACCAAAACATTTATATCTTTCCAAATAGGAACTCTGTAGAGTTGAAGTCTTCACTCCTTATTCCCTACTTCCACTCCATCCCCTGGTAACCTATATTCTAGATCTTGACTCTTTGATTTTGCTTTTCTAATTATTCCATATCAATAAGATCATACAGAACTTGTCCTTTCGTGGTCTGGCTTATTTCAGTTAATGTCTTAAAGTTTCACCCTTGTTGCATGTATCCGAACTTCATTCCTTTCTATGACTGAATAATATTCCATTCATGTATATACCACATTTTGTTTATCCATTCATCTATTGATGGACACTTGGATTGCTTCCATCTTTTGGCAATTGTGAATAATACTGCTAAAAACATCAATGTGCAAATATCTGTTCGAATCCCTGCCTTCAATTCTTTTGGGTATATTCTTAAAGGTGGGATTGTCTGGTCATACATGGTAATTCTATACTTAACTTTCTGAGAAACCACCAAACTGTCTTCCACAGCAGCTGCACCATTACATCACCACCAGCAATGAATGAGTGCTCCTATTTTTCCACGTCTTCTCCAACACTTGTAACTTTCTATTCTTTTTCATAATAGCCATTTTAGAAGGTGTGAAATGGTTGCTCATCATGGTTTTAACTTGCACTTCCCTGATGGCTAATGATGTTGAACATCTTTTCATGTGCTTTTTGGCTATTTATATATCTCCTTTGGAAAGAGGTCTATTCAAGTCTTTTGCCCATTTTTTAATTGGACTGTTTGCCTTTTTGTTGTCAAGTTGAAGGATTTCTTTATATATTCTGAATACTAAACCTTAATCAGATATGTGGTTTCTAAATATTTTCTCCAATTGTGTAGATTTTCATTTTACTTTCGTGATAAAGTCCTTTGAGGAACAATACTTAAAACTTATTATAAAGCCACTGTAATTAAAATAGCATGATGCTCCAAATGTTATCCTCCTGAGCATTTTCTTTCCTTTTAGACTCATTTCCCCTTACAAAAATGGGACTGTGGTTTTCATGCTGTTTTATAACTCCTTATTCCATATTTTGTGAATATCTTTCCACATCAAATACATTGTGACAATATTTTTCTTCTTCCATTAAAAATGCTATTTGCAGATGGTAACCAATATTTTAAAACTTTAACTTATGTGTGAGACTAAAGCAAAAAATATTTATTTGGTACAAAATTTATATTTTGACTAGGGCATTTCCTAATATAACTTATGTGGACAGCTTAATTGAACACCATAAGTACATGGAACCTTGAGTAGGGCATGAGATTTTATAGGTTTGTCCAGAGTGATACCTCAGTAAATCCCAGAAGGATTTGAACAGTAAATAAAAAAAGTATTTACAAAGTCCCCTTGGGAGAATGGCGAGAAAGGGGGAAATTCAACTTCCCCAAGTGGGGAATTTTTGATATTCTCACAAGCAGTGGGGACAACCAAAGCAATTGGCTGAGCTCCCAATCTTGAGGTTTGTTCATATGAAACTGAAGCCTGCAAAGGATAGGCTAAGCCTACTTAAAATTAGGCCTAAGAATCAGCCCCAAGAGAACCTCTTTTGTTGCTCAGATGTGGCCTCTCTCTCTCTGTCCTCCCCCTCTCTACATGGGACACGACTTCCAGGGGTGTGGACCTTCCTGGCAATGTGGGACAGAAATCTTAGAATAAGCTGGGACTCAGCACGAAGGGATTGAGAAAACCTTCTTGACCAAAAGGGGGAAGAGAGAAATAAAGTGTCAATGGCTGAGAGATTCCAAACAGAGTCGAGAGGTTACTCTGGAAGTTACTCTTATGCATTAAACAGATATCACCTTTTTAGTTAAGGTGTAACAGAAAGGCTGGAGGGAACTGCCTGAAAATGTAGAGCTGTGTGCCAGTAGCCATGTTTCTTGAAGATGATTGTACAATGATATAGCTTTCAAAATGTGACTGCGTGATTGTGAAAACCTTGTGCCTGATGCTTCTTTTAGCTACCTTATGGACAGATGAGTAAAACATATGGATTAAAAAATAAATAAATAATGGGGGAACACATGTTAAAATAAATTTAGTAGATTGAAATGCCAGTGATCAGTGAAAAGGAGGGGTTACGGGTATAGTATATATGAATTTTTTTCTGTTTTCTTTTTATTTCTTTTTCTGAATTGATGCAAATGTTCTAAGAAATGATCATGATGATGAATATACAACTATGTGATGAAAAAAGAATGTTCATATTGTATGTGATTGGTTTTGTTAATAAAAATTTGTAAATGTTATCTGCATATTTTATGACTGTGAAATAATGATAAAACAATATGCTCATCGTAAAAGTATTCAAATACAAACACTATAGAAATGTGGGGAAAAAATAGCATGGTACTCACACAAGGACAGACAAATAGACCAAAGGAATTAAATTAAGAGCTCAAAAATCACCTCTCACATTTACGGCCAACTGATTTTTAACAAGAGGGCAAAGACCACTGAACTGGGAAAGAATAGTCTCTTCAATACTGGTACTTGGACTACATAGTTAATAGTATAATCATTTCACATTTGCAAAAAAAAAAAGGAGAAGGATCCCTACTTCACACCTTATACAAAAATAACCCCAAATAGAAAAAAGACCCAAATACAAAGAGCCAGAACTATCAAACTTCTAGAAGAAAATGTAGGGAAGCATCATCAGGATCTTGTTTTAGGCAATAGTTTCTTAGACTTTACACTCAAAGCAAGGCAACAAAAGAAAAAAACAGATAAATGGGGCCTTGTAGTAATTTTAATTTGCATTTCTCCACTGACTAATGATATGGAGAATCTTTTCATTTGTTTATTGGCATCTGCATGTCTTCTTTGGTGAAGTATCTTTTTAAATGTATTCCCCATCTTGTTATTGTGAAGTTTGCCTTTTTATTGAATTTTGGGAATTGTTAATATGTTCTTAATACAGCATCTTTGTTACATGTGTGATTTTCAAATATTCTCTCCCAGTCTGTGGCTTTGTCTTTTCACTCTCTGTATTTAGAAGAGCAGAAGTTCTTTGTTTTCATGAAGTCCAATTTATTATCCAATTTTAACTGATTATACTTTTAGTGTCATACCTAAGAAAGCTTTGACTAACCCAGTGTCACAAATATTTTCTATGCTTACTTTTAGAGGTTTCACAGTATTATGTTTTAGATTTAGAGCTATGAACTATTTTTAGTTAATTTTTTTATATGATGCCAGGTATGAATTGAGGTACCTTTTGCAGATGGATATTCAGTTGTTCCAGCACAGTTTTTTGAAAGGACAATTCCTTCTTTTCGTTTGGACTTTTGCAGACAATTATGGCTCTACTTCTGAACTATCCATTCTGTTCCACTGTGTGCTAATTTGAAATGATGTATGTACCCTAGAAAAGCCATGTTTTAATCCTAATCCTATTTTGTAAAGGCAGCTGTTTCTTCTAATCCCTATTCAGTATTGTATGCTTGAAACTGTAATTAGATCATCTCTCTGGAGATGTAATTTAATCAAGAGTGGTTGTTAAGATGGATTAGGTAGAGGCATGTCCCCACCCATTTAGGTGGGTCTTGATTAGTTTCTGAAGTCTTATAAAAGAGGAAACATTTTGGAGAATGAAAGAGATTCAGAGAGAGCAGAGCAGAATTCAGATTCAGAGAGAAGCAGAGTCCACCAGCCAGCGACCTTTGGAGATGAAGAAGGAAAATGCCTCCTGGGGAGTTTCATGAAACAGGAAGCCAGGAGAGAAAGCTAGCAGATGATGCCATGTTTGCCATGTGCCCTTCCAGATGAGAGAGGAACCCTGAGCATGTTCACCATGTGCCTTTCCAGATGAGAGAGAAATTCTGACTGTGCTCACCATGTGCATTTCCACTTGAGAGAGAAACCCTGAACTTCATCAGCCTTCTTAAACCAAGGTATCTTTCCTTGGATGCCTCAGATTGGACATTTCTATAGACCTGTGTTAATTGGGACATTTTATCGGCCTTAGAACTGTTAACTAGCACCTTATTAAATTCCCCTTTTTAAAAGCCATTTGTTTCTGGTATATTACATTCTGGCAGCCAGCAAACTAGAACACACTGTCTCTATATCTATCCTTTCTCTATACAAAACTGACTCGATTACAGTAGCTTAATATAGTATATCTTGAAATCAAATACTATGAGTTTGCCAACTTTTTTCTTCTCTTTCACAATTATTTTGACATTCTAGTTCTTTGACTTTCCATATAAATTTTAGAATTAGCTTGTTGATTTCTATAAGTCTTACTGAGATTTTGACTGCAATTGCATTGAATCTATATAGACAATTTAGATAAAGTTGCATCTTACCTATATTTAATCTTCAGTCCATGAACATAAGCTATTTGTCTTTCCAGCTACTTAAATCCTTTTTGATTTCTTTCATCAGCATTTTGTAGTTTTCAGCATAAATAACTTGAATATACATTGTTAGATTTATACATAAGAGTTCTGTGAGTTTTGTATTATTGTAAATTGTGCACATTTAAATTTCTATTTCCTATTGTTAAGAGTATCCAGTACAATCTTGAATTGAAGTGGTGAGAGTGCACATCTTGTCTTTCTCCTGCCTTTAGGGGGAAAGCATCACTATTAAGTATTATGTTATATGAAAGTGTCTTGTAGATTTTCTTTATCATGTTGAGGAAGTTTCCTTTCTATTCCTAGTTTTCTGAGAGTTTTTATTAGGAATGCATGTTGGATTTTGTCAAATATTTGTTCGCATCTATTGAGATAATTATATGGTTTTTCTTCTTCTGTTGAACTACATTGATATTAATTAACAAACCAGTGGTTGCCACATATTTGGGAAGGGAGGAATATTTCACTATAGGAATTGTTCTAGTTTGCTAGCTGCCGGAATGCAACACATCAGAGACGGATTGGCTTTTAATAAAAGGGGATTTATTTCATTAGTTCTTCAGAGGAAAGGCAGCAAACTTTCATCTGAGGTTCTTTTTTATGTGGGAAGGCTCAGGGTGATCTCTGCTGGCCTTCTCTCCAGGCCTCTGGGTTCCAATATTTCTCCCTGGGGTGTTTTCTTTCTGCATCTCCAAAGGCCTGGGCTGAGCTGCAAGTGCTGAGATGAGGTATGCTGAGCTGCTTGGGCTGTGCTATGTTGAGCTCTCGCATTTAAGCACCAGTCAATTAACTCAAACATCATTCATTGCAGCAGGCATGCCTCTTAGCTGACTGCAGATGTAATGAGCAACAGATGAGGTTCACGTACCATTGGCTCATGGTCACAGCAACAGAACAAGGTGGCTTCACCTGGCCAAGTTGACAACTGAATCTAACTACCACAGGAATCATAAGGGATTGATTTTTTTAGGATGATAGAACTAATGTATATATAATACTGTGTAGGGGTGACTACATGACATTATTTTTTTTTTTTTTTTTTTTTTTTTACTGTGTAATTATTACTCTCCCATGGTTTTCTTGATTCTGTTCTGGAATGGCTACCCTATGTCTCTCTGTGCTAAACTTTTTTTTTATTATTAATTAAAGAAAAAAGAAATTAACACAACATTTAGAAATCATTCCATTCTACATATGCAATCAGTAATTCTTAACATCATCACATAGATGCATGATCATCATCTTTTTTTTTTTTTAATCTACAGAACGTTACAGGACAAACAGTGTGAATCTTAATGTATGGACATTTTTAAAAAATCAACTAGGAGTCAGGGAATCCCAGAATGGAATAGACACTATGAGAAAAGTATCTAACCATACTATAAATGCATGACCTAATCACTCTAAGAGGTTGGGAGGAGGATGAATAAATAACTTTGGGAAATGTTTTGACTGGAAACTGTAGGACTGAAGACAAAATGAGCTATACATAAACACTGTATTTCAGTTGGTAAAGCTGACTCTCACACGGGCATAGGTTAACAATTCTCTAACAGTTGTAATATATACTTGGAATGTTATAGATGGTAGGAACTGGGTTTCTCAAAGTTGGAGAGGGAAGTGACAGATAACCACGTAAGAAAGGCTAGTATGAGCCATGCGGTGGTGGATTAGAGTTAGAGATCAGCATAAACTCATGTTCAGCTCAGATATAAATACTGAAGGATAGATACAGAAATAATTATAGATATGTGTGTCTACATGAATTAGTATACATACATACACTTATCAGGTCTCTGCTGAGAGGGCCTTGAAGCAGTGATATCCCAGTAACAATAAACATACCTATATTAGTCGGGGTCCTCTAGAGAAATAGAATCAACAGGAGATATCTGTAAATATGAGATTTATATAAGTGTCTCATACAACTGGGGGACGTAAGAGTCCAAAATCTATAGGGTAGGCCCTGAGCTGCCAGCTCCAGTGAAGGTCCTTAAAGACCTCCCCAGGAGAGGCAGACTGGCTGAAGCAGAAAACAGAGTCTCTCTTCTGATTTCTCCTTAAAAGCCTTCAGTTGATTACATTAACCATCACTAATCGCAGAAGACACTCCCCTTAGCCAAATGCAGATATAATCAGCCTTTGATGCAATCGACATGTTCATGATTTATTTTCATGCAATGTCCCCACAGTAACAGACAGACCAGTACTTGCTTGACCAGAGAACTGGGCACCATCACCTGGACAACTTGACACATGAACCTAACCATCACAATACCCAATGATCAGATCTTAGCCTCTAATACCAGTCTTCAATAAAAGGAATCAGAGGTCCTTAGAGAAATGGCTGCTTCTAAAGTTGGAGCATGAAATATGCAAGATGTGACTGGACAGCTTGTGAAATCAGAAAGTAAGGAAGTGCTCAAAAACCAAACGACATATCAGAGGGGACACTGGAGCCAACCTGAAAGAAATCCCAATGGCCAAAGCTGGAATAATTTAAGCATCAAAATAAATAATGGAATGTTGGGTTATAACTCAAAGTATAAAATAAATATTCCAGAGTCCATAATGAAATAAATGATTGAATAAATAAATGGTGGAGAAGAGACAAATCTCCCTTACGGACGAATTCTAAATAATTTAGGTGGGTACTCCCCTCTCCAGGTGGTAGAGATAATCTCTCTCCCTCTTGTGTGTGGGCTGTGGTTAGTGACTTGTTTCTAAAACAGAGTATGGGGGTGGGGGTGGGGATAACATTACACTGGAGAAACCTGCAAACATTACCTTGGCCAGGTGATCAAGGTTACATCATCAATGACAAGGGGTGCTGAAGCAGGTATCTTATGAATCGTGATAATGGCACTTCACCTCTGCAGTCTTCCTCCCCCAAATTCATAACATTTAGTCTAACTATGAGAAAAAAAAAAAAAGACAAACCCAAATTGAGGGACATTCTACAAAATACTCTACCCCTGCTCCTCAAAACTGTCAAGGTCATCAAACACAGGGAAAATCTGAAAAACTGTCACAGACTTAGAGGAGGCTAAGTAAACATGATGACTAAAATATAAGTGATACCTGCATGGTATCTTTGAACAGAAAATAGGCACTGGGAGAAAATTAGAGAAATCCAAATAAAATATGGAGCTTAGACCACAGTAATGTACCAATGTTGGTTTTATTTGTGACATATGTACCTTCATAATGTAAGATGTTAGCAATAGGAGAAATTGGAAGAAGAATATACCGGACCTCTGTACTATCTTTACAACTTTTCTGTAAATCTAAACTATCCTAAAATAAAATGTATATTAAAAATACTTTTCTGTAAATCTAAACCTATTCTAAAATTAAATGTATTACAAAATTAAAAACACACCCATACATGAGACACCACTAAACACACACTAGAATGGATAAAATTAAAAAGACTGACCAAACCAAGTTGGTAAGGATGTAGAGCAACTGAAATTCTCAACTGCTCATCATTTTGGCAGTTTCTTTCTTTCTTTTTTTTTTTAAGGTTAACGATCATTTAATGTATTAACATTTTCACTTATAAATGTACAATTTGTGTTTACAGGATAAAATAGGTTCTGTGGAGATAACAGATACAGAGAAGCAATCACAAAAAAATGAACAATTCTCAGGGAATTCCATGAAATAGGGAAGGAAAAAGAACGAATACACAGACTCAGAATTGATACAGAAAATAAACATGGGTCATTTTTTTTTTCAATTGAAGGAATTTCTCCTCATAAGGATGAGTTGCATTGACCCTGGATGGCCTAGAAAGCTCCAGCCTGTTTCATGAGTGCCAGTCTGAGACTGTCAAAGGTCTCCCCGCTTCTCTTTAATCTCCAAGATCCTGACATTAATTTAAGGAATTAAAAAATCAGAGTTCAAAAAGAAAATCAGATCAGCATGTGTAAAATATCAATGGCCAACATTTTCCGGGTAGTGATTGTTATTTAAAGGTACACATGGAAGCAACATGCTTACTCAAACCCAAACAAGAAGTTCCTTCCAACTTACTCATGTCTGGACTTAGGACTGCCTAAATGAAACACTGTAAACTAAGGAAGTCACTGAGAAACCGAGCTTATCAGAAGACTAGCATCTAAGGAAGTTGGGGCCAGAAAAAGGAAATATCTGAACCCACACACCACACCCAGTATACATCTCACTGGATGAAATTCACTAGTGACAGAGAATTCCCAGGTTCAACTGTAGTTGCCCAACAGGGCTGGACCCCCAGGAGGGAGGGATTGGGTAGGGGGGCACACACATGCATTTCAGCCGGTAGCTCTCCATAGGGGTCATGGGGAGCATTTTGACAATTTCTTAAAAAGTTAAACACAAACCCACCATATGGCTCAGCTATTCTACATTTAGCTATTTCCCAAGAGAAATGACAGCATATGTTTTCATAAACACTTGTACACAAATGTTAATAGCAGCTTTAGTTGTAAATGCCCAAAACTGGAAGCAACCCAAATATCCATCAACAGATAAATGTATAAACAAATTGTTGTATATCCATACAGTAGAAAATTATTTAGCAATAAAAATAAACTATTTTAACATATAACAGTATGTATGAATCTCAAAATAATTATGCTGAGTCAAAGAAGCCAAACCCAAAAAACAGAAAATACATATTGATGAGAATGTATGTAAAACTCTAGAAAATGCAGACTATTCTGTAGTGACAGTCAACAGATCAGTGGTGGCCTGGGGATAGAAGGATGGGGGAAGGAGGGATGGATTACATGACACATGAGGAAACTTTGGGGGGAGATAAATATGCTCGTCATCATGATTGTAGTAACAGTTTCATAAGTACATACATGTGTCAAAACTTAAACTGTATACTCTAAATATGTGCAGTTTATTATAGATCAATCATACCTCCACAAAGCTATAAAACACACACAGCATATCAAAATTTGGGAAATGCAGCCAAAGCTGTCCTTAGAAATAAACTGATTAGTAAAGAAGAAAAGCAGAAAATCTGTGATCTAAGCATCTATATCAAGAAGACAAAAGAGAATAGAAAAAATAAATCCAAAGAAAGTATAATGAAACAAACTAAGGATGAAATTAATGAAGTAGAAAACATACAATACAAAGTATGCACAGAGCCAAAAATTATTTAAAAGAAAGTAATAAAACTGATAAGCTCCCAGTGAGATTTATAAGGGAAAAAATGAGATGAGACAAACAAGTAATAGGAATGTAAAAGGGGACATTACAAATACAGTTATCGTATTTGTTTGTTGAGCTGCTGGAATGCAATATACCAGAAATGGAATGGCTTTTAAAAGGGGGAATTTATTATGTTACAAGTTTACAGTTCTAACAAGTGAAAGTATCCACATTAAGGCACCAACTAGAGGTTTCCTCACTCAAGAAAGGCTGATGTCGTCCAGAACAACTCTGTCAGCTGGGAAGGCCTATGACAGGTGTCTGCTGGGCCTTGTTCCCCGTTCTTTGCTTCCAGCTTCTGATGCTGGAAGTTTCCTCTCTAAGCATCTGTGGGCCTTCACTCAGTTCCTCTGGGACACAACTTTGGGTTTGGGCTTGCTTAGCCTCTCCTGGGAAGGCAAACAGCAATGTCAGCTGAGCTCTGCCCGTGCCTAGGCATCTTCTCTTTCTGTGGGCACTCCAAGTATCTCCAAACAGCCCTGTCTCTGAAGTAACTGTTCTCCTATCATCTGCATCTGCTCTGAGCTTTCTCCAAAATGTTTCCCCTTTTAAAGGACTCCAGTAAATGAATCAAGACCCACCTTGAATGGGTGGGGCCACATCTAATTAAAAGGCCACACCCACAGTTGGGCATGTCACATCTCAGTGGAGATAAGCTAATCAAAAGTTTCCACTCCACAAGATTCAATCAGGATTAAAACATGGCTTTTCTGGGATCCATAATACTTTCAAATTGGCACAGTCATTAAAACGATAATAAAAGGATATTAAGAAAACCTCATGCCAATTGTTTTGAAAATGTAGAAAATTTCTCATGATTACTGGGAAAGCAGAATGTATCTAAACTGACCTAAAAAGATATGGAAAATCTGAGTAGTGATATATCTACCAAAGGAAAAAAATTCATACCTCGAGTCCTTTCCACAAAGAAAACACCAGCCCGGATAACTTAACTGATTACTCCATCAAAAATTTAATGAAGAATTACTACCAATCTGACAAAATCTCCACCAAAGAATAGAAAAGAAGGAAATATTTCCCAGTTCATTTTGCGAGGACCATATGACACTGATACCAAAACTTGACAACAATATTACAAAGAAGGCAAGGAAATCTCATTCATGAGCAAAGATGTTAAAATCAAACAAAATAGGGCAATGGTGGCTCAGTGGCAGAGTTATAGCCTGCCATGCCTGAGACCCGGGTTCTTTTCCCAGTAACTGCCCATGTAAAAAAAAATAATAATAAATAAATAAATAAAATACATATATATATGTGTGTGTGTATATATATATGTATGTACGTATATGTATATATAATGAAACAAAATATTGTTAAATAAATTCCAGTTCTAGCTTGCTAGCTGCCGGAATGCAATATACTAGAACGGAATCACTTCAAAAGGGGACTTTAATAAGTTGCTAGTTTATAGTTCTAAGGCCGAGAAAATGTCCCAATTAAAACAAGTCTATAGAAATGTCCAATTTAAGGCATCTGGGGAAAGATACCTTGGTTCTAGAGGCTGACGATGTTCAACATTTCTCTCTCAGCTGGAAAGGCACATGGTGAACACGGTGGTGTCTGCTGGCTTTCTCGTGGCTCTACCAAAAAGGGACTCTCTCCAAAATGTTTCCTCTTTTAAAGGATTCCAGCAAGCAACTCCACCTTCAGTGGGTGGAGACACACCTCCATGGAAATCATCTAATCAAAAGTTACCACCCACAATTGGGTGGGTCACATCTTCACGGAAACAATCAAAATGCTCCCACCCAGCAATACTGAATGAGGATCGAAGGGCATGGCTGTTCTGGGGTCCACCACAGATTCAGACAGGCACACTAGTGATATATAAAAAGAATAACATGTCATGACCAAAGTGGTTTATTTCAGAAGTGCAAGGCTAGTTTCATATTCAAAAAAGAATCAATGTAATTCACCACATTAGCAAAATAAATTATAAAAATCATATTGATACAGCCAATACAAGAATTTGACAAAGTTAAGCATCCAGCCATGATTTTTAAAAAACTTTTAGGAAACTAAGAGCCTGATAGAGAATATCTACCAAAAATTTAAAATCCCTACACCAAATATTAGGTATAAAGATGAAAAATCAAGAGCTTTACCCCTGAGGTAGGAAACAAGACAAATATGGCTGCTATCAACATTTATATTACAAATTATTCTGGAGTTCCTAGACAATAGAGTAAGGCATGAAAAGTAGTGAGGAATAAAGAAGAAGTAAAATTGTCATTATTCACAGATGACAAGACTGTATATGCAGATAATCCAAAAGAATCTACAGATAAACTTTTAGGATAAGTGAATTTAGCAAAGTTACTACATATAATATCAATCTACAAAAGCCAATTATATTTCCATATGCCAGCAATAAACAATTAGAAAATGAAAGTTTAAATTATATGATTTACAAAAACATGAGAATAAATCTGACAAGCATTGTGTAAGACCTTTAGGTAGAGCCTATAAAACACTATTGAAAGGCTGCATGGGTGGTTCACTGGCAGATTGCTTGCCCGCCTGTCATGCAGGAGACCCAGGCTGGATTCTAAGCCCATGGACACCTCCCCCCACCAGAAAAAAAAAAGTACTATTAAGAGAAATTAAAGACCCAAATAAATGGAGTGTATAGATATCCCATGCTCATTGCTTGAAAGACTCAATATCATAAAGTTGTCCAATTCCCCCCAAATTGATTTGGGCATCTCAGGCAATCCCATTCTAAATCTCAGCAGGTTTTTTTTGAGTGGTAATTGAACGGATGATTCCAAAATGCATACAGAAATTCAAAGAAGCAAGAATAAGTTGAGAAAATCATGAACAGCAAAGCGGAATCAGTCCACCAGATATGAATACTGATTATAAAGCTCTAGGATTTAAGGAAACATGATACTGGTGCAAGGACAGACAAACTAACCAATGGAACAGAGTAGAGAGTAAAGAAATAGAACCATAATTATTTGGGTACTTAATTTATGACATATACAGTATGGCAAAACACTGGAGAAAGAGCAGTCTATTAATATATAGAGAGTCTCACTTTGATATTCATATGTAAAAAGAAAGAAAGAAACTTGCCTTCTACCTTACACAATACACAAAAATCAATTCCAGATAGACTGTATATCCAAATATTAAAAGTAAAATAATAAGGCTCCTAGAAAATAACATAGGGGAATATCTTCATGACTTTCAGAATAGGGAAAGATTTAGTAAACAAGACACAAAAGCACGAACCATAAAGGAAAAGTTGGACACACTGGGCTACATTAAAATCAAAATCTTCTTTAAAAAAAAATACTAAGTGAATCAAAAGGCAAGTCATAAAATAGGAAAAAATAATTGCAATATATATAATCAACAAAGGCCTCATACTCAGAATATATAAAGAACATCTACAAATCAATGAGAAAAAGGCACATATAATCCAATAGACAATAGACAAATGAATAAGGGGCCTAAACAAGTACTTCACAAAAACAACATCAAATGTCTGAAAAGGTGCTCAACCTCACAAAAATACACGTATTTTCTACCTATAAAGCTACAGTGAAACACTACTATGTAGCTACAAGATAAGCTGAAATTAAAAGACTGACAATACCAAGGGATGGTGGGGATATGGAATAACTAGAACTCCCATACACTGCTGGTCAGAATGTAAGTCAAGACAACCACTTTGGAAAACTGTGTGACAGGAACTACCAAGGCTAACCATGTGCATTCCCATGACCCAGCAGTTCCACCATATGTATATGCCCAACCACAATGTGAACAGCATTCACCAAAAGGCACATACTAGAATATTCACAGCAACATTATCTAATATACACCGAAACTGAGAGCAATACAAATGTCCTTTAAGAGCAGGATGGATAAATCGTTTTAGTGTCATACAATGCAATACTACACAACAATGGAAATGAACAAATTCATGAATGTTTTCTTTAAATATCCCTCTTCTTACACCTAGAAAAACAAAATAGATCCTTACCTTTAAAATTATTGAAAAATAATACCACCTAAAGATGGGATGAAGTTGAGCCATTTCAACATCTTCCTTGAACTTGCAAATTCCATAATGCAGGAATGAAAAGAATGAGGGAACACTGGATGAGAAGTTAACAAAATCAAGTAAAAATCAAATAGAAAGTAGCTTGAACCAAGTCAATAGACCAAGCCCTCAATTCTGAGGCCTGTTCTTGTGAAGTTTATTTATGTAGCAGAGAAGGTAAGTCTACCTATAGTTATGCCTAAGAGTTACTTCCAGAAAACCTCTTTCGTTGCTCAGATGTGGTCTCTCTCTCAACCCAACTCTGCAAGGAAAATCATTACCCTCCCCACTACATGGGACATGACATCTAGGGGTGAAATTCTCCCTGCCAACATGGGATATGACTCCCAGGGATGAGACTCGCTCTGGCACCATGGAATCAACAATGCCTTCCTGACCAAAAGGAGGAAAAGAATTTTAACAAATAGGGTATCAACAGCTAAGACAGCTCAGATAGAGTTGAGAGGCTTTATGGAGGCTACTCTTAAGCAAGCTTCAGCTAGATATTGCTATTTACTATGGTTTGCCAAACCCCAACCAAAACCATTCCTGCCAACTCTAAAGAACACCTAGACCTCTATCTGAGATTCTATAAAGGTTCCATGCACTATGATTACTTTCTAGAAACTCACACTCTCCAGCTGGGTTCCTAGGCCAGATAAGTGCTGAAACCCAGAGGGCCCAGCCTCTCCAAAACATCAACTATTTCCATCCTCCTATCCCATATTACTGACAGCTCTTTCCAAAATTAAAAAGTTAGAATGGGCAGCGGCCAAATACCCCTAAAGATTGGGAGAACGATCAAAGGAGAAAGTGGAATTATAACAGAGAAGATAGGATTTAACAAATGAGCATGACTGCTGAATTATTATATTGATATTTCTTTTAGTCTCTAGTGTCTTAGAGAAGATAGAAGGAAAAACCTAAAATTGTGGAATTGTAACCCATACCAAACTGTGAAATCTGTTCTATAACTAATTGTTGTGGTATGCTTTGAAATTTATCACTTTTTTCTATGTATGTTATTTTGCACAATTAAAAATAAACATATTAGAGTAGCCAGTGATAAGAAAAAGAACAGGAATTGGGTTGTTTAGAAAAATATTTCGACTTTAACATCTGTCTAGGAAACTGAAAACTCACCTGGCTGAAATATATATATATATATATATATATATATATATAAGAGCCAAAAAAAGAAAAACAACCTGAGTCAGCTTTTCAGTGGCAGACCAAGATTCTGCCTTGCAAAGTAGGTAGAATCTTTCATTGCTATCCTTTATTTCCTACCCAACCAGTTCCTGCTCCCTGCAGCTGCTGCTGCCCTCTGTGCTGCTACAACAGTCCTCAATCTCCAATTAACCTAAACTCTTGCCCAAGGCAAAAATCACCAAATTCTGCAACCCTCCTGCTTGCTCCAATCAGCACACTGTTTACCTTCCAGAGACAATCCATAGCCACTGTCATCCCACTAAACCATTAAAACCATCTGCTGCAAACTCCTCCCCAGCACTTCACCCAGCCTTGCTCCTGTCTCAGAAGAGTGAGAGCTCAGTGCAGAGCCAAAGACGGTTTTATGCCTTTTGGCAGAGTAGACCTTTAGTATGTTTACTGATTCACGCTCATTGATGTAGGGTGGTTGTGTGGACAGGACAGTGGGATCAGCGTCTCTGTAAACAAGGACACATACGGATAGTGGACACAGATAAAGTGTGTCATTTTTAATCATGTGGGTGCGGATAGCCACATTTGCCCTTCTTGCTTTTTGGTTTATAGTGAACAGCAAACAAGGGAGATGAAGTACATGAAAAGACTCTGTGCACCGTGGAGGGTTAAACAATGAAAAAGGGTTCATATTCATCTGATTTTAGAAAACTTCCTTATGCCAAGGGCTCTTACGCTGTAGTACGGTGCACAATTATTTCAGTGGTAGAATTTCTTCAGGAAACCGTTCACGGTTACTGATTCATATGTACCATAGGTCCTACCATAGCCCCATGAAGAAAAATTCTGACACATGTGAGTACTGTCCCTCCACACGAGCCTCAGTTTACCAAGGAGTTTCACTGTGTCTCCTACTCAGGAACTACTACCGGCAACTAAGATGTGCCAAGCATTATATAAGGAATTGGGTAGAGACTCACAGTTGCTCCTATTTAGCAGCAACAGTTTTATACACGAGAAACTTTGTCAATGCCCAGGAGACAAGGTTTCTGTGGGGTCCTATAGGAAGCAAGACCTTCCGTGCTCTTTCACAGCAAGACCTTTCACGCTTTCACGTGCCCTTTCACTGCACAGAGCCGCGGAGTGTCGCTACGCGCAGGAGACACTAGGGGGCAGCACCTGCCTGCCCAATACTCCCAGTCCCGGGGCCTCTTGGCAGTGACAGGAACCTGAAAAGGTCATCTGCTCCTGCAAGAGGTTACGTTAGATCTGGATTCCCTGAGCAACGGGGAACAAACACGGTGAACCCTACAAGTGCCCCGGTCTTGAGAGATTTTTTCAGGCCACGCTGTGAAGTGAGGGGAGTGACTCAAGTAGAGCGAATGGACTCCCTCAGTGGAGGAGACAGAGCTGAGAATCTTGGAACGCGACGGCAGCTAGAGTTTGCAGGACAGAGTACAGAAAAGGAGATAGCTGCTCAGAGACAAAACCCCAGAGAGTGTTCAACAGAGTAATGTGTACAGTCCTGGAAGCATATTCTTGAAAGATTCCTATACTATACGTGAAGTGATATCACTAGAAGGTAGACTGTGATAAGTCAAAGATGTATACTAAAATCTAGAGCAACTACTAAAATAACAAAGAGCTTTTGCTAATCCAACAAAGGAGATAAAATAGTATTAAAAAAAAAATACTTAGTCCAAAGAAGAAAGAAAATGAGGGAAAACTGAACAAAGAACAGACAGGATAAGAAACCAACAGCAAAATAATAGATTTAAACCTAACCATATCAGCCATTATTTTAAGCGTAAGTGGCCCAAATGCCCCAGTTAAAGGAGATTATATGATTGAATAAAAAAGAAAGACCCAACTATATACATCCTATAAGAAACACATCTTAAATATAAAGTAAAAAAGTTCAAAACTTGATCATTAGAATTCACCACATTAGGAAGCTAAAAAAGGAAAAAATCATATGATCAACAAAATAGATGCAAAATTCAACTTCCATTCTTCATAAAAACCATCATCAAACTTGGAAGAGAAAGGAACTTTTTCAGACTGATAAAGAACATCTACAAAAAAACCCTACATACAAATGGTGAAAGACTGTTTCCCCACCCCCAGCCCCCCACACCCGATAACTCTGTTTAATTGAAGAAAATCATGAGATTGCAAGGTCAGTGGGTAAAATTAACATCTAGACCCACTTATGTATATGTATGAGAACTTTCCTAATGCTGTTAAACCAAAATATAAAAATCAGAAATACCAGCAAGGGAACAGAGACTGGAAAGTAAGATTAGATCAGTTAAAAATGCCTGTACTAGAGTATATGTATTTTGACCCAATCTCCCACCGGTACTATATTATCACACAAATAAATATCAAATTACAAATAAGTTCCATTTGGGAGAAAATAGGGCATCCTGACCATGTATAACAGTGGGATTGTTTGTTTGCTAAGCCACCAGAATGCAATACACCAGAGATGGACTGGTTCTTATAAAGGGGATTTATTTAGTTATAAGTTACAGTTCCTTGGAGGAAAGGCAGCTTTCATCTGGGTTTCTCTGTCACATGGGAAGTCACATGGTGATGTCTGCTGGCCCTCTCTTCTGGCTTCTGGGTTCAAACAGTTTTCCCCAGGGCATGTCCTTTCTGTATCTCCAAACATCTGAGTCTGAGCTGGATCTGAGCTCTGAGCTGCCTTGTGCTGGGCTGTGCTGAACTCCTTCCCTTTCTCCTGACCTCTCCTTTTACGCCTCACTCATTGTGGAAGGCACTCTCCTTAGCCCACTGTAGATGTGTCAGCCATAGATGCACTTCAGATGCTGATGATTTAAGTCCAAAGCAACAGAACAACTGGGCTCCATCATCTGGCCAAGTTGACACCTGAATCTAACTATCACAGGCATCTAGCCTAACCTTGGGGATGTATATGGTTGTCAGGGAAAGCTTCATGGACGAAGTGACATTTAGACGGAGACCTATAGTGAGTTGATGGGGGGAAGAACAGGACAGAGCTTTCTAGATAGAGGGAATAATGTATACAAAGGCACTGAAGTGGGAAAGAGCTTGCAATGTGAGCATGGGTTTGAATCCCAGCTCTGTCCTGTACTTGTTGTGTGACCTTGGACAAGGTACATAACCCCTCAGGGCCTTGGTTTCTTCATCATAAAATGGGGATAATAAAAGTACTCACTTCACAGGATAGTTACGGGGAGATTAATTGTTCAACAAATACCATCTCATTATTATTAGGGATAGTAGGAATAGAATGAAGTGGTGTTAAGAGGACCACACATCATGGAGGCTTTAAGATCCTGTTAAGAATTTAGGACTAATTCTTAGTACAACAGAAAATTATTGAAGGATTTTATGGAGGGGTGTGATATCATGAAATTTGAGTTTTAAAACATTAATCAATCAACAAATACATTTCAGCTTTGTGGTAAAAAAAGATTCATGAGTTAAACCCTTCCTTTTTGCCTGCTGATCTTTTCATATGTAATAGTCTGGTAAGTATTAAATGCATCATAGTTCAACCTTCATGGAAGTGCTCTTTCCCTCCCTCTCCTCCTTCTCAAGCACAGTGTCTAGTGTAAAGGAAAGTTCACTGGTCCTCTCTATACATGGAGGTAGAGCTGGTCTATTGTGTCTTTTTCTGTCGGCCTCCAATTGAAATGTCTCATCCTGCTTATCTCTAATCCATCCCTGTCCATCAGCCTGTGATCTTCTGGAATCTACTTAAGATGGACACACACTTCACCTGGACTCTGGAAACAGCAACCTCCTCTACTGCCTCATCTCAGTGCCTCAGGGACTTACTGTCCTTTCAGCACCCTAGGACCACCCTGGAGCTTTTGGATCCCTGTATTCACAGGCGCAGACCTCGGGGAGCCAGCAGCATTATTTTGGGAGTACTACCTAATACACACCTTCACGGATGTGTGCTATTGCCCACTAACCTCTTTCCTGGTGTAAAACATAGAGCTTCTCTGAGGCTTGTAGCCTGCTGCCAAGTCAAAGGGCTTCTGGTCACCCTTCCCCCATCTGAATATTTCTATCACACCCTCCCACCTCCATACCCCCCTCTCAACAAAAGATGCTTCCTTTTATTTTGCCTTCTTGAAGGGAGATTTTCCTCTCCCCTATGTTTCTTCCTTAGCTAGGGAACATACCGGCTGCAGAAGAACATGATTGGATTTTGGAAAAACAATTGGGGTTGGAATATCAGTAGAAAAAAACCACATTAGTCTAATGTCAAAATATGATTTCCATTAAAATCATCTGTCTATTGGCTATCTCCAACACAAAATATAAGCTCCAAGGGACTCACTTCTCTGTTTTCTTTACTGCTGAATCTCCCACACCTAACAAAAGGTCTTTACCCAAAGAAGAACTGTGGAAAAATGAAGGAATAAGATGAGGAAACATGAACGATAAATGATGTATGCTATTGGCACTGGGTTCCATTAGAGGGTTTTAAGCACAGGATTGGAGCAATCAGATTTGCGGGTTATATAATGTCTTCAAGCTATTACAACCGTCATAAGCAGCAGTCTGTAATATCCCCCCAAATAGCAGTTATTAAATTAACTCTCAAGTACAAACTGTAATGAGAGAAGACACTACCATAAATATTCTAATCTATCAACAGTCTCCTGAGAAGAGCTGAGGACACTTCACAAATCTAAGACTTCCTCTCACCTCCATCTTCTCTTTCACTCCCTCCTTCTCCCAAACACTGAGTCCCTTTAGTCAGTGACATAGCTAGCCATCATAACCCTTCCAGAGAACTTTTCAGCTCTGGAAACCCAGTCTGTTCTACTGTGATATTTGGATCTCAAGCTTAATATGTCTATAACACTACAAATTTCGCACTCCTACATCTCTGTGGTTATATCATAATCATATAAAATGTCATTTTGGTACAATTGAAATTAGCATTTCTACATCAAATAGAGAAGAAAATTTATTGATAGTCTTCCTAAAAGGTGTGGGGGCTTAACCCAGACCTAAAGTTGAAGTTCTCAGTCCCTGAGAGCAGACATTTGCTGTGTAGGTTTCTTAGTATATTTAAGTGCTGCAGTAGGAGGTGACCTGGTTGAATTTTTCTTTGGCAAAACAGAAGGAAACTGAGATCAGAGACACCATTTGGGAGTTTCCCCCTAAAACGTAATTATACAAATGATTTAACATCTCTTGTTCCTTGGGACTTTCCAACAGAAGGAATGAGGAGGCCTCCTCACTAAAGGAGGCACCAGGAATCCTGTCGGTCAAGTGTCCAGAATAAAGAGAGCTGAGGTGGGGGGTTTTGTGTCTACTGCTCACCTCCAGCTCAGAATCAAGGGGATGTCAGGAAAGGGACTTGAAGGAAGCCGAGCCCCAAACACATTTTCATAAAGATCAGGGACATTTACTTCTGAAATCTCTGAAGATTTCTAGTAAATAGGTGACTGTTGTTGTTATATGAATCTTGTCATCAAAGCACAGAAATTGACACACTTTTCATACAAGATGAGAGGCATGGAGTGGAACTGGCCCAGATAACCTTTTTGACATATTTTTCAATTTTAGAATTCTTACACTAACTGTAAAAATAGTTCATAAACTTGCTTGAATATCTGAAGGGTGTGGAATAATTTGGGAAACTGCAATCCAATTTAAGATGCATCTAGACAAGAAGCAGCCTATGAAAACATTGATAGCAATTGGGAAAGAGGGCACGAGGCCAAACCCACAGTCTGTAGAGTTCAAAATTAACTTGTTTCAAGGTTCTCTTGGAAGGGACCTGGCTTCCATCTCAATGCATAAACCAACACCCTAAAAGAAAGAAGTGTATAAATCTTTATGCTGTGAGTTAAGGGTGCTATTTTCCCTGATATTACCTGAGGATGAGAAGGCAAGAGGAGAATTTGAGGCTACTATCTACCTCCAGAATTTTCTCTCTGATCTTCAGGTGTCTGGGACATACTAGGGATTTTATCTTGCTTCAGTTAGCTCAGCTTTATCTGCTCTCTTTCAGCAAGGCCAATATTCCTCTCACTTCATCTCTTCCCTTTAAAGGAGACCTTGAGTTAAGGGAGCTCAGAAGACCTTTATGTGATATTTTCTCTCACTGCTACCATCAATGTTCAGGTTCTCATTATTTGGATTCTCAAAATTACAGGGTGAGTGAGTAATGCAGCTGCACTGAGGATTTTGAATCCTCAGTTGTATGTGGCCAAAGCAGCACAGATTTCTTCCCAGAAGACGAATATGCACAAATAACTTGTCCATGTCCTAAGGTTGTGGTGGGGCAGAATTAATAAGTGATTACAAAATTCTTTGTAAATACAAAGTGCTGTAGAAATGGAAACCATCTACAAAAACAATAATTAGTTCTAATCACCATCTCTATTCTGTGTGCAGCTGTCTTTCACACAGCTTAATTAATCACCCCATCTCACCAATTAATCTAACCTTCCTCTTTCTCATCTCCTCTTCCCCCCAGCTGCTGAAGCTGCTACCACCACCACACTTTCTACTCTCAGGTGATTTGCAAAGCTTGATTGTTGACACTGATGGGAGAAAAGAGATCCACCTGAGCCTTGAGCCTTTCAAAATCCCTGAACTTCAGACAAATTTGGGCACAGGAATCTGGAGAAATACACAGACTGTCAAGACAGATGTCTCTGCTCTTCCATATTAAAATCTGTACAGGAAGGGAATTTTTCCTCCCTTGTAGGTCCAGTAATGCTCAAGTAACTGTGGTGAAATACCATGTTGCTGAATCACTGTTTCCTTGCCATGGGTATTGGGATTTAAAATAAAAATGCAAGGTACCAAATACATGTGGCCCTGACATTCACTTACACCTAAAAAAAAAGCCAACATCAAAGCACCCAAACAATCTTCCTCAATCACTAGGCTCACTCAGTACAGTTCAGCAGGATGAATGCTCCCATCAGGCAAATACTGGGGCTAAGGCCTCATGCTTTTGGCACAAGCAAAGCTGGGATGGGCTGTGAGTTTTATGGCAGAGGATCTGAAGGTAAAAGTGGATCAGGTGTAAGAGTTTGTCCTTCACACTGAAGGACCTGACAGTACAGTTTGGTAATGGAAAGACTGTAAGAAACATGATGACTCTGTTATTGCCTGTGGGTTTCTGGTGTGTGAATTGAACAAAAGTAAATGAAACAATCCATATGAAGTATTTAGCAATGTAAAGTAAATAGGAAACGCTGAACAAATGTAGCTATATTGAAAATGGCCAATAAAACATATATTTATTTAGGGCACTCCTACATTTAGAGAGGAGTAGTTGCTGATACAGGGAGAAAATCAGGGGAGTGTGGTGTCTCCAAAGCCACAGGAAGAATGCTTTTAAGGGAAGAGGGAGTGATCAACATTAAAAACATTAACTATGTTAATGTTGTTTAGAGGACAAGTAAGATGTGGGCTGAGAATCAAATGTTAGATTTCATAACCTGTAGGTCACTGGGAACCTTCCCAAGAGCATTTTCAGTGGAATGGTAAAAATGGAAGTCTATTTGATGTGCACGGTGGATTCAAGAGAAGACAGGAGGCGAAGCAGTGGAGACAGCTATTAAAATAGATGGGATTTTTACTTATAATGGAGAGCTGAGAAAAGAACCATAAGCTGAAAGGGGTTGTAGAATAAGGGAGTATATTTCTTTTGTGTTGTTCTATTTTTTTTTTTTAAGATGGTCTGCTGTATTAGTCAGGGTTCTCTAGAGAAACAGAACCAACAGGAGATATCTGTACATATGAGATTTATAGAAGTGCCTCATGCAACTGTGGAGATGCAAGAGTCCAAAATCCGTACAGCAGGCCATGAAGTTGGCAATTCTGATGAAGGGTCTCAACAAACTCCACAGGAGAGGCTGGCTGGTGAAGAAAGAAAAAGAAATTTTCTCTTCTCCCTTAAAAGTCTTCAACTGATTGAATCAAATCCAACTGATGGATTCTCTTTGTGGAAGACATACCCTTAGTTGATCATAGATGTAATTAGTCACAGATGCAGTCAACTGACTAACGAGTTAATAAACCAGAAGGCTGGTTTATTAACCAACCACGAAATATCCTCACAGTACTGGTTAGGCCAGTGCTTGCCCAACCAGACAACTGGGCACCATCACCTGGCCAAGTTGACACATGAACCAACCATCACACCTGCCATAGCATGTTTATGTGCTGATGAAAATATGAGAATGATCCAATAAAAATAAAACAATGATAAAGATGAAGGAGGACAAAGAAGAGGAAAAGAAGCTAAATTATGACATGATAAAGGGCATATATGAAAAACCCAAAGATAACATCATAACTAATGGTGAAAGATTGAAAGCTTTCCCTCTAAGATCAGGAACAAGACAAGAATGCCCACTGTCACTTCTATCATTCAACATTGTACTGTACATTCTAGCTACAGCAATTAGACAAATAAAAGAAACAAAAGTAAAAGACACCCAAATTGGAAAAAATGAAGTAAAACTTTCACTATTTGCATATGACGTGATGCTATATACAGAAAATCCTGAAAAATACACACAAAAAAGCTTCTAGAGCTAATAAATGAATTCAGCAAAGTGGCGGGGTACAAGGTCAACACTAAAAAATCAGTAGTGTTTCCATACATTATTAATGAACAATTGGAAGAAGAAATCAAGAAAAAGGATTCCACTTACAAAAGCAACCAAAAGAATCAAATACGTAGGAATAAATCTAACCAAAGATGTAAAGGACTTGTTCAAAAAAAGTAAAACATTTGTAAAACAAATCAAAGACCTAAATAATTGCAAGGACATTCCTTGCTCATGGAAAGGAAGACTAAATATGGTTAAGATATCAATTCTACCCTAAACGATTTATAGATTCAAAATCTTCTTTGTGGAAACAGAAAAGCCAATCAAAAGGGTAAGGCCCCCTGGTATCATGGGATTGAGAAAGTCTTCTTGACCAAAAGGGGAAAGAGAGAAATGAGGCAAAATAAAGTTTCAGCAGCTGAGAGATTTCAAACAAAGTCAAGCAATTATCCTAGAGGTTCTTCTTACACATCATATAGATATCCATTTTTAGTTTATGGTGTACTGGAGTGGCTGGAGGGAAGTACCTGAAACTGTTGAACTGTGCTCCAGTAGCCTTAATTCTTGAAGACGACTGTATATAACAATATAGCTTTTACAATGTGACTGTGGTTATGAAAATCTTGTGTCTGATGCTCCTTTTATCCAGGTATGGACAGATGAATAAAAAAAATTAGGATAAAAAATAAATAATAGGGGGAGGTAAAAGGTAAAAATTAGGTAGATTGAAATAGTAGTGGTCAATGAGAGGGAAGGGTAAGTGGTATGGGATATATGAGTTTTTTTGTTTTTTGCTTTTTGTTTATTTCTTTTTCTGGAGGATTACAAATGTTCTAAAACTGATCATGATGTTGAATACACAACTATGTGATGATATTGTGAGCCACTGATTATATACCATGTATGGACTGTATGTGTGTGAAGATTTTTCAATAAAAATATTTTTTTTAAAAAGGGTAAGGTCCCCAAATAGTTAAAACCATCCTGAAAATTAATGAAGTTGAACGACTCATACTGCCCAATAGTTTGCTTTGTGTGTGTGTGTGTGTGTGTGTGTGTGTGTGTGTGTGTGTGTGAAAAATAACATATATATAAAAAAGCAATAAATTTCAAAGCACACCACAACAATTAGTTATAGAACAATTTCAGAGTTTGGTATGGGTTACAGTTCCACAATTTTAGGTTTTTCCTTCTGGCTGCTCCAAGACACCAGAGACTAAAAGAAATATCAATATAATGATTCAGAAGTCATGCTCGTTTGTTAAATCCTATCTTCTCGTTTATAACCCACAGCGAACATTACACTGTTTTATATATAAGAGGGATGAAAGCTCTCCCTCAAAAATCAGGAACAAGATGAGGGTGCCCAAAGTTACCCCTGCTAATCAACATTGTGCTGGGAATTCTAGCTAGAGCAATCAGGCAAGAAAAATAAATTAACGGCATCCAAATTGGAAAGGAAGAAGTAAACAGTGGAAGTTTACAGGTGACATGATCCTATTTGTAGAAAATATATATAGCAAAGCTACTAGAGCTAATAATTGCATATAGCAAAGTGGCAGGATATAAGATCAACACACAAAAAAATCAGTGTTTCTATACAACAGAAAGGAACAATCTGAGGAGGAAATTTTAAAATCTACTTACAATAGCAACCAAAAGAATAAAATATTTTAATAAATTTCACCAAGGCCACAAAAGACCTACATATAGAAAACTAGAAGAAATTGCTAAAAGAAATCAAAGAAGACCTAAATAAAGGAAGGACAAACCATGTTCATGGATCGGAAGGCTAAATATAGTTAAGATATCAACTGTTCCCAAATTGATTTATAGATTTAAAGCAATACCAATAAAAATCCCAACAACTTACTTTGAAGAAATAGAAAAATCAATAACCAAACTAATTTGGAAAGGCATGGTGCCCCAAATAGCTAAAAAAAAAAAAAATCTTGAGAAAAGGAATGAAGTGGGAAGTCTCACACTACCTGACTTTAAAGCATATTACAAAGCTACAGTGGTCAAAGCGCATTATACTGGCATAAAGATAGATATACTGACCAATGGAATCTAATTGAGTGTTCAGAAATAGACCCTCTCATCAATGGACAACTGATCTCTGATCAAGCAGTTAAGCCAATTCACCTGGGACAGAGCAGCCTCTTCAATAAGTGGTGCTGGGAGAACTGGACATCCATAGTCAAAAGGATAAAAGAGGACCCCTATCTCACAGCTTATATAAAAATTAACTCAAAATAGATCAAAGACCTAAACATTAGAGCTAAAACCATAAAACTTTTAGAAGAAAATGTAGGGAAATATCTTATAGATCTTGTGATAGGAGGTGGTTTCCTATACATTATACCCAAAGCATGAGCAATGAAATAAATAAATAGATAAATGGGACCGCCTCAAAATTAAACACATTTATGCATCAAAGGATTTTGCAAGGAAAGTAAAAAGGCAGCTTACACAATGGGAGACAATATTTGGAAACCATATATCAGATAAGGGTTAATATCCATAATATATAAAGAGATCCTACAACTTAACACAAAAAGACAAAGAATCCAATTTTAAAATGGGCAAAAGACATGGACAGACACTCTTCTGAAGGGGAAATGCAAATAGCTTATGTGTTAGTTTGCAAGCTGCTGGAATGTGATATTCAGAACTGGAAGGGCTTTTATAAAGGGAATTTAAAAAGCCAGGTATGGCTTGCTTAACATCTCATGGTGATGTCTCCTGGGCTCCAAGCATCTCCAAACATCCATGTCTCTGTTCTCCACATGTCCGCATCTGTGTCAGCTTAGCTGTGAAGTTTCTGTCAACTCTGAGGCGTCTGTCGTTTCTGTTGGCTCTGTTATTTCTGACTCTCTCCAAAACATTTTCTCCTTTAAAGGATTTCAGTAAACTAATCAAGACCCACCCGGAATGGATGCGTCACATCTCCCTGTAATCAAAGTGTCACATCCATAATTGGGCATGTCTCATCTCGATGGTGATAATTTATTCAGAAGTTTCCAACCTATACTACTGAATAGGGATTGAAAGAAATGGCTGCTCCCATAAGATTGGATCAGGATTAAACATGGCTTTTTGTGCTACATAATACTTTCAAACCAGCACAGCTCAAAAACATATGCAAAGATGTTCAACTTCACTAGCTAGTAGGGAAATGCAAATCAAAACCACAATGAGATATCATCTCACACTTACTAGAATGGCCATTACCAAAAAACAGAAAACTACAAGTACTGGAGATGGTGCGGAGAAAGAAGCACACTCATCCCTGTTAAGTTTGGGATACACTGGTGGGAACGTAGAATGGTGCACCTACTCTGGAAGGTAGTTTGGCAGCAACTCGGGAAACTAAGTGTAGAACTGCTATATGACCCAACAATCCCTAGGGACATACTCAGCAACTAAGGCAGGGACACAATTGGACATTGTACACCAATGTTTATATCAGCATTATTCATGATTGCCAAGATGGAAATGGTCCAAACGTCCGTCAACAGACGAGTGGATAAACAAACTGTGGTATATACATATGATGGAATATTACACAGCTGTAAGACAGAATAAATCATGATAAAACTATTGGGGGCAAGACGGTGGCTTAATGAGGTATGAAGTTTAGTTCATCCTCCAGAACAGCTAATAAATAGCCAGAGACAGTACAGAACAACTGCCGGGGCCACATCAGTAACTGGACACACGGCGTACACCAGTCTGGACAAGCTGGACCAGCTACAATCCCAAATAGAACTTGTCCCCCAAGCTGCTGTAAGTTCTTCCCCACAGACATGGCAGCCTGGTTCCCAGAGGGGAAAGGAAACAGATTTTATTAGCAGCAGGGACTTAGCTCAACCAAGCTCTATTGCAGAATTAAATAACAAATTCTGACTATGAAACTAGGCCCCCAGATCAGATAAACCTGGAATAAGAAATAAAGGTACTAGGAGTTTTTGCCCCGCAAAGAGGATGTGGGGCTGATGGAAAACAACAACAAGAGGCTTTTTGAGTCAGACAGGACAAAATACTTGAAAAGGGCTAGACACTAAAAAGGGGGGGTGCACACAAGGCCTGGAGATACAGAGAACAATGTACCGACTTAAAACTCTTGAAGCCTTTTTTCTTTCTTCCTTCTCAGTCTCCAGCACTGCCCCAGGCAAAGGTGGAATTAAGATTGTCTGAGAAACAAAGTAATTAGTCAGACAATAGGAGTTAAATCGCTAAAGGCTGAACCTTCCCCAAGAGAAAGGTGGATCCAGCTCAAGTGGAATTCCTCCCTCAAGGAATTCAGGCCCCAGGGACCGGAAAACTGAAGCAATTAATGCCAGCCTCCAACCTCATCTTTGTTTCAACCTTGCCCCCATCAGGGAGAGTCTGCTGAAGTTAAAGGTACCACATCACTTTATAATGGTAGGAAGCAACAGGCAGACAAGTGCCACATACTGGGCAAGACAGGAAAAACACAAAGTCGAGAGGCCTCATAAGAAAGTCTGTCAACCTGCTGGGTCTCACCCTCAGGGAAAACTGAGGCAATTTTCCTCTTTCCTCCTGAAAGGAAGGCCAGTCCAGTATGGGAAAATCCGACGGGAGTATATAATATCTGAGCAGACCCTCCAAAAAAAAAGCTCCTTATAGGCAGGGCAAGTGTGCTGGTTTGAAAAGATGTATGTCCCCTAGAAAAGCCATGTTTTAATCTAAATCTCATTTCATAAAGGCAGAATAATCCCTATTCAAAACTATGTTTGAAACTGTAATCAGATCATCTCCCTGGAGATGTGATTTAATCAAAGTGGTTGTTAAACTGGATTAAGTGATGGCATGTCTCTACCCATTTTGGAGAATGAGAGATTCAGAGACAGCAGAGCAGAACGACATAGCCACAAGAAGCAGAGTCCAGCAGCCAGCAACCCTTGGAGTTGAAGAAGGAAAATGCCTCCCGGGGAACTTCATGAAACGGGAAGTCAGGAGAAGAAGCTAGCACATGATTCCATGCTCGCTATGTGCCCTTCCAGATGAGAGAGGAACCCTGACCATGTTCACTATGTGCCTTTCCAGATGAGACAGAAACTCTGACTGTGTTCGCCATGTGCCTTCTCACTTGAGAGAGAGACCCTGAACTTCACCAGTCTTCTTGAACCAAGGTGTCTTTCCCTGGATGCCTTTGAGTGGACATTTCTATGGACTTGTTGTAATTGGGACATTTTCTTGGCCTTAGAACTGTAAACTAACAACTTATTAAATTCCCCTTTTTAAAAGCCGTTCCATTTCTGGTATATTGCATTCTGGCAGCTAGCAAACTAGAACAGGAAGAAACAGAAAAGCAAGAACTGAAAAATTCTGATCAGTTAAATCATGCTAGCAGTCTAGAATAAACTGAACTGAATGTAAAAGAACAGATAGAGAACAAAGCCATCCAGCAAGAAATCCTAGGTAAAAAGAAGTGAAAACAATCTTCAGAACAAACTAATGAAGGAAATCAAATGCTGACACCACCAAAAAGTAATGAGTCAGACCAGGAAAATCAGATATGGTACAGTCAAAGGAACAAACCAGCAATTCAAATGAGATACAGGAGTTGAAACAACTAATTCAGGATGTTCAAAAAGACATGGAAAACCTCATTTAAAATCTCATTAAAAATCAATAAGTTGAGGGAGGATATAAAGAAGGCATTGGGTGAACAAAAAGAAGAAATTGAAATTTGAAAAAAACAAATTATTGAACTTATAGGAATGAAAGGCACAGAAGAAATGGAAAGAAAAAAAACCCAATGGAAACCTACAATGATAGATTTGAAGAGGCAGAAAAGCAATCCATCACATTCAATGGAAGCCCAATAAGACTATGTGTGGATTTCTCAGCAGAAACCATGGAGGTGAGAAAGTAGTAGTATGATATATTTAAGATTCCAAAAGAGAAGAACTGCCAACCAGGAATTCTATATCCAGCAAAACTGCCCTTCAAAAATGGTGTGGGGGGGGAGATTAAAATATTTTCAGACAAGAAAATCACTGGGAGAACTTGTGACCAAGAGACCAGCTCTGAAAGAAATACTAAAGGGAGTACTACAGGAAAATAGGAAAAGACAGGAGAGAGAGGTGTGAAGAAGAGTGTAAAAATGAAGGCTATCACTAAAGGTAAAAAGAGGAAAAAAGAAAAAACTTGATATGACTTATAAAATCCAAAAGTACTTTTGAAGAAAGTACTGCCTTTACAGTAATAACACTAAATGTTAATGGATTAAGCTCCCCATTTAAAAGATAGAGACTGGCAAAATGGATTAAAAAACAGGACCCATCTATATGCTGTCTACAGGAGACCCATTTTAGACCCAAGGACAAAAATATGCTGAAAATGAAAGGTTGGGTAAAGATATTTCATGCAAACAACAATCAGAAAAGAGCAGGAGTAGCTATGCTGATATCTGACAAATAAGATTTCAAATGCAAAGCAATTAAAAGAGACAAAGAAGGATTCTACATATTAATAAAAGGAATAATTCAACAAGAAGATATAACAATCATAAATATTTATGCACTGAGCCAGAGTGCTCCAAAATACATGAGGCAATCACTGAAAACACTGAAGGAAGAAATAGACACTTCTATCATAATAGTTGGAGACTTCAATTCTCCACTCTTATCAATGGATAGAATATCTTGACAGAGGATCAATAAAGAAACAGAATTTGAACAATACAATAAATGAACTAGACTTAACATTTACATAACATGACACCCCACAACAGCAGGATACAACTTTTTCTCAAGTGCTCATAGGTCATTCTCAAGGATAGACCATACGCTGGGTCACAAACCAAGTCTCAATAAATTTTAAAAGTTTGAAATCATAGAAAATACTTTCTTGGATCATAAAGGAATGAATTTGGAAAACAATAACAGGCAGAGGGCCAGAAAATTCACAAATATATGGAGGCTCAACAACACACTCTTAAACAACCAATGGGTCAAGGAAGAAATTATAAGAGAAATCAGTAAATATCTCAAGGCAAATGAAAATGAAAACACAACTATCAAAATTTATGGGATGCAGCAAAGGCAGTATTAAGAGGGAAATTTATTGCCTTAAATGCCTATGTCATTTGTACTTACTTTTTACTTGATATTTTGAGAACACAAAATATCATTTGATAGTTAATCTAACAGTATTTAAGATATTGTTTAACATGTAAAATTCAAGTAACTCTGATACCCGTATTCATAGATTTTTTGCTACCTTGCTTTAATTTTAAATTGGTTTATGAAACATATCATACAAACAGGCTTTATGATTATTATTTAGTTTTTTTTAATATGCCTATGGATAAGCTAACAAGATATCCATTTTAGGTGGTTAAGATTTCCATATATTAATTGTAAAAATATTTGTATATTCAAGTTTTCCTGAAATAAGGAAAATATTAGTAACATAGTCATTACTATAGCAATGCAGTTATTTGTTAAGAACTTTCTACTTGATATTTTGAGAACATTAACAGTTTTGACAGCTGATCAAATGATATCTAAGTTAGTGTTTAATACTTAGAATCTAAGAACTTTGCTATCTGAATATGTAGATTTTTTCCTTGTTGCCTTAATTTTAAATTGGTTTATGAAAGTTACTGCATAAACCCAGGCTTTACAATGATTATATGGATACTTTATTTAAATATGCCTATGGTTAAGTTAACTAAGATATCCATTGTTGATGGTTCTAAGTGTATTGCTTGTTTCTTAAATTAAAAAAATGTTAATGTCTATATCAAAAAAGAATAAAGAGCAAAAATTGAGGAATTAACTGTGTACTTGGAAGAACTAGAGAAAGAACAGCAAACTAACCACAAAGCAAACAATAGGAAAGAAATAGTGAAGATTAAATTATTTATTTATTAGAAATAAATAAAATTGAGAACATGAAAGCAATTGAGATAATCAACAAAACAAGAAGTTGGTTCTTAGAAAAAATCAACAAAATTGATGGACCCTTAGCAAACTGGCAAAAAGAAAAAGAGAGAGGATGCAAATAAATAAAATCAGAAATGGAAGAAAAGACATAATCACTGACCCTGCAGAAATAAAGGAGGTAATGAGAGGATACTATTAGCAGCTATATGCTAATAAACTAGACAACGTAGATGAAATAGACAACTTCCTAGAAAGGCATAAACAAACAACTTTGACTTAAGATGAAACAGATGACCTCAACAAACCAACTACAATTAAAGAGATTGAATCAGTCATCAAGAAGCTCCCAAAAAAGAAAAGTCCAGGACCAGATGGCTTTACATGTGAATTCTACCAAGCTTTCAAGAAAGAATTAGTACCAATCCTGCTCAAACTCTTCAAAAAATGTGAAGAGGAGGGAAGGCTACCTAACTAATTCTATGAAGTCAACATCACCCTAACACCAAAGCCAGAAAAAGACACTACAAGAAAGGAAAATTACAGACCAGCCTCCTTAATGAATATAGATGCAAAAATCCTCAACAAAATACTCGCAAATTGAAACCACCAGCACATTTAAAGAAATTATTCACCGTGACCAAGTAGGATTTATTCCAGGTATGCAAGGATGGTTCAACATAAGAAAGTCCATTAATGCAATACACCATATCAACAAATCAAAGCAGAAAACCACATGATCATCTCAACTGATGAAGAAAAGGCATTTGACAAAATTCAACATCCTTTCTTGATGAAAACACTTCAAAGGATAGGAACAGTAGGGAACTTCCTCAACATGATAAAGGGAATATATGAAAAACCATAGCTAACATCATCCTCAATGGGGAAAGACTGAAAGCTTTCCCCCGAGATCAGGAACAAAACAAGGCTGTCCACTGTCACCATTATTATTCATCATTGTCCTGGAAGCTCTAGCCAGAGCAATTAGACAAGAAAAAGAAATAAAAGACATCCAAATTGGAAAGGAAGAAGTAAAACTCTCATTGTTTGCGGATGATATGATACCATATGTCAAAAATCCTGAAAATCTACAGCAAAGCTACTAGAGCTAATAATGGAGTACAGCAAAGAGGCAGGATACAAGATCAAAACCAAAAAATCAGTAGTGTATCCATACACTAGTAATGAGCAATTTTCTGAGGAGGAAATCAAGAAAAAAATCCATTTGCAATAGCAACTAAAAGAATAAAATATTTAGAAATAAATTTAACCAAGGATACAAAAGACCCATACTATGATGATTAGAAGAAACTGCTAAAAGAAATCAGGAAAGACCTAAATAAATGGAAGGGTATACGTGTTCATGGATCAGAAGACTAAATATAGTTAAGATGTCAATTCTACATAAATTGATTTATAAATTCAAAGCAATTCCAATTAAAATCCCAAAAACTTACTTTGCAGAACCAATAACCAAATTTATTTGGAAGGGCAGGGTGCCCCGAATAGCTAAAAATATCTTGAGAAAGAAAAATGAAGTGGATGGTCTCACACTACCTGACTTTAAAGCATATTATTAAGCTACAGTGGTCAAAACAGCATGGTACTGGCATAAAGATAGATATACTGACCAATGGAATTGAATAGAGTGTTCAGATGTAGACTTTCTCATCTATGGCTAATTGATCTTTGATAAGGCAATCAAGCCAACTTATCTGGGACAAAGAATCATCTTCAATAAACAGTGCTTGGAGAACTGGATATCCATATGCAAAAGAATGAAAGAGGATCCATATCTCACACCCTATACAAAAGTTAACACAAAATGGATCAAAGACCTAAATATTACAGCTAAGACCATAGAACTTCTAGAAGAAAATGGGGGGAAATATCTTATAAAACTTGTAATAGGAGGTGGTTTCCTAGATCTTATATCCAAAGCATAAGCAATAAAGAAAGAAATAGATAAATGGGAACTCCTCAAAATTAAACACTTTTGTGCATCAAAGAATTTTGCCAAGAAAGTATAAAGGCAGCCTACAGAATGGGAGACAATATTTGGAAACCACATATCAGATAAGGGTTTAGTATGCAGAATATATAAAAAGATTCTTCAACTTAACAACAAAAAGATAACCCAATTAAAAAATGGGCAAAAGACATGAACACACGCTTCTCAGAAGAGAAAATACAATGGCTAAAAGGTACATGAAAATATGCTCAACTTCACTGAGTATTTAGGGAAATGCAAATCAAAACCACAATGAGATATCATCTGACATACACAAGAATGGCCATTATAAAAAAAAACTGAAAACTACAAGTGCTGGAGAAGATATGGAAAAAGAGGCACATATATCCACTGTTGGTGGGAATGTAAAATGGTACAACCACTGTGGAAGGCAGTTTGGTGGTTCCTCAGGAAGCTAAGTATAGAATTGCCATATGATCCAGCAAGACCATTGTTACATATCTATTCAAAGGACACGAGAGCAAGGACAAAAAAAGGACATTTGCACAGCATTATTTACAATTGACAAGAGATGGAAACAGCCCAAATGTTCAACAATGGATGAGTGGCTAAACAAGCTGTGGTTGTGCTGGTTTGAAATGATGTACGTACCCTAGAAAAGCCATGTTTTAATCCTAATCCCATTTTGTAAAGGCAGCTATTTCTTCTAATCCTATTCAGCACTGTATGTTTGAAACTGTAATCAGATCATCTCCCTGGAGATATGATTTAATCAAGAGTGGCTGTTAAGCTGGATTAGGTGATGAAATGTCTCCACCCATTTGGGTGGGTCTTGAGAAGTTTCTGGAGTCCTATAAAAGAGGAAACCTTTTGGAGAATGAAGAGATTCAGAGAGAGCAGAGAATGACATAGCCATGAGAAGCAGAGTCCACCAGCCAGCGACCTCTGGAGAAGAAAAAGGAAAATGTCTCCCATAGAGCTTCATGAAACAGGAAGCCAGGAGAAGAAGCTAGCAGATGATGCCATGCTCGCCATGTGCCCTTCCAAGTGAGAGAGGAACCCTGACCGTGTTCACCATGTGCTTTTTCAGATGAGAGAGAAATGATTGTGTTTGCCATGTGCCTTCTCACTTGAGAAAGAAACCCTGAACTTCATCAGCCTTCTTGAACCAAGGTATCTTTCCCTGGATGCCTTTGATTGGACATTTCTATAGACTTGTTGTAACTGGGGCATTTTCTCGGCCTTAGAACTGTAAACCAGCAACTTATTAAATTCCCCTTTTTAAAAGCCATTCCATTTCTGGTATATTGCATTCCTGCAACTAGTAAACTAGAATACTGGCATATACATATCATGGAATATTACGCAGCTATAAGACAATAAAGTCATGAAGCATGTAACAACATGGATGGACCTTGAGGACATTATGCTCAGTGAAATTAGCCAGAAACAAAAAGACAAATACTGTATGGCCTCACTGATATGAACTAACATTAATGAATGAACTCGGAGAATTTAAGAACACAGGTTACCATGAGTTAGAAATAGGGTAGACATTGGGCAATGGTGCTGAAGGAATACAGATTGTGCAAAAAGACTGATTGCAAAAATTCAGATATGGATAGCATAATACTAAATGATCTTAGCACAATAATGTAAGAACACTGAATGAAGGTTAATGTGAGTATGGTTAAGGGAGAAGGGCTGGGGGCACATAGGAAATCAGAAAGTAGGATAGAGGATAAAGACTGAGACAGTATAATTTAGGAATGCCTAAAGTGTGCAATAATGATGATTAAATGTACAAACCAGAAAATGTTTTTGCAGGAGGAAACATAAAGGAATGTGAGTATTGCAGGGTGTTGAAAATAGATGGTATGTGGGAGAAAGTACAATCAATGGAAGCTAGGGTCTATAGTCAATAATAACATTGTAATATGTTTCCACTGAATGTAACAAAGGCATTATGTCAAAGCTAAATGTCAACAGGAGGGGGCTTTGGGAAAGGGGTATGGATTCACTGGGGAAGAAAAGAAAATGCCTTCATAGAGTACGGTGGCAAAAGCATGTCTATACACTTAGGCTGGATTGTATGATATGTGAATAAAACTATTTTTAAATGGTCAAAGAGAAACACATGCTAGAGAAAATGTGGAGAAAGAGATGTACCTATTCACTATTGTTAGGGAAATGGAGGTACAGCCCCTCAGAGAGTATTGTGGTGGTTCCACAGGAGACTAGGGGTGGGTTTGCCATATAATCCTGAAACCCTGTTGCTCAGTATATATCTGGAAGAACTGAGTGGTGTTAGGACACAAATGGACATTTACACACTGGTGTTTCTGGTGGCAGTGATCGTGATCTGCAATGAACGGAAGTGGCCTAAGGGTACAACGGACTTCTGAGCCACTGCAAGAAGGAATGAAATTGTGAGGCATACAACTAGATTAACAAACCTTAAGAGCTGTATGCTGAATGAAATGTCAGGGAAAAAAAGACAAATATTATTATGCCTCAATTATATGGACTAACTATAATATAAAAATTTGGTGAACTAAAGTCGAGAGCATGGGTTATCAGGTTGAGGCTCATTGTAAAGGGTCCTAGATTGTAAGCTCTTACAGCAGTCACATATATTCAGAAGGTGTAATTGTTCATTCTAAATTCTGAGATACTGAGCTGTTTGTATATAACCTGGTCTTTCCCAGAAATTTCGGGTATTTATGTGACACCTGAGACTCAGAGTCAGAGCTCTGAAGCTATGAAAGTCAGCTGTACCCCATACAGGAACTGTTCAAAAAAACTTGAAAAGTGATCAGACATTGAATAGAGATATGAATGAAGCTGATCCGGATAGGACATATCAGAAGACTGGGTAAAGGATGATATCGTCTATATCTTAAAACTTCAACTTCTTTGTGAGACTAAAGGGAGAGATATTCATTTGGTGCAAAATTTATATTTGGGTCTTGCATTTCCTAATTTAACTTCCATGGTCAGTTTAGTTGAACACTGTAAGTACAGGGAATCTTAAACAGAACATGAGAGTTTGTTGGTTTGTCCAAGTTAGTGTGATGCCCCAATAAATCCCAGAGTGATTTAGACAGCAAATAAAGAAGTACTTGCAGGGTCCCCTTAGGGAAATGGGGAGAAAGGGGGAAAGAGTCAATATCCCATTTGGAGACATTTCTGATACTCTTGCAAGCAGTGGGGACAACCAAATCAATAGGCTGCGTGCCCATTCTTGGGGTTTGCCCCTATGAAACTTATTCCTGCAAAGGACAGGCTAAACCTACTTAAAATTAGGCCTAAGAGTCACCCCCAGAGAACCTCTTTTGTTGCTCAGATGTGGACTCTCTAAGCTGACAAGGAAGTGAACCTACTGCTCTCCCTACTTACGTGGGGCATGACTTCCAAGGGTGTAAGTCTCCCTGGCAATGTGGGACAGAATTCCCAGGATGAGCTGGGACCCAGCATCAAGGGATTGAGAAAACCTTGACCAAAAGGGGGAGGAGAGAAATGAGGGAAAAATAAAGTGTCAGTGGATGAGAGACCTCAAGCAGAGTCGAGAGGTTATCCTGGCGGTTATTCTTACGCATTTTATAGCTATCCCCCTTTTTAATTTAAGGTGTACTAGAGAGGCTAAAGGGAAGTGCCTGAAACTGCAGAGCTGTGTTCCAGTAGCCAAGTTTCTCTACGATGAATGTATAATGATATAGCTTTTGCAATCTATGTGAGTGTGAAAACCTGTGTCTGATGCTCCTTTTATCTACTTTATTGACAGACGAGTAAAACATATGGATTAAAAATAAATAAATAATAGGGTATGCTGGTTTGAAAGGATGTATGCCCCCTAGAAAAGCCATGTTTTAATCTAAATCTCATTTCATAAAGGCAGAATAATCCCTATTCAATACTGTATATTTGAAACTGTAATCAGATCATCTCCCTGGAGATGTGATTTAATCAAGAGTGGTTGTTAAGCTGGATTAGGTGATGACATGTCTCCACCCATTTGGGAGGGTCTTGGTTAGTTTCTGGAGTCCTATAAAAGAGAAAACATTTTAGAGAAAGAAAGAGACTCAGAGAGAGCAGAGAAGAATGATACAGCCACGAGGAGCAGAGAGCCCACAAGCTAGCGACCTTTGGAGTTGAAGAAGGAAAAAGCCTCCTGGGGAGCTTCGTGAAATAGGAAGCCAGGAGAAGAAGCTAGCAGATGACGCCGTGTTCGCCATGTACCCTTCCAGATGAGAGAGGAACCCTGACTGTGTTCACCATGTGCCTTTCCAGATGAGAGAGAAACTTTGACTGTGTTTGCCATATGCCCTTCCACTTGAGAGGGAAACCCTGAACTTCATTGGCCTTCTTGAACCAAGGTATCTTTCCCTGGATGCCTTTGATTGGCCATTTCTATAGACTTGTTGTATTTGGGGCATTTTCTCAGCCTTAGAACTGTAAACTAGCAACTTATTAAATTCTCCCTTTTAAAAGCCATTCCGTTTCTGGCATATTGCATTCCGGCAGTAGTAAACTAGAACACACCCCTTTTTGTTCTCAGTACAATGCCTCACATACTGCAGGTTCACAAAATACTTTTTTTTATGAAGGAAGGAATTAGCCAACTGAGATTTCTATAATGACATTATTACAGCCTCCTCTTCATATAAGCTTACTGAATAGCCTAGAATTCAAACTTTCTAAAAACAGTCCAGAGAACACTGTCTGTGGAATTGCTGGTATGATGTAATTTGCAAGTTTAGGGGACCCCAGGCTATATGGAAAGCTCACTCTGCTCTTTAAGGTTAGTTTCACAACAAGCCAAAGAAGGTACTGGTTTCTGAGGAATAAATACTAATTTTAGTATTCCATATATTAAAAGATAGCGGCCTCTCCCCTTTCTCAATGCTCCCCTAGCAGTTTAATTCTTATTACATGATGAGATATTCCTTCTAGTGTAGAGGAAGCATAGTATAAAATGGTTTAGGAGCTTGGATTTCAATCTCACCTCCATCACATGTTAGTTATATGACCTTATTTTCTTCACCCACACAATGTAGAAACTAACAATACAGTACCTCAAGGGGATGGGTGTGAAAATTAATGACAATATATGTAAAGTGTCTAGGCGAGTACCGGCACTTTGTTTTTTAAAATGATACCAATCTATAGCTCTATACTTACCTTTTAGTCCCTGTTGGTACGTTCCATGATGGTAAAGACAAAATGAATTTCTCTTTGTATTCCCCAGCACCTAGTACGGTGTTTAACAAATATTAGAGGTACAAAAAATTTTAACATGAATTGTGGTTGAGATATACAAATTGAATTCACATGAAAATTAAGGTACGTTAAAACGTAAATGCAATTAATTTAAATAAAAGGATTCTTGACATATCATTAGCGTATCTTAATATGGCTTTATAGTTGGTTCTTAGGGGTTTCACGACTTGACATTCTTTTTCTTGCCCTGTTCAAAGCCTCCAGTTTGGTGTAATGCACGTTACAGCCCTCAAAACTCCTGGCCTCCTGACAAGCTGGCTGCTCAGACTGTCTCCGGAATGAGGTTGCTGCAGCAAAAAAAAAAAAAAAATGTTACATTAGGGTATAAATTTGGGGCTAGAGATGCAAGGCCAATAACTTCAGAAAACTGGGTGGGTTGGGCCAGCCAAGTGCCATGTGAAGGCTCATTTGGACAGTCCAGAGGCGGGGTGGATACTGAGAAGGTGAGCGCACTAATGCCAGGGCCTGGATGGGCAGCCGGGCCTGGTGGGAGAAGTAGGGACCCGGCCTAGGCCCTAAGAAGTCATTCTCACCTCCCCAGGTAGATGAGGGCGGCAGGACCCACCCGGACCCCTCTTTCGGCCGGGAGTCGACCAGAGTTGCAAGCAGCCGCCGTCTCCGGGAGGGCACTGACCTTGTCGCGGGCAGCCGGGCTGGCGCAGTCCCCGCGCCGCAGTGCTGGGCGCTGACGGGGGCGCCCATTGACGCCCGGACGGCGGGCTCTACGGAGCCGAACGCGGAGCCCCGGCCCGGCAGCCGCCCTCCCCCGGTCCCTCAGCGCTGACTCCCGCGAACCGGCCGCAAGCTGAGCGGGGAAGCCGGTGCGGGAGGCACCGCGGGGCGGGGCGGGGCGCGCGCCCACCTTCTTGTGGAGAACGCCTCGCGCGGGCGCACGCGCTGCAGCCGGGCCGCGGGGCGGGGTGGGTGGGTGTGCTCCGAGCGCGCGCGCTGCCGCCTCAGCCTGCTGCGCCTCCCGCGCCGCCCGCTCCCTGCCCTCGGCCCCGCACGCCGCCCCACTGAGCCGCCATGGGTGCTGCCGGGCGGATGGGGTAGGGCCCGCCAGCTTCGGACCCGTGTCCCGCATCCCGCACCCGGACGGTCCCGGTAAGCGGGGTCGGGGGCGGCGGGGACCGGGGAAGACTCCCCAAGGGGCGGGTCTGCTGGCCGCTGCAGCCCTCACAGGACTCTGAGATGTTTGTGTGAGAGCCGCCCCCAACGTGGACCTTGTGTAAGTGGATGAACCCCGTGTATCTGCTGCCTTTGCCTCCCTGGGAGAGGCCCTTATGGGATGTGGGGGCCCCATGGAGGAGCTTGTGTGAATGGAGTATCCCCAGGGCTCTCTCTGCATTTACCCCAATGGGGAGCCCCAGCGTGGGGGGTGGGGGGGCACCGCTCGCAGGGGGCCCTTCTGTGTAACTACCGGAGCCTCACGGGTGGTGTCTTCGGTTGCATTTATGGAGGAGCTGTTGGGAACATAGGGGAGCCTCGGGAAGCCTGGGCCGTTAGAATGGACCCCACAGAGGACCCCCTAAAGAAGGACGTAGACTGTGTCCTCAAACTGCATGAAGGGAATTTCTAACAGGAAGAGGAATCCTACCATGGGACCTGGGATCAGGAGTGACTTCCCATATCCTGAAAGACTTTGGCCTTGAGCCCTTCCAGGGTTCAGTGTACCCTGACTTGTGTCTGTCCAACATGGTTAAGAGGTGGCTACCTTTGTCCATTGCTCTCCATTCGAATTTCCCTTCTCCAGTTGGTTCCAAGCTGAATTTTAATGGCAGGCAGTATACTAGGTATTTTTTTTTAACCTCACATAATGCTTGCGTGAAATTATCCTCTTCTGAGCACTAGACTCAGACTCAGAGAGATTAAACAATTTGCCCAAGGTCACAACACTTGGAATCATGAGGTCTATTTTTTTTTATTTTATTTGGGAAGAAATATCTAGGAGAGGCAGAAACAAGAATGTATGTTTGTTAAAAAGTTGCATTAAGGGGTCCAGCATAGGGCACTTCAGATAGTATGTGCTGAGTAAATGTGTTGATTAATGGAGTGGATAAGAATAATTGAACTGGGGATGAGACTACTGCAGGAACTGGTTGAATCCCCAGGTTTCTGAGTGTGGCTTCCTTCATTGGCAGCCTTACTGCAGTGCTTCGGGGTGGCTCTGGATCTAGGTTGGTCTGGGAAAGGCCCCTGGGTGTGGTCTTGCTCTAGGGAACTATAGGGAGCCTTCAGAGGGTGGAGTGCCCCAAGGCCACCCTCCCTGCTGCAGAATCCTTGAGTGGGAGGAAGGAGAAGGTAGGGATCACTCCTAGGAAGTGTGATCCACGTTATCCTTGTTACCCTCTGACTACAGTGCACTGGCAGACGTTGGTCCGCTGATAGCGCTCAAGACCCTTTTGCCCAACAGTGCCTCTGCATGGGGAGGAGGCTGGTCAAGGTGCAAAGCCGAGGAAAGCTAGTTGGGAGTCCGTTGTCCAGGAAGTGCAAAGGGTCTACACCTGATATAGAGATGCACTGTCTGGTCAACGTTGTCTTACTCCCTTGTCTCTAATAGCACTCTCATTCCAGCTGAATCCCAAGGGTGTAACTTTGGACCCAAAGATAAGATCCTGGTTTCTGGTACTCCAAAAAATGAAACAGTAGAGACAGTCAAGCAATGGAATTCACTATGAGCCATTTTGGGGAGAGTTTTTTCCTTGTCATCCTTCTTCCCCCTTCCACACAGCAGAACCTAATAACATCCTCCATTAATAGAAGTGATCTGTTTGACTCCTGGGGTTACATAGTGAGAAAAGAGACTAGGCTAGTGAGAAAACTGAACAAGCTGGTTTACCAATCGTTAGTTGTTTCTGGTGTTGTTTTTGTTTTAACTCAAGAATGGCTGCCTGAAGCATGGGTGTGGTACCTCTTGAACAGCTCCTTGGAGTAAATGCTGTTAAAGGTTTATTTTGGGTAAGCACTTCCCCTTTAGAAAGTTACAAAGCCTATTATACCTTTTCAGTTCAACCTCCCTCTCATCAACTCAAAAGGCCAAAATAAACAGGGGTATTTTAAAGAAAATCAGAAAGAGCAACCTGCAAATATGATATTTGCTCCTATTCAGGGATTTGTCATTAGGGTTTTATTCCTAAATTATTCTTTTCAGTATCACATCCGTTCATGACTGTGGAAAAATTGCTGGAGGGATTGAGATGCCCCCCCCAAATTTGGACCCTGGTTTCGAGACCTCCTCAATGTCCAGCATTACACAATTCCTAAGAATACTGTCTAACTCTCCCCTAATCAAAAACTTGGTCTGCAAATCAAAAGATTCCAGAATGGGTATGCAGAATGTCACCAGGTGACCCTTAATGATCTCAGAAACGCTCTCCAAAGGGAAATAGAAGGGGACAGAATGGCTCATCCCAATTTCTTTTGAGTGTACCCAAATGTGTCTGGATTTTACTGTCTGGATTTCTCAGCTTTCTTCTTCACATATTCTCTGACCACATTTTTATGGCTTTCATCCTCCCGCATTTGCCATGTTTTTTGACCATGCTTTCTTTTCTTCGACTGTGAATAGCAAGTCCATTTCCTGCACTCCGCCTTTTTTTTTACCAGTACACCTGCTCCTAAGTGGATCTTATTTATGCAAATAGTTTTCTTTCTCTTTAGCTACAGAATCAATTATCTTTTAGTCCCACATGGCTCTCTTCAACAGTGCTGCTTTGCTTCTACAATCTTCATTTCCCAAATTTATTTATTTATTTTTTTATGGGAATATTATTATCCACGCCACCCCTCAATCTTAATGGCCAAGTGTGGACAGAAACTGCCCATCAACTTTGGATTAAGAACCAAGACCATCAATGTCCAGCTGAAGACATGATTATTTTTCCCGTTATAACTCCCACCTTCCCCATATCCCCTTTCCAGCAATCCCCTCAGAGACCCATATATATTTACTAAGTGCTACCTACTTGACAGGCTCTATGCTAGATAAATATGAGAGTTCCTTACCCTTGAGGAGTTCATACAAAGTCAGTTTGCATTTCTCTAATTTACTATTAAGAATAAGAAATGTAAGGGGAAAATTACATCTTTACATTTTCTACAGGAATCAGTGGAGATATGCCCTTTTTCCCTGTTGTCACTGAAACGCAACTGCTGTTCTATGCTTCCTCTGGGGGCCAATTCTAAGCCCCCCTGCCAATGCCCTGCCAAAATTACTTTTGCCCCATGCATTGAGTAAACTGGCCACACTCCTAGCTTCCTATAATTGTGACAGTGCCCCATATTTGGTAACATACTACCATTTAGGAAGCTCCTTTATAGGCATAACCTCTATTTGGTTTTCAGAAATGTTTCGATTTACTGGGGTCTTCTCACTTTACTGAGACACTTCCACCACCCCATCCCACCCCCAAAACCAGGCTTACGGATCTCCCAGTGGGGAAGCCCCAGTTATTGACCACAGTCCCCCCGTCCATCTCTTAGACTGTGGAGAAGTTCCCTGCTGAGCCCTCAGGGCAAGTAGTGCATTCATTGGTCTGTGTTGGAATTTATCAAGACTGTCCCTCTTAGTAGCCTCAGAAAATCCAATTATCTTCCTGAAATCTAAATACATATTCCCTTCTAAACAAATATTTTAAGCATACTATCTCAAACCAGTATTTTTGGGTGGTGCTAATCCTTATGTGAAAGCAAGTTTCCTTACCTATTTCTGTCCAGGACCCAGGCTGGCTTCATACCATGTCAGCCGTGATTGGGTCCTCACATAGCTCCATACTTTGGCGTGTGCTTTTACCTCTTCCTGGAATGCCTTTTCTTTCCTTATCCACTGGGATAACTCCCACTCATCTTTCAAAATTTAGCTCAAGCAACACCTTTTTTTTTAATCCTCCACTTATGCCCCCTACACAGCACATACTCACACTGCAGCCTCACAGGCTGAGCGAGGTTCCATTTGTTCATTGTAACAACAGTGATCAAGCGCCTGATCTGTGCCTCACACATAGTAAGGCTGCATTCAGCAAATGTTTGTAAAATCAAGAAATAAATAAGTGACGATAATTAAGGTGTAATAACTGCATTAAGTGGGGCTGATTCCAGGGCCCAGAGCAGAGAGCAGGGGTGCCTCTCCATCTTGCTGAGAAGCCGTGCTTGCTAAATGCAGGCCCCCAGCCAGTCACTGATGGTGTGATGGTCCTTCACTGCCTCTCTCCTCCTGTGGAACATCAGCACTGGAGCTTTTAATGGAGCCTCAGCCCAGGCCCCCAGCTGCCAAAGATCATGCCATAATTTTGTTCTCATGTATATTAGAGCTCTGTGGGCTTTCAGTACATCTTAAACAACAGCAGGACCTCCCTCATGGCTCTTCCCCTTGAGCTGAGGCCAGGAAGACATTTTACTCAGTCTTGAGCCCTTCTGCTACTTGGCAACTCCACACGAGCCCTGTGCACTCAGGGTGACTGTGTCTACCTTAGCTGACTGAAGCCAGTGCTGCTGTGCTGGACAAACAGGTGAATGGAGGGAGATGGAGAGATACCAGGCACATCTCTTTCAGGGTATATAGAGATGTCTGTAGGCTACTGCCAGGTAACAGAATGACTGGATAAGAGCAGGCTCCCAGAGCACCATAGTGAGACAATGGCTTCCTAAAGCAACAGCTAAGTCACTGGAGAATATCCAGACCACTTGAAACCTGGATTTGCTCAAAGACCAGGAGTCTGATGGAGAGCTGTTTATTGGATAACCAGCAGGGGGTAAGAGTACTCTTTTTGTTGGTTTTGCTCATGTCTCGGGTTTAATGTTAATGTACACATTGAACTTAAAGTGTATGCTTTGCATTCTGCATCTGTTAGACCCTGGTTCTTTGGTTTTTCCATACCCTTGAGGATAGTCACTTTCTGTGCTAGGTATATGGCTTTCCCTGAGGCTTCAAAACATTCTTTCAGGTACATGCTTCCAGAAGCCAATTGTCAGCCACCTTAAAACTTTACATACTTATATACAGATGCTGCTCTTGCTAAAATTCTACAGCTCAAACTCAGGACAGAGGAGATGGATTTTAAAGTTTCCTGGCAAGCCATATTGCCAGAATCCATAGGATAAATGGAGGGGACTATTGACTTGGTCTCTTTTCTTATCACGGTTTGTGGAAACTGGCTAAAATCCAAAATTTAGGAGCTCTTCCTGTGGTCAAAGAAATCACCCATAGCTGCTGTGTGGGTTACCTGTTCTCATCCCTCCTAGCCCTGACTCACCGTGGCCCCATCTCTGGGGAAGCAGAGTAGGTGTGATGAGCTGGTCACTGCCTAGTTTCTAGAAATGATAATTACAGATTTGGGCTGATCGGTCCCTCAGGTCTGTTTTAAGGAATGGAAGATTACAACTATGATCTCAAATCAGCTTTTCATGTTGTCCAGTCATCTCTGCAACATTCAATCAACAAAAATTCATAGAATACATGCCCTATGGAAGGCAGTGGAAACCATCTCAATTTTCCTCCCTCCTGATCTCAGTGAAAAACTGGGGCTTCCTTTTTTTCCACCTGCTCAGCCCACTTTTTGATTGTTTCCCCTGCTCCCATCCCTCTTAGAGGTTTTCTTTGCTTTTTTTCCTTCCTAGCAAAGCCTTCCTATCCTCCAGGAGATCACTCTTAATTGCTTTTAAGCCTTTTCCAAACAGCTGCCATTCCCATAATAAGAATAAAATGAAACTGCAAGATGAGACTCTAGCCTGTTAGGAGAGATGCTCATCAGATTCTCCACAGCTAGGAACCTTTGTAGAGAGAGCTTAGGAAGAGAAGTTCCCCAGCTGCCATTTCTTATTTCTGACCAACTTCTATTGTGGAGTAACCCCCTTATAGGTCTTACCCCCACTATTTGCCCTTATAAATAATCCCACTGCTTTGTAAGAAGGTGCTCTGCAGAATATGGGTGTGTCTTGCATACACACATTCCAGGCTGCTCCATATGACTTACTGTTTAACAAATACATCTAGACTGCCTCCTCTAGATCCGAAGAAAGATTCTTGTTGTCATCTGTTTTCCTCTAGTTCATATAGTCAGACATCCCTATTCTACCCTCTTGTCCACTGTGATTTACCACCACCTGTTCCTGCCCCTGCCCCTCCCACTGAGGTTTTCTTCCCCAAGCCTTCTCTAGATACACAAATTCTCTTGACAGTTACATCATCCTTGGATCAGTGTTGTTGTTTTTGTTGTTTTTAATCCCTCTTTTCATTCTTGTTAGAGAACAGAAAATCCCAATTTCACCCACTGGCCAAAAAAATAATCATATATAATTTGGGGCATCTTTACAACTTGATTTCCTTTTAACGCACTCTTCTTCCTAGGACTTCACCAAGCGCAAGGGAGGCTGGGTTCTTCTCATTAGATATGTGTTTTTACCCATCACCAGTCACTACTGCTTGTTTCTCTAGAAATTACAGCTGATTTTCTTCATGTCTCAGACACCCGAGGGCATGTTGTGGACGTATGAGGACATTCATTTTTAATCAAGGTGTCTTTTGTGCACAGGTTTGATCCTGTTCTCCATTAAGCCTTAAGGGCTTTAGCTCATTTTTGAAGCTAATTCTGTTGTATCCTTACATTTACTTTTAAAATCAAAGCCACTTCAGTCCAAAAATGACTTGGGGTCTTGTTTGGATTTAGATGTTTTTCTTTTATTGGTTCTACTCTATATTTTTTGTCCTTATAGGCATAAAGGGGCCTAGAAAATTGAGCTGTTGCAGGTGAAAGGAACAGAAGTGCTCCCAGAGCCCAAGTGTCAGCTTAACTCTTCATCAAAATTCCTTTAAGGATTTCCAAAACCTCTGCAGTGAACTCATTAACAATTGAGATAGCTTAAAGTGATTCTTATTATCCTTACAAAGTGTAATGGGTCATAACAGGGCTTCATTGTGTTGGGAGGTGCCTGTGGTTAGTTTGCTGATGCACAATTAATGAGTCAGTTCACTTATAGAGCAACCTTCTCAATTGGATGTTGTTCAACAACTTTTATTATATCATCTGAAAAAGCCAAGAAGAACCACATGCATACCATTGATTTTCCTCCAATGAATCATTCTCAAAAAATTGGATTTTATTTTACTCCAGGTTTCCTAAAAATGTTTGTCAACTTTTTTTTCAACCCATGCCCTCTTTCTGATAAGTTTAAAAATTGAATGATTGCTCCCTAAAAATTCCAGTACAACTTTTGAGAGGGGACTGCCCTCAGTTATTTGAAGAGTTAATGCCTTCTATCTTTCCCCAGGAAGCAAGAAGACAATGTCAAGCGTTGCTGTTTTGTAATCTTTGTTACCAAAGAAAACAAAGTGATGATTTTTTTAAATATTTGTTTTTCAAACACAATTATAATTGATAGGCTTTTTTAATCCACTCATTTATCCCCCTCCTCCTGGAATTTCTGATACTCCCTTGCTCGCCCAGGATCCAGCTGATTCGCCATTTTGAGAATCATTGCTCTAGTCTTTGTGCATTATTGCATTCAAGCAGTTTTTCTTGCTCTCTTTTTTTATGACATGAATATCACAGATTATTCCGTATTTCCCCTCTTAAGGTTGTTCCTACCTTTTTGTCACTACAGTGAATGTGCTTTTATGTGTGCCTGCAGGTCAAAGAAGATGGGCTTCTTGTGCAGAGTAGGGTTTTTCTTTAATCAGAAGTATCTTAGTCCTTTTCTGATAGACCTTCCCACCACACAGACTGTCAGAACAAGCTTGGGAAAACTGTTCCTCTTGCACCACTGCAGTAAAGGGGAAAGCTTACCTTATATACCTTATCTCTTAGTGATGACTATCTTTAAATCAAAAGAAAAAAGTAGTTTGTTAATCAAAATTTTAAATGATCCTAAGGCTGTGTTTTTCAAATTGCAAGTCCAAGATCCGTGAGTAGGTCATGAAATCTTTTGAGAGAGTCACCATCAGGATTGCTTTAAGGAAATAGGATATAAGGAAATATCAGAGAGTATCACATATAGTAAAAATAGTATTGTTCCACAAAATTTTTGTTCAGTTATAGATCTATAAACCCATATATGTCTGAACAGGTTCATGACGTAAGTTGTATTTCTTATTATGGGTCACAGTCAAAGAATTTGAAAAATATGCCCCAAAAATTCCAAGGAAAACACAGTGGGCCTGGGAATAATCATTGGTCATGACGTATGTGCAGAAAAGTTGTTCATCAGTTTTTCTTTCTCCCTCTTGGCATGTCTGTTCCTCTCACTGTAAGTGGGGGACTTGCTTTGCCAGCTCATGGTAGTGCAGAGCTGGTGCTCCTGGAATCTGGGCAGGGTCTGGGGACACAGGCCCAGCCTCGCATTTCAAGAATCAAGAACAGCCTCAGCCAAAGGTTTCTCTCTCTCTCTCTCTCTCCCTCTCTCCCTCCCTCCCTCTCTCTCTCTCTCTCTCACACACACACACACACACACACACACACACACACACACACACACACACGCACAAAACACACATTCCCTTTCTTCCCAAGACTAGATAGTCTGTTAGGTCACATGACTTTTAAAAGAATTTGAAAGATAACATGAGCATTCCAGATATTTATATGCTCCAAACACACTCATTAACAGATAGGGAAACTGCAGCCCAGAGTAGTAAAGCAATGTATTCTGGGTCAAAGAATGACAGGTCCAGAACTAAAACAAGTCACTAGATGCCAGCCTTGGGAACTTTTTTATTATATGATTAGTGTGCAGTGTAGAAAAATTAGAAAATAACAAATTAATAAAAAGATGAAAATTACACATACATTTCCCTATTGTCTGATATTTGTTTCCCACCAGGAAAAAAAAAAGTTTTTTAACACAACTTATTATTAATTGTCTATTAAGTTATGAACATCGTAAATGATTTCCTGAATTTGCTTATAAAACTTTCCTTAGTAAGTCCCCTCTTACCTCCCTGTAAACTTATTCGAAGTACATATCCCTTAGTCATATTTTTTAATTTTACAAAGAGATGAGGTGGGGGTAGGGGTGGGGGACTTTACTGTCTTAAAAGTCAGCTTAAAAATTCAAGGATATGGGTTTCCTTGGTAACATTTGATGGCAGGACAAGAACTCAGGCACAATAGGAATTTGCACGACTGTGACACTTATATGAAGTGTTTCTGGCCCCAAAAGATAGCTCAGAAATAGACATCCGTGTTTAGTATTTTCATCAAGTAAAGAAGAGGAACAAAGATTTGGCTGTCATCAGATAAAATGTGTATTAAGGATTTGTAAAAAAGCAAAAAGTCTTCTCCACACTTAATTAACAAGTTGGAAAATGTTTGTTAAGCATCTCTTCTGTGCCAGGCAACATTGTTAGGCACTAGAGGTGGGTACCGTGCAGGGCAGAAACAGACTAGTAGAAGAAACTGGCATTAGTTAGATAATCATACCGTTGTGTATATACTGACAACGATAACTGCTTTAAGCCAGAAGAGCACGGTGCTGTGAGCGCTCAACCTGACATGAGGAGTCAGCAGTGACTTCCCTGAGGAAGTGATACTTGAGCTGAGCTCCGGCAGATGAGGAGGCTCTAATCAGGGGAGGAACAATGTTCTGAGGTCCCAAAAAGAAAGGGAGCATGGCTGATAAACTGAAAGAAGACCAGTGTAGCCAGAACACGGAGTGCAGAAGGGAGCCAGACTGAGCCCGACAGTGCAGGACCTCATGGTTCATGGAAGGAGATTGATTTGGGGCGCTTTATGCTGATAGCTGTAGGAAAGGTTTGAAAGAGGGGATAACATGAAACCTGAATGTCCTGGAGCATCTGTAATTCCATATGTACAAAATCCAATTTCATTGTCCCTCTTCCGTATTTCCCAATTTCTGTGAATGGCACTACTGTTCTTCTAGTTAGTCAATTTAGAACTGCCCTCTCTCCCTGTACCCTTGATCCAATCAGATATCAATTTACTCCTAAATTTCTTTAGTTCTATTTCTGTGGTCTCAGATGTACCTAATCAATAGCACTTCCACTGCCACTGTTTCACTTTTTGCCTGGACTACTATAGAAACCTACTAATTGGTCCTACCTCTCCTCCTACCCACTGTCACCTTTGCCAAACAAACAGAGGAAAACTCTTCATCCTTCAAGCTCCAGTTTGACCCCCAATAGTGAGGTATCACCTTCCTTTCGGCACTCCCAGCACTTTATCTGGCTCTTTTTTGAATACTGATATTATGTAGCTTGAATGTTGAGACTCTGTCCTTCCTGCTTTTGTTCTCTATCATGAGTGGTTAGTGACTTGCACACAGTACTGTGTGATAAGTCTTGATTAGGATGGATTGAGGGCAAGGCTAAATTTCACTTTACTCAGAACAAGCATCTCCCAGCTGACTCTCACTAAGGCCCTTCAGGCCAGGCCAGCAGATCAGCTTTGCCATGCGCCCTGTCATGCCCTCACTTTCCAATGCTGCACCCTTGTTCTAGAGAGGAAGGGCAGACATTATGTTACTTTTTAACCTGTAAAGGATATGAATTTTCTTGAACAGTTCCAAAAAGCAAAGCAGGAAATGTGGGAGTGACATTATGAAGCCTTAGAAGTGCAGGAAGTACTTAGAACTCATAATAGGCTAGTTGTCTGTGACAGACAAGCAGACTTACAAAGAGACATAGCTACTAATTAGAGTGTTTGTGACCTTTACCGCATGTATAGGAGTGGCAGAACTTCAAGAGTTCCCTAAAAAAGTAGGAGTCCATTCACTCTCACTTAAAAAGTAGGCATTTGATGAGGTTTCCTCTGGGTGGATTGTGCACAGCACTAATTGGAGGAACTTTCCTTCTGTCAGAGGATCTGAAATGTGCTGCTGTGGGCCTCCTTTGAGCATTGGCTCTTCATGTGGGGCAGAGGAGAGACTTGGGCTCCAAAGTCTCTATCGAAAAGTAGCAGAGAGCTGGGTTCCCTAGACCAAATGGAAGAAAGACAGAGATACTGCTTCACATTTGTAGAGGTTCTTTACAGTTTACTAAGCAGTGTTCATTTAAGCCCATTGTCCAATGTTTTTCTCATTATGGCCCTGTGAAGAAGGCTGGGAAGACAGCCCTTATTTCATAAATGGAGAAACCAAAGTCACTCTGACTCCAAAGTCTTCTGACTCCTTAACAGATGCTCTCTCCATTCTACCATTCTACTGAGTTCCAGAAAAGGGGAAGCTGTTTAATAGCACTTACCACTCAAGTGAACTATTGATACTGATTGGCCTGACATGCTCAGCCAGTGGCTGAGTCTGTGCTCCTCTGTGCTCCACAGAGTCATGGGGGTGTTGATGTCCAAGCGGCAGACGGTGGAGCAGGTACAGAAGGTGAGCCTGGCTGTGTCCGCATTCAAGGATGGGCTGCGGGACAGGCCTTCCATCCGACGCACGGGTGAGCCACCAGAGTCCCGCCGTGGCACTGTAGAGGGCTCTGTCCAAGAGGTGCAGGAGGAGAAAGAAGCAGAAGCAGGCACCTCAGTGCCCCAGGAGGAAAGCAGTATCAACCGTGCTGCCTGGGAGCGGCTTCGAGATGGGCGTGGCGTGGAGCCTGAGGAATTTGAGAGGACCAATCGTTTCACACCTCCTGCCTATATTCGCCCCACCCGGAAGCTGGATGATGACAAGCCTCCAGATATCTGCTTGGAGCCCAGAGAGCCTGTGAGTGCCCAATTAGGGCAGGTTCCTCGAGTTTTAGGCCTTTGGGGGACCAGGGAGCAGGACAGCGAGGCCTGGGTATATTTGAGATGAGACTCAGAAACAGAATGACTGAGCTGAGTCCAGAACAGTCTTTGAATTTCTTCCACAAAAAATAAGAATGTTAGTTACATCCTGGGTTAGTCTTAGTGAAAGCCTTGGGGGCGTGGGTGATGAGGAATGATACAATGTCAAGTCTTCTGCCAACCCAACCACCCAGGATCCTCAACCAATGACAGTGGTTGGGAGCATTTGGAAATTTGGGAGGGGTAGTTTGGGGAGATCATAGGACTTAGGGCTGTTTCTGGTGTTTCCTGCCAGAAAAATCAGGAATGGTAAATGTCCTGCAATGCCTGGGACAGTCCCTCCCAACAAAAAATTGTTCTTTGCAGATGCCAATAGCAACCTTGTTTAGAAACATGGTCACAAAGCCTGAACAGCTGAAAGAGCCTCCTGATTCTTGTCCTCCAGAGAAAAGCTCTGGTTCTTTAACACAGGGTCAGTAGGAGGTGTTCAGCTAAACTGCTCCAGGGAGACTTAGCCCCATGTGGCCTTGTGGGTGGGATCTTGCTGCCTGTGCTTACCCATGCCTGTTCACCCCTGCCATCTTTTCCCCAGGTTGTCCACGATGAGATGTGTGATGTCTGTGAGGTCTGGACTGCGGAGAGCCTCTTCCCGTGCAGGGTCTGCACCAGAGTTTTCCATGATGGCTGCCTGCGCCGCATGGGCTACATCCAGGGAGACAGTGCAGCGGAGGTGACCGAGATGGCCCACACAGAAACAGGCTGGAGCTGCCACTACTGTGTGAGCCTGGATTGCAAGGACAGGGGGCTACTGCTTAGCAGGGGACTTGGCTGTTTTCCTGGAGGCCCAGTCTTGGAACACATATTTTGAAGCAATAGCCTAAAGAGTTTTCTAATAGTAGAAGCAAAGCTCCTAGAGCTGGGACAGGGTTTCTCAACCTCAGCACTATTGACATTTTGGGCCAGATAATTCTTTGTTGTTGGAACTGCATGCATTGCAGGATATTTAGCAGCATCCCTGGCCTCTACCACACCCCTAGATGCCAGTAGCACCCCACCCCTAGTTGTAACTACCAAAAAATGCCTTCAGACATTAACAAATGTGTCCCAGGGGACAAAATCACCCCTAGCTGAGCAGCTCTGAGCTAGAGGATTGAATGAATAGGATGAGGCCAGATTACTCAAAAGTAATTCTGCATGGTTTAGTTCTTTCTCTAATAGTCTGTAATTGTCACCCATTGTTTTCATCTAAAAAACGAACCTGAAATCCTCACCAGCTTGACTCCAATATGGATAGATTGTATCACAGGAAAACTCTTAGACCTGAGATCTTGACTTGACCTACCACTTGACTCTAAAGAACATTTGTTCTTCATCTTTGAAAAGTGCATTAAATAACAAAGCTTTATTGATTCAGAACTCTGCAAATCATATATAAATGCCTTCCAACTCTGTGTGCAGGACAGAGTCTAAAGTTTCCACTGAAACCAGATTCATACCCATTGCTCACCATGACTGAATGGAGTTCACAGTCTTATTGATCTGTTATTCTGCAGATATCTTCGTTATCACTTATTTCAGAGTAAGGAGCATCCTCTGATTCCCCTCTTCTCCATACTGCCTAGAAGAAAGCAAAGATATGCCACTTTCTAACAAGTAACTCTTATTCTATGGCTTGTCCATAAGATGAAGTATAGAACAGTTATTTCCAGCCACTTAAACACCTTTTCCCCAGCTGAAGTATGCTACGGCAGACCCTGCTATATTGGTCACCAGCCACCATCCCTCCAAATGCAGCTTTTTCCTTTATAGCCACTCTGCTTTGAGGAGTACTGCTGATGTGGACCTGTGTTAAAGGTGTCTCTTTCCTAAACCCCAAAGAATACACTGCTCCCTTCACAGCTTTCTGTCACAGTACTACCATAATTATCACCACTCTCCACAAGGCTCTTTACAGAAGCTTCTTCCAGGGTCTTCCTCTCCCCGCCACCTTCCCTTCAACAGCCAAGGAAAGACTTGTCTTAAAGGACTTTCTCATTTCTCTGAGGCTCCTCAGACAACTATGATCTGGTTTCTACATCCATCATTCTTCTCAATTGGGTCTTTTGAAGGTCACCAGTGCTTTCCTAATCATCAACTCCTGTAATTTTTCTGAGGCATCTTCTTACTTCACCTCTCTAAAATATTTGGCGCTTCCTTATCCCCCGTGTTTGTTTGTTTGTTTTAGAGTTTGTGTATTCTTATTATGAAAATTATTATGCAAAATGTGGAAATTGGAAAAAGGAGAACATCAATAAAGTCCCACCATACTTGTATAATCTTGCTAACATTGCCCTCTACGTTGTGAAACCCTCTTTTCTTGGTTTCCAGTTCCTTCTTTTCTGCTAATTGTTCTCCTGCCTTCTTCTCTAACTATTCTTTCTCAGTACCTTTTGTTAGTTTCTGTCCTAGTCTGATGTTTCCCAGGGTTTTAATGCTATCACTCTTCTCACTCTACATTCTCTTTCTTGGTAACGTCATCCACTCCAGTAGCATCAACCACCATTTAAATACTAATGACTCTGAAATCTATAGACCTAAATGTCCTGTCTCTTGGATTGTCCATCTTGAGGTAAATGTCATGTCTTGTACCCAAATTGCCCCAAAATGAATGCGTCATCTCTCTCTCTCTTAAAACCTTCTCTTTCTCCATTACTTTTCTCTGTAAGTACTACATCCCCCTCAGTTACCAATCCCAACTCATTTCTCTCTCTTATCCCTTATATGCAATAAGTCAATAGGTCCTATTGATTTCTCTCTCCTAATATTGTTCAAATTTCTCCCCTCTTCTCCATTCCCGTGTCTTAGTTTAGCCACTTACCTTTTCTTTCTTGTACTGTTAAGACAGCCACCTCATTGCTCTCCATGCTTCCTAACTTTCCTCCTCTAACCCATTCTCCACATTGCAGCTAACAGTCTGACCGTGGCACTCCTCACTTCAAAATCCTTTGGTGACTCCTTGACCTCAGAATAAAGGCCCAACTTAAGGGGCTCACTCAAGGGCATTTGAGGCTCTTTACATTGAGGTGTCTGCCTACCTCTCCTTTACCTTTTACCCTCCCACCACCACCCCCCACCCACATACACACATGTGCACTCACTCTCAACATGCCAGCCACCCTGAACATCTCGCAGACTATTAAATGCCAGTATGGTGCCCAGCATATACCAGGTACTCAGTAAGTGTTTCTTAAAAGAGTTAGTTGAGTTTTTATGCAGTTTACAAATGAATGCTTATGAAATGTCTGGTCTTGCTCTTTGCTGGTATTTTTAGAAAAAATTAATCATCTACCAGAAAGAATCTTTGAGACTTTAAAGATTATATAGTAATGTGAACAAAATAACATATCAGTACTCTTTTGGAATCAAAACTTCCATAGCACCACACAACACTCATTGAGTTTTAGGAACTTTGTCATGATAGCATCTCTTTCAAAACCCATTCTGGAGTTATTTAAAGTGGTACAGCCCACTAAGAGCAGAGCTAGAATTAAACTATTTTTTTAACTAAAACCTCTGAGCATAGTCTAACACAGAAGCTAGATACATAGAGTGGATAAAAATGGAGCTGCTCAGGTTGATGGCGAGTGAGGTTCACACCCCTGCCCTCTCAGGAGCCCCCTGCTCCCTGGCAGCAGCTTCCTAGGGCACTTCCAAGGAATCTGTGGGAATCTCAGAGTATAATTTGCAAAACACTATTTTAGTGAAAGATATTCAGGCCTGGATCCAAGATATCTGGGCTCTGGAGAAGACTCTGCCACCAAGTTGGGCAAGCGAGCAAGTCCTTTCCCCTTTCTGTGCCTCAATCACCTTGATTGTGAATGAGATGCTGGGATTCGATGATCTCAGGATTGCCTTACAGTTGAAATACTGTTTCCATCCCTCTTGTTCCTTGTCCTTCATCTCTTACCAGTCTACATGGCCACTGACTCAGCTCTTCCTTTTTCTCAGGACAACCTCAACTTGCTGCTCACTGAGGAAGAAATGTATAGCCTTATGGAGACATTTCAGCAATGTAAAGTCATCCCTGGTGAGGCTGGAGGGTGCTTCTGTGATGGGAGAGGACTGGGCAGATTTCTCCTTCTAGAATGAGCCATGAAAGGAGTATTCTGGAATTTGGGGGGTAGGGGATAAATGGGTCCCTGTTGCAAAGTTGTTGGCCAACAGAAGTACCTACCCCACAGCCTGAGTTACCACTGTCTGTGGGAGCAAAGACTCAACAAAAGGTATGGACATGGGAGCACTGGAGGGTACCCTGGAGGTGAGGGGAGGTACCCCAGGGACTGAGGAAAAGGTGGGCATAGCCAGCGTGGGTTGCCTCCCTACAGATTGCTCCCTGACACTGGAAGACTTCCTGCGCTACCGCCACCAAGCAGCAAAGCGGGGGGACAGTGGCAGGGCCCTGAGTGAGGAGCAAGAGGAGCAGGCAGCCCACCAGTTTGCAGCCCTGGACCCTGAACATCAAGGCCACATAGAGTGGCCAGACTTTTTGTCCCATGAGTCCCTACTACTACTGCAGCAGTTGCGTCCCCAGGTGAGAGCCAGCTGGGGTAGATGACTATGGGATGCTGGGTTGCAGAGATCTGGGAAGCATGCTGGACAGGTTGGGGTAGCTCTGGGCCAGTACCAGGAATGGACTCAGATTCCATCCAGTGACGAATGATCCAGTGCCCAGGCTGGGGAAACTGGCCAAGAGAGAGTAATTTGCACTGGATGTTCCTGAAAATATTGGTGAAAGGTTCTGAATAACTTCAAAGGGAAGCCCCATTTACAGTAGCAAAGGTGGTCATGGAGATAGGATTCTCTATGGCCTGACAATTTACAAATATTTTTCACCTCCAAGACCTTAACTTGTCTCTTCTTCCCCAGAACTCTCTGTTGAGGCTTCTGACAGTCAAGGAGCGGGAACGAGCCAGAGCCATCTTTCTGGCCCGGGGCAGTGGGAGTACAATCAGTGAGGCAGAGTGCCGCCTTGCCCAACACTCCTGGTTCTGCAAACGCCTCTCTGAGGCACCCTCCTGCAGCATCAGGTCTGCTCCTGCCAATCCCCTTCCCCACTTGCCCCACCCTCCTCCCTTTCCCATACCAAACGACCCTCGACCCTCAGAGTGAAAGGTTCCTCCCCTCTTCTGCCAACAACCAGGAGAGGATCCTCCTGTATGTTAGAGAATAGTGATTCCTATCGGCCAGGGCACAGGGTAGCCTCTGCTCCAAACTCCGCATCACCCCATGTCAGAAAAGCCTGCTCATGCACACCCAGAACGATGGGTTCACCAGAGTTTGGAGGAGCAGGCCTTTCACTTTCCCATGCCTAACCACATGTCTTTGTTCTCATCAGCATCAGTCATGTGGGTCCCATAGCAGACAGCAGCCCGGCCAGCAGCAGCAGCAGCAAAAGCCAAGAAAAGGCCCTGCTACCTACAGAGCAGGAGTCCAAGTAAGTAGGACCTCCTTACCTGGCTGTCTGCACCCCCATGGCCTTTCCCAATATACACAAGCAAGTAAGGAAGAACTCTGTCTACTACCAACCCTCAAACATCCAGGACCCACCCCAGAAACCAGGCCCCACGAGTGTACATTTGACTCCAGACCATTCAGGCCACAAGCTCGACTGTAGGCGTGATGGCACAGCCACCCATGGCCATTTCAGACATGAACAGCACCGCCCTGAGCTCTGCCTAGCCCGAGCCATGCTGCAACTGGGATCAGGCCTCATGAGCTTTAGGGCTCTGCAACCAGTCTCACAAATCTCTGTTCTTTGCTTCCACTTCAGATTTGTGGACTGGCCCACCTTCCTGCAGGAGAATGTCATCTACATCTTGGCTGCTCGCCCCAACAGCTCAGCCATTCACCTGAAACCCCCAGGATAGCACAGAGCAGAGAAGCTCAGCTCGGGGACGACAGTGTTCTCTAACCTCCTTTCCTTTCTCCTTTTCCCCCACCAACCATTGGCTCTGAGACTCATGAGGATGGGGCACTGCCAGGATCTTAATTTGTCGCTAAGCTTTATGGCACCAAAGTCACCTTTCCCCTCACAGTAGACAGTGAATGCATTACCACTGGAAGTAGTCCTGGGAGCTGTAGCAGCATCTACTCCTGGGCAACAGGCCTTGAGGGTTCCATCCCTGCCCTCACATCATAGCTGGCATCACAGACTGTACCTACCACCACATGCAGATACATGTTCACACACACACACACACACACACACACACACACACACACACACCTAGTTAGACATGCCTTCAGAGGCCTGGTTCTCTTTGGTTGAAAAGGACCAAAGTCCCTTTGTGACGCCCATGTTATAGATGAGGGGGTCTCTACTCACCCCTTCCATTGGCCAGTTCTGATATCTAATAGGTCTTTGGCCAAGTGATTCTTAATAAGGAGGCATATCAGACTCACATGCTCTGCTGGAGATGCTGACCTGCCCCTTCTACCCCCACGGAAAATCCCTTTTGTGGTGAGCCACTCTTCCTATTTGGTATATACTATATCCTACAAGTGTTTTCGGTGGAAAAATTGTTGAAAACCATCACTGCAGTTTAGCCCACATATTAGTTCAATTCTAATTCCTGGTAGCAGAGAAGGTTACTAGCCTGTGGAGTCCTGATTAGAAAAGAAGGAGGCAGTCCTCCCCCGCCCCCCAGCAACCCAGAATTCAAGGAATTCTCATCCAGGTCACCCAAGTCCAAAAGTCTTTGGTGAAATAGTTAAATGCCAGGGAGAGGCCTCCTGGCTCCTTTTTTGCAGATAAGGCTCCTGGCATCAGGGCCCAAAGGGGCCTGAGTGGACAAGTATGCTGATAGGAGTTACAGCCCTCTGTGTTAGATGCTGCCACAGAGACCCAGTGCCTGAGCTCCAGTGAGGACAAGGTCTGGCTGGATGAGGAGAGGAGAGGGTTTATGTCCTTCCATCCACTTCAGCTCAACTCAACCTTAGACCTCAAAAACTGTACCATGTGTGGAGACCAGAACCATCTTTTTGACAGTCCAAGAGCAGTTCCATAGAAGCCCTAAGCAAGGCCATTCTTTTCAACCATCCTGACAATGAGAATAGTTGAAGCTAAGAAGAGAATTTACATCTGAGCTCTCCCGAGCAGGGAAAGGCCTAGCAAAGCCTCCAGAAGAAATACATTTTCCTTCTTCCCATGACTTGATATGGCCTAAGTTGCTGCTGTTCCTCACTGCTCATTGCATTTACTTCCTACCATCCTAGGATCTGAGCTTGGAATCAGAGGACTTGAGGGCAAGCAGAGGCTGCCACAAAGGCACAAAGCCTCCACGCCCCAGCTCCCTTCCTAGTTTTTCATCAAGTTCTCAAGTCAATGTGTGTTTTGGATCAGCCCTGACCCTGGGGTCCAGGTAATGGGTTTCTGTTTATAACCTATGGCCTTCAGTGTCCCCAGATCTGACCACCAAGAGGTATTGGAGAGGGCACTGAGCTCAGTCATGCAGAAGCTAACATTTCCCCATTGCCTGAGGCGCTTTCTTTTACTGAGTTGGGTAGTTACTGAAGAAGGAGCATATAGCCCTGCTTGAGATGCTCAGAGGAAATGAGAGAGCCACAAATAGGGCATTATAAGAGAATTCTATAATCTTATCCTGTAGAAATGCCTGACTTACAAGCATGGTAAGCTTCTGGGATTGGCCTGTTTAGGACTGAAATGAATCAGACACTAGAAGATGGGTCTGGTTCATGTGTATGACCCTGAACATCTCAAAGCCCACAGTTGTTTTGTAAATACTCAGCTGTACCCCCAGGACTGGTGAGTAGGAGGAGCCATTATTCTGTCCAGCTAAAAAATAAAGCATATGACTTTTGGACCCAAGGACTGCATCAGAAGCAGCCAAGTCTGGGGTTCTGCGCTGAGAAAATTAAAGCATGTTAAGTACAGGGGTTCTTACCTCCTGTTGTATTACCCTGAATGCTAATGGCCTTGGGCCTCTTGACCTCACAGACAAAGCATTTTGAAAAGAGACAAGTTCTGGTTTTGAGTGATGAACACTTTTTTTTTTGTCCTGCCTCATCGGTCATAGGGACCTGAATCTGTATAGATCAAGGTGATACTTACCTCTCTGGAGCTACTGCTTCTGGCTTTTTGTGGGTGAATGGAAAGAGCTGGATCAGGCTGTCTACATTCCAGGTTCTGGCAAAGTGGGCCTGGCACAGCAGGCCCTAGAGCCCTTCTACCAAGGGAGCAAGCCCATTTGGGATCCCCCTCCTACTACAGCAAGCTGCAGAGGGCCCAAGGGACACTGCCTGCAGAAAAAAAAAGTTCCTAGCCCACGAAAGTCCTATGAAGCAGTAAAGCACAGAGGAGCAGTCGTCCTCTCTTCTCCATAAGCATCTAGCTCTTTACCAAAGGGGAATTCCATTGCTCCCCCATTTCAGGACTGCAGAAGCCCCAACCCCATCCCACCATCCAGAATTTCATTGCTTTGCAGTGTCCCAGTCTGTGAGGCCCCATAGAGTGTGTATGAAGATGTTCAGACCTTTCTAAACCTAGAATGGCCCATTCCCTTTCTTTTACAGGCCCTTCCATTGTGTGGCTGTCTGTATTTCTGCCAAGTACAAAAACTAGTGTCTGACTCTAATAAGGAGATGAGAAAATGTTTTAATCTTTTCTTCTTGGATGCCCCAAAATGAGAGCACTACTTTTCCTAAGAACCACCCATGTGATCCCCCTTCCAGCTAAGGAAGGCCTAGGTTACATATGTGTACCTGTGAGGACCACTTGCCCTCAGCTGTTTTATACCCAAGAATCCTTTTTCCCATGCTCAGATTTAAGTAAAGGGGTAAATAGATGAGGGGTGGAGCTGCAGGAACAGAGATCAGCTGAGGGAGTGGTTGTCACTAAGGAACTCTCCAGGTCGGCTCCTTGACTTCTCCTAAGGCCAGCCTTCCCAAACAACTGGGTTCTGAACTTTTGACAAATGACTCCCTTTGGTATCCCAGGAATGGAGCAGTTCCCTCACTCCTAGATACTGATCCAACTTTTAAGTGCTCTTCTTCCTTTGAGGCCAGCCACAGCAGAAGCCATGAATGAGCACACTGCCTCTTCCTGTCCTCAGCCCAGGTGACTGGGGCTGGCAGGGCAGATACTGAACTTTCTGGCCCTGGTGCTCCATATGGGATGCCAATTCTGGCCTTTGTGTGAGTGGCCAAATATGGAGGTTCCCCCATTCCTATCACCAATATAGGAAGCACAGAATCAAATTGCCTGGAAAGAGGGCACCTCTCTGGGGAGTGAGCCCCAGGGTTGTGCCCAGGCCTCTTAGACAGCCAGAAGCACAACCTCAACCATCGCAGGTATCATAGCTTCAGTAAGAATGGTACTAGGAAGCCTGACAGCCAAGCTGAAGCTCCAGAAGAAGCTGTCCAGCAGAGCCCAGGCTAGCCATGACAAGCCCAGAGCCAATGGGAACCTCCAGCCAGGAATAAACTGGTAGCAGGCTCTAGTGATGCTGCAAACATGTGCCCTGAAAACAGCAAAGTAAGGGCAGAACTTCAGGACATCCTGGCAGCACTTGCAACCATAGCCCCTTTCTACTCCATTATTTACAGTAGATAAAATTGCTGCTTTTTCCATGCCACTTAGTTTGGGTTCGCCCAGTTATCTCACTGAAGCCCAGACAACTATCTTCCTGAGTAGAGGTATGAATCATAGTGCCTGTTCCTGACAGCTCAGCACAGGAGTAAGGTGGAACTGGGCATTTTCCCTACAGTTGCTTTTCTGATGCTACTGCAAATAGCAACCTTGAAAAAAAAAAAGTCACCGAATTTCCACCAGACCCCACTAGTGCTAAGGAAAAGCCAAAGCCCAGGGAATCCTGGCCATGTGGCCCAGATGGAGAGGGTGTCAGGACTAGTCTGGGTCAATGGCTAAGAAGCCTAATCATGTTCCATTTTGTATAGCACTGTTTTGGCATGACCACAGGTGAGCACATCATGACTCAAGTAGCAAGTCCTTTTATCCATGGTGAAATGAAGACCTTCAAGCTTAGCCTCCAGCCATTAAGAGATAGCCTATGGTCTGTCTCCCGGCCAAAAGCAGGTTGTGAGGGGGAATCTGAGAGCACTTGAGCAGCAGTGGAGGATACAGTACCCTCCTGTCCCCCATGCCCTCCCCATGTGCTTTTCTGTAGACAGTAACTTGACAGTAAGCTAAGGGGAATGTCCCCAAGCCCTGTCTTCCCATCACTGCAGCTGCATGCTCATCCCCATGGCCCAGCCTTCACAGGTACTGCTGGGCATAGTGGAAATCATAATAAAGAGATTGTGATGCTGTTTTAGCCTCCTGTTTCCTGTTTTGGGAATCTTGAGTTTTGTGCAGTTTACTATCCTTGGCCAATCATGAATCTGAATACAGACAGGCAGCTGGAGCTCCTGGGAAGAACACAATGCACTGTGGCTCTCTCTAGATCTCTTCCTAGTCCTGCTTCCCAAGAACCAAGTGATGGGGGGAGGGGCTCCACCAAAGATTGAGAGGAGAAACGGAGGGCATTGAAACTAGGACCCAGAGTTCTTGCAAAATGAAGATGTAAGGCCTTAGCTAGTCTGCTATGTATTACCCTCCTCCCCACCACTGGCCAATTTTAGACACTTTTCTCTGCCCTGTTCTTGGCTGAGCTGTGAAGTAGGAAAGCTAGTTGGCTGTGTTTCCTCCTGGTTCTAGACCTCCCTGGTCTCAGTTTCCTTCCAATTTTTCCAAATTATTTTAATATGACATGATTGAATTTGAACAACTAAGCTCTGGGTAAGCATTTACGGGGCTGTGGAATTCTAACTCGTCCCTTTCACCTTGTGAGCATGGAGTTGGTACCTGTAGGATCACAGCCTGATCCCCTGAGGCTGTGGATCAGAGGCAGCTGCTCTACCTCCAAAAAGACAGGGGGTCCTAAACTTAAATTTAACTGCTAGCATTGTTTAGCACTTATATGCACGGGGCAATTCTAAGAAGTTTGCGTAAAGTAATTCATGTACTTAATCTTCAAAACAACCCTATGAGATTTGTATTACTGATGAGAAAAGTGAGGACAGAGAGGCTTTGTAAGTTTCTAGGTCACACAGTCACAGCTTGGAAGTGGGGAAACCAGGTAGTTTAGCTTCAAAGCCCATGATCTTAACCACTTTAGTATGCTTCCTGTCAAAGTACACCTCAAAAGAAACCATCTCCGTGTGGTCTAGCACCTCCCTTCTCCACTCCTGGGAATGGACACACAGGTAAGCAGGCCTGTAGTCATGTCTCAGTACCTCTTTCAGCCTGCATAATTCACCCCTTCATTCACAGGGCTCCCATATTTCTCCTCCTGAAGTTTTCCCACACTGAGGCCCATTGAGTTCAAGGAACACTTAGTGAACTCTTATAGGTCACTTCTCCTTGTCTCCAGGCTCAGTGAGTGAAGCTGAGTCCCTGTGGAATAAAGGCTGGAACTCTGTGGATCCTAATGATGAGCAAGGCTTTCCCACCTTCAGTCCGACAGTCCTGGCTGAAATTTGGACCCTCCCCAAACTATTCTCTCCTACAAATGTCACTTGCACCCAGGGTTGGCTGGAGCCTCAATTCCACACAAACTTCCACCTACCCTGTCCTCCTATTTTGGCTGAAGTGACTTTTTTTTATCCCTAGGGAAACTCATTTTCCAAATGGAAACCATGGCTTCTAAATTTGGTAAACATGAAGTAATTAGTGTCCTCTCTCCCACCCCACCCTTTTTCCAGGCGTTGCTTGGAATTTGACCTTGCTGAATCTTTTCTCATCTGTAAAAATCTTGAAAACAGTCCCTGTCCTCTCTGCCTCCTGGGCTGGTAGTTCAGTGAAGACAGAATAAATTTAGTAAAAGCGAAAAACTTTATATACCATGAGGCACCGGATGAACAGCAAGGATTTCTGGCCCCATCTAAAGAATGCAAGTGTCATCTTCCACCCTCCCACAGGCCCAGGCACAGCTGGGGATACCTCCAGTGGCCTCTGTCCACAGTGCTGAAGTCACAGCCAACCCCGCTGAGCTCTCAGTCCCTCTTTGTCCCACCTTTCAGGAAACATCAAATGCAGATTTCTAAGCCTGAGGATTGCCAGAAAACTAAGAAGGCACTGCCAAAAATATTTCAAATTTATTTCAAGTATCTTGTATTTTAAAATAAATATAACATCCCTTTCAAAATCATGACAGGTACCAACGGGCAAATGTGATTTAGCAGCTCAGGAAAAAAAGAGCTTATGGTCTTTTACTCGGTATGGACAAACAGTATGAGGGGACTACCAAAAAACAATTGATGTACTTTGAGGCTACATGGAAAGACATTCAGAATCAGAGAAGGAAAGCAAGTCAGGCTCATTTGTACACTGCACCAGCACTCCTAGAAAAAGCTAATCAGATCCAGGCCACAAGCTGAAACCTGTCCAAGGAAACATGAAGGTAGTGACTGAAATCAAACAAGGCAAAGGAGGAACAGATGAAGGCATGAAAGGTGCTCATCCCGGAGAGGGGTAGACATGAAGGGTGGGGCAGGTGAGGTAGATGGCATCTCAAGGGCAGAGCCAAGACTAAAGCTGGGCACTGCAGGGAGACAGATTTCTACTCAGTAGGACAAAGAATAACTGTATATCAGGAAAGGTAATGAAGTTGTATAACCACGTAGCAGAAATATTGGGTGGAGGGTTGGATACCTTGCTAGGTGTCCAGTCCCTCCAGACCTATTATGCTAGTAAACAGCTAAGCACTGCCTGATGTGCACCGACCCTGAGCCAGATTGGGCTGGAGGAAAAACATCATGCCTTGATTCGTGACTTTCAGAACCCACAAACCCTAAAGTTTTCGCATCACTGGGATGGGATTTCTTTAGTTCCATATCCTAGTCAACTGCTGTACCATCAATTCTGGGTCCTGACCTGAGAGAAAAGACCCAAGACCTTAGTGTGGCTGGTACCCCTTCACAGGTCTGTTCTTGAAAGCGTCTCCTCCGGAACCAGATGTTGCACGCCCCCTGCTGGTTATCTTTAGTTAGATACTATCCTTTCACCCAAGATAAGAAATAACCCCTTTGAAACCTTATGGTAATGGACCGAATGGGTTCAGAACATGCAAGGAGAGACTGAGAGAGTACCCAAGGAGTTAGATCCTCTATGAGTCAGTGCTCATAGAGCTGAATTTGTGGATGAATTCCAGTATCTGGTATCAGGATTAGGGCTCATCCATTTCTGGGAGTAGGACTTAGGCTGAGCCTGGGTTTTGGGATCGGTCTGATCCAGGACTATGACCAGGGTCAGTGTCTCAGTATGAGGCCAAAGTTGGGACTCAGTGTGGGACTGAAGTTTGGGCTCAGGTGTCAGCATGAGGTATGTATCCAGGTGAGACGCAAGATTCTGACCGTAGGAAGGAGTCGGTCTGCACCCACGATAATGGATCAATGTAGCATTTCCATACCCAGTGATGAGTACACGGTCTATGGAGAACCCAAGGAGGGGTTTTGCCCAGGGCAGAGGGATGAGGGATGAGGGATGATGGATGACGGATGACGGACAGAATGAGGTGACAGCTAATTTTTAAGCACCAACTAACTTTCAAAATGGTAATGGGCAGGCTAGGGTCCCCTTTCTCCTTAGAAGGTGGAATCCCAGCATTCTGGTTCCAGATTCCTGTTAGAACTGTGCCTGCCCCGCACCCACACACCCCCAATTCTAGTACTATCACATACAAATCATAGGTGCAATTCAGGGGGAAAAGAGGACTAAGGGGCACCCCCACTGCTGCAGAGCTGACAGCTTTGGGGATGGTCTTCCCCCCATGATTCTCTGTTTCTACTGGCAACAAGGCTTGGCAGCCTCCCACACCCAGATCTTAGCAACCATGGGAGACCCTGGCAACTGCTGCCATGGTGACAAGACAGGGAACTCAGAGCAGGCTGGGAGGGGGAAGAACTTCCTCTGGAGCCTTCAGGATGTGTGCAAGATAGGATGCTCCCCCTCCCATACAGTCTAGGAGGGAACATGTGCTCCTGTCTGAACACCTCCTCATGGCACCCACCCCCACCCCTTCCCACGGGTTCTGGTTCCCTCAGGGTGAGGAAATGAGGGACACCTAGGGTTATGACGTCTCTATGGGGAGGGAGGGTGAGCGGGGGTGTTTGGAACTAACATGATCACAGATGCATGCATCTACCAGCAGACAGTGTCAATGTGTCAACAGCCACACACTTTCATCTACCCTTTTTCATGTAGGCTCAGGCCTACACAGCCTTTTAGTCACACATGTACACTGACTCCAAATCACACACATACAGCAAATAACAGAATCAGGCACACTTCCATACACTAACACACACAAAAAATGCACAAATATACACTCTCACTCACAGATCCCATTCACATATGACAGTACAAATAATTCACAATCACACACACATACAGATGAACTCACACACCCAGATATCTATGAACATACAGAGTCATGTTACCATTTATTAGGTATAAACTAAATACCAAGCTTATAACTAAGTTTATTACTTGTGTTACCTTAATTAACCCTCACCACCCTATGAGGTAGATACTGCTGTTGTCTTATGCCCATTTTACAAAGAAGGAAATGAGGTACAGATGTGGCAAGAAACCTTGCAAGGTCAATAGCGTGACTCCAGGGCCGACGTTTCTACCCTACCCTCTCTGCTGCACTGTGCACCCCGGATCCTCTCACACACACCTGACGTCCAGGGCAACGGGGTAGATGGCAGCGATAACGAACCAGCCAGGCAATGGAGCCCAGACCACCAACACCTGAAGGCGTGGCCCTGGACCCCTAAAGGTCCAAGCCTACACTTGAGCATTAACAGGGGCCAGGTAAGGGCTGGTGACTAAACTCTCTGCCTCCGTATTGGCACAGTCAGGACTGGAGGAGGCAGGAAAAACAGAACTAGAATACGAAGACGCAAAACCACCCACCGCCCAGGCCCCCACAAGTCTGGAGGTGAGGGATCGACAGCCCCCAGATTTGATGAATCAGTACCAGTTCTGGGCCCCCAATGTGCATCCCCCTTGTTCTACCTTGCCCATATCTCCATATCACACTATCCCATCTCCTCAACATCTCCTCTCCCTATTTCCTCCTCTTCCTACCCACCCCATCTCCCCTCCCTACTATTCCCTGCCCCATCCCACCTGCCTTTTCCCCATTTCACCCCCCATTTCACCTCCCTCCTCACTTCCCACTTCATCTCCCCTCCCTTCCACTCCTCCTCCCCCTCAAGTCATTCTCCCTTCTCCCTTTCTCATCCCCACACATCACCCCCGTTCCCTTCTCACCTCCCATTCCACCTTCTTCTTTACCCTACACCCATCTCCCATTCCCTCCTCTTCTCCTCATCCTAGTTCTCTCCATCCTCCCCCTCTCACCCCAATTCCCTTCTTCCCTTCACATCTCACACACTTTTACACCCAGGATCCACATAGTGAGTGCCGGAAAGAAGGCAGGTAGTGGAAAATAATGCAGACCTGACCCGGGACTTCTGGACCCCTCTCGTACACTGTTTGGTAGTCTAGGTGCTAATGCTTTCCAAGCCTGTTTCCAGGTTTCCAGATCTATCCAGTTTGTATGACCCATGGGTCTTCAAACTTCAAGCACTCTCTGGGAATTGACAAAAACAAGAGAGAGAGAGAGAGAGAGAGAGAGAGAGAGAGGTAAGTGAGGGCTCCTGTCCTGGCTCTTCCTTTGTCCTCAAACCCCCCAAGAATATTCTCCCCCTTCACCCCTGAATTACCCTCTTCCCACCCCTGCTCCCTATAACACAGATGGGCCTGGGAGACAGTGACGTGGGCGCCAGGCACTGTGTCTGCTCAAGCGGCGGCTTCCGCTGGCTACCGCCTCCGCAGCCCCGCCTGCTCTGAACAGCGGGGACACTGGAGCAGAGATTTCATTGGCGGGAGGGGGGGGAGCGGGGGGGGGGCGGGGGGGCGCTGAGATGAGGGGTTCTGAGGATGTCAAGGAAGGGGATCATGGGGAGCTGAGAAGAAGGGCTAAAGGGGGAGAGCTAAAATAGGGGAGATCATAGGAATAGAGAAAGGATTAAGAGTAGGACAGGGCAGATAATGGGGGTAAGGAAAGGAAGAGCATAAGCCCAGAAGAGGTTATTAAATGAGGGCTAAAATACGGGCACTCAAGGGAGAAGTAGGATGATGGATTATAGGGGAACTGAAATGGGCGTGAGGGGCTAAGAAGGCGGTGGCTCATGGGAGGAGCTAGGTTAAAGGAATTACCGGGAGGGTGAGAAGGGGACTCAGAAAGGTAATTAATTGTTGTAGGGGTGATGAACCTGTACTGACAATGGAGAGATCAGAAGGGTACTTAAATTTTGCATTTCTCTCAAGGTCTCCTGGGATTCAATTGGGTCATGTCAGGTCAATCAGCTAAATCAGGTCAGGTTGAGGTCGGCTCGGAGTTCGACGGGGGACAGGTGAAAAGGGGTGACCCTATGACCCTGGTACAGGGACTACACCTCCCAGAGTGCACTATTCTCTCCCCACCCTCTTAAATGAAGGAAGGAAAGAAAGAATGCCTAGTGTCACGGCCAACGGGTGGGTGCAGTTTTCCTTTAAGGCTGTCTTTGACGTTGCACGGATTCCAGAAGGTTCTCCAGGGATTCGAGCGATGGCCAGTATGCCCCACCTTCTCAAACCGGAGATTGGACTAACATAGTTGCCCCAGGCTCGCGTCTGAGCTCCACAGACGACCAATAAAATCAAAGGGCGACTGGGGTTGCCGCCCTCTGTCCTTTTCTCCAATGACACGACGAGGTGGAGAAGAGGTGTGGTTGATTGATCCCAGAGTGGGCCAATCAGACCCACACCAATCACTGCCCGGAATAGGTGCGCGTGTGGCCGGGTGACAGGGGCGGAGTATGGGCGGCGATCACAGAGCCACTCGTTGAAAGCTATCCAATCACAGCAGAGGCTGGGTTGAGTGACGGGCAGGCGGCGCAATGGACGGCGCGGAGGCGGAGCCGTGGGGGCGGGTTCCCCTTCCCGCTGTCTGTGGCCGGCGGGCAGGCAACTCCTGTCCCGAGTGGAGGCGGCGGAGCCGGAGCCGGGGGAGGGGGCAGCGGCTGTCTGAAGGACCGCGGCGGCGCCCGCAGCTCCTCACCGGTGAGGACGCCGAGCCAGGACTCGGGGATCCCTGGAGCGGGGACGGCACGAAGCTAGGGCTCTGGGTGTCGGGGGTTGGGACACCGAAGGCCCTTCGGCTCTTCTGCCGGGAGGGTGCGGGGGCTCGGGGTCTGCAAGGTGCTCGTGGTCCGCGACCCGGGCTCGGCTCCCGCAGGGGGCAGCCAGCGTCTGAGCCGGGGAAGGGTCGGGTCTCAGTGGGTTCCGCGGGGGAGAGGCGTTTCTGAGCCGGCCCAGCCAGCCAGCGCCGGTGACATCACCGACCACCCCACCCTCCCCCGCCCGAGCCCCCTCCCCTTCCCCCCAGTTCTCGCCGCGCCTTTTGTCCCGGCTCAGCTCGGCCCCGCCCCTCCCCACCCGTCTGCGAGGGAGGAGACTCCCTGTCAGTGACTTCATTGAGTAGGTTCTTGGGGTTTGGGGTCGGGTCCTCCCCAGAGACCAGAGAGGAGCTCACTGCCTCTCAGGCCCTCACAGACAATCACACCTGTCTCAGGTACACACGCTGCCACTCACAAGCATAGGCACGTATTGCCAGCCTGTCACACTGCAAACGACCACTCACAGTCACTGTCAGCCAGACGTTGCAACTGAGCAGGTGGCCTCTGCACCCCGTGCTTTCACTCTTCACACCTGGGGATCAGGTCCGGCTCCTGCAGTACCAGACCGGCCTTGACCAGCAAATGTCTCTGAGAGTCTGAGGAGTTGGCTTCCAGAGCGGCAGCATTCCAGGCAGGCTCCAGTGGAGCGATCAGAGGTGAGGGGCTTGGTTGGGCATGATTAAGCGCACAGTGCTCTCCTGCCCACCCCCAGCAGCACCCCCACTCCAGGCCCGAGGAGCTTTCCGGAGCTTCCCACACTTCTGGGGAGAAGACTTCTTAGCCAGCTTGATGTTTAAAATTCAGCTGGAGCCCTTAAAACTTCGAGCGTGGACGCTGAATGGGTTTGTAAAGTTTCGGTAAGTCCCTCCGGAGAAGGGCACTCATACCCATTCCCAGTCAAATTCTCCACATCAGCCATCTCCCTCCATTGCCTACCTGCTCCCTCCATCTCATCCTCATCTAATCCCTGTTATGTGTGAGAACCCCCTTCTACCTCACCCTTACATTTGAATGCCTTGTTGTACCCTTTATCATTCATCTCCACACGTCCTAAACCCTTCAGGCATCCAATTTCCACAAACATCTTCTCCATGTCAGTGTTCATGGCCCTGTCTTTCAACCCTCTCACTACCCGTTTTCCACCTCAGCCATTTTCATTTGCCATTCCTCATCCCCCTCCATCAGTACCTCATTTTCTCTATCAATCCTCTCCACTCCCCATACTTCAACCAGTCACCCTTGCCATTTCTGCCCATTTTTCATTCCTCTGCATTAACATCTTCCTCATTTTTTCTCCATCAAAGGCAGTGCCATGCCATGGGGCTTCTTTGTCATTCCAACAGAACTTGTGGGTAAGGGGAGGGGGGAAGGAATGTAAGAAAGTAGGAGGAAAAGGAGGCAGTTCCTGGAAGAGCTTGCCCTGTGTCTGTGAATTATGGGGTCTAAGCAGCTAGCAGGTGGTTGCCAGTGAGGAAGCTGGCCGGGTGAAGAGGTAATTCAGGGACAAGAGAAGAGTGGGTGGACTGGTGAGCTGTTCTACTTGCCCTTTGCCTGGAACCCACTATAGTTCTCTGGGGCACACCGCACCACCACTCCTTTGGTGCACTAGGGTTCCTTCCCAGTCCCGGGGGAAAGAAGGTGTGGGCTGAGGCAGAGAATAGCAGACCACCCCCAGCTCCCGCTCAGACAGCTTTTACTGCTGCTTCCGAAAATGGCTACCCTCCCCCAGGTGCTCTTTTTTCTATGCCTCCCCCAACCCCAGCCTCCCCCACCAGGCGTGACATGCTGGTAGGGAGAGAAGGGGGAGTATCTGCCTTTATGGAGCCTTCTCTTCGTCAGAGTGAGGTGACTCCCAGAACAATGAGTCAACCCAGCCACCTGCAGCAGGCCCTGTGGGGGCAGGAGCTAGGGCCATTGTCCCTGCCTACCTGGGGCCTTGGAGGCCTCCCCCATACCCAGTCACAGCCCTGTCTCCTGCCTGGGAACCCCACACACCCCATTGCTGTGAAACAGTCAGAGGCAGAAGGGCCTCCACTGTGGCTGCCAACCCAGGACATTGCTAGAAAGACTCTGGTTCTCCTGGCTTTGGCAGGGTTTGGCCAAGTCTCGTAAGAGCTAGAGAATGGTTTCTGGCTGTCCCCTCAAATAGCTCCAGCTAGGGGAAAGTCTCATTCCCTTCATATCCACCATAGACACATGGGGAGTTGAGTGTTAGGATGGAAGAATTAGAGCCCTGTGTTTCTATCTCACGTACCAAATACCCTTGAATCCAGCCTGGAAGGGACCATCGAAGGAGCACAGGCCTGGCACTGGGCCAGATCCTGAACCACTGGGGCAGGTGAGAGGGAGGGACTGGTAGGGAAGGTATTAAGGAAATAGTGGTTTGTGCCCAATTGTCTAGTAACAGCTAGGATTCAAAAGGTCCTACCCTGGGATGCTTTTGTTCGCTAACACTGGTGCTTAGGCAGCACAGACATGTCTTCACACAGTTTTGTGTGTAGACATTGGAGATGAGTAAAGGAAACTGTTTTCATGGTTGGGGGAAGGACCGTGTCACCCCCCTGTTAATAAGGGAGTTAGAAGCACCAGTTTCCAAAGGCTGTGAATCATTCTCTGATCTGAGTCGCATGTGAGGCTTTGCAAAGGATGGGAGAGGTGGGGGTAGGGAGGCCTGGAGTCTCCAAAAGTAGAGAGGATTCCAGACACCCACAACCAGACTCAGCCTGGCTGGCCAGGACAGCTGGCAGAATCTGCCCCCACTGCCCTCTGCGTGGGCACCCTGCCTGCGGCATGGTGTAGAAGACCCTGATGCTTGGGTGACCTCACCAAGTACACTGCTCTTTGCCAACTTCTGAGTGTGGATCTGTCAGTTCATGATTGTAGCCTCACTCAGCAGGGCCTCTCAGGGGTCCTCAGTTTAACCCAAAGACCTGAACCTCAGCCTAGCCCCAAGAAGTGGGCCACAATCTCCAGCATCCTGCTGGGAAAATCCAGGAGCTGAAGAAGGAATCACAGAATCCTAGAATGTCAGAGCTAGAAGAGATCATCTAGTCCAAAACTTTGACTTTATAGATTCGGAGGCAGAGGCCCAGAGAATAGACTGACCTGCTGAAGGTCACACAGTGAGTCATTTAGAGTTTGCAGGATCATCAGGGGCAGGGCTGGAGCAGAAGGGAACAGGGGCATGAGGGCCTGGCCCTGGGTTTCTTTCAGAAATAAGGAGACCAGTGCCGGTCCAGTGGCTGTGATGGGAAAAGATTATTACAAGATTCTTGGGATCCCTTCGGGGGCCAATGAGGATGAGATCAAGAAAGCTTATCGGAAAATGGCCTTGAAGTACCACCCAGACAAGAACAAAGAACCCAATGCTGAGGAGAAGTTTAAGGAGATTGCAGAGGCCTATGATGTGCTGAGTGACCCTAAGAAACGGAGCCTGTATGACCAATACGGGGAGGAAGGTAAGAGGGCAGCGCTCCAACATGATGCTGGACGTGTGTCCTTGACTGGGCCCCTAGGTGAGCCAATTCTCATAGCAAGGAACCATAAGCCGAGGAGAGGGTGAGGGAGGCAAATGTTCCCAGCACTGACACTGAGAGAAGAGAAAGACCACCGACTATGCAGCCTTGTCTAACTGCAGTTCTCCCTACCTCTGCCCTGCCTCTCTCTGCCCTTCCTCAAGTTCAGGTCTTGGAGAGGTCTGAAGATTAGGAGCTGAAGCCAGAGGCTTTACCCCTCCCTCCGTTCCCTCCCAGCCTTATTAGTCCTGCCTGAAGTCCTTGCTGCTTCATTGGCTGATGGGGAAGGTTGGGGAGAGGGAGTGTGGCTCTCTGAGGACAGAGCATTTAGATTCATCAGCATAAAAGTTTGGCTCTTATGCAGCCTTGGAATTCACCCCCAGAGCTCTGAACTACAGAGATGGTCCCCTCCCTCCCTGCCCCCTCCAGGCTGGCAGAAGAAAAGTGGAACTTCACTTCCCAGAGGAAGCGGCAGGGACCCAAGAGTGGAAGGGGAACTGCTGCTGGCATCTTACTCTCCCTCTGGGGGTAGCTGGTGGCCACATATAGCGTGGCAGGAAAGGCCCAAATAAAGCCTCTGAGAGGGTGGCCCCTCCCAGCTCATCCCACGGGCATGATGTAGCTGCTAATTCTGGGCCTGCCCCTCAGGGCCGTGCCACCCGCCAGCCACGGGCACCTGTCAGACTATATTAAGAGACATCGTCACAGTTTACGACTCTCCTTCCTGGGAGGAACTGCCCTCCCTCCCCAACAGCAACCACCTTTCTTTCATAGTCTCCTCCTACGCACCCTTCCCATCCTACCCTCAAAATTAACTGGGTTACTGATTTGTGCTGTACCTGATACAAAGTAAGTACTCAAAAAATGTTCTTTCTCCTCCCCTCCCCCTTGCTTTGTATTCCATGTCCCTCTGCCCCTACCCCAGCCCCCTAACCCCTCTCCTTATTCTCTATGCAGCCAGCTCCTTTCACCCTTCCCTGCTCACCTCCCAGACTTGCCAACTTCTAGATTCGCCAGGCATCTGCTGGAATCCTGATAGCCTCCCAGCTAAAGCATGTTTTTCTCTGGGATAAGAGTAGGAGGGGCAGGGAAGAGGAAGGGAGCGCAGACACCATGCCACCATGTGCCCTGTCTAGGAACTGCACTCATTCCTCCACTGAACTTTAGGAAGAAGGTGGAAGCTGGGAGACCTACCCCAAAACTCCATCCCACCTGCATGATCAAGCCCAGGTGAAGCGCAAAGCTCAGCCTTAGGCCCCACAGCCAGCCACCAGTTTCTCATGCGGGTCCCATCCCGGAAGGGCCTCTGAGGATGCAGCACAGTGTGGGCAGTGAGAAGCGGCCTTGGAAATGTTGGCTGTGTTTCTTTCCACCCTGCCCCCTCCCCAGCAGCCATCCAGAACAGTTGTGCCACAGACTCTGTAACAGTGCTGGCTGAGGACAAGTTGTTCCCAGCTTGAATGGGGGGGAGGGGGAGGGGGGCGGAAGATGGGTAATTAGCAGAGCAGGAATCCCTACAGAGAGAAATTACCCCTTCCTGTCATTGTCAGTCCAACCTCCCTGTCTCACTGAGCTCTTCCACCCATCCTGAACTTGCCTGATAAGCAGCCCCTTTCCCAGACCCCCCAGTAGAAGGAAGGAACAGACCCTGTGCCTTGCGGAAGTAATGAAGAAGCAGCTGCCACAAGTCCCTCAATTGCTGGCCCTTCCTTGGCTTCTCTAATGAAACCCAAACCTGCCCTTCTTGTCCCAGGAAAGAAGAGGCTGATTTAGACTCAGGCTTCCAGGGCCCAATGAAGTACTAAGTGAAAAGCCTCAAAGACAAGAGCCCGCTCCCCTAGCCTTTAGGCCTACATATTCTGGATCAGTTCTCAGTGTTAACCCTTTCCCACAGTCCTCCCCACACCCCCACCATCCTCATCATCCCCTTCCCCCCAGTGAAGGCTGCCTACAGGAATCTGGGCCCTGTAGATAGAATCCGACTCCAGAGAGAACCGCTGGACTCTGGGGTCACCCCCCCCCCCTCAATGGTGCTAGCCCATGCCAGCATTTTGGTTGTCCTCACACCTGGTATGGGGATGTATAACCCTGGGAAACCCCTTTTCCGTTGTAGTCTTTGTCTATACAGTGTGTGAATGCACCCTCTGAAGTTGCACAATACTGTGAGCCCTGAGTATTGGAACAAAGCTTTGAAAACTTTTTCTAGAAAAATAGTTTCTCATCTCCATTATACAGCTAATGAGTTGATTTGGGAGGCCCTCCTGATTCCCCATTTGGGTGTGAGTCAGGAAAAGAAGAAATAGTGATCGGAGCAGAGTGACAGTAGGCTTCCCTCCTGACCTGTGTCCCACTTCATTGGAAACGGACCACTTACTATGTGGTAAAATCCTGTCTGATTGCCTCTTGGCCTATGTGTCTTTGAACATAAGCAAAAGGAGCCAGGTATATCTTGTAATGTGACCCCAGGCTGTCACTCAGTGCTTTGTGAGAAATCTTTGGGCCGTGAGTACATAGAAAAGATTACAGAACCGGAAATCACATCCTCTAAGTCCTCCGGTCTTAGATTTCCACCTATTGGGTCACTCAATCTCTTTGAACCTTAAGATGTGCATTATTATTTAAATATATACTTAATGAAAATTGATCTTGCCAGAAGCATCCCTTCCTCTGTTAGCCTGGCCCTTTCAATGGGAGTTAAAGTTTGCTTCTCTAGGCCTGGGAACTGGGAACTAGAGGGTTGGGTAAAGAGACTAGGGTGCAGCCAGAATGAGCCACACTGCCTCTAACTTCTCCTCCCCTCTAGGCCTGAAGACTGGCGGTGGTACATCGGGTGGCTCCAGTGGCTCCTTTCACTACACCTTTCATGGGGACCCCCATGCCACCTTTGCCTCCTTCTTTGGTGGCTCCAATCCCTTCGATATCTTCTTTGCCAGCAGCCGCTCTACTCGGCCTTTCAGTGGCTTTGACCCAGATGACATGGATGTGGATGAAGATGAGGACCCATTTGGCGCCTTTGGCCGCTTTGGCTTCAATGGGCTGAGCAGGGGTCCAAGGCGAGCCCCAGAACCACTATATCCTCGGCGCAAAGTACAGGACCCACCTGTGGTGCACGAGCTGCGGGTGTCCCTGGAGGAGATCTATCATGGTTCCACCAAGCGCATGAAGATCACAAGGCGGCGTCTCAACCCTGATGGGCGAACTGTGCGAACCGAGGACAAGATCCTGCACATTGTCATTAAACGTGGCTGGAAGGAAGGCACCAAGATCACCTTCCCCAAAGAGGGCGATGCCACGCCTGACAACATCCCTGCCGACATTGTCTTCGTGCTCAAAGACAAACCCCATGCGCACTTCCGCCGAGATGGCACCAACGTGCTCTATAGTGCCCTGATCAGCCTCAAGGAGGTAGGACCCGGGTCAGGATATGTATTTGTGTGTGTGTGTGTGTGTTGCGGGGATGATGAGGCACATCCCCATTCCTTCCCACCTACTGGGTCATTCTTTACCCACTTCAATATTTTCCCTACCTTCCCTCTCACTCGACTCCACCTTTTCCTCACTCTTTGCTCATTGTCCCCAGGCGCTGTGTGGTTGCACCGTGAACATTCCTACCATCGATGGCCGAGTGATCCCTTTGCCTTGCAATGATGTCATCAAGCCAGGCACCGTGAAGAGACTCCGTGGGGAGGGTCTTCCCTTTCCTAAGGTGCCCACCCAGCGGGGAGACCTCATTGTTGAGTTCAAAGTTCGCTTCCCAGACAGATTGACACCACAGACCCGACAGATCCTTAAGCAGCACTTACCCTGTTCCTAGGCTCTGCCCTCCAGCCCAGAGTCTACCACAGCAATACCCCCCATACTCACCCCCACCCAGTGTGCACACAGCTCAATGTCCACTGGACACTGGCAACTTTTCTAAAATGCAAAAAAAAAAAAAAAGCCACTGGTTTTCAGGAAAATATTCCTGTCCCTGACCCTCTTCAGAGCTGGGCTGCCTTGGGGTGGTGGGAGGAGGTGGGGAGAACTAGCCCAGGCCAGGGGTCAATTTTCATGTCACTAGCTTTGAATCCAGTTCCCACTCCAGCGGCTGGAGTGACCTGTGTGCTACTTGAAGATATAGAGATTCCTTGTCCCCGCCTGTAAATAGCATGTCCTCCACCCCCTCTCAGCTTTGCTTATGCCTTTCCTCTCCCTTCCCTTTGGCCTCCTCCTGTTGAGGGGAGGAAGAGGACTGAAAGGATACTGCTTTACCAACACCACCACCCCACCCCCAGGTCCACAGCATTCAACACTCAGAGAGCCAAGTTTCTCACACACATACTTCATGCACTTGAGCCTAGAGCTATCTGTGCCCTCTGGGTCGAAATAGGAAGGGAAGATCAGTAACTAGGAAAGAGGGCTGTTGAGCACAAGGCACTTTTCCTTTGGGGCAGGGAGGGGAACATGGCCCTCTGTGGTCTTCCAGAAAGTCCCACTGCGTACCCCCACACAGAGTGGGAAGTTCGGACCTCCCTGCTGCTCTCAGGTGTGTGCGAGGTACTGGGAAAGGGAGAGAGGCCTGCTATACTAAGGCTGAGAGGTGGGAGCAGTGTCTCTCTTCCAGCCTTCATCAGGAAGGGAAAGGGCTTTGGGGGCAGGTGGCAGCTATTCCCCACCAAGAGATTCAGGGTCACAGATTTCTCCCCACATCTCTGAACTCAGGGCCTAGCCACCCCCAAACTTCCAATTCCCATTTTTTTGTGATATGTGAAGCTACTTATTTCTTACCCTTCTTGGAGGCTGTGTGGGGAATTTATGGCCCTTTTATGCCTGTGTAACCCCACTCCATCCCCACAGTTGTATAAAGGTCAAATAATGAAGGATTGGGGGGAACGACTGGTTGAGCCAGGTCCTTGGGTGGGTCTTTAGGTTTTCTCACTTTGACAAGCCCCTGAATGTTTTTATAGTAGTTTTTTGTATTTTTTTGTAATGACAGTATTATGAAAAAATAAAGTATTTTAAAAATAGGACATCTGAGCAGGAGCAATGAACCTGGGAAGGGGTAGGTGTGAAGTGCTACTGTTAATCTCCCTTTAAGCCCCAAGTCACTGTGAACTGAACTGACTCCTTCCTTCTCTGAACCCAAGCCTCTGAACCTATTCCCCTAACACAGCAAAGACAGAAGATACCAATCTGCTAGAAGAAGAAACAAATTTATTTGGAAAGAATAAATATCGTTGCTCATGAGAAACACCGAACACCCTCTTAAGAAAATGTGCTTTCATAAGAACTTTTCATAAGCAGACTTTTTCTACATGGACTGAAATTTTGCTTTGAGAGAAATTTCTTCCTATAGGGAATGGAGGAGGACTTTATGGCTGACTAGAAGAGATATCTCCAAAGATAGAGCCTAGGACGGTGGAAAGGGCGGCCAGAGGCACCTGACCCCCTTAGCCCATGCCAGCTGGGCCTGACTGGGGCAGTCTCCCTGTGAGGCATTGAACACAGATGCTGGCTCCCAAATCTCACAATTTTCCAGGAATATCCACCCTGGTCTGTGGCCCACCTGTCCCTGCTAAGACAACCCTGACCTTTGGGGTCTGCATGAAGGTTGCATGATGGGGTACATGTCACTTTCCTTTGATCCAGCAAGAAAGTCCTGTAGTCACAGGAATACCCAACTGTGGGCTCTGCCTGAGCATGGAATTCCTCCTGGTGCTGACTTTCCTCCATGCATGAAGCCCACACCCAAGCCCCAGCTTCTTCTCCAGGATCAGGCCCGTGATTGTCCTTCCTAAGCCCCATGTCCCCCATCCCATGAAGACAGTTCTGCCTTGAAATAGTGCCTAACTTCACTAGTCATAGGGGACCTTCCTGCCCATTGACTTTCTTCCTGGGAAAAAGCCTCTAAAAAAACTTCCTTATCCTTTTATCCAAGGTGCTTTTTGAAGGCACCTGTTCCTTCTATTGCAGAAACCAAGGGGTCTAGCTCACACACATGTCTGTTAATCCATTGGTGTGGGCAGAACTCTAATCCTGCGTCCTCTACTCAATGCTCTCCTGTGTTGGGTTTCCTAAGGTCATCCTTCTCTTCTGTTGGGGCCAAATTCTTGCCCTGGCTCTTCCTGAGAGAAACTTTGGGATCCAGAGTTTGTTTGGTCATACTGCTACCTCTGGCTTCCATGCGGACACACAGGACCTGGGAAATTGCCAGGTTACTACTGAGCATTCTTTCTGTCTCTATGAGCTAACATATTCTCCAATATTTTCTTTGTGGTTACCATGGGCTTACATTTAATATCCTCAGTCTATAACAATCTCATTTGCTTTGATACTAATTTAACTTCAATAGTATATACACAAACTATGTCCCCATACCTTTCCATCCCTCCACCTACATTTGGTTCTTATCATAAATTACATGTTAATACATTATAAGTCCAAAACCACTGATTACATTTTAAGCATTTGACTTTTAGAAACTGTAGGAAGTAGAAAGTGGAGTTATAAACCAAAAGTACAATTGTCCTGGCATTTATATTTACCCATGTCATTATCTTCACTGGAGATCTTTACTTCTTCGTGCAGCTTCGGTCTATTGTCTATTGCCCTTTTCTTTCAATCTACAGAATTCTCTTTAGCATTTCTTGTGGGGCTGGTCTAGAAGTGAAAAAAGCCTTAGCTTTTGTTTATCTTAATAAATGGGAATCTTTTCAACCCTTCCTCATCACTGAAAGAGAGTTTCACCAGGTATAGAATTATTGGTTGGCAATTTTTTGCTTTTATCATTCTAAATATTTAATCCCACTTCTTACTTGCTTGTATGGTTTCCAAAGAGAAATCAGCACAATTTTATTGATGATCCCCTGTACTTAATATGGTGTTTCTCTCTTGCAGCTTTACAGATTTCTATGTTTATCTTTGGCATTAGACAGTTTGATTATAACATGTCCCAGTGTGGGTCTATTTCAGTTTATCCTGTTTGGAGTTCACTGAACATCTGGGATATGTATATTCATGTCATTATTCAGTCATTATTTCTTTGAATATTTGCTCTGCCCTTTTCTTTCTTCTTCTTCTGAGACTCTCTAGTGCATATATTGGTATGTGTGATGGTATCCCACCGGTTCCTCAGGCTCTGTTCACTTGTCTTCCCTCGTCTTTCTGCTCCTCAGACTGAGTGACTTCAATTGTCTTATCTTCAAGATCCCTGAATCTTTCTTCTGTCAGCTCCAATCTGCTGTTGAACCCTTCCAGGGAATTTTTAATTTCTATAAATGTGGTCTTCAGGTCTGTTTGGTCCCTTTTCATACTGTCCATCTCTCTAATGATATTCTCTTTGTGTTCCTCTATTGTTTTCTTGATTTCCTTCAGTTCTCTGTCTATATTTTCCTTTAGTTCTTTGAGCATATTTAAGGCCATTTTTAAAAAATCTTTCTATGGTATGCCCCAGATCTGGTCCTCCTCATTGGTAGTTTCTGATACTTTAATCTACTCCTTTGTCTGGACATCACTTCCTATTTCTTTGTATGTTCTGTAACCCTTTGTTGAAACCTGATAATTTTTATATTTTAGTGGGTTATTGCTGGAATTTAGACCCTGGGGTGCCTGCTCCTTAAATTTTATTCAGCTATTGTTATAACAGTGCTTTTCTTGAGCACCAGGAGCTACCAAACAAAAAAAGTAGAAGAAGGAAAAAGGAAACACCTTTCCCAGTTTTTGCAGATTGACCTCCTGCAGGGCTTATTCCTAAAATGGGTAGAACTCATTCCATGCCAAAGCATAGGGGCCTCCCTGAGCCTTTCTGCACAGGCATCTGGGCATGCGTGTGTGGCCCTTGGAATTCCCCCATTTAAATTAATATGAATGTCCCCTCGTTAAGATCCAGAGCACTACACTGAATGTCCTGCAGCTAGCCAGCCCTTGCCCCAGGCAGCATGACTTCATTCTCTCACACAGTGTTCTGAAGGAGAGGTTTGTGAACTGTCTTGTATACTCAGGGCAAGTACTAGCATGGCGAGTCCCTCAGGCCACCACAAAACACATGGAGACAGATTACATGTTCCCAGTACATGCACAAGGGTGATGATTCTCTCTCCAGAACCAGGACTAATGTACTCCAGCAGGAGCAGGAGCTTTCATCATGCCCAGCCAGTGATGCGTGTTGGTGGGGATAGCCAGGGCACCATGAGATCTACCACTGTTAAGTAGCCATTTTCTTGATTTGGCACTTGCCCTGTTACTACAATACTTTTACTGATTTCTGGAGTTTTGAGAAAGATGTTTCTTCCAGTAGTTTCTAGTTATTCAAACTTCTGTGGGGGAAGGAGCCCTGACGTATCTTACTCTGCCATCTTGATCCAAACTGTTTATTTATATTAGCTTGTGGCCCTTAAGGAAATCTGTCTTAGCACTAGCTGGATTTAAATTTATGGAAAAGACAGCTCGGGGACCAAATTCCAGATTTAACACATTAAAGTATGCACAAAAGTCAAATGAAGAAACAAGAAATGATGCCCCATCGAAAGGAGAAATATAAACTTCAGAAACAGTCAATGAAGACCAGACTTTGGACATACTATCCTCAATATGCTCAAAGAGCTAAAGGAAAACACAGAGAATGAAATAAGGATATCAGGAAAATGATAAATGAACAAAATGATAAATGAACAAATGAGACTGTCAATAATGAAATAATTATAAAAAGGAAAACAAATACAGTTGAAGACCACAATAACTGAAAATTTAAAATTCCTTAGATTCAACAGCAGATGAAAGAAATCAGTGAACCTAAAGATAAGACAATTGAAATGACACAGGCTTGGGAGTGGAAAGAAAAAAGAAAGAAGAAAGATGAATAGAGCCTGTTTCGGTATGCTAAAGCTGTTGGAATGTAATATACCAGAAATGGATTGGCTTTTACAATGGAATTTATTAGGTTACAAATTTACAGTTCTAGGGCCATGAAAATGTCCAAATTAAGGCATCAACAAGCGGATACCTTCACTCAAGAAAGACTGATCATGTCTGAGGTTTCTCTGTCACATGGGAAGGCACATGGTGACATCTGCTAGCCCTCGCTGCCAGGTTTCATTGCTTTCAGCTCCTGGTTCCAGTGGCTTCCTCTCTGAGTGTCTGTCTTCCTTCAAGCATCTTCAAAGGTCTTTCACTCAGTTTCATTTCAATACTCTCCATGTCAGTTCTGAGCATCTCTGGCTCTGAGTTCTCTGTATCAGCTCTTTTAAGGACCCCAGTAAACTACTTAAGACACATCTTGAATGGGCAGGTTCACACAGCCATCTATCAAAAGGTCCCACCCACAACTGGGTAGCTCTCATCTCCATGGAAACAACCTAATCAAAAGGTCCCACCCACACAACAGGTCTGCCCCCACAATTGGGTTAAGGTTAAAAGTACATGTCTTTTCTGGGTGTATATAGTTTCAAAACAAAGCCTAAGAGACCTGTGGAACACCATTGAGCACACCAATATGAGCATTATGGAAGTCCCAGAATAAGAACAGAGAAAGGAGAAGAAGGAGTATTAAAAGAAATAATGTGAGAAAACTTCCCGAATTTAATGAAAGTTGTGAGTATATACATTTAAGAATCCCAGTGAATAAATCAAGCCCTTGATCTTGAGGCTTGCTCTTGTGAAGCTCATGTATGTAGTGGAGAAGCTTAGCCTACCTATTAGGTATGCCTTGGAGTTACTTCTAGAGACCTCTTTTGTGCTAAGATGGCCTCTCTCTCTCTAAGCTCAACTCCGCAAGTGAAATCATTGCCTTCCCCCCTACATGGGACATGAGTCCAGGGGTGAAAGTCTGCCCGGCAGCATGGGAGATGACTCCCAAGGGTGAGACTGGCTCTGGCACCATGGGATCAACAATGCCATCCTGACCAAAAGTGGGGAAAGAAGTGTAACAAATAAGGCGTCAGTGGTAGAGAGAGTTCAAATAGAGTCGAGAGGCTACTCTGGAGGTCACTCATACAAGCTTCAGTTAGATATTGCTACCTATTTTAGCTGCCAAACCCCAACCAAAATCATTCCCACCAATCCTAAAGTACGCCTAGGGCATTATATGAGATTCTACAAAGGTCCCATGCATGAGGGTTACTTTCCAGAAACCTACAACCTCCAATAGGCCCCTGGACCAGATAAGTCCTAAAATGCAAAAGGACCAGCCTCTCCAGAACATCAGCTAGTTCCATCCCTCTATCCCAAATTATCGACAGCCTCTTCCAACATGAAAAAGCTAGAATGGGCATAGCTCAAATACCCCTAAAGAGTGGGAGAAAGATCAAAGGTGATGGTGGAGTTATACAGAGAAGGTCGGGTTTAACAAATGAGTATGATTGCTGAATCATTATATTGATATTTCTTTTAGTCTCCAGTATCTTAGAGCAGCTAGATGTAAAACCTAAAATTGTGCAACTGCAATCCATACCAAACTCTGAAATCTGTTCTACAACTAATTGTTGTGATGTGCTTTGAAATTTATTGCTTTTTTGTGTATGTTATTTTTCACAGAAAAGGAAAAAAAGCCAATTGTGATAAATGCACAGCTGTATGATGAAAAAATTAATGTAAGCAGGCACTGCATTAAAGAATAAAGAATTTAAAATATTAAAAAACATAAAATAAAAATAAAAAAGAAAAGAATCCCAGTGAACCTAAACTGGATAAACTCAAAAAGAACTATGTCCAGATAGATACGTTGTAGTCAAACTGTGAATGCCAGTGACAAAGAGAGAGCTCTGAAAGCTGAAAACACCTTACGAACATGGGAGTGCCAATAAGATTTCTCATCTGAAACCATGGCAGCAAGAAAGTACTAGGATGAAATATTTAAGGTGCTAAAAGAAATACTGCCAACCAAGAATTTTATATCCAGTAAGACTGTCTTTCAAAAAATGAGGGAGAGATAAAGACATCCCAGATAAACACAAACTGAGGGAGTTCGTCACCACTAAATCTACCCTACAAGCAATCTAAAGGGAGTTCTTGAGATCAAAAAGAAAGAACACTAGGCAGTAGATTGAAATAACATAAAGAAATGAAAATCTCTGGTAACCATATGGGTAATTATAAATACCAGTAGCACTATACCATATTTTTGGTACGTATCTCTAATTTTTATTTCTTACATACTCTAAAATGCAAACGCACAAGAGGTAATAATCTATGATTTGAGGCACACAACGTATAAAGTTCTAATTTGTAATAATACTACAAAAGATGGGGGAATAGAGAAGTTTAAGAGCATAGTTTTTGTATGCTATTAAAGTTAAGTTGGTATCAAATCAAATGTGATTGTTACAGATTTAGGATGATGTTCTAGTTTGCTAGCTGCCGGAATGCAATATACCAGGAACAGAATGGCTTTTTAAAAGGGGAATGTAGTACATGTATGAATATGAAAATGTTTTGTTTAGTTTGTTTGTTGGTGATGGTAGGTTTTTGTTGATGAGCTTTTTTGTTCTTACCAGTGTCCTGTGTTAGCACTGAGTAAGCTTTAATTGTGTCTTCTTAGCCAATCAAATGTTTCAAATGTTTAAGATTATGGAAATCTTTCTTGTTGTTTTTTTTTAGACATGTCATTGTGCATCTATTAAATCTTGATCAGGGTTTCAAGAATGACTGCAGTGGGTTTTGGAAACAGACTTATCATTATTGATTTGGGGTTTCCCAGAGATAAATATAGTTCACAGTTAATTGTTGAGCTCTAATACAACTGACTATTTAAAATTGAACAACAGTTTATTGTTTTGTAACAATGTCAATTGTTAAATATTGACATTTCAATTAAAACATGTATTGTAGTTATAACTCAATGCAAATTCAACAGTTGTATTTGGAGTTAAATTATTTTACCAAATAAATTTATTTAATGAAAAAAAAAGGGGAATGTAATAAGTTGCTAGTTTACAGTTTTAAGACTGAGAAAATGTCCCAATTAAAACAAATCTACAGAAATGTCTAACTTAAGGCATCCCGGAAAAGACACCTTGGTTCAAGAAGGCCAATGAATTTCAGGGTTTCTCTCTCAAGTGAGAAGATTCATGGCGAACAAGGTCAGGGTTTCTCTGTCATCTGGAAAGGCATATGGCGAACACGGCATAGCTTTCTCTCCTGGCTTCCCTTCATGAAGCTCTCCTTGAGACGTTTTCCTTCTTCATTTCCAAAGGTCTCTGGCTGGTGGACTCTGCTTCTCGTGGCTACATTGTTCTGCTCTCTCTGAATCTCCCAGCTTTCTCTCTTGTCATTCTCTTTTATAGGATTCCAGGAAAATAATCAAGATCCACCCAAATGGAGACACATCTCCACCTAATCCAGTTTAACAACCACTCTTGATTGAGTCACATCTTCAGGAAAATGATCTAATTACAATTTCAAACATACAGTACTGAATAGGGATTAGAAGAAATGGCTACCTTTACAAAATGGGATTAGGATTAAAACATGGCTTTTCTAGGGTACATGCATCCTTTCAAACTGGCACAGATGATAAAATTAAGCCCCAGAGTAACCACAAAGAAAATATCTGAAAAATATACAAAGAAGGAAAGGAGAGGGACTCAAAATGGTACACTACAAAAAAATCAAATAAATATGACAGTAGGCATTAATGAAAGAATTTAGGGACAAAAAAGGTATAAGATACAAAGACCAAATTGCAAACTGGCAGAAGAAATTCTTGCAATATCCTGTAAATGGATTAAATCCTCCAGTCAAAAGGTAGCAATTGGCATAATGGATTAAAGAGCATGACCCAACTATATGTTCTTTACAAGAGACTCACCCTAAATTCAAATACACAACTGGGTTGTAAGTGAAAGGATATACAAAAGATACACATGCAAGAGTAACCAAAGAGCTAGGGTAGCTATACTAATATCAGATAAAATAGACTTTAAACAAAAACTGTTAAAAAAGGGCGGGCCACGGTGGCTCAGCAGGCAAGAGTGCTTGCCTGCCATGCCAGGGGACCTGGGTTCGATTCCTGCTGCCTGCCCATGAAAAAAAAAAAAACCTGTTACAATAAACAAAGACACTATATACTGATAAAGGGGTAATTCAACAAAAATACATAATAATTGTAAATATATATACACCTAATAGTAGAGCCCAAAATATAGGAAGAAAATCTCAACAGATTTGAAGGGGGAAATAGACAATTTTACATTACTAGTTGGAGACCTCAATGTACCACTTTCAATAATGGGTACATCATCTCAAGAGAAGATTAATAAGGAAAAGAAGACTTGAATGATACTATAAACCAACTAGGCCAAATAGACATATAACACATCACCCAGCAACAGCAAAATACACATTCTTCTCCAATTCACATGGGTCTTTCTCCAGAATAGACCATATATTATGTCACAAAACAAGTCTCAATAAATTGATAAATATTGAAATCATAAAATATATCTTCTCTGACAATAAAAGAATGAAGCTAGAAATCAACAACAGAGGAGAACTGGAAAATTCCAAATATGTGGCAATTAAACAATATGTTCCTAAACAAACAATGGGTCAAAGAAGAAATCACAAGAAAAATTAAGAAATATTTTGAGGCAAATGAAAATGAAAATACAACATAACAAAACTTATGGGATGCATCAAAGGCAGTGAGTGATAAGAGGGAAATTTATACTTCTAAATGCTTCCATTAAAAAAGAAGATAATTTTTTAAAAAAACACTCAGAAAACTAGGAATAGAAGGCAACTTCCTCAACATGATAAAGGACATATATGAAAAACCCACAGCTAACATTACACTCAATGGTGAAAGATGGAAAAGCCTCTCCCTAAGATGGGACCAAGAAAAGGATACCTTGCTTTCACTATTTCTATTCAAAATTGTACAGAAAGTTCTAGCAAGAGCAATTAGGCAAGTAAAGATAATAAAAGCCATCCAAATCAGAAATGAACAAATAGATAAACAAAATGTGTTATGTTATAGAATGAGTCACTACATGTTATGTTGTAGGAAAACAGGCTCAGGCCAAACAGAAACTTTCAGCAAATGAACACTTTAGAACTTACACACTACAACAGGTCCAAGAGTAGGGGAAGAGATCCCATTGTGGGCTGGTTCCCTGGGGAAGTCAAATGTTTAGGTCAGGATCAGAGGATGACAGCTCTGCATGACCTCCTTTGCCTTGGAGATGAGAGATGCTTGGCTGCCTAAGAGCTAGGCGTTTATATAACCAACCCAGGGGGAGAGGGTGCCGTCACTGATTAAAACATGTATCAGGCACCGTTGGTACAGAGTTTCCACCCTTTATAAGTAGCTGGAGTTGCTTGTTCTCCGTTTGGGATGCACGGTATGGTTAGGCCATTCTATTAGACCTAACAGTCTCTCCCAGACTGTGAAATGGAAACGTATTGAGACACATGCACACAAAGGAAAGGGGGGTTACCACAAAGGGTAGGTCAAGCTTATTTAAAATTAGGCCTAAGAGTCACCCCCAAGAGAACCTCTTTTGTTGCTTAGATGTGGCCTCTCTCTCCAGCCAACACAACAAGCAAACTCACCACAATTGCCTGTCTATGTGGGACATGACTCCCAGAGGTGTGAACCTTCCTGGCAACGTGGGACAGAAATCCTAGAATGAGCTGAGACTCAGCATCAAGGGATTACAAAAACCTTCTCGACCAAAAGGAAGAGTGAAATGAGACAAAATAAAGTGTCAATGGCTGGGAGATTCCAAACAGAGTGGAGAGATTATCCTGGAGGTTATTCTTATGCATTAAACAGATATCAACTTGTTAGTCAAGATGTAGTGGAGAGGCTGGAGGGAACTGCCTGAAAATGTGGAGCTGTGTTCCAGTAGCCATGTTTCTTGAAGATGATTGTATAATGATACAGCTTTCACAATGTGACTGTGTGATTGTGAAACCCTTGTGTCTGATGCTCCTTTTTTCTACCTTATCAACAGATGAGTAATACATATGGAATAAAGATGAATAATAGGGGGAACAAATGTTAAAATAAATTTAGAGTGAAATACTGGTGATCAGTGAGGGGGAGGGATAGGGGATAAGGTATATATGAATTTTTTTCTGTTTTCTTTTTATTTCTTTTTCTGAATAGATGCAAATATTCCAAGAAATGATCATGATGATGAATATGCAACCATGTGATGATATTGTGAATTACTGATTATATATGTACAATGGAATGATAAAAAATTATGAATGTTTACGTTTGGTGTTTTTTGGTATTAAAAAAAATTTTAATTAATAAAAAAAAACAAAAAGGGGGGTTAGATGAGGGCTGGGAGATGGTCACTGAGCATGTCTATGGCTTCTCTAGCATATACCCATAAATGGAATATTATTCAGCCATAAAAAAGAATGATATATGGAAACATTCTACAACATTGATGAATGTTGAAAAAATTAGGCTAAGTGAAAGAAATCTGTCACAAAAGTCCACATATTATATGACTCCATTCATATGACAGTTCCAGAACAGAGAAATCTATAGACAGAAAGTAGATTAATGGTTGCTTAAGGCTGTGTGAAAGAGAAAACAAGGGAACGGGAGGATGATAGCTAAAAGGTACTGGGTTTCTTTTCAAGGTGATGAAAATATTCCAAAATTGACTATGGCGATGGTTGTATATATTTGCAAATATATTAAAAATCATTTAATTGTACACTTTAAGTGGGTGAATTGTATGCTATGTGAATTATATCTCAATAAAATTATTTAAAAGTATAAACTAATGATGAAGTTTTTTTTAAATGTTTAAGAGGGAACCATGGGTAAGAGGTTGATATCCTGAGAGAAAGTGGGGTTAGGTGAAGTGATGTGGTGCAGACACAAAGTGAGATGTAGCTGGAGAATAGATTCCAGTGTCGGAGTGTGCTCTGAAGGGAAAGGGGAAAGACAGGGGATAATACCAGAAGATAATCCAATAAGAAAGTGGGCTCCAGTGGCAAAAAGACCCCAGTCTTGATAGTAAAAATGGGGGAATGTGAGGGAAGATAGGGTCTAGTGGTAGAAAGGACCCTGGTAGCAAAGATGGAAAAGTTAGGGATGGGGTCAGAGAAGGTTGAGAGAAGAAAAGGGAAGACTCGGTGGCGAGGAGAGCTCTGAAGGTGAAGGAGGTAAAGCTAAGGCTGGACGAGTAAAGTAAGTCAGTGAGAATGTGCAAAGTGGCCTGCTAGATGCAGAGAGAAGGCCAGAGGCAGTAATGAAAAGAGTGATGTGGGGGTGGAACCCACGGGGAAGTGGGGGTAAAATGAGGAAGGGGACAATGCAGAAGAGCTGAGATAGGGAGCAGTGTATGCAGATGGGCTTCAGTCAGGTTTCAGACTGACAGGTAGATAAATAGGCCAGTGTTCGAATGGGCTTGCACAGAGGGGCTGTTAACTGGTCTGGAGGATACAGTAGAGGCCAAAGGGAGACTGAAGTTCATACAGAGGAGTTGAAAAGGCCAAATGGGACACAGAGGGAGGAGCATCTTTTCCAAACTCCCCAAACAGCAGGGCAGTTTCTACAGTTTTTCTACTGTGGCTCTCTCAACAGGGATCTTGCTATAAGTTGCCCTCGTCATGGAGCTTGCCCAGGTGGCTGCAAAAGATTGGGAGCAAAGCTGCAATCAGAGAGCCTGGCAAGCCTGGAAGATGTTGCATTGCCCCACATCCTTGGCTTTATTATATTTCTTTTATTCCTAATGCTGAGGCTCTCTTTCACATTCCCTTTCTTATGTGCCCATTCCTATGTCAACTCTGGATGCACTGGGATCCTGGAATTATATAGGTCATGCTAGGAAGAGGGGTACAGGAAAGAAGGAGAAGGGATTATCAATACCGTTTCCAAACAGCAAACGTACTCCATGCCACCTCACTTACTTTCTGGCAAGCTCTCCAAGCTGGGGAAACCAGGAGATGCCGTTACATGTGGTGAAGGTAGGAACACAGAGATCTTACAGGAAGCTGAATAAAATGGCCCGCTGGGGGAGGCTCTTAGGAGAACAGACTCTGAGAGACCCAAGCATTAGTACACAAGGTTAAATGACCAAAGACAGCTATCCTCAAACTCAAGTATGTAATAGCGTTTTATATTTAAAAGTGCTTTCTCGTGCATTATTCCATATGACCCTCGTAAACATGCTATGAGGAATGCAGGTGAAGTGTATCTCAGAGAGGAAGCTAAGCCGTAGGGAAGTTAAACAATTCGTCTAATGTAGGACCCAAAAGGACCAAGAGGTCCTTTGCCTCTAAGTAACCGTTATCCTCCATCTGACACCGCCACCTGGTGTGCAAGACCCATTGACCAGCAACTTTATTTATTCTTTCTTTCCCGAGGATGGGCAACACAGAGAACCAGAGAAGTTTTTCGGGTTCTGATTTGCTCCCTAAAAGCCTCTCCTCTGAGACCTTTATTTTCTGAAAGGCTTGAGCTCTGGCATCTGAGAGAGACTGTAGCCCTAGGGCCTCATGGAAAGGAGGGATTAAGGTTAACCCTTGGAAATACTGCCTCTTTGCTCCTCTTCTTTCCTCTGCACTGATTCTGAAAGACAAGAAAGGATTGAGGGTCTGGGATCCAATTTTTGTTCTCCTCTCTCTAGGCAAGTTGCAGACATTCACTATATATAAATAATATGATTTTCTGTATTAAATGAGTAGAGCTCTGTGTTCACCTCAAATTAACTTTTAAAGTGGATTAAAATAATTTCTATTTTTTCCTTCTTTGCAAATCTCAAGAGTTTTCTGTATGTGATCCTCAACTGATTTTGAGTTAGTAGTCCTTGGCTGAAAAGGGCACAGAATCTCAGGCTAACAGGTGTCTATATGCTCTATCCGGTAAGATTTTGCCCCCTGAGTCAAGACCTCAGATTCGTTCAGCATAGCTTTCTAGGTCCACTCACACATAAAGCAAAGGCTTGGACTAGCGACACCAGAAAAGGAAAGATGACTGAGTCAACCAGAATTTACAACATAATTCTACTAGGAGTATTGGAGAAGTAAGTGGTATGTTGGGGCAAGGTAAATCTTTGTTTTCCATAGTGAGAGATCAATATATAATGTCTAAAATTAATAAATCAAGAAATATTGATAAAATAATATTATTTTTAAACATGGAGGTCACCAGTAGGAGAAAACTGACAAAATTTTTTTGAAGAAACACCTCTGATTAGCAGGACATAAAGTAGAAGAAAGTAGGGAAAGAGGTCGCTTTTTCTGTTAAGAGACAAATTACTCTTTGACTTCTAGAATAATGTGCATGCATTACTGACTTTTAAATAATCAAGAAAAACAAAACAAAACAAATATTTGACAGAGATTTCATTATAAAATCTGCAAGACAGCTTGAAACAGAATCCAATTTTTAAAATAGAGTCTACAATATTTTCATTTCTTCTGACAGCTTAAGTAGGCTAGATATTCTGAAATGCCCTTCCACTGCAAAGCAAACAAGTGCTGGATAAATTAGAACAAATATACTTTTAAATACATTGCCGAGCTCCAAGAAGGTAAGAGAAGCTCTCAGTGACAAAAAGAGAGAAAAAAAAAAAGAGAAAGAAATCCTAGAACTGAAATTAGAGTGGAAAGCCAACACAGATGCCAAGGCTGCCCTATATTCAACTTAGAAACCTAAAGCTTTGCTGGCTATCAGTCCCACCAAAGAACAATATTTAGACTTGATAAAGTAGGGGAGCTGAACTTAAGACCTGCACATAATCCAGGGATCCAAAAAGGTTATATTTTCTGTTGGAGAGGTAAACTTAAAAAAATCTGCTTGCTGACAGTACAACTAACAAGAAAACCAGTTTGTGCCTGTTGATACTGGGTGGAAAGCCTAATAATATTAATACTAATAGTTTTCCCTAATAATTTACAACCATGCAGTCCTAGGATTTTAATTTATACCATATCCACAGTCCAGCCAACCCTAATCCCAGGAACAAGTAGGAATGGTTCCAGGTTGGTAGTGCCCCTGCACCGAAGAGATACCAAGACAAATTATCTTAGTCCAAGCCCATCATAGTCCCCAAAGTTATATGAGCTCCTAATCAAACATATCAAGCATGTGATAAAACAGACCTCCATGAGCAAGAGTCAAAAAGAAATACAAACTGGGGTGGGTGCACGGGTGGTTCGGCGGTGGAATGCTTGCCTCCCATGCTGGAGAACGGGTTTGATTCCCTGGCCAAGTACTCCCCCACCCCCGGAAAAAAATATAAAAAAAAAAAAAAAAAAAAAAAAAAGAACTACAAATTGAAGAATAAGATATGCAAAGACTGAAATTATAAGAAACGGTATACCATGTAAATAGGTTTTAAAAGGCTATTTTAAGACTGAAAACACAGAGATAAGCACAATATAAAGCAGAAAAATGGGACATTTAGTGTAAAGTGGATCTTCAGGGTAGGTTCCCTGAGGAGAGGACGCCTAAGTTTTGCTAAAACAGTTAAGAATTAACTTGGTGAAGAAAAGTGATAAGGGCATTCCAGACAGAGAAATCAAGGTCATGATGAGCACAGACAGGGGAGCGTTGAATAGCTTGGGGGGGGGGTGCTTAAGGGAAACTACAAACATTCCTCTATTATCAGAATAACAAATGCAGAGCAAGGGATGGCAAGAGAAGTTGTAGACATGGAAAAAAAAAATTAGAATGGGCATAGCCCAAATATCCCAAAAGATTGGGAGAAGGATCAAAGGAGAAGGAGGAGTTATAACACAGATGTTAGGAACTAGCAAATGAATGTGACTACTGCATCATTACATTGATATTTTTTAGTCTCCAGTGTCTTTGAGCAGCTGGAAGGGGAAAAAACTGAAATTTGTGGAACTGTAACCCATACCAAACTTTGAGATCAGTTCTACTTGTTAAAATGTACTTTGAGGGCGGGCCGCGGTGGCTCAGCGGGCAAAGTGCTTGCCTGCTATGCCGGAGGACCTCGGTTCGATTCCCGGCCCGAGCCCATGTAACAAAAAACGGAAAAACAAAGTACAATAAAACAAGAAAATGTTTAAAGATGTTTCCCTTTCTTCCTTCCTTCCTTCCTTCTATCCTTCCTTCCTTCTCTCTGTCTTTCCTTTAAAAAAAAAAAAAAAAAAAAAATGTACTTTGAAATTTATTGTTTTTTTTGTTTGTTTGTTTATCTATTTCACAATTTTAAAAAAAAAGAGAGAAAGACGTTGTAGAAGTAGTGGAAGAGCAGCTGGTGGGGGACTCTAAACCATATAGAAACGCAGGTTTTACTTAGTAGGCAATATAAGCACTGAAGGATTTTAAGCAGGGAAGTATCACAGTAATTTTTGTTTGCGGCAAGAAGGCTCTGGCAGTAGCATGGGGTAGCGACCAGCTGGGGGCGGTGGCACAGGAGAGGTGGTGAGTGCCTGAGCTAACCAGGGAGGCTGTGCGAACCCGGGAGAGAGGGAGTTGAGAAATAGCGGCTAAAATTACTGAATACCTAAGGGAAGGATGAAAGGGCAGCAGTGTAGAATGGCTCCTCTGTTCCTTGCTTGGGTGACTGGATGATACCAACTGCTTTGGAGAATGTAAGAGGAAGAGCAGATGGGAACAGAGGAAGCTGATGGCCTAAGTTATGAAGATGGAGGGAGCCTGTGGGGAATAGAGCTTAGGGTTATTTAGCAAGCAGTTTGATTTATGAGTATGAAGCTCAGAGAAGTCACTGCTGAAGTGACTAACTATATGAGTGAAAACTCCAGAAAGGAAAGAGCAGTGACTCAAGGGTAGGACCTTGGGTTAGAAAATCATCTGAAATTCGGGACAAGTTTTATCTATTTTTTAAGAATTTTGTAAACAGGTACAATCATGTACAAAGATATTAGTCTCGTGGTGTCTAAAAGTCAAAGGAAATAGACTGATTAAATTAATATGGCATAGTGATTTCACAGGACATGATAGTCATTACAAATGATATTTACCTGTGGTTCAGCAGGCAGAGAGTTCTGGCCTGCCAGGCCAGAGACCTGGTTCAATTCCTAGTGCCTGCCCAAACAAAAACAAAACAAAACAAAACAAAAAATGAAATTTAGGAGGAGTTTACAGGTTTATAATCAGTTGCGTTCTCCCACCTTTTAGAAAATGCTTACATAGTATTTAAAAATATAAAAATATGAATAGCAAATTTGGAAGAAATATGCCAAAATGCTACAGTAATCATTTTGAAATTGAAGTTCATGGAATCCTTCCTTCTACATATGTTCTCAATTCAATGTACAATAGTCTTATAATGGGGGGGATGTCAAACTATTTTTAAAAAAACGACAACGTTTCTCCTTCCATCTCTAGTGGCACAGGACTAGAGTTCCTATCAGACACAGGACTTGTTGTAGCCCCTCAGTAATGCAGGAAAATGCACCACGGACACCCGAGATTTGAAGGCGGTTGTCTCGGGGGCTCCCTCCCCCTTCTAAGGAGCCGGCGGGTCCCGGCGGCTGGAGGCCCCGCGTGCTCCGGAGACGCCATCCCGAGTCCCCAGGGCAGGACGCCCCGGTCTGCCTCTGCCCCGGCCTCGGCCTCATCTCCGCCTGCAGACACTGAGCCCCGTCGGGCCTATCCCGGGGCTCCCGCACACGGTTCCCTGCGGCCCACGGCGGGCACGGCCCCACAGCCCTCGGCTTCTCCTCCGCAGCAGCTCCCCGGGACTGCAGGCCTCACCCACACTTGCTCCCGCGGGGAGTTTGGGAGGCTGCCCCTCAACTGAGGAGGTGGAGGGAGGCTCCCCGGGGTCTCGTGGTCCTTCCGACCCGTCCTGACATTTCCAGGACACGAGGGCTCTCGAGGGCGCTGGACCAGGCTGCTGCTCCAAGCCCATGTGGCTCCCTACGGAGAAGTGGAGATGGAAGACTTGGTGGTGAGGGGAAAGAAGAGGAGGAGGAGAGAAGGGAGAACTCTGGTGAGTGAGGTAAGGAAGGAGGCCAAAGCCTCCGAGTCCCGGTGGGTGAGGAGGAGGGAGGGAGGGGTGAGCCCCGCAATAGAGAAGGTGGAAGCCCATTAGCCGCGGGGAAAGTACTGCCCGAACCTTCTCTGTGAGCCTTAAATCCCCAATTCTAGTCTCAAGGGTGCCAAGAAGGCCAAATTGGGCGTCCTGTGGTGTTGCGAGACCGGACAGCTAGTGAGAAGCCTAAGGAGAACGCCCCCGGGTCTCAGCTCCACCCTTTCCCGAGCACACTGGGCCGGCCTCTCCCCAGAAATTCCGGTAGCTCATTCCCTCCCCAAGGGCTGAGCATCAGATACTGGTGTTAGAACAGTGAACTGGGTAGATAAGCTTTCTGTCCTCTGGAAAGACAAATAATTAAGACACATACTATAATTCAACTTGGAAAGATCTTTGATGAAAGTACTCTTGGGAGAGTAAAGGAAAGTCTCTGTTCTAGTTTGCTAGCTGCGGGAATGCAACACACCAGAGATGGATTGGCTTTTAATAAAAGGGGATTTATTTTGTTGGTTCTTCAGAGGAAAGGCAGCTAACTTTCCACTGAGGCTCTTTTCTTACGTGGAAGGCACAGGATGGTCTCTGCTGGTCTTCTCTCCAGGCCCCTGGGTTCCAACAACTTTCCCCGGGGTGATTTCTTTCTCCATCTCCAAGGGCCCGGGCTGAGCTGCAAGTGCTGAGATGAGGAATGCCAAGCTGCTAGACTGTGCTACATTGCGTTCTCTCATTTAAGCACAAGCCAATTAAGTTAAACGTCACTCATTGCAGCAGACACGCCTCCTAGCCGACTGCGGATGTAATTAGCAACAGATGAGATTCACCTACCATTGGCTCATGTCCACAGCAACAGAACTAGGTGCTTTCACCTGGCCAAGTTGACAACTGAATCTAACTACCACAGTCTCCCAGTGAACATCTCTTTCACTGTAACAGGAAAGGAAGGATGGGGTGCAGGAGATTTTGGTGATGAAAAGATCCCATCTGAAGTCTTTAAATTCCTCTGAGAAGTGGTGGTGCAGCATATCTCCTGGGGTGAGAGAAAGTAGAAGTTTGAGGACAGTGGAAAAGGGTTTAATTGGTTTTGAATAGGGTGGGAGAGATTTGACCAAGGAAGTGATGTAAACACTACAAGCAGGGAGTTTTGCCTGTTTTGCTCATCAATGTATTCCAAGTACTTAAAACAGTGTTTAGCATATGGCAGGCTAAATGGAATGCATGAATACGAATACATGATTTTCAGGTGATGTCGGAGCTGACAATTAGTTGTAGACTATGAGTTTATGGTGGCATCAACATATTCATATGTGCCATTTATCCAATAGGGCAGGTCTGACAGGCAGAGTTGGGATTTTGCCAGGTAGGAATAACGAAAGGAGAATGGGTGGGGGTATTCAGGGTGCTGATTGAATGATGGGCCATGAAGTCTACCATGAAGAGGGGTAAAAAATGCAAGAGGTTGCTTATGGACAGAGGAAAGTGTAAGGATCGATGGACTGGAAGCCCTGACAGAGCTGAAGAATTGGCATCCAAAGGGTAAGTCTGGAGATTAAGGTCAGAGGGTGGGATACCAGACTGTATTATTTCAGAAAGCAGAGAAATTCCTGATGATAAGGCTTAGGATGTAGCCATAGAAGGATTGGAAAGTAGGTAAAGGACTCTGAGATGAGAAGGTCTAGGAATTGAGTCCAAGTCATTGAGTGGTCTATCCATATAGATGTTTGAGTCTTCCATAGATTCTCTCTCTTCAAGATCCTTGTCATGGGCGTCATCCAGCCCCTTCCCTGTCCTCCAGACAATTTGCATCATTCTTCAACTAAGCTTTAGATCCAGTACATGGCTGCTCTGGACCAGAAAACAGGATATGGGAGTTAAAGAGGGCTGTTTGGTTTTTGTGTTGATATCCAATATTCATACCGTTTCTGGAAACGGTATCTCTCCATGTCCTCTGGGGAAACTACCAAGCCCAACTTCTTCAGTCTCAGTCCTTGTGTAGATGGAATGGCCTGTCCCACATATACACCCTTACTCCAAAGCTGTACATGTCACTCAGGGCTGTTAAAAGAAGCATCGCATCTCCCTGGCCACAGTGAGTGTCTCGGGGATAGACACATGACCCAGCTGGAGCCCCTAAGTTACCATGAGACTTTTGCAGGGACTATTCACAGAGTGGCACGACATTTTAGCTTCATTTGAACCCAGAAAGAATATCTATGAACTCAGCAGACAACCTAACACTACATGAAGCTTAAGAGTGAAGTCAGCACAGAAGACAGAGAGCCGAGAAATAGAAACTGAATCCCAATTACATAATTGAGTCCCTGCATCTATCCTGCTGCCTGAAACCAGCTTCTGAACTCTTGTTATGAGTCAATACATTCCCATTTTGTTTAAGCCAGTTGGATTTTATTTTTTGTAACTTATATCCAAATGATGATCCACAGTACCAGTGAAGCAGGATAAAATAGGACAACTGCAGGTCCCTAGTTTCTTGTCCAGCTCTGAAAGAGTTAATGAGCAATTGTAGATCCTTGGTTTCCTATCCAGTTCTTTTTTTTTAATACTTTATTTTATTTTTATTTATTTTTGGGGTGGGCACAAATAGGAAATTATTTTTCTCCAACATCCCTACTTGAAGCGTAGATTCCAGAGCTTGTTGGTCACATAAAATTTTATGTAAAAGAGTTCCATGGTTCACATTTTTTTTTATTAATTTTTAAATTTTTAAAAAATATAACAATGAACAAACAGACATTCTTAACATACGATCATTCTGTTCTACATATATAATCTATAATTCACCATATCATCACATAGTTGTATATTCATCATCATGATAATTTCTTAGAACAGTTGCATCAGTCCAGAAAAAGAAATAAAAAGAAAAAAGAAAAAAATTCGTACATACCATACCCCCTCCCCCTGCCCCTCCCCAATCGCCAACATTTCAATCTACTAAGTTTAACATTTGTTCCCCCTATTGTTTATTTTTATTCTGTATGTTTTACTCATCTGTTGATAAGGTAGGTAAAAGAAGCATCAGACACAAGGTTTTCACAATCACACAGTCACATTGTGAAAGCTATATCATTATACAATCATCTTCAAGAAACATGGCTACTGGAACACAGCTCTACATTTTCAGGCAGTTCCCTTCAGCCTCTCCATTACATCTTAACTAATAAGGTGATATCTATGAGAAATAAAGTGTCAGTGGTTGAAAGATTTCAAATAGAGTCAAGAGGTTATCCTGGAGATTGTTCTCACACATTATATAGATAACCCCTTTTTAGTTTAAGGTGTATTAGACAGGCTGGAGGGAAGTACTTCAAACTGTAGAGCTGTGTTCCAGTAGCCATGTTTCTTGAAAACGATTGTATAGTGATATAGCTTTCACAAAGTGACTGTGTGATTGTGAAAACCTTGTTCTGATGCTCCTTTTATCTACGGTATGGACAGATGAGTAAAAAATATGGATTAAAAATAATTAAATAACTTAAAAAAAAGAGTTAATAAACAAATGCAAGTCCCTAATTCCTTATCTAGCTCCAAAGGAAATAATGCAAACTACAAACTTCAGCTGCATGCTTAATGGGACAAAAATTTCCCCTAAAGCCCCCAAAACTCCTTAAACCATCAACTCCCCCAACCCCCAGTCATAAAAGTTTGTAAAATCATGGGCCCAAGGTGAACTCTTAATTAATAACAGAAAACCTGGGGTTGTAAAGATTGTTAAACATCTACCCAAAGACAAATTTTGTATACATGGCAGGCTGGCCACAAGCATCAATAGTTATCTCTTCCTGAAACAATGCTAGCCCTGTAAGCACTTGCTTAATACAAACCATGTATGCCCCTAGTGTTCAAAGGTTACTATGGAAACCTGCCACTAGCAAAACCTTCTTATAAAGCAAGCTAACCCACTTCCATTCTGTGTGTGTTTCTCCCTTGAACACGTCTGTATTATCTCTTTAACATAAACTCTCTCTCTTTCACTTTAATAAACTTTACTGCTAATTCCTACTGGAACTCTCATCTCTAAATTCTTTTAGCATCAAGATAACAAACCTAGAACAGGGTTCAGATGGCACCGTTGCCAGCCGGGCACCAGTTCCTTAGGGGATTCTCCATGGCTTTACCTTTGGGGATAACCCTCTCTATATATTAACTTCTCTATTTCCCACAAAGACTCAACTTACCTTCTTCATCCAGAGGTAGCAAACTCAAATAACAGGAAGGTAATACAAATGAGTAAAATAGACAAGTGTAAGAAAACAAAATCATAAGCACAATAAACAGCAACTAATTCTTAGCCTTAGCTTCAAGGTAAAAACTGTAGTTAACTGTAGAGCACATGTTTATGCCAACAGAGGCAACTGCTACTCAGTTCCTACTAGTCTTTACTTTGAGGAGATGCAAACCTAGTGTTGCCAGATATTAAAATGGGAATATAGATTTTTTTTAATAAAAAATTTTTTTTAAACATAACAACATACAAACACAAACATTCTTACCATATGATCATTCCATTCTTGGTATATAAACATTAACTTACAAAAGCATCACATAGTTGTATACTTATCACCATGATCATTTCTTAGAACATTTGCATCGATCCAAAAAAAAAGAAATAAAAAGAAAAAAGAAAAAAATTCGTACATACCATACCCTCCTCCCTCCCCCTCCCCCTCATCAATCACCAGCATTTCAACCTACTAAATTTATTTTAACATCTGTTCACCCTATTATTTATTTTTATTCCATATATTTTACTCATCTGTTGATAAGGTAGATAAAAAGAGCATCAGACACAAAGTTTTCACAATCACACAGTCACATTGCGAAAGCTATATCATTATACAATCATCTTCAAGAAACATAGCTACTGGAACGCAGCTCTACATTTTCAGGCAGTTCCCTCCACCCTCTCCATTATGTCTTAACTAACAAGACGATATCTATTTAATGCGTAAGAATAACCTCCAGGATAACCTCTCAAATCTGTTTGGAATCTCTCAAAGATTGCAAATCTCTTTTGCAATTGACACTTTATTTTGTCTCATTTTGTTCTTTCCCCTTTTGGTCGAGAAGGTTTTCTCAATCCCTTGATACTGAGTCCCAGCTCATTCTAGAATTTCTGTCCCACGTTGCCAGGAAGGTCCACACCTCTGGGAGTCATGTCCCACATAGAGGTGGGGAGGGCAGTGAGTTTGCTTGTTGTGTTGCTGAGAAAGAGAAGCTGCATCTGAGCAACGAAAGAGGTTCTCTTGGGGGTGACTCTTAGGCCTAATTTTAAGTAGGCTTAGTTTATCCTTTGTGGGGATTAGTTTCATATGAACAAACCCCAGGATTGAGGGCTCAGCCTATTGCTTTGGTTGTCCCTGCTGCTTGTGAGAATATCAGGAATTCTCCCTTGGGGAAGTTGAATTTTCCCCCTTTCTTGCCATTCCCCCAAGGGGACTTTGCAAATACTTCTTTTTTATTTTTTTATTTTTATTAATTTTTTAAAAAATATATAACAACAAACAAACAAAAACATTCTTAACGTATGATCATTTTGTTCTACATATATAATCAGTAATTCACAATATCATCACGTAGTTGCATATTAATCATCATAATCATTTCTTAGAACATTTGCATCAATTCAGAAAAAGAAATAAAAAGGAAAAAGAAAAAAATTCATACATATCATACCACTTACCCCTCCCTTTCATTGATCACCAGCATTTCAATCTACTAAATTTATTTTAACATTTGTTCCCTCTATTATTTATTTTTGCTCCATATGTTCTACTTGTCTGTTGATAAGGTAGATAAAAGGAGCATCAGACACAAGGTTTTCACAATCACACAGTCACATTGTGAAAGCTATATCATTATACAATCATCTTCAAGAAACATGGCTACTGGAACACAGCTCTATATTTTCAGGCAGTTCCCTCCAGCCTCCCCATTACATCTTTTTTTTGTTGTTGTTCGGTGCATGGTCTGGCAATCGAACCCGGGTCTCCCTCATGGAAGGCGGGCATTCTGACCACTAAACTACCCGTGCACCTCCCCATTACATCTTGACTAACAAGGTGATATCTATTTAATGCTTAAGAATAACCTCCAGGATAACCTCTCGACTCTGTTTGGAATCTCTCAGCCATTGACGCTTTGTCTCATTTCATCTTCCCCTTTTGGTCAAGAAGTTTTTCTCAATCCCTTAATGCTGAGTCTCAGCTCATTCTAGGATTTCTGTTCCACGTTGCCAGCAAGGTCCACATCCCTGGGAGTCATGTCCCACATAGACAGGGGGTGGGCTGTGAGTTTGCTTGTTGTGTTGACTGGAGAGAGAGGCCGCATCTGAGCAACAAGAGAAGTTCTCTTGGGGGTGAATCTTGGGCCTAATTTTAAGTAGGCTTGACCTATCCTTTGTGGGGTTAAGTTTCCTATGAACAAACCCCAAGATTGGGGGCTCAGCCTATTGCTTTGGTAGCCCATACTGCTTGTGAGAATATCAAGAATTCTCCACTTGGGGAAGTTGAATTTTCCCCCTTTCTCGCCATTCCCTCAAGGAGACTTTGCACATACTTTTTTACTCACTGCTCAGATCACTCTGGGATTTATTGGGGCATCACACTGGACAAACCTACAAAATTTCATGCCTACTGAAGGTTCCATGTACTATGGTGTTCATTTAAGCTGTCCACATAAGTTATATTAGGAAATACACTAGTCAAAGTATAAATTTTGTACCAAATAAACATTTTTTACGTTATTCTCACACATAAGTTAGTTTTAAAATATGAATTACCATCTATTTTCAACACCCTGCAATATTGACATTCCTTTATTCTTCCTCATGCAAAAACACTTTTTAATTTGTACATTTAGTCACTATCATTATACACTCTAGGCAGGGAATACATTTGTACATTTATACACTATCATTATACACTCTAATGATTCTAAAGCATTGGCTACTCATTCAGATTTTCAAAAATCATGGCTGATCACATTGTCTGAACCAAATATTACGTATCAGTGGGCCATCTTATGACTTTCCATGGTTTTAGCAGCTACATATATGCTGCTAGCTGTCAAAAATTTAAATACCTCTCCCCCATAGACTTATCTCCTTAACTTCAGATCCGTGTATCTAACTAACTCCTGTCTAGTTTTACCTTGAGATATCACAGAAACCTCACACTGAAATAACTAAAATGGAACCCATCATCCTACCCCTCCCCCTCCCCTAAATTGGTTGCCAGGTATGTGTTCCCTCTCTCAATGAAATGGCACCATCATATGCCTAGTTTCCATAGTCAAAAACTGGAACTCCACAAAGCAACAAAAACTGTATGACCTCATATATAAAATAAGCAGAATATGCATATTCATGAAATCAGAAACTAGAATTCAGGTTACCAGGGGCCAAGTGGGAAAGAGCAATGGAGAGTTAATGTTTAATTGGTTTGGAGTTTCGATTTGGGGTGATGGAAGAGTTCTGACAGTGGATCATGGGAATAGAGACATAACTTAGGGTATGTAATTAACATCACTGAGTCATATATTCGAAAAGGGAGAAAAGGGGAAACTTAAGGTTGTATATAAATTATCACACACACATACACACACACACAGAACTGTACACCACAATGTAAGCAGTGTGCTAAAGTTAATAGCATAATTATTATCATTGTAACAAAGTACCACACTAATACAAAATATTAATAGGAAAAATTGTGTGTGTGAGGGGGGGTATATGGGAACTTTATACTTCCTACATGATGTTTTTGTAAATGTACAACTGCTCTAATAGAAAAGAAAAGAAATCCTAGAATCTTCCCAACTTCTTCTCTGCCCCACCCTCATCCTATTGGAAACCACGTCTGATCAGTTGTATCTCTGCAATTCTACTTAAATCTGTTAGTCTCCATTCCTACTTTTGCAACCTTGGTTCAGTCTTCCTCTTTTGTTTTGCCCAAACTACAAGTGTCTCCTAACTTATCCTTTACCTTCGTTCTCTTTGCCCTCACTATAGCCAGAGTTATTTCCAAGATGCACACTTGACTTTGGTTACTTTCCTCCTTGGAAATTTTCAGTGGTTCTCCATCATTTTCAGGAGCAAGTTCAATTTCTTAGTCGAGTATACAGGGCCTTTTGCAATCTTTTCTTTCCAGGTCCATCTCCTACTGCTTCCCAAACCCCCACTGAATACTACAGCCACACTGATACACCCTCAATTTCCTTAGGAAATTGCACATGTTTTCTCTGCCCTAGCATGTTTACATAGGCTCTTACTACTGCCTGGATTCTCTTCTCACTGACTACAATACAATCATTTTCTTGGCTCCTCAAACCAAATGTTAATTATCTTCTCTCAGAAGCACCTCATGACAAGCAATCCCCTGCCCAGGCTGGTTAGATACCTGTTTCTCTGCTCCTATACCGTGTGCATCTCTCTATTTTAATTGTCTATTACTTGACTATTTCCCCCAACTAAAAAGGTACCTTCTTTAGAGCAAAGACTCTGTCTTATTCATTTGTTTCTCATTAAGACTGAGTACATATGGGTACTTGATAAATGTATGTTGAATGAATGAATCATGGTACCAATGGAGAAATCTCTCTGGCCCAAGATCATGTGGCCAATCAGTGACAGAGCTAGAAAACTCAAGTCTCCTCACTTTTAGCTCCATGCTCTCTCTACCAGACTAGGCTAGCCTTAAATGGAAGTTAGTGGTATTAAATTGGGGTAGAAAGTCAAGGACTGAAGTTTGGCCCTGAAAGAAAGGCTCAACATGGGTCAGGGTGGTGGTTTTAGAGGAAAGAAGAACAAATGAAGAGAAATGCCAAGCATATTTGATCTGTCATCTTAAACATGAATTCTTCCCAAAAGGATCTCAGGCAATCTAAAGTCAAATAACAGAGTTCACAGATGACATGTACATAAAAAAGAAGGGGTAAATCCCATTTATTAAAGATGGAATGAGGATTGTAATCAGGAACCTGAGAAGAAAATCTACAAAGATTTAATAATACAGCATATACAATGTAGCAGGCACTGTTTAAAGTATATGACTTTATTCATTTATAGATGAGAAAATTGAGGCATTGAAAAATAAAGTCATTTGAGATTTCACAAGTAGGAAGTGGAAGAGCTAGAATTTGAAAAGAGGCAATTGATGCTGGAATCCATGCCTGAAGCATAATTCTGACCTTCCTGAAAATCAAGACAAAAAGAGGTCACCCAGTTTCACTGTATGTAGAGGTAATTTTTTAGGCCTTATTTCTGAAAGCAGGCTGTTAAGCCTGCAGCCTATGTGGGGGTTGGGAGTTCTTTGTTCTGTGATGCAGTGATGACCTCAGGGGGAACTGCCAGTAGGCTGAGGGAAATGGAATGGCTGCTGGAGCACTTGCTCAGTGCTGATGGGGGCATGGCGCTTTTCTGGACCCAGCTGACGCATGTCCTGGCCTGTAGCCATTGTGGTAGCAGCTGTCTCCAGAGTCCTGGGAACCTGGTGACACTATTCTTGTTCATGGTTTGGCAGATCCGGAAGTGGTGGCAACTTAGGAAATGGCGACAGCTTCAACCCTTGTGCTCTGGGGACATGATGCAAGGAAAGGTGGGTGACTTCTGAACATGGATGTACAGCTGGGTGAATGACCATCAGCACCATATGTGAGGTCAGGTGAGGGGTCACTGAGGTGGATGTGGGCCCAGGTGAGTGACTGTAAGCCATAAATGTGAGTCTGGATAAGTGACCAGTAACACCAGATTTGAAACCAGGTGAGTGATCAGTGACCCTAAATGTGGGACTATGTAAGGGGCTGCTGACCCTCAAATGTGGGCTGGGTAATTGACCATTAACATCAGATGTGGAACTGGTTAAGTTACTGCTGACCAAAGATATGGGGTCAGGTGAGTGACTTTGTTCACTCTGTATGTGGAAAAGAGACTGAGGGCTTCATGACATACCTTTTTTCTCTGAAAAATCTTCATGTTCTTTCTTTGCTACCCAGGGTCTACCATTTCTGTACTACGTGGACTTCCTTGACCACCTGTGGAAACACAGGTCAGAGGAGGAAGAGGAGGAAGTGGAAGAAGAAGAAGCATCTCTGAAGCCATTTTTTCCTCCCAAAGAAGCTACTATTAAAAAACAAGCCACCACAGCCCCACTCCAGCCACCATGTGGTTCTGAGAGTTTCCCCAAAGCCCCAGGGACACCAAAACAAATCCTTGCACAGCCCCAAAACCCTTCCAGATTCTTCCCCACCTTCCAGATCCTGACCAATCTACCGATGGGGCACAATTCAGCATCAAGGAGCCAACAGCAGCAGAAGAAAAACCAGCTCTTCTGGGGTCTCCCCTCTCTGCACAGTGAGTCCTTGGAGGCTACTGTCCTGGTCTCTTGTGGCCCTTCTCCCCTGAAATTTGAGTGTTCTATCTTCTTCAATAAGCTTACCTTCCTGCCTAGACCCAATCAGCAGCTTTCCCAGTACTACCCTCCAAGCCAGCTTCCAAACCATCAAGCTCAAACTGTCGAAGATCTGGAAGAAATGACCCCTGATCTTCAGGTACTTTCACCTCCATCTTTCCCTCCAATCCAACCCTTAGCCCTCCATCGTAAGCCCTTTCCTGCAGGCCACAAGAGAGTGCTATCTGATGCTGAGGCACCTGTACAGTGTCTTATGCAACAGAGAGAGGGCCCTTGGGTCTCTGAGAATCAGGTCCTGCACCCTCAGCCTGAACTCCAAAGAACTAGCCCCTCCAATCTCTTCCCTTCATCTGAGAATTGTTTGAGGGTACCAATGGACCCTAGCCTCCAACAAATCAATCCAGATTCATCCCCTGCTTCTCTGATATATTCCTCTAGCTCTTTTGGAGTCCCAACTAGGTATGAGGTCCCACAGAAGACCATGGGGCAAAATGAGAACTCTGAAGCCTCTGAGACAGTAATGGCACTTCCAAGCCCAACCCTAGCTTCCCTGCAAGAACTCCAGGGAGACAGCCCTGTAGAAGGCCTGTCTGGATCTGAGATCCTCTGGGAAACCACTGAGCAAAGAAAGAACTCTCAGATCTCTGAGTATCCAACTCTAGCCTATTGCCAACCCTTAGCCTCTGTGACACCTCAAGGAACAAGTCTGTTGGAAGTTCCACCTGGATTTGAGACTCAGCAGGGAATGAGAAGACATAAAGAGACACCCAAAGCATCTGAGCCCCCAATAGCAGCCCCTTGTCAACCTTCAGATTCTCTGTCAGAATCTCAGAAAGTCATTCCTGAAGGAGGATTTTCTGTACCTAAAGCTTTCTGGGGAATCACGAAGCAAAGAGAAAATCCTCAGGTCTTTGGATCTCCAATGCCAGTCCCCTGCCCTGCCCCAGATCCCCTGCCAGAACTCCAGGGAGGCAGTCCCCTGGGAGATCCATCTGGACATGAGGCCCAGTGGAGATGCAGAGAAAGCTCAGGAAACTCCTGGGCCTTTGAGGCCCCAGACTTGGACCACAGAGCATGCTCAGTTCCTCTGCCAGGGCTCTATGGAACTAGGCCTACATGTGTCTCATCAGGATCTGAGGTTCCATGGAGGAGCATGCAGAGAAGAGAAAATCTTTGGGTCATTGAAGACCCAGTTACATCTCTTGGCCCTCCCTCAGCTTCTCTACTGGAGTCCCTAGGAATGGGTTCCCAGGGAGTCCTGGCTGAGTCCAAAACTTTGTGGAAGACCATAGGGCAGAGAAAGAATCACTGGACCTCTGAGTCCCCAGTTCCTCCTCACAGCTCACTTATGGGCCCCCTTCTAGAGCCCCACAGCATCAATCTTGTGAGAGGCCTCTCTGGATCTGAACCTACATGGAAGGACACTGAACATTCCAGGAATTTCTGGGCCTCTGAGTCCCCATCTCTGGCCCTCAACCCACTCCTAAAAACTCTTATACTGGAACCCCTCAGAGTTAGCCCCATGGAAGTCCTGTTTAATTCTGAGGCTATATGTGACATACAAAGGAGAATGAATTCCTGGGCCTCTGAGCTCCCACCTTGCAGCTTATCTCAAGACCCAGGTGGAGGCAGCTCTCTGGGAGTCCTTTCTGACTCTAAAACTATTGGCAGGGGCATGGAGCAGAAAGAAAAGTGTTGTGCTCCTGTGGCCCAAGTGTGGGGCCCTAGTTCACCCCCAAACGCAAGGTCAAAGTCATACATAACGGAGCCTATTGAATACCAGTGTGAGTGTAAGTTTGAGGGGATAGCAGTGAAACAGAAAGAGAACTACTGGGCCACTGAGCTCCCAGCCCCAGTGTCTAGCTCACTCTCTGCTTCTCTGTCAGAGCTGCTCATTGACCCTGAACTTGTGTGGAGAAATGTCCCACAAAGAGAGGGCCCCCAGGACTCCCGTCTTCCAGCAGTGGATTCCCTGCAGCCAATGCCCTGCCCCCCCACCTTAGCTGCAGCTCTGAAGATTGATCCCACCCAGCCTGACCTAGCCAAGGGAGAGATACTCCCAGGGACTAAGGCGGAGACTCTTCTCTCCGCACAAGAAACTATCCAAGGGATGCCCACCCATCCTGAGGTCCGACCCTGGCGCTGGAGTAAAGAGTTGGGACTCAGGCTGAAGAAACTGCAGCAAAGCCCTGCCTCCAGATCCCCTGGCTCAAATCAATTATTTCCCTGCTCTCCCATCCCTAGCTCCACAACTTCAGTCTCCTGGGGACTCTCTTCCTGCCCCCTACAGGAGATTCATCCCTCTAAACTGTGCCCCCACTCTTCAAGTTGCTGTCCCCCCAAAACTCAGGCCACAGTCCCTCAGTCTGTTCAGGCCCCCCACTGTCATCATCGCTATTCCTCTTACCAGCCTCAGCCACGAGGCTCTGACAGGGCAAAACAAGGGTCTCAGAGAGAGGAGACAGTGAAGAGAGTGGCCCAAGTCTCCCTCCAGGAACCATGTGTCCACCTGGAGGCTGGTAAGAACTGCCCAGACCTGAGAGAGACCTCAAATCTTGAGGTTCAGACTTCAGGCAAGAGACAGGATAAGGCTTTAGCCCTACTTTCAGCCAAGAAGAAAGAGAGCCCCAGGAAACCCAAAGCAGAAGATCACAAAAGAGAGGGTACAGGGTTGGGGTCATTCACAGTGTCAGGGAAGAGTCACTCTGTCAAACCCCAAAAACTAGCAAAGGTCCCTGTAGGCAGGCCTTCCCAAAGATCTCAGCACAGAGGCAAGAGCTGTCAATGCACTGGTCTCTCTCAGAAGCTTCTTCCCAAGGATGAGCAAGGGGCAGGGCTGGGCACTGATGACATCCCGAATCCTCAGCACTGTAAGTGCTGCAAACACTGTAAGCACTGCAAGCACTGCCCTTGGACCCACATGGAGAAGCATGTCTCCCCAACCCTACCTCAGACTCCCCTTGTCAGGGGCTTCCAAAGGGTGTTAGCCAAATTTTGGGGTACCCTTGGACCCCTGCCCACCAAACCTAGACAGCAAAGGAAAGGCAGGTAGTACTGGCACACAGTACTTCAAGACTTGAAGCCAAGCCAGACTATGTGAGGGGTGTAGGAGTGGGGAGGCAAGCAGAGGAAAGCCTAATAAACAAGCTGAACTGACCAAATCCTGCTCATGTCTTCTTTGGAGTCTAGGGTACTGTGAATGTCAGTTTCCTACTTGCTGCAGCCATTCTTCCCAGGATCAGGTCCCAGAAGTAGAGAGCTCTCAGGATTTTGGAAGGCTTCACTTTATTTTCCAGCCCTTCACATGTCTGGAGTGGACACTCCGGAGTCCACATGTCCCTGCTCTACATGAGACTGTTGGGCCAGGAGCAAAGTCCAATGCTGGCCCTGAGAAGGAAAGATTTCAGAGCAAGTGAAGAGAAGAGAAATCCATTCACGTGAGCGTGACTGGTCTGGATCTAGATAGCTGCTCTCAGTCCTGGGTATGATCTGTCTCACCCCTTAAATCACACATTCTCCACATATCTTACTGACCATTTCTTATCAGTCCTTGGCTCTCTTCTGTCTTTGTGTCAGTTCATTCAACACCAAGGTCCTAACCATGAAAATAGATGGAGTCTTTTCATGTTTAGCGAGCATCTGGATTTCTATGACTGCCTGCTCATATCCTTTACACATTTTTTTCACTATATGTTGGATAGTGTACTATTTTCTATTGCTGTTATAATGAATTATCTTAAAACTTACTTTATCAGAAGTTTGACATGGGTCTCAACTGGCTAAAATCAAGATATTGGCAGGGCTGCACTCTTTTCTATAGGCTCTGGGTAGGATGTTTCCTTGTTTTTCCCAGCTTATAGAGGCTGCTCACCTTGCCTGGCTTGTGGTCCTCTTCATCTTTAAAGCTAGCAAAGGTGAGTTGAGTCCTCACATGGTATCACTGATCTCTTGCCTCCCTCCTTCACTTAGTAACGACCCTTGTGATTACATTGAGCCCACCTAAATGTAATTCAAGTTACTTTTTCTATTTTAAGGTCACCTCATTAGCAACCTTAATTCCATCTGCAACCTTAATGTTCCTTTGCCATGTAAAATAACATATTCAGAGGTCCCAGGGATCAGGACAGAACATCTTATCTTAGAGGGCCATTATTTTGTCTGCCACAGATATTAACTCAACTTATGTTGCAAATCTTTATTCCCAGTCTGTAGTTTGTTTTTCAGTTCTGTATGGTAGCTTTTACTGTACCAAAGTTTAAAATGTTGATGTAGTTAAATTGATACTTTCCTTAATGACCTCTAAAAAATTTCATCTGGCACTTTTATAGTTTTGGGCATTGTTTAGATAGCTAGTATAATTTTTATGTGCTAAGAGGTAGAAATCTTGTTCCCCAAAAACTGGATGACCAATTTTACCAATACCATTTTTTAAAACTAGAATGTCTCGAACTCATTCTATTAAATGTCATATTGTAAAACACATCATTGTTAAGCATCACTAGACTGCAGATCTACATATTCAACTTGTACTGATTTCTGCATAAACCTATCATCCTTGACTTCTCCCTTACTTAGTCCCCCTTCTAGCCCATCATAAAACCCTGTCAATTATACGTCTGAAATGTATTACAAATACATCTTCATCTCTCCATTTCCACCATCACAGTCTTAGTCCTATCATTACTTCTAACCAAATTCTTCTCCCTATTCCTTGTAACCTATACTCCAGATGGCTACAAGAATGAATTTTCTCTGGAGATCAAATGACTCATTCTCTTCAATAAGCCAGTGTCATAAAAGTTTGAGAGTAATGGAACATAGGTGCAATTTATGGTCCTGGACTGGATATGGTTTTGCTCAAAATAGTTGTAAATGACATACATAGGTTATTTGGAAAAACTTGACTACGCTATGGGTATTTGAGAAAATGAAATTTACTGAAATGGAAAGATAGAAATTACTGTGTTCCAATAGCCATGTTTCTTTTTTTTTTCAATTAAAAATTTTTTTTTAAATACCAAAATACACCAAACAAACATAAACATTCTTAACTTTTCATCATTCTGTTCTACATACATAATCAGTAATTCACAATATCATCACATAGTTTCATATTCATCATCATGATAATTTCTTGGAGCATTTGCATCTGTTCAGAAAAAAGAAATAAAAAGAAAACAGAAAAAATTCATACATACCATTCCCCTTACCCTTCCCTTTCATTGATCACTAGCATTTCAATCTAAATTTATTTTAACATTTGTTCTTCCTATTATTTATTTTTATTCCATATGTTTTACTCATCTGTTCGTTTGCTAGCTGCCGGAATGCAATATATCAGAAACGGAATGGCTTTTAAAAGGGGGAATTTAATGAGCTGCTAGTTTACAGTTGTAAGGCTGAGAAAATGTCCCAATTAAACAAGTCTATAGAAATGTCCAATCTAAGGCATCTAGGGAAAGATACCTTGGTTCAAGAAGGCCAATGAAAAGTTCAGGGTTTCTCTCTTAAATGGAAGGGCACATGGCAAACATGGCGTCATCTGTTAGCTTCTTCTCCTGGCTTCCTATTTCATGAAGCTCCCCGGGAGGCATTTTCCTTCTTCATCTCCAAAGGTCGCTGGCTGGTGGACTCTCTGCTTCGTGGTACTGTAGCATTTTCTGCTCTCTCTGAATCTCTCTCTTTCTCCAAAATGTTTCCTCTTTCATAGGACTCCAATAAACCAATCAAGACCCACCCAAATGGGTGGAGACATGTCATCACCTAATCCAGTTTAACAACCACTCATCATCCAGGGAGATGATCTGATTACAGTTTCAAACATACAGTATTGAATAGGGATTATTCTACCTTTATGAAATGAGATTTTGATTAAAACATGGATTTTCTAGGGGGCATATTTCCTTTTAAACCAGCACACCTTTCAATAAGGTAGATAAAAGGAGCATCAGACAGAAGATTTTCACAATCACACAGTCACATTGTGAAAGCTATATCATTATACAATCATCTTCAAGAAACATGGCTACTGGAACACAGCTCTACATTTTCAGGCAGTTCCCTCCAGCCTCTCCATTACATCTTTTTCTTTTCTTTTCTTTTTTATATAATTTTTTATTAATTCTTCATTACATCTTAACTAACAAGGTGATATCTACTTAATGCGAAAGAATAACCTCCAGGATAATCTCTCCACTCTGTTTGGAATCTCTCAGCCATTGACACTTTATTTTGTCTCATTTCACTCTTCCTTTTGGTCGAGAAGGTTTTCATAATCCCTTGATTCTGGGTCTGAGCTCATTCTAGAGTTTTTCTCAACCCCTTGATGCTGAGTCTCAGCTCGTTCTAGGATTTCTGTCCCACGTTGCCAGGAAGGTCCACACCCCTGGGAGTCATGTCTCACGTAGACAGGGGGAGGGTGGTGAGTTTGCTTGTTATGTTGGCTGAAGAGAGAGAAGCCACACTGAGCAACAAAAGAGGTTCTCTTGGGGGTGACTCTTAGGCCTAATTTTAAGTAGGCTTGACCTATCCTTTGTGCGGTTAAGTTTCATATGAACAAACCCCAAGACTGGGGACTCAGCCTATAGCTTTAGTTGTCCATACTGCTTGTGAGAATATCAAGAATTCAACTTGGGGAAGTTGAATTTTCCCCTTTCTCACCATTCCCCAAAGGGGACTTTCCAAATACTTTTTTATTCACCGTTCAAATCATTCTGGGATTTATCGGGGCATCACTCTGGATAAGCCAACAAAATCTCATGTCCTACTCAAGGTTCTATGTACTTATGGTATTCAATTAAGCTGTCTACGTAAGTTATATTAAGAAATGTACTAGCCAAAATATAAATTTTGTACCAAATAAATATTTTTTGCTTTAGTCTCACACATAAGTTAAAATTTTAAAACATTAGTTACTATCTATTTTTAGCACCCTGCAGTAATGACATTCCTTTGTTCTTCCTCATGCAAAAACATTTTTTAAATTTGTAGTAGCCATGATTCTTGAAGATGATTGTATAATGATATAACTTTTGCAATGTGACTGTGTGAGTGTGAAAGCCTTGTATCTGAGGCTTTTATCTATCTTATCAACAGACGAGTAAAACATATGGATTAAAAATAAATAAGTAATGGGGCAACAAATGTTAAAATAAACTTAGTAGATTGAAAAAAAAAAGTTCTCAAATAGTATGACCTCATTTTGGCTTAAAAATATGTGTGTATATAACAGATCTAGGAAGATATGCACAAAAGTCATTAAGAATGGTTATCTCTGGTTATTGAGAATTACTAATTTTTAAGATTTTACTGATATCTTCCTAAATTTCTACAATGCACATTACCATTTCTATAAAAATAATAGGTTATTTTAAAAATGAATTTTCTACATTATGCCAAGTGACATAAGCAAGAAATTGAAGGACACTGTACAAGTCCACTTATGTGCTGGTAAAGGATGTATGTCCCCTAGAAAAGCTATGTTTTAATCAAAATCCCATATTGCAAAGCCAGTATAATCTCTATTCAATACTGTATGTTTGGATTTGTAATTAGAACATCTCCCTGGAGTTATAACCCAATCAAGAGTGGTTGTTAAACTGGATTAGGTGACTACATGTCTCCACCCATTTGGGTGTGTCTTAATAAGTTTCTGGAGTCCTATAAGAGAGGAAACATTTTGGAGAATGAGCAATTCAGAGACAGCAGAGAACAACATAGCTACAAGAAGCAGAAAGGCCACAAGCCAGCAACCTTTGGAGATGAAGAAGGAAAAGCCTCCCAGGGAGCTTCATGAAGCAGGAAGCCAGGAGAGAAAGCTAGCAGATGACGCCTTGCTAGCCATGTGCCCTACCAGCCAAGAAAGAAACTGTGACTGTGTTCGCCAAGTGCCTTCTCACTTGAGAGAGAAACCCTGAACTTCGTCGGCCTTCTTGAATCAAGGTATATTTCCCTGGATGCCTTTGACTGAACATTTCTATAGACTTGCTTTAACTGGGACATTTTCTGTCTTAGAACTGTAAACTAGCAACCTATTAAATTCCCTTTTTTTACTTCCGGGTCAAGATGGCGGCTTAACAACGTGCGCATTTTAGATCGTCCTCCAGGACAACTAGTAAATAACCAGAAACAGTACAGAACAGCTCCTGGGGCCAGGTCAGTGACCAGACACACAGTGTACCCCAGTCTGGACCAGCTGGACCCCGCTGCGAGCACCCGCCAGAACCATGAGTTCCCAAAGCTGCAGTGGCCAGCGCCCCTCCCCCACAGGCCGCTTCCCAGAGGGGAAAGGGAAGGACTTTACCAGCAGCAGGGACTGGGCACAATCAAATGCCAATTGTGGAGCTAATTAACAAATACTGACTACTAAAAATAGGCCCCCAGCTTAGGTGAACCTGATCAAAGTGGAGGTTGCTCATTTTTGCCCCGGTGCCAAGGGGGCAGGACTGACAGAAAAAGGGGGAAAAAAAAAGAAGGAAACAGAGGTTTTTGTGGCTGTGTATCTACAAAGGCTTGACTGCCTCTGGATACAGCAGCAGGACTTTTCAGGCTGCAACTGCCCCAGGCATAGGCAGAAGTGAGCTCTTTTGGGGGCTTATCTGGAGCCTGTGCCTTCCCCAGGGGAGGGGTGAAGCCCCACCCAGGTGGAATCCCTCCATCAAGGAATTCAGACACCAGGGCTTGGTAATTTGAAGCCATTAAAACCAGCCCTCAACCTCTCCTCTGTCTCCACCACGCCCCCAGCAGGGAGAGTCTGCCAAAGTTAAAGGTACCGTATCATCTTATGCTGGTGGGACCTGCAGTCAGACAAGTGCCACATACTGGGCAGAATAAGAAAAACAGAGTCCAGAGACTTCACAGGAAACTCTTTCAACCTGCTGGGTCTCACCCTCAGGGAAAACCGACACAGGTGACTCTTTCCTCCTGATAGGAGGCCAGTTTAGTCTGGGAAAATCTGGCTGGGGTCTATAATATCTAAGTAGACCCTCCTAAGTGTGTGTGTGGGGGAAAAGGCACCATACAAGCAGGGCAATAAACAAGAAAACAAGAACTGAAAAATTCTCCTCTGTTAAACAAAACTTAAGCTAAAAGTCCAGATAAAGCTGAACGGAATGTCAAAGAACAGATAGACAACAAATTCATCCAGCAAGAAAACCCTAGATAAAAGAAGTGAAAGCAATCTCCAGAATAAACTAATTAAGGTAATTAAATGCCTAGATGCCAGCAAAAAATAACAAATCACACTAGGAAAATTGAAGATATGGCCCAGTCAAAGGAACAAACCAACAATTCAAATGACACACAGGAGCTGAAACAATTAATTCAGAATGCACGAACAGACATGGAAAACCTCATCAAAAATCAAATCAGTGAACTGAGGGAGGATATAAAGAAGGCAAGGAAAGAACAAAAAGAAGAAATCGAAAGTCTGAAAAAACAAATCCCAAAACTTATGGGAATGAAAGACACAGTAGAAGAGATGAAAAAAACAATGGAAACCTACAATGGTAGATTTCGAGAGACAGAACATAGGATTTCTGAACTGGAGGATGGAACATCTGAAATCTGAAAAGAAACAGAAACCATAGGAAAAAAAATGGAAAAATATGAGCAGGGACTCAGGGAATTGAAAGACAATATGAAGCACACGAATATACTTGTTGTGGGTGTCCCAGAAGGAGAAGAGAAGGGAAAAGGAGGAGAAAAACTAATGGAGGAAATTATCACTGAAAATTTCCCAATTCTTATGAAAGACTTGAAATTACAGATCCAAGAAGTGCAGTGTACCCCAAACAGAATAGATCCATCCAAATAGACATACTCCAAGACATTTAATAATCAGAATGTCAGAGGTCAAAGAGAAAGAGAGGATCTTGAAAGCAGCAAGAGAAAAGCAATCCATCACATACAAGGGAAGCCCAATAAGACTATGCACAGATCTCTCAGCAGAAACCATGGAGGTGAGAAGACAGTGGGATAATATATTTAAATTATTAAAAGAGAAAAGCTGCCAACCAAGAATTCTATATCCAGCAAAACTGTCCTTCAAAAATGAGGGAGAAATTAAAACATTTTCAGACAAAAAATCACTGAGGGCATTTGTGACCAAGAGACCAGCTCTGCAAGAAATACTAAACGGAACACTAGAGACAGATATGAAGACAGAAGAGAGAGGTGTGGAGAAGAGTGTAGAAAGGAAGACTATGAGTAAAGGTAAAAAGAAGGAAAATTGGATATGACATATAAAATCCAGAAGGCAAAATAGTAGAAGAAAGTACTACCCATGCGGTAATAACACTGAATGTTAATGGATTAAACTCTCCAATCAAAAGACATAGTCTGGCAGAATGGATTAAAAAACAGGACCCATCTATATGCTGTCTCTACTCAAAGGACACGAGGCCAAGGACACAAATGGACATTTACACACCAATGTTTATAGCAGCATTATTAACAATTACCAAGAGATGGAAACAGCCAAAATGTCCATCAACAGACAGTTGGCTAAACAAACTGTGACATTTACATAAGATGGAATATTATGCAGCTGTAAGACAGAATAAAGTTATGAAATATGTAACATGAATGGACCTTAAGGACATTATGCTGAGTGTGATTAGCCAGAAACAAAAGGACAAATACTGTATGGTCTCACTGATATGAACTAACATTAGTGAATAAACTTGGAATATTTCCTTGGTAACAGAGACCATCAGGAGATAGAAATAGGGTAAGATATTGGGTAATTGGAGCTGAAGGGACACAGAATATATGCAACAGGACTGAATATAAAAACTCAGAAATGGACATCACAATATCACCTAACTGTAATATAATTATGTTAAAACACTGAATGAAGCTGCATATGAGAATGATAGAGGGAGGAGGACTGGGGCATAAAAGAAATCACAAAGACAGACGATAAAGATTGAGATGGTGTAATCTAGGAATGCCTAGAGTGTATAATGATAGTGACTAAATGTACAAATTTAAAAAATGTTTTTGCATGAGGAAGAACAAAAGAATGTCATTATTGCAGTGTGCTGAAAATAGATGGTACTTAATATTTTAAAATTTCAATTAATGTGTGAGACTAAAGCAAAAAATGTTTATTTGGTACAAATCTATACTTTGACTAGTGCATCTCCTAATATAACTTATGTAGATAGTTGATTGAACACCTTAAGTACATTGAACTTTGTATAGGTAATGAGATTTTGTTGGTTTGTCCAGGTGATGCCCTGATGAATCCCAGAGTGATTTGATCAGTGAGTGGAAAAATATTTGCAAAGTCACCGAATGGTGAGAACGGGGCAAAATTCAACTTCCCCAAGTTGAATTCTTGATATTCTCACAAGCAGTGTGGACAACCAAAGCTGTAGGCTGAGCCCCCAGTCTTGGGGTTTGTTTATATGAAACTTAACCCCACAGGGGATAGGTCAAGCCTGCTTAAAATTAAGCCTAAGAGTCACCCCCAAGAGAACGTCTTTTGTTGCTCAGATGTGGCCTCTCTCTCCAGCCAACACAGCAAGCAGACTCACCACCCTCCCCCTGTCTACGTGGGACATGACTACCAGGGATGTGGATCTTCCTGGCAGCGTGGGACAGAAATCCCAGAATGAGCTGAGATTCAGCATCAAGGGATTGAGAAAAACTCTAGAATGAGCTGAGACCCAGCATCAAGGGATTGAGAAAACCTTCTCGACCAAAAGGGGGGAGAGTGAAATGAGACAAAGTGTCAATGGCTGAGAGATTCCAAACAGAGTCGAGAGGTTATCCTGGAGGTTATTCTTATGCATTAAGTAGATATCACCTTGTTATTCAAGATGTAATTTTGAGGCTGGAGGGAACTGCCTGAAAATGTAGAGCTGCGTTCCAGTAGCCATGTTTCTTGATGATTGTATAATGATATAGCTTTCACAATGTGACTCTGTGATTGTGAAAACCTTGTGTCTGATGCTCCTTTTATCTACCTTGTCAACAGATGAGAGGAACATATGGAATAAAAATAAATAGGGGGAACAAATGTTAAAATAGATTTAGTTTGAAATGCTAGTGATCAATGAAAGGGATTAGTAAGGGGTATGGCCTGTAAAATTTTTTGTTTGTTATATTTTTCTGTTGTCTTTTTATTTTTCTGAATTGATGCTAATGTTCTGGAAAATGATCATGATGATGAATATGCAACTATGTGATGATATTGTGAATTGCTGAGTGTATGTGTTGGGAATGTTTGTGTTTCTTGTAATTTTTTTTAATTAAAAAAAATAAATTCCTTTTAAAAGCCATTCAATTTCTGGTATATTGCATTCTGGCAGCTAGCAAACTAGAACAACATATATTTGTCATTTCCCTGCCTAAATTCCTCAGAGGTTCCAAAATATGTCTAGGAAAAAGCTCACTACTGACATGTTTCTTCACATGGTTCCCAACTGCCCAACTTCACTCCAGTATCCCCTTTGCTAGTTAGCTTGATGTACTGTATTTTACCTTTTGTTCAAACTGCTCTCCCCGACTTCTCCATGTCATTTCCCGCCTTCAAAGCCCAGCTCTAGTTACTTCTAAGAGCCTTTTTGGATTCTCTGCATAGTATGGTTTCTTTGCAGCTCCCTAACACTTCATGCCTTGTTGTCAGCATCTAATGTTTCCCAATAGTACAGCTATCATGTTCTCTAAAGAAAACCAAGTTCTGTGAGGTCAAGTCCAAATTCCCAATCCAGTGTTTTTTCCACTCTACTCTATTTCCTCTAGCCTGTATATATGGTAGGGGGAAAACAAGCACATGCTGTTCCCTGACTCCTGCCTTTAAGAACAGTTCTGTTCCAAAGCTTTATTTAACCCAAACTTGTATTATCCCCAAAGTCACCACCTGCTGGCCACAGATGGAACTGGAAGTACTGTCCCTCCCCATCAAAATATATGGTCTCAAAAACAACGCAATTCAGAATCTTCACTTAATGAGTCCATGCCTTTCTGGAAAATTCAAATTCTATATTCTTAAGTCTAACCACTCATTAGGTGGTAGGGCTGTACAAAGTTTACTTGTTAGTTTGGTTGAATTACTGATTAGCAGATCTATGTTCCTAATGGGCATCATCTACCTACTATATTCTCAGGGTAACTTCTAGATATATCTTAAGATGCCAAGTTTATAGTTTCATCTTTGCTCCTGCCAATGACAACTATTGTTGTTCCATACGATCAACTTGATGCCATCATCTTGTGTTAGAACCCCATTCTCTAATCACAATGGTTATACTATGGGAAAAAGTGATCAGCTACATCAAGATCGTATTCCAATTCTTTCTAGGAACACTGTCAGGGGTTGGATGAACTGCCAGCCTATACTGCTTGCCTTATGGTTTAAGTATGCAGGTTTCTGCAGGAATCAGTGGACAACAGGGTTGTTCATGCTGTTCTTTCTAGTTTACAAAGCATTTTCAATTGTTACATTGGATCAAGACATCTGAGGCCCCCCAAAAGCTAAGTACTGTGTCCACAGCTATTCTACTCAAAGTACAGGTGCCAGAACTAGAACCAGGTTTCCTAAAATTAGCTTCTCGCTAAGTCTAGGCCTTTTTTTTTCCTGAAGGAGAATCTATAGAGCTCCAACCCTCCTCTTCTACATCTATAGATAGGTTTCATGTGACAAGTGAAGGCAAACCAATCTTTTCAACAAAGAAGTGTCAATCACTATCTCTACTATTTTGAGAGGAAAATGGCACTTGCCTTTTGTACCTCCCCATAGCCTAAAGAGGTACCATGTGTTTCCCCAAATGACCTGTCTGCCAACCCACAGGGATGAGATTTAGAGTGGCAGTGTTCTGAGTGGGAAGAAGACTAAAGGCTAAGTCATCAGGAATAACCAAATGGTGGGAGAATGACAGCAAAGGAGGACCAAAGAGAAAATATGGTGGGTAAAGTGTCATGGAAAATAAGGAACAATCAATTCAAATCCCAAGAAAGCAAAAATATTTAATTCATAGCAGATGAAAACCAGAGATATTCCAGTTAAATCAAATAATGTAACTATCCTGTGACCTTGTAGATTTTCTTTTCCAGAGCCTGGTCTTTCTTGCCTAGTGCTGGTGTAGGTCCTAGGATGACCAACAGAATTTGGCTTAGTGGATTTTCTCTGTAACACTCTTCTGTGGGAGAGGAATCATGATCCTCTCCCCAGAAGAACAAAGTGATTACTTTAGTACCTGCAGAATGAAGAGGACTCACCCTATTTGGACAAACTATGCAATCATCTGAGTAAACTGAGCATGGGAAGAAGTTTAGTTCGGAAAAAACACATCCAAAACTAGAATTTCACATTAGAAAAAAAAGCTTATTTTTTTAATAGTATTACATAAAATAAGGCTGGACATAATTGTCAGTAATCCTCAACAAGAGCATGAATGCTTGGGATTTCCAGGTGCATTAAAAGGAGGTGTAAATAGAAAACATTCACCTCCAGACCTTCTATTTTTTTTGCAACGTAAAAGATTTTTGGAGGACAACCCAATCCAGTCTTTGGCAAGGAGAAAGGGAGTCCTCTGTAGGCCTAGCCTTATTGTTCACATCAAGTACAGGTGAAGAGATGCCACATTCTTTGTATTTGCAGCTTCACCAGGCTGCTCTCCCTCTACCTCAGTGCTATCCCAGTGATACTGCAGACATAGGTTAAGGCAGCAGGAAGTATTATACCAGAGGTTAATCAGGAGAGGAAGAGGGTGCAATCCTACTTCAAGAATTTCACATTTGGAAGAATGCCTTGGCAATGAGGGTAGCCCAAGCCCCTTCCCCAGAAAAGAAGGAGGCACAGGGTTAAGGACTCAGGCTCCATTTTGATCCAACATTTATTGTCCTTTTACAACATGTCATTTTTGGTTTAGAAACTTCTTGTGATTAGTTTTCAACATTAACTCAAAAGCTTGTAAATTAAAATCAACCTACCCTCTATATAAACACCCAGCAACTGTGTCCCCTCACCCTCCTGTCCAGGTTGGGTAGGGAGAGAGCTTGGGCAGCAGAGTGAAGTACAGATGGTTTAATGTGAGGAGTGGCGGTGGTGCCTGGGTTCACACCCTGCACAGGTCTCCAGCACTGCAACAGAAACGGTGTAGGCCTGAGGCCCAATTTTCTGTTGGTAATTCACTCTCTTGCCTCCCAAATGAAAATCACCTTTTTTTTTTTTTTTTTTTTTTTTTTGCAACAGAACCCCCCTGTCCAGAGTCTGACTGTGGCTGAACTGTTCAGACTGAGGAATGCAGCAGCCCATGGGCGCACCCCTGTCCCTCCTGGGTGAGCGCCCCCCCCATCCCCAGGGAACAAGGTCCAGCCAGGCCAGCTCACTGCATGCTAGCCATCACCACTTAGCCATACAGGTCATCATCATTGTCTTCTGTGTACACACTGCCACCTGTGCCACCTCCGCTGCCCTGACTGGGTCCAGCTCCACCCTGGTTCCCTGAAGGGAATCTGTATGCACAAGAAAGAGCAGAGCCAGAAAAGGTTAGGACAGGGCCTGTGTAAGACTTTCACACTACCCTCAGGTCTCCGTATGACTCCCACCACCTTCTTTGTACAGCCCCTAAGGCAACATCAGCACTGCCCACTATCCTCACTCCAGTTACCTGAAGCTGCCAAAGCCCCGACTCTGCTGAAGGGTCTGGGCAAACATTTCATACTTCCGGATGTCATTGTCACTGACAGAACGGCGGGCAAAGCGCATGGCCTCCTCAAAGTGATCTCGACGGATCTCAGGTACTGGATCATCCTCTTCTACCTCCTGTAAGGTTAAATAAATAAAGAACACAAGGGTAAGTTAAAGCCCTGCCTGGAATCCCGATTTGTCTTCCTCACCCCATTACTGTAGTAGCTTATTGATTTCGCTGCCTCTCTCCAATCCAAACTGATGGTAGTTACTAGGGCAATCTTTCTAAAATTGAGTCACTACTCTGCTTAAAACTTGCGAATCCATTTTAGAGGGCAAAACTGTGGGACAGGTCAGATTAATGGTTGCCAAGGGCTGACGGTGCAGAGAAGGTGACTGTAGAGTAGCACAAGAGAACTTTTTGGAATGATAGAAATTTCTTTGTCTCAATTGGGGTAGTCATTACACAGCTATGTACATCTTTCAAGAAGCATGGAAATGGTATACCTAAAAAAGGATGAATTTTACTGCATTAAAATTATACTCCGATAAACCTAAGTGTTATCAAAAAAGAAAAAAGAAAAAAAAAAGTCAGTGGCTTTCAGTGCTTACATCTTGACCACACCTTACCTACTGGACTCAATTCCAGTAACTTATGCCCTTTTAAATCCAGCCTAACTCTTGAGTTGGATATTTGAACTGCTCCAAATTCTACTCTCCCATTACAGGCCAACTCAAAACCCATCCCTTCCATTACAAACCCATTCCAATTACTGTGACTTATGAGATTGCTCCCTAGGATTAGGACACCAAAAGTTTTTAACTTTTGGTTAACTTTGGCGGGGCAAGGTGAGGGGGATGTTACAGACCTCTTTCAAAAGGTAAAGGAAGCCATTCATTCATTTATTCATTATTAAGTCCCTATCATGTGCCAGGATACAGTGGGAAATAAGCAAAATGATAAGAACCAAATCTGGACCTTTATGGAGCTTTAACACACATATACAATAAATTTGGGGAGGTCTATGGACCCCTTTCCACCACCAGAGATAGGTCCATGGATCCTAGGATAGAACTCCTGCTATTTATCTGCACATTCATAAATTGATTTCTCCCTCATGGAGCACATTCAGACTAAGCCTATGGCCTGTTTAACTCTTCTCAGTTTATAATTCTAGACTGAAGAGGTTAGTCTCAGTATTCTTTCCTTTTTGATGATCTGCTAAACATCTTCTAGGTGATACGATCTTTCCAAAATCTCCCTGTTTCCCACACTTGGCACACCTGTGAAAGTATACAAGCTCACCATGGCTGATGGGTTCGTCTGCCTTTCCCGTTCCCGCCTAATCTCACTCTCGATGGATTCACGGATAGCCAGTTTGCAAGCACGCTGGCAAATCTCCGTCAGATCAGCTCCAGAAAAGCCATTAGTCATCTTAGCCAGGAATTCCAAATCCACATCCTAAAAGAAGTAACAGAGCTACTTTAGCACCTAGCCTTTCCTCCCCCGAATATACTGATCTTTGGTCCACCCAAGCACTACCTAACTCCAGTTTTCCCCCATTTTCTGCCACCCCTTTTTATTCCTCATTCTAGATTAGACTCATGGAAGTCCCTATGGCCTGTGACCTTGTACCTACCTTGGCAACTGGGGACTTGCGCAGGTTGGCTTTGAGGATGGCAACACGGGACTTCTCATCAGGAAGTGGGATATAGATGAGCTGATCGAGGCGGCCTGGCCGCAGGATGGCAGGATCAATGATGTCAGGCCGGTTGGTAGCGCCAATGATGAACACATTCTTTTTTGTGGACATGCCATCCATTTCTGTCAGGATTTGGTTGATGACTCGGTCAGCAGCTCCACCACCATCTCCAATGTTACCACCACGAGCCTTGGCAATTGAATCCAGCTCATCAAAGAACAGTACACAGGGGGCGGCTTGGCGGGCCTGTGGAAGGGACAGATGGACTCAAACACTAGCATAACTGGGTCTTTCCGACTTCAGAAGGGAAGGAAAATGAAGTGAACTTCACTGGATGTAATTATCAGTGAAGAGAACGCTTTAACTCTCCCATAACAGCCTCCACATCCCTACCTTACCCCCAAGCAAGTGAATAGATCATCCAGCCCCTTGTAGCTCACCTTGTCAAAGATTTCCCTGACATTGGCCTCAGACTCCCCAAACCACATAGTGAGCAGCTCTGGACCCTTGATGGAGATGAAGTTGGCCTGGCACTCATTAGCAATGGCTTTAGCCAGCAAGGTTTTCCCACAGCCAGGAGGTCCATAGAACAGTACTCCCTTGGAGGGTGTCATGCCAAACTTGAGGAACTTGTCTGGATGTTCCACAGGATACTGGGTGGGGAAAGGAAAAGAGGGTTTGGGGTTACCCCACAGTTTGACAAAAATCAAACCAGAGGCATCCTCTCCATCACTGCATGGTACAAGATCCAGATTCTGTAGCAGCAGGCTCCTCAGTGCCTCAAATCTGAGAACAGCAGCTTCCTGAGTTATTCTCTCACAACTCTTACAGTGAGTGTGCTAAAACCCAGAGGCCACCCAGCTTAATAATAATGTAAGGCTAACCCTGAACCAAGCTGCCCTACCTGGACCAGCTCCTGGAGCTCACGTTTGACATCCTCCAGGCCCCCAATGTCTTCCCAGGTCACCTGTGGCACCTCCACCACTGTCTCCCGCAGTGCTGAGGGGTTGCTCTGGCTCAGGGCCCACTAAAAAGGGAGGAAAAATTGGAAAGGAGACTTGGCTAGGGAAGGGGCCAAAGTGTATTGTGTGTAAACCTGAGATAGAGGTATGTCCTTACCCGGAAGTCATCCATGGTGACTGCCAGGGAGTTCATGACCTCAGCATCGATAGTTTCATCTTCTAGGTCAATAAGGTCCATCTTCTTACGGATGGCCTGCAGAGCAGCCTCTGAGCACAGGGCTGCCAGGTCAGCACCCACATGTCCGTGAGTTTCATTGGCTACCTGTAGGGAAAAGATAAACTTATTATATTGTCCTTAAGACCCAGCTATCTTAGGTGGCTCAGAGTCATTAGAATCCTAGCCCCTTACACTGAATCCTATATCCCCCTCTCTGGTTCCTTCTGTTTCTCTGAACACATACCAGCAGACCCTTCACTGATAGAGTTTTAAATGCTCAAGCCTGAATATGGAGTCTGGAAATAAAGTTGCTGCAACAATTCTGATTTACTATACTACAGTGTCAACTGAAAACCATGCCAACTCCAGTTTCATGGATTCAATCTAAGACCACTTTTCTTCCCCTGCCCAGGAATCAAAATCAAACTCCACATATCTTAAGCTTATGTTCCTAGCACTGCTCTACCTGTTCTAGGTCCACATCATCAGCCAGCTTCATGTTTTTGGTATGGATTTGAAGAATTTCCAAGCGTCCTGTAGCATCAGGGATTCCAATATCCACCTCCCTGTCAAAGCGACCTGTGGGAAAGTGTGTGAAAATAAGACAGCTTCATTTTTGGTCCAGAGGGAAGAAGGGACAGGCCTAAGGTGACCAATCATTCTAGTTTGCCTAGGACTGCTCTGATTTTAGCACTGAAAATCCCATGTCCTGGGAAACCCCAGTCTGAGGCAAATCAGGACGGTTGGTCACCTGAGACAAGCCATGGGATGAGGGAAAAGGACCCCTGGCCCTATCACTGCAAAGAGCTCCAAATCAAGAAATTCTCAGGATTAGGTGACTTAAATGAAGGACAGAGGTGAGATCCAGAAGATTAAGTCCAGAATAGTTATTATCTCTCTATAAACAAGGACAGGGTAGAAAAAATTTGAGAACCTTACCAAATCTCCGTAGAGCTGGGTCAATGCTGTTTGGTCTGTTGGTTGCTGCCATGACAATTACATGTGCTCTCTGCTTTAGGCCATCCATAAGGGTCAACAACTGTGATACAATACGCCGCTCCACCTCCCCATGGGTCTGTCAGGACAGGAGGTCTGGTCAGAAGCAAAGTCAGGACCTTTCAAATCTCTACCCACCCCATGGGGAAATTCCTACTTTCTCTCTTTTGGGAGCAATGGCATCCAGCTCATCAATGAAGATGATAGCAGGAGCATTCTTCTCAGCTTCCTCAAAGGCTTTACGAAGGTTGCTCTCAGATTCACCAGCCAACTTGCTCATGATCTCAGGACCTGAAAAGGTACAGAACAGAGATAATGGCAAAACTACTGCCTTCCCCAGTCCCAGAAGAAATCAGATCTTTTGTCTGCCCAGCCCAAAGGCAGGTCTTGGGTGAGAAGGTAATAAAGATCACCTCTGCCTACCTTCTCACACCCTCTACGAGGCTCTGTATCTCAAGTTAGCTACCGGGACAGACCAAAGAGAAGCTAAGGGATTCAGTACACTTTTTTCACTGTACAGATGAAAGCAGAAAGATGACAGCAGATGTTCTGGGACCTCTGGCCAGAACAGGAAATGTAATATACAGTTGGACCACTACCAGCTAAGTACCATTCCCAAAGAGCCAGTTAGCTCAGCCAATCTTCCCACATCCTCTGAAATAAATGAGCATGGGCCTTTCGATTTTTCATTCTAACTTGTTTACCCTAAATGTCTTAACCCTATCTACAATCTTTCTCAACGAGGGTAGGGGAACACCAGTGAAAAAATAACTTCTCCTTGTTGCTTATCAGTCAGTAATGTATTAAAATGTGTATGTGAGCACAGGTACAAATGTTTATGTCCATGAGCTCTCCATTTCCAGCTTATGAGCCCAGTCAGACATAAGATGAACCAAGTCTCTTACCATTGATCAAGAAGAAGAAGGCTCCAGTCTCATTTGCCACAGCTCGAGCAATAAGAGTCTTCCCTGTCCCAGGGGGCCCATAGAGCAGGATTCCCCGAGGAGGCTGAGGACCAGTACAGAGAGTCTGATTAGGTTGATTGCCACCTTCCGCCAATCCTGTTTACTCTAAAATGGCTTGACTGGGGCTCTAGAGAGTGTGAGAATCAGGACTCAACTCTGATTGGTAAAAAGAGCCTCAAAGGTAAATGCAAGGAAGACAGTTTACTTTTGCCTACCCTCATTCATGTTACCAGCATGGAAATATTGCTAGAAAGCTGGCAATATTTATGATTGTAACTTGTACAGGAGACTAAGGACAGAGAAACCACCATAAGAAATTCTAGGCTGAGGGATCTGAAGATCCTGGGACCTGGGAAATGCAAAAGACCATTAAGCCAAGTGCCTGAGTTTAGTTATAATAAAGGCCCAGGGCAAACTAAGTCATTTTAGAAAGCCAGTCTATTCTCTGCATTGCCAGAGACTCACTCCAACAATCACAATTTTTCAGAACTTAACACCTCTTGAGATTATCAGGTTGGAATGCTTTTCCTCATAGCAAATCACAAGTTCTCCTCTTTGAAGTCATATTTTCTGTGGCCTCATCCATAGGCAGGAAATGGAAACGGCTCAAACAGAAGATGAAATTATTCCTATGGTATACACTGAGGAAAACAGTAATAATTTCATTTTGCATGTCCCATGATATGGAAAAGACTGGGAAGCTACATATTGGACCATTAATTCTCAAACTTTTTGGTCTCAGGACCCTTTGCCTGTGGCAGTCTCTTCAATTTCTACTTCTATTCTATCATTTTAGACAGGCTGAAATACAACAGTGAAATTTGTTTTTATAGGGCCCATGAGACTAGAAGTTTTTACATTTTTAAAGGGTTATCACATACACACGAAATTCATGCTAGAGAAATTATGTGGCCTACCCTATTCTAGACTATTAGTAGATATAATGAATTTAAAGCCCTTTGTCAACTCAAAGAATATATTATTGCCAAAACAATAATGAAAGACATATATGAAAACAAGGTCCAGGACTAGACATTGAGTAGTGAGTCACTACCTTGGACTTGATTATATAAGACTTCAGGATACTCACCTTCACACCAATTGCCTTAAAGAGGGCAGGATGCCTCAAGGGTAGCTCTACCATCTCCTTTATCTGAGCTAACTGCTTCCTGCAGCCACCAATATCATCATAGCCTACTTCATTCAAAGACTCTTCCTCATCCTGAACATGGAGGAGACAAAGAAAAAGAGGCTTACCCACCTCTGAAAAGAAGCTTAGTTTTAAGGAGAATCCAGTCTTGATAGCTATACGATTATGATTGCCCCGCTTAGTAATCATAAAATTGGGTACTGAGATCAAGGAGAGAACTCACCTCTCGTTTGATAGGCTCCCCTTCACAGTGGATCACTGTGTCTGGAGCAACGATGCAATAAGGACTGGGATCTGTTTCTACCACTTTGAACTCCACAGCACGCATTCCACCCCGGACAAGAAAAATGTCTCCTACGAGAGCAAGCAGTACAAGAGCACAGTTAGAGGTGTCAATTATAAGACCAAGTGAGAATTCCTTATAAAAACTTGGGTATCAGGCAGGCCACAGTGGCTCAGAAGGCAGAGTTCTCAACTGCCATGCCGAAGACCCGGGTTTGCTTCCCGGTGCCTACCCATGTAAAAAATAAATAAATAAAATAAAATAAATTTGGATATCACTAGACATTACCCTATCTCTATTCTATCCCCATGGTTTCATCTGGCACCAAGAGAAGCTAAACTTTGTTCTTCTACCACTCAGATGACAGTGAACAATACCTGAATACTCGAGAAGACCCTAAAGTTTTAACTTCTATGGTACATATAATCCAGGATTTTACTAGAACCAATGGTTGAGCTGTGTGTAGTACTGCAACACAGCAAAAATGGAACATTTCCTCCTTTAGAAAAACATGAAAAGACAGTTTACTCTCTTGGAGCAGAAAGCGAGCAAGCAAAAGAGAGAATATATACGATAATGTATACAGAGTGCATGTGCATGTGTGTGTATATAAGAATGAGACAAAGGTGTTCCAAGGTTTGCTCCCAAGTCGACAACCATCCTTAAGCTCCTTCTCTAAAATTATCTCACCTTTTCGGATGGGTCGATAAGCTTCCAAGAAGTACGGCTTAAGGTATACCTCGAAGAGATTGCCAGTGATGCCCTCCACTGTGTCATCGATGGGTAGCACATGGATACGTTTGCCGTATTTCACATCAGGGCATGGCTGGATGCTGAGGATAACAAGTAGTCTCCATGTTACCAACCATACTTCAGTCCCAAGCACTGAGTGTCTGAAAGAGCCTGGCACAGATTGCTGATGGTGAGTAACAGAGAAAAGGCAAGGATGGCTTTAGGTGTAGAGAGGCTGGAGAGAAGAGTGGGAGTCAGGGCAGAGGAACAGTCAAGCAGAACTAAGACAGATCACACTCAAGGCGAGGTAGTAAGGGGAGCCACCAGAAGAGGCTGCTGGGGCAGCCCACTCCCAATCAGTGAGCCAAAGACAACAGCCACACATTTGGTATCCCCACAAAGACATGGTGTGTGTGTGTATCTTCAGTGAGAGTAATTCAAGGATAATCCCTTCTGGCTAATCTTGGTGCCAGTATTATAAGGGGAGGTCTTGGCCTGAAAAATGTCAGGGTCAGAGAAATACAAGGGGAAAAAAAATAAACTTAGGCAGGTGATCAAAGAACCCTGAAAAAATCACTAAGCACCCTGGGAAGAGATTATATTAAACCTAGAAATCATGAAAAAGAATAAAAAACCTGGCCAAGTGATAAGTCACTGGGCAGCAGTGGCTAGAGATGACTCCAAGAATGGACAAGCCTCTTGCCTAAAGTTAGTGAGGAACAACCAAAATCACTTCAGTTGGAGTTATCCTGGATCTGGCTCTAAGTAAGCCTCTCTCCTGGATAAAGTTGGTCCTTAAAAGACATGCTGGAATCCACCTTCCTTGTTCACACCCCCATTTCATCCCAGCCCTGACACAAGTCACTGATTCAGACACAAGCAGTGAGAACTTCTGAAGGTCATCTGACAGACAAAGACCCTCAAATAGCATCCAAAACTAAGATGTGCTAAGTTACATCTCTGGTAGAAAATAAATGAAGGCACCAAGAAAGTCACAGAAATGCTCATTCGTCCCAAGGGTCATGCAGAGGTGGACCTGGAAGTCTCAGGGAGGAAGAACTGAAATCTAAAGACGGCCCTGAAACAAAAGTCATCCCATGACCAAGAGGCTTCCTATATCTACAGTTGCCAAAGCTTTTCAGGGCTCTTGCCTGCAAAGCAGCCCTTCTGTCTCTGGCCTCCCATCTCTGAGGGGCCAAGAACTCCAAACACACCTGATGACATCCCCTAGGCGTACGCGAAGGTTATTCCGAACAACTCTGTTCATTCGAATCTTCTCATCAGAACATGTGTCATCAGAAAGCACAATGCACACGGCTTCCCGCCTCTTCTTTCCTTTCAGCAACACCGTGTCACCTCGGAACAACTGCAGTTCATCCATCTTGGGCTAAGGAAAGAAGGTTAAGGCCTTTGGGTCACTGGGCAGAAGGGGTTAGGCAGCAGCCCTGGAGGTTGGGAATCCCAGTAAACCCCACTCTATCTGTGGTCACTGCAAGAAAAACGAGAAAACAAACCTGGGAAAAGCCCTCAGGTAAGCACAATAAGGAAAGACTAGACTATGTACCCAACCTACCTGAGACAAGGACACCACACTGTTGTCCTCATTGATAGCTTCATCGACAATTAACCGATTGGGACGGTTCTTCTGTTTCAGAATGGCTGTTGATAAGTCATCGCCTTTTGAACTAAAAAGAGGAAATAAAGTTAGTCCCAATACATACTCCAGCCCCTGAGGTCCTACCAGTCTCTAAAAATCAAATTTAGAAAATAAATAGCAGATAAATGAACTGTCCCAATACCAGAGCTCAGATGAAGGAAATTCAGTCAAAGTTATGAGGAATAATAACTAGCACATAATATGATCCCCATCCCTGCAGCTCTTGGTATACTGAACATTGGTGACCTGGCTGTAAGACCCCAGGTTTAGGAAACGATGGCCTAAGAAGAGAACATAATAGAAGTGGAGGACAGGTGGCAATTAGAAAAATGAGAGAAGAGCAGTTAAGGGGGGGGGGGCCCTACTGAGCCTCCAATCTTGGAGTTTGTTCATATGAAACTTAATCCCGCAAAGGATAAGCTAAACCTACTTAAAATTAGGCTTAAGAGTCACCCCTAAGAGAACCTCTTCTGTTGCTCAAATGTGGCCTCTCTCTCTTGGCCAACACAGAAAGCAAACTCACTGCCCTCCCCACTCTATGTGGGAAATTAATTCCCAGGGGTGTGGATGTTCCTGGCAACATAGGACAGAAATTCTAGAATGAGCTAGAACTCAGCATCAAGGGATTGAGAAAATCTTCTCGACCAAAAGGGGGAAGAGCGAAATGAGACAGAATAAAGTGTCAGTGGCTGAGAGATTCCAAACAGAGTTGAGAGGTTATCCTGGAGGTTATTCCTATGCATTAAATACATATCACCTGTTTAGTTAAGGTGTCATAGAGAGACTGCCTGAAAATGTGGAGCTGTGCTCCTGCGGCCATGTTTCTTGAAGATAACTGTATAATACAGCTGTCTCAGTGTTACCGTGTGGTTGAGAGAGCCTTGTGTCTGATGCTTCTTTTGTCTATCTTATTGACCGACAAGTAAGACATCTGGATTAAAAATAAATAAATAATAGGAGGAACAAATGTTAAAATAAATTTAGTAGATTGAAATGCTGGTGATCGGTGAAGAGTAAGGGTAAGGGGTGTGGTATGCATGAATTTTTTTGTTTTCTTTTTATTGCTTTTTCTGAATTGATACAGATGTTCTAAGAAATGATCATGATGATGAATATACAACTATGTGATGACAGTGTAAGTTATTGATTATATAACAAGAATGGAATGATCATATGATAAGAATGTCTGTGTTTGTATGTGGTAATGTATCATAAATAAAAAAAATTAAAAAAAAAAGAGCAGGGGCCCTGTAGTTAGACCTACTGGATCTAAATACCAACCCTGCCACTTATTAACTGTGATCTTGGGCTAGTTATTTAACCCCTCTGGACTTTGATAACCTACAATGATAGAAACTGAATATGGATAATCTATAATCTGGATAAGAATATGGTAGTACCAATTTGATAGGGTTATTGTTCTAAATTAATAGTGAATGTATAGTGCTCAAAACATTACCTGACATGTGGTATTAAAGTTTGCCATTATTACTCACATTAGGGAAATTGGCAAAATAACCTCAGAAGTTAATTGTAGTTTCAGCAGGTTGTTGACAGATTTAGTCAAACATGCAGAGAGCTGCAGATCAAAACAAAAGCTCTTTCTCTGCTAACCTTCCTGCAAATAGAAGTGAGCAAGGCAATTTTCCCTAGGGCTTACGGAAGCCCAAATCCCATCAAGCCTGAAGCACCTTCATCAGTACTACCTTCCTTATTGGCTAAACCCGAATGCCAAGGTACCACAGGTATATTAAGCACAAAGATCGACACAGTTGGGGTAGGAGGCATGGGGAAGTCACTAAAAGATTCTGAACTTTCAGAAAAGAGGCTCAAGTTCAAAACAATAATCTCTGCAAAGCCACACAACTTCACTGAGTTGGTTCAAAAGTGCCAAACCAAAAAATGCTGAGACATGAGGCAAATTCCTCGCACCCAAATCAAGCTTCCTTGATTCAGTTTCTATCATTTTCTAAAAGGTAGGATCATTCACTCTACAGTAACAATTTCTTACCTAGTTCATCTCTAAACCTTCACTTACTAGATTAAGTGGGCTCTCACTTTTAAGAGCTGCCTCCTTAGTAAGGCCCAGGAAAACAAGAATATTAACCAAAACAGAGAGGCCAGACAATGGAGAAAGAAAAAAACAAAAAGGAAACTTTTCTTTTAATGACTTCTTCCTTCAACAAATTAATGAGTGTCTATTACCTGCTAGGTACCGTTCTAGGAGCTGGGCATACAACAATCAATAAAACAACACAAAATAATATTCCCACTGGAAATATTTTCACAAGGTGCAAAAGTAGGAGAAATGTTAAAAGATGTCTGTGCTCTCAAATACCAGCTAGGGTGTTATAGGGTTTACATTTTTTAGTCCTGATAACCCAACAAACATACAAACTCCATTCATCTAACAAAGCTGTAAACTTTCTGCTGACCCTTACACACAGGCTGCATCTTTAACCAATGCCATTAAACTAGTTTTCAAGTATGTAGTTTCCTCAGCTCACATTTCTCTGTCCCAACCCAAAAAGTGTGCCAGACAAAAACATGTGTTCTTATAGGTAGATCCTTTCAGTGGTGATCAGTAACACTGCAATGTAAACCCATCAGTTCCTTCTGTTGCCCCCACCCCATGCCTGAAACCACTCCTGTAAAGGATGCCCATCTTCTTGCTCAATCTATAGGACAAGGACTGGAAAATAATAAAAATGCCAGACGCCTCTTTGATATCAGTTTGTATTTCACTTTTAACTCTAAAGCTGCGTCTGAGGCAAACCTCCAATCTGCCTATCATTCCTGACTCTGGCTCTGGAAATGAGTGGTATGCCCTTCCCTTCAGCTATAAACCTTCCATTTCCTATCTACTGAGATCTAAGGAGGTAATCTTTAAATCAGAGAATTCAGCCTGACCATAAGCCAACAACAGTTCTCCAGTCTCTTTAGGGACATCCACCCTTGTTTTCTACATGAGCCAAGCCCTTTCCAGAACTCCAGTGGGCCACCGGGGACTTGAAAGTTCAGGTAAATCATCAAGACGATCCAGAGGTTAGAAACTGCCTCTGATGTCAAGGTTTGACTGGATAACCTAAGAAAAATATTTCATATATAACTAAGTGGCCCTCTTAAATAGGCCACTGAGGAATATCTCAATTCAGAAATTTGAGAAAAAGGCACACCTCAAAAAATTAATCTCTTCAAGATAGGAAGTTGACTGGCATAGGTAAGTTTCTGTAAGTTAGAAGCGTTGGGTTTTCAGTATCTAAAGTTCATTCGAAACTGAATGGGCTGAAGTAGCCAGGTTTTATCTGATGCTTTCACGAGGGGTGGGGGTGGGGGTAAGCCCTTGAAAGACCTAGGATTTCTCAATTTAGCAGCCTGGGGAAAAGGACGGTGCCTGTGGGTGTTAAGAGTTAGGGCAACTCTAACCGTCACAGGAAAGCTGTAATCTACGAAGGCCCACACAATACGAACTGAGATTCGAACTTCAGCAAGAACCCAATATTGTAGAGAAAAGTTTTTTCCCCGCCCCCGGGTCATAATACTTAAGAAGTCTATCTAAGGTTTCGTACTAATAATAATAAGCCTAAAGTAGCAAGAAGACCACAAGCGAAAGGCAAAGCCAGCCCTTCGCTACTCAGGTCGCAGGGAATGCCAAACCACCGGTCAGGCCAACTGAGCTCCACACGGAACCGTGCGCTTCCCTGGGTTCGCCCGGTCTTCCCTTGCCCCGGCCTCCGCTCAGTTTCAATCTCAGGGCTCTTGAGGCCTTCACGTGGTTCATAGTCCACGCCCACCGGGCCCAGCCGGTGCCTCGGGCCCGCGGGGCCTGTTCTCTCCGGGAACCGCGGACCTTAGGCGGGTGGGAGGCCCAATCGCAGATGCGCGTTCGAAAGCCCTGGGGCTCTGCGCCGGCCGTAAGGGCCTGCCGACCGCACCAGGCCCAGACTACCCTTCCGAGGGGATCAATCCTGCCGGCTGGGGCCTGCATGACACAGCACGATCTGGTCCAGGCCCCGACCCGGGCCCAATGCGAGCCCCACCTAGGGGGCGCGCTGGCGCACAGCCGGGCGCCGTCGGGCCCGCGGTTTCTCATTCGTCCTCTTCCTACCTCTCCTCTCGCTCCCTCATTCCCAGTCTCCACCTCTGGTACATGCCCACCACAAGGCCCGGCCGGGCCTACCCAGCGCGGCGGGATTCCGGTGCGCGCGCCCGCAGCGAGCCGGCGGGCGCGCGCACACACTCACTCAGCTCCGGAGGCCATGGCGCGCGCCTCTCTCCGCCCGCGGCTGTGGCGGCTCGCGGATAACGGCTATTAGGGGTGACGGACGACCGACTGGGCCGGAACTCGGTTCTCCCAGGCGGGGTGAGCAGCGGCAACAAACCCGCAGGCAACCTCCCTCTCGCTTCCTCCCAGCAGCGCCGGGGCGGCGGGCGAGCTGGAGGCGCTAAGCTCCTGATCCGCGAGGGGGCAGCGGCAGAGACTACTCAAACGGCGGCTGCAGGCGGTCGGCTAAGACTGAGTGAGGAAGAGCCGAATCATCGGAAGCAGTGCTGCTCTCATCTCAGCCAATCAGCGCCTGCCTTGGAGACCTCCCCCCTCCCCCCGCCTCTCCGCGCCTCACCTCACCTCCCCCCAGCAACCCGCAGGCCAGAGCCAATCAGGAAATTTATTCGCGGCCGGTCTCCCGCCTCAGAGATGTAACACGCCTAGTAACGCCACGTCAATTGGTCGCAACACTACGCTTCCTCGACGAATTGAGATTCTCGACCAATCAACGAGAGGAATTGAACCAGATTGACTAGCTAAAGGAGAGCCTTTAATCCCTTGGAGGCGGGCTCTCCGACTTGGCTCCAGTTCATTTGCTCCTGAGCGTATCCTCCTGGAAGAATTTGGCACAATGGATTGAACCCTTGTATTAGTCTAGTCCTGGTGTAGTGGTAATCCACACGCCTATCTCCCGAAACCTGAGGAGCCTCCAAAATGTCATCAGCATCTAAAGCCTTTGTCAAGTTCTGAAACATTCTTCCCGCCCCTTCAAAACGTTGCCTCCTGCCCCCTCCCCTGAGAAAAACTGTTCCGGGGTTTTCTCAAAAAGTTAACAGAATTACCGTATTACTTCGCAATTCCACTCTAAGGTATATATCCTAGAGAACTAAAATCAGGGACTCAAACAGACACCTACTTACCAATCTTCAGAACATTATTTACAATAATCAAAAAGTGGAAAGGTCAAAGCAACCCAAGTACCCATCAAGAGATGAATGAATACACAAATTGTGGCATAATCATACAAGGAAATATTTACCTGTAAATGAAGTTCTGATAGATGCGTCAACATGAATGAATCTTGAAAACATCATGCTAATAAGCCAATCACAAAAGGACAATATTATATGATTGCAATTATATGAGGTATCTAGAATAAGCAAATTCATGAAGATAGAAAGTTAATCAGAGATTACCAGAGGCTAGAGGGAGGAAACTGGGAATTATTGCTTAATGAGTGCAGAGTTTCTGTTATGGGTGATGAAAAAGTTTTGGTAATGGAGGGTAGTGATGGTAGCACAACAATGCAAAAATAACTAATGCTACTGAATTATTACACTTTAAAATGGTTAAAAATGGGGAAAAAAAAGAACCATGCTGGCCCCAGCTACCCTGTTCTGGACCCTGTGACTAGCACAATGGCTCTTAGTCCACTTTAATTTACTATCATTGCACCCAATTCCACAAACTGTACAGTTCCTCAAAGTTTGGGGGTGCATGTTCCCCTCATCGTAAGATATTAATGAGCGAATACTTAAATTCTGAAAGGGGTCAAATGACAACTAAAGAGCACATAACAGATTCAAGAGTCCAAAGCAACAAGAAAATTGCATGCTGAGACTTGAAGTCTTTAGGCTCAAAATGTCTGTTCATTCTGACCCTAGTCAATATGCAGCTCTCAGTGGCACGTTGTTTCAATTCACCATTCACTCTCCACCCACACATCTTTGACTGAGACAGGACGAGTTGCTAGAATTTGGGGTTAGGGAGTGGGCAAGTAGAACTCCGAAAAACTCAGAGTTCACCTATGCCTTCTAAGTATCAAGGTCCCACTCTTGTCCTGGGAGGCCTTCCCAGACCACCGTCTAAACTCAACTCCAGTCATTCTGTCACCTAGCACAGTGAGTTGAATGAAAAACACTGCTTCCTGAGTAAGGATTCGTGTAGCCCTTTCTTCAGCCCCAGACCTCAAGCTCTTAAGGTAGGAGAGGATGTTGGGAGAGGTACCAGGCAGTTATGAGACTTCCCACTCAAATAAATATAGTAGCAGGCAAGAGATAAATATGAGATTTTATTCAACACAAGAAAAGAGCAAACAGGAAAAAGTGCCATGAGCATAGTCAATGACTATGGCAGGGCAAATTCTTCCAGAACCAGAATGGCAATGTCTAAGCCAAATTTGGTAGGATTATCACCAACCTCTCTCATGCCAGAGTTACACAGGAATGGTCAGCTTCAGCCACATTCCTCAGAAAACCCTCTTCAAAGAGAGATGGCCCACTGGGGTAACAACTTAAGGTGGTCTGGGAAATGTGGTAACTACAGTTCACAAGGCTCCAGCAAAGAAGTCCGAAATTCTTCCAGGAGGGTTTCACGGTCAGGTGGGCGAATCAAGCTCAAATAGGCTTCCAGATATAGGGGGAGAGACCTGGAGAACAAGAAGGATGATGCTTCAGGGTGAAGGAAAGGCAGAAGATAGGGGCAGAAGAAATCTCCTCCCTTTCATTTCCCATCACTCCCAATAGGCCTGAGGTCCAGGATTCCAATTGCTACTCAACCCTACACCAGTAGGCCTCAGCCTCACCATGTGGCATCCTCCTGGGGCAGTTTAGTTTGAGCCTCCAACCTGCGCCAGACAGCAGTGGCCTCATCCCTCCGATCTAGCCTCTTCAGAGTCAGAAGCAGGTGAAAGGAAGCATCTTGATTACCTGTATCCCCACCCCAGAATACAATGCCTGAGATCTTGACAGATATTTAGACATCATTTTATAAAAGGGGAATCTGAAGCGTAGAGAGAAGTGGTTTGCATGTGGTCACACATGAATCAGGGATAGAATATCCCAACCATTCCTATCCCAGATCCACCTTGAATGTTTACCCACAAGTCTAAAAGCTCTTTTCTCACCTGCCTAGGACAAAGAGTTCAGCTGGCCCTCCTCCTACCCAATACACCCAGTGTAGCCATAGTCTTTGTGTCCAAGGTCACTGGGAAAACCTAGGACCTTTTGGGGTGCCTTGCATACACACCTGTGCATGTCTTTATGTACACACCTGGGTATATCCCTAGGTACATAGAGCATAAACCCATTCATATCTCCTGTCTGGGAATACCACCCTTACACCCATGTCTGAGAGCACCTCCATGGGCCTCTATGCCCATGCACATCTGTGCCTATCTGATGTCATGCAAGTATACATACGTGGGCACATCTGCACACCGAGGAGGAAGTCCTGTAGAGCTTTGGCATCCTGGCCACTGGCTGCCCACTGCAGTCCACGACTAATCAGGGCAGCTGCCTGAAGCTGTTGTAGTGCCATATTTGGCCTGCAGCCCTGCTCACAGTTGGAAGCAATCCCTGGGGACCATGCCCAAAGTCAGTAAGTAGCTTCCCAGCCACACACTTACTGAAACTTCATGTCCCTCGCTATCTCTTCTTTTGCCTGGAGTCCCCTTCCCTTAAGTTTCCTGGTGGGCTGGGACACATGAAAAAGAAACCCATCTCTACTACCACTACTTCCAAAAGAGAAGAGGAAAAATTAAAAGTCTAGATTACCTTCTTCTTTGTCCTCAGGAATGGCCCGGAAGAGCAGCTCAAGACACCTGAAGTAGGATATGAAGCAGGGATGAAGAGGATTCAATCTCAGAAATCTGGGGCAGGTAAGGATGGTGCTCACCAACTCAGGTCTCAATTAAAAATTATTCCCCTCACAGGGTCCTAGGTAGCTTCCTAAGCTCACCGGCTAAATTCATTAACTGCTTCTTTTTGGGCACCCAGGTGCACCCAGGCCTGGCCCTGAAGCAGGTAAGTGGCAGAGATCCAGAGTGGGCAGTGTGGTGGCTCTCTGGCTCCTTTTCTGGCATCTTCCCATAGTTGATGCATCTTGGGGATTAGGGATGATGTTCGGTTGAGCAGTTCCTCACATACAGTCAAAGCATCCTGAGCTCGGCCTGCCTGGATCAGTGCTGCTGCTGCCTCCAAGAACACCTCCGGCATATAGGGACCTGCAGGGGGTGGGGGTAGGGAGAACTGGGTGGGGGAAGGAGGGTACAGTGTCTTGAAGAAGCATAAACCAAGCCCCCAACCTCTTCACTAGGCTCTCTATCATGCAGAGACCAATATTGCTTGCTGTCCTGGACTTCTTACTCTGGAAAGCCTTCACAGTCTGGCTCCCACCCAAACCCACTCCTATTCCCCAAATTGAAGAGAGAGAACTGTAAAGGAAACCCAAAAAATAGCGGTCTTGCTTTACTCCAAAGGGGACCCCAAACCTCCCACCCCATTGCAGAAAACCTTGAAGAATACCAACCCGTGGCTCTGGGCCATCCGTCAACAGGGCCAGCAGATCCAAATAATGCTCTGCAGCATCCTCTACCCTGAGGAATCATAGTCAATGAGCCTCATTTTTGGCCCTTAGCAGGGCCATCCAAGGGCTCCTGTGAGAATGTCCTCGCTAGCTAATAAAGGGATGAAGGGATGCTTGAGAGCCCTACGTGGTGGGATGGGTGGATTCTCGGGGCTCCAATCCAAAGTATGGATCTTCCCTAGTTACAGAATGGATTGCTGAGTAGACTTCAGAGTTTTAAAGATATAAGAAGTTAGTGCCTGAGTGAAGAGTACTTGGTTCAGGTCCAGCAGCACTGGGGAGTGTGGACCTATGTCCCACCACTACCTCCTCCATCCCTGATTCCCAAGGAGAGAAGCAGAGTCACACCCCCAGGGGAGGCCTCAAGTGGGAATAGAAGCTCAGGTGAGCAAGAATGAATCTCACCTGCCTATCTGTAGGCATCGGCTTGCTAGTAGGTGTTTGGCCTGGCTCTGTGTGCCACAATGAAGGGGTGAGGCTGGGTTAGGTTGCGGGAGTAGCAACTTTACCTCAATAAGAAGCTGGGGGACTTCAGAGCTGTGGGTGACACCCAAAGCCTAAAAGGGGCAAAAATAAGAAAGTATATTTATAATCCTTGAGAGCTTCACCTCCTATACTTATACCTTGACTGGTTGCTCCAACACAGGCACCTAAGCAATCCTCTACCCAGTATTTTTATCTGGCATAGTACCTTACCTCTACCAGCAGCTCCAGACTCTCCAGCTCTGCTGCTGTGTCCCCCAGTTGCCGATATAGCCTGCAGGCTTCCAGAAGTGGGGGACCCCAGCCTGATCCCCCTTTCAGGGCTGCAAGCAAATACAGCAGTGCTCTCTGTGGATTGCCCTAGTTGGGTAAAAGAACATGGGCCTGTTATCCTCACAAAGCAGAAAGCTGTATATAACACCCGTGATTTCCCCTGACCTTTACAAAGATTTTCTATACCATCTTGCGGAGACAGGTCCCCAGAGCCGTGTACACCTGGACCAACACAGGCCTTGGGCACAGGCCTAAGGCTGCTTCATGTAGGTTGTTCAGTGCCCTGGGAAAATTCCCTGTGATCAGCTCTTGAAGACCTGAGGGCAATCAGGGTGTAATTTTGGAGAGATCAATCGGGCAGGGGCAATGAAAGAGTAACAAGAGCCCAGTGAGGCTCCATGAGGCTGAATGAGACATGACAGGGAGGGCATAAGCCCAGAGGGCTACCCCAAGTCGGGGAGTACAGAGGAAGGTATGAGTCAGGTTGCTAGCTGACCTTGGCGGAAGGCACATGCTGTCAGAAGGACATCCCTTAAGCCTCGGGCATCCTGCAGGGTTAGTGGTGCATCTGACTCCTCAGCAGGGGGGCTCCAAGTTTTTAGAAGCAGCAGCAGATCCTCAGAGTCTCCACTCTAAGAAGAGAAGAGAAGAATGAACAGATTCTTCAAACCCATAACCACCCCCTTTTCCATGTCGCTCTACTCTGGCTGGACCTTTAGCTTTAGGGACCTCTTAATTCCTGCTCCTCCATTTATAAGAGACAGATAGAAAGCTGTAAGGCAAGGATAAAGGGAGGAAGAAAAATATGGGGCAGTGATGGTCTGTACAAGTTCACCTTCTCACTCAGAATAAGCCAGTGAAGGACATAGGGAAAGGACCAAATCTGGGTTACAGAAGAGAAGACTCAGGCTGGGAGATGGTATAAGCAAGGTCACGAAAGTCCTAACCCTAGCTGAGATCACTGAACTATAAAAAAACACTCTCAACAGAATCCTCCACGTAAGGCATAATCAGGGCAAGGTCACCCAAGAACTCTGAGAGAAGAAACCCGGTCTTCTGACCTCAAACCCAGCAGCCTTTCCAGCACATAATGATGCTATTGCAGCCAGAGGTCAGGGGTCGGGTGGGTTGAGTTGAGGAGGGGTAGTCCTCAAATCCAGGCCATTTCTCCCATTACCTGGCTGCCATTCAGAGTCTGCAGCAGGAAGGCTAGGTCCCCAAGATGGTCACTGCTCAGCCAGAGGGCAGCCTGTAGCCCAGCAAGATGGTGCAGGGCCGGGAGCAGCTCTGGCATAAGGGTGGAAGCATGAAGGGTGAAGTCCCACAGTCCTCTGAGCCCATGTGCTGGCCAGGGGCCCAGCTGTGTTTGCGCCTCCAGCACTGCAGAGTATATACACAACAGCTGAGGTGAATCCTCATCCTCCACACCCCAATGGCCCCAGACTTTCTCTTCTGTAGAAGCCTGACAGTCACAATAAGCATATCTCAACTGGTCTGAGAGACATAGGGAGGATCAGAGAAGGGCATCTATCTGTGGATGGATTAGATATCCCATCTCTCTGCAAGGGCTTAAATTCAGTTTGAGACTGACAGGAACATGGATGCAATTTCTGGCTCTTACCTCTCTCTAGGCCCCTTTGGATATCCTGGCCCTGGTCCTCAGTAAAGCCTTGGGCCAGACTTGCCCTCAGAGTAATGAAGTTGCAGATGACAGTCAACTCTAAGGGGAGAACAGGAACAGCAGCAGGGAGCCCTAAAGCAACAAATGATGGTTACACTGACAACTCGCCCATCAAAGATCACCCCAAATAAGATGCCAACCCATAACAACCCACTCCAACCAAAATGGCCTCAATAAAGAATCTACCCTTTGGACATGGTCTGGAAGGGTCAGAAAGTTCTCCAGATCAAACTGTCCTAGAAAACACTTTTTCAAATGCCTCTTTGTGTGTGTGTAAGGAGGAAAGGGAGACGCCTGTACAAAGATGATTTCACTCCAGTCATAACTGTGTCTTAAAAACAGAACTCTCTGACCCATGAGTAATCACTTCAACATCAGAAATGCAGAAGAGGTTGCGGAGAAGAGGAACTGGTCATCCTGGGAAGGACCCTACTTACCCTGCAGACTATGAAGAAGTTCCCTGAGCCCTTCCAGAGCATCCTGAGTCACCTGCTGTTGCCTCAGAGACAGATCAGAGTCTGAAGCCACCTGCCAAATGTGGGAGAGGGGTGTCAATGAGGACCTGTTCTTTCCGTGTCTTTCAGGACAATGGCAGGGGATGAAATTCTCCAGTCATTACGGAAGTCTTGCGGCTGGGGTACATCCGCTACAGATCTGCCTTCTGGGGGCCTGGGTTGCAAAGCGACGGTCCCAGCAACTGCATTACCTTGGACTGTCGAACTAGCCGGTCATTCTTTTCCTTCCACAGGTCCAGGCAGCTGGCGCGTGTCGCTGAGCAGTCCAGAGGGGCCTCGTGGAACATGGCGGTCGAGGCCAGGGCAAGATGCCCGGATGGGTGAGGCCGGCTCTGTGAAGCACCCCACCCGAATTCGACACTCCCTCCTCGCCGTCTGCCGATTTCTATGCTCACCGCCGGTTAGCCCGGCCTGCAAACCTCGCGACTGCAGTTGGTGGTCTTCAAGAATTGGTCCCTAAAGGAAACTCGGAAGCTATATGGCTGGACCAGACCACTGAGGGAGGCCGAGGCGGGTGGAAGGCGGGGAACGTTTCTGAACCGGGAAGGCGTTCGGCTCGCCGTTGGGCCAGCTCGGTTCTTACAAAGCCCAAAACCTTGAGAAAGGGCTGTTCTCGGGCCCTTTCTGGAAGCCTCACTCCGCAGCTGTCTGGACTTCCCGCTCAGCGGAGGGTTGGCCGGCGCGGTGCCTGCTGGGAATCGTAGTACCATCCGGAGCGGCCCAGACGCTCACCCGGAGAAAGGCTCTCCAGAAGGAGCTGATGGGAGACCACGCCCCTAGATCCGACAAAATCAACTCAAAATGGACCACAGACCTAAATGTAAGACCTAAAACTACAAAATCCTAGAAGAAAACACAAGACCATCTTTGTGTACTTGGGTTAGGCAACAAGTTTGTTTTTGTTTTTCATGGGTGGGCACCGGGAAGCGAACCCGGGTCTCCGACATGGCAGGCGAGAGTTCTGCCACTGCGCCATCATGGCCTGCCCAACAAGTTCTTTTTTTTATGTATTTTTTATGGAGAAATATCCATACACCTACAATCCAACCATATTATACAATCGGTGCCCCACAATATCATCATATAGTTGTGTAATTTTCACCAGGATCATTGGTAGAACATTTGCATCACTCCAGAAAAAGAAATGAAAAGAAAAAACAAAAATAACTCATATATCCCATACCCCTTACCCCTCCCTTTCATTGACCCACTGTATTTCAATCTACCCAATTTTACCTTCTATCTCCTCCTATAATTGATTTTTTAATCCCCTCCCCCCCCCCTTTTTTTTACTCATCTGTCCATACCCTGGATAAAAGAATCAGACACAAGGCTTTCCCAATCACACGGTCACATTGTAAAATTTGTATAGTTTCATAGTCTTCTTCAAGGATGAAGGCTACTAGAAAACAGTTCAACAGTTTCTTTTCCTGTAGCCACTCCAATACACCATAAACTAAAAAAAATCCTTATAATGTGTAAGAATAACTTCCAGGATTACCTCTTGACTCTGAAATCTCTCAGCCACTGCGACTTTATTTTGTCTCACTTTTCTCTTCCCCCTTTTGGTAAAAAAGGCATTCTCATTCCCATAATGCCAGCTCATTCCAAGGAGTCAGGTCCCACAATGCCAGGGAGATTTACACCCACAGGAGTCATGTCCCATGTAGGGGGGAGGGCAGTGAGTTCACCAGTCAAGTTGGCTCAGAGAGAAGGGGCCACATCTGAGCAACAAAAGACTTCTCTGGGGGTGACTCTTAGGCATAACTATAAATAGGCTTAGCTTCTCCTTTGCAGAAGTAAACTTCATAGGGGCGAGCCCCAAGACTGAGGGCTCAGCCTATTGAATTGGTTGTCCTCACTGTTTATGAGAATATCAGGAATTCCCAAGATGGGGTAGTTGAATATTTTCTTCTTTTATTCCCAGCCCTTCAAGGGAACTTTGCAAATACTTTCTTATTCTCTGCTCAAATTACTCTGGAATATATCAGGGCAGCACACTGACCTGTAGAAACCAACTAACTCTCATGCCCTATTCAAGATTCCATGTAATTATGGTATTCAGATAAACTGACCATACAAGCTAAATTAGATAATGTGCTACCCAAAATATAAATTTTGCACCAAATAAACATCTCTCCCTTTGGTCTTGCACAGCAGTTGAAGTTTGAAAATATGGGCCATATCATCCTTTACCCAGTATTCTGATTTACCTTAGTCCTATCCAGATCAGCTTCATTAATATCTCTAGATGAAGTCTGATCACCTTCTCGGCTTTTTAAGCAGTTGCTGAACAGGGTAATGCTAACTCTTATAACTTCAGTGCTCCAACTTGAGTGTCAGGTGTCACATAAATACCTGAAGTTTCAGGGAACAGCCAGTTATTACACAAATAGCTCAGTATCGCAGAATTTAGATGAGTTACAGCTCCTAAATATATGTGACTTCTGTAAGAGCTTACAATCTAGGAACCTTTACAATAGGCCCCAACCTGATAACCCTTGATCTCGATTTCAATTCTCTGAGTTTGTATGTTATAGTTAATCCATATGAGTTAGGCATAATATTTGTCTTTTTGTTTCTGACATTTTATTCAACATACTGTCCATACACTTCATTCACCTAGTTGCATGTCTCACAATTTCATTCCTTCTTGCATCTGCTCAGTAGTCTGTTGTATGTAAACACCACAGTTCCCCGTTCCATGCCTCAGTCTGTGGTACTTACCCTTAGGCCACCTCCATCCATTGTGAATCTTGAACACTGCTGCCATAAACACCAGGATGGCAACAAGTTCTTATATATGACACTAAAATCAGGAGCAATTTTAAAAGTTAATAAATTGGACTTGAATAACATGTAAAACTCTAGTGCTACAAAGGCAAAATAAAAAATTTCAAAGAAAATTTACAAACTTTGAGAAATTATTTGTAAATCATGTACCTGGTATATACCTGCAATATATAAAAAACTGAAAACCCAATAATAAAAAGAAATAAAAACAATTAAAAATTGGCAAAAAAGAGGCATACAAATGGCTAAGAAGCACATTAAAAGGTGCTCAGCCAACATCATTTGCCATTAGAGATATGCAAAATGAAATCATGAGATACCACTATACAAATATACACTTAGAATGGCTACAGTTAAAAACACAGATAACACCACGTGTTGCTGGGTATGTGAAGAAACTGAGATTCATACATTTGCTGGTGGGAATATAAATGGCACACTTTGGAAAACAGTTTGGCAATTTCTTACAAATTAAACATAGATTTACCATACAACCTAGCAGTTCCACTCCATGGAATATTCCCAAGGGGCATAAAAACATAAGCCCACACAAATGCATGTATACAAATGCTTACTAGTAGCTAAAAATGTCCATAATAGTTAAAAACTGGAAATAATCCAAATGTCCATCAACTGGTCATAGCCTTACAATGGAATACAATTCAGCAAAATTAGGGGCCAAAATAGTGATATATGCCCTAAGATGAATGAATCTAAAAAACAATTATTCTAAGTTGAATAAGCCAGACCAAAGAACACATGCTATATGGTTCTATATATTTGCATACAGATTCCATTTATATGAAATACCCAGAAAAGACAAATTTACAAAGATGGAAAACAGATCAGTGATTGCCTGAGTGGGAAGGGAGAATGACTGTAAATAAAATAGAGAATTTGGGGGGATGATGGAAATGTTCTAAAACAAAATTATGGAATTTGGCAATGATTTACTTACAACACCAAAAGCACAAATAAAAGAAAAAAAGATGAATTGGACTCAAATTTTAAATTGAGTCCTCAAAATTTTAAATGTTGCGTTTCAATGAATACCATCAAGAGAGTGAAAAGACTACAAGCAGAATGGGAGAAAATATTTGCAAATCCTATATCTGATAAAGGACTTGTATCTAGGATACAAAAAGAACCCTTACAAGGCAATAATAAAAAATGATAAAAATTTTAAAATGGGCAAAGGACTAGGGTAGCTTTCCAGAAACCTACAATCTCTAGATGGGTCCCTGGACCAGATAAGTCCTGAAATGCAGAAGTGACAGCCTGTCCAGGGTGTCACATTATACAATTTAAAAGTTTTTTAAAAAAGAGAATAGTTGGATCTTGTTTACAGATTGTTATGCATGATTTCTGTCAGAAAGAGGAATTTTTTTTCTCTACTTCAACCAGCCAGTTTCCCTTTGGGAACTCAACTTCACCATTAGAGTTTCCAACTTGCGGCCTATCCTATGTAATTTTGACTTGTCAGTCCTTACAGTGTGTGAGCCAATTCCTATAACAAATTTCTTAATATCAAAAAAAAAAAAAACCAGGCAGAGGATCTGAATAGATATTTCTCCAAAGAAGATATACATGTGGCAAATAAGACGAGATATTCAACTTCATTAGTTATCAGGGAAATGCAAATTAAAAAACACAAGACACTACTTCACATTCGCTAGGATGTTTAGAATAAAAAAGACAAAATGACAAGTGTCGGTGAGGATGTAGAGAAATTGGAACCCACATACATTGCAGGTGGGAATATAAAACAGTGCTGCCAATTTGGAAAACAGTCTTCAAAATGTTAAACCATGTGACTCAGCAATTCCACTGCTAGGTACATACTTGAGAATGAAAACATATATTCATGCAAAAACTTGTACACAAATGTTCATAGCCAAAAGGTGGAAACAACCCATATGTCCATCAACAGATGAATGGATTTTTTTAAAGTGGCATGTGTATGTATATATATTTAGCTATAAAAAGGAACGAAGTATTGATACATGCTGCAACAGACGAATCTTGAAAACATTATACTGAGTGAAAGAAGCCAAACACGAAAGGCTACATATTATTGTATGATCCCATTTACATGAAATGTCCAGAATAGACAAATACAGAAATAGAAAGCAAATTGTTGGTTGTCAGGAATTGCTTGGAGGGGAGAATGGAGAATGACGGCTTAATGAGTACAGGATTTCTTTTTGGGGTGATAAAAATGTTCTGGAATTAGATAGCAGTAATGGTTACACAACATTGTGACTGTACTAAAGGCCACTGAATTGTGCACTTAAAAAATGGTTAAAATGGTGAACTTTATGTTATTTGAATTTTATCTCAATTTTTTAAAGAAAGAAACCAAGTACTGATACACACTACAATATGGATGAAACTTGAAAACATTATGCTAAGTGAAAAAAGCCAGTCACACAAAAAAATTATATGGTTCTATTTATAGGATACATCAAGAATAGGCAAATCATAGAGACAAAATAGATTAGTAGTTGCCTAGGGCTGAGGGTTGGGGTGTGGGTGCCAGAGAGTAATAGCTAAAGAATATGAAGTTTCTTTTTGGGGTGATGAAAATGCTCTAAAATTAATTGTGGTTTATGTTTGTACTACTTTTGAATACACTAAAAAACACTGAACTGTGAACTTTGTATGGGTGAATTGTATGGTATGCAAATTAAATCTCAAAGTTGTTAGAGAAAAAAACTAAATTGTGATGCTTTAACTCCATAAATTTACTAATAATTGTGTAATTGTAAACTTTACAATGAGTGAATTTTATGGTATGTAATTTCACCATGATAAAACTCTTATTCAAGAAACGATGAGTTAATGTAGAATGGGCTCTTTGTTATCTAGTAAGGCAGGGATGTAATGAGAAGTTATTAATATGTATGTGCTTGTATGTTGTATAAATAAAAAAGTTATAATAATGTAAATTAATGTGCTAGCATATTTTCCTTTAAAAGAATCTTGTAGATAAATTTAAAAAAAGGGGGCAATAGACAATGGCTGGGGGACCTTGGGCCCCAAGCAAGGAGGCCCTTACTGAAAAAAACAGGGGTGAAGCAGAATGCTTAAGAAGAAGGTAGACTGAGGCCTGAAATCCTTCCCATGGGTGCTAGGGATGAGAAAGTGTCCTTTTTCACTCGTCATGAAGGCACTGTCTGCTAACCAAACTATTCTTGAGAGGTGTGTCTGATAGATTGGGGGCTTTTTCCTAATTCACCTTACAGGCTAGCTGGGGCCTGACTTCTTGCCCATGCATTTTTTTTAAATTGTGAAAAATAACAAATATATAAATAGCAATAAATTTCTAAGTACATTTTAAAAGTAGTTATAGAACAGATTTTAAAGTTTGTTATGCGTTACAGTTCCGTAATTTTTTGGTTTTTTCTTCTAGCTGCTCCAAGACACTGCAGACCAACAGAAATATCAATATAATGATTCCACAGTCATACTCATTTGTTAAGTCCTATCTTCTCTGTTATACTCCTCCCTCTCTCTAAATAACATATAATACATATATATATATATATGTATTGTTTATATATATATATAAACAATACATTTCAAAGTACATTGCAATAATTAGTTGTAGAACAAATTTCAGAGTTTGGTATGGGTTACAATTCCACAGTTTTAGGTTTTTATTTCTAGCTGCCCTAAAGTACTGGAGGCTAAAAGAAATTCAGTATAATGATTCAGCACTCACAGTAATTTGTTAAATCCAACCTTCTCTGTATAAATCCACCATCACCCCTGATCTTTCTCTCACTCTTAAGGGGTATTTAGGCTATTCCCATTCTAACTTTTTCAAGCTAGAAGTGGCTGTGAATAATATAGGATAGGGGGATGGAACTAGTTGATGTTCTGGAAAGGCTAGCCCCTTTGCCCATAATTATTATTATTTTTATTTTATCTGTAAATATTTATGATGTATCTCTTACAAATAAGGACTCTTGTAAAATATAGTCATAATACCTTATCAACAAAAAATTAAGTTATTCCTTATATAATTACATATCCAGTAGACTTAAATTTCCAATTCTTAAAAATGTTATAATTTTTTACATGTGTGTCTTTGAATCAGAATCCCCATTAACAGTTGACATGTCTTTTAAGCCTCTTTCTTATTAAAATTTTTTATTGTAAAAAATTACATATATACAAAAAAGCAATAAATTTCAAAGCATACTGCAACAATTAGCCATAGAACAGATTTCAGAGTTTGTATGGGCTACACAGTTCCACAATTTTAGGTTTTTCCTTTTGGCTGCTCCAAGACACAGAAGACTAAAAGAAACATCACATAATGATTCAGAAGTCATACACATTTGTCAAATCCTATCTACTCTAACTCCACCTTCTTCATTGATCTTTCTTCCAATCTTTAGGGGTATTTGGGCTATGCCCATTCTAACTTTCTCATGTTGGAAAGGGCCGTCGATAATATGCAATAGGGAATGGCACTAGTTGATGTTCTGGACAGGCTGCCCCCTCCAGGTTTCAGGACTTATCTGGCCTAGGAACCCATCTGGAAGTTGTAGGTTTCTGGAAAGTAATCATACTGCACAGATTCTCTCAAGAATCTCAGATAAAGCCTTAGGTGTTCTTTAGGGCCGGCAGGAATGGTTTTGATTGGGGATTAGCAAACCATGGTAAATAGTAGTATCTAGCTGAAGCTTGCGTAAAAGTAGCCTCACAATTCTCTTTGAACTCTCTCAGTTACTGACACCTTATTTGTTACAATTATTTCCTCCTTTTTGGTTAGGAAGGCATTGTCGATCCCATGGTGCCAGGGTCAGGCTTATCCTTGGGAGTTATATCCCACATTGTCAGGGAGACTTTCATCCCTGAATGTCATGTCCCACACTGAGGGGAGGGTAATGATTTTACTTGCAGAGTTGTTCCCCATGCACTATTAAACATGTCCCTGCCAGGTTCACCCAAGAGACACATTTTCCATTTTCCTTCTTGACCTTGGTAGTACTTGGCACTGTTAGTCATTGATTATTTGAACTTCTCTTAGCTACAGAGCAGTGATCACTTTTACTTCACAACTATTGCTACCTGGCTTCTCATTTTCCTCTCGCCTATTAAAGGTAGGTGCTCAGAAATCTAGATGCTAAATGCACAAGGCCTGAAGACCATATAGAGGATTTAGCTGTGGTCAGAATAGAGTACATACTGACACACAGTTCTAACATGTTCTTTCCTTCAGTGGCCTCATCAACGCCTGTCCTGGGCACTCAAACCTCAAACTCCAGTCCTGACCCTTCTCCTCAGAGCTTCTTCTGAATTCCTTTCATGGACATTTCCACAAGTCTCATGCCAGCTTTTCAAACATCACACAGAAGTGATGGAGTAAACAGAAGGCACAGCAGACACACAATGAGGAGAATTCAATTCACATAGTTTTAGTGTCAAGTTAGGAATAAATCAATGCGACAAGGTAGAACACTGCATCAGATAAGCAAATACGTATGACTAAAGAAGCTGAACAGGTTGGGAAATTAGGGAGGTCTCCACAGAAGAGGTGGGCGAGGAGTGTTCTGGAGTGAAAGGACAGTAGTGGACACACAGCACTTTTAAGTTTCAGACAGTGAAAGGAATAACAATGAAAATCCTAACTGGAAAGTGGATAGTGAAGCCCAATATTTCTAGAAGGGGCTTATACCAGAGCTAAGGGACCACAAAGAAGTATGAGGTGAAGGTGGAAGAACTTAGAGGTGGGACCTGGTCCCACAGAAATGTTCCCTATTATTCTTTTTGCGCTCAGTGAGTCTTTTTTCCCTCAAGTTTGTGTGCTCTTGATGACTGGGCTTGTCTTTTTGACCTTCCCTTGTCTTTATCAGCCAAAGCATAGGAACTTTATAAAATGTGTTACATGGCAAAAGAAAATGTCAGGTGGGATAACAAGAATAATTTGGAAGAGGTGGGTGGCAACTCTCCAGACAACTACATTTTCCAGTTTCTCAAGTATGGTCAGGCCTGGAGAGGATGACTGATCTCATCGGCGCCTGGTGGGAGGGGAGACTGACCCTTCCCCCAACCCCAATAAAATAGTGGCCTCTCCCCCATACCTTAGACACACATATTTACATTATTATTTTATTCCACTTTAGAGACCAACCCCAATCCCCTCCCATGTATAAAAGGTAGTAGTCAGGGACCAAGCCCCACTGCAATTATGAATTAAAAAAATGAAGTCCCAGATGCCAGCAGTTCCTGGCTGCACAGTGGTAAGAGATCTGGCTGAATCTCTCTTGCAGATCAACCAGCACCCAGGCTAGATGTTGTTCTTCAGTTCTTTCACTGTCCAGGAGACAGTTCCTGCAGCCTAGGCTACCTCTGTTGTGCCAGAACTAGTTGCCTAAACCAGGAGCTCACAGCACCATCCACTCGCATCACCAAAGATATGCCCAGGAGAAGTCCCACGCTGCTCACAATGAAGCCCATGGCTTCAAAAATGAACCTACAAAGAAAGGTGGAGAATCTCAGGGGCACTGAGGGTAGGTCTAAAGCCTTCTGTTCCCTGCAGAGGCAAAACCTTGTCCACCCTGGGTTTTTGCACTATGATCCATGTTTCCTCCCCACCACCTCCACTTCTCAAAATTCACTCACTTGGGAGCAAACACCTTCCAGACCATGAGATGTCTGCGGAGGATGGAGGCTGCCAAGACACAGGCCAGAATCTAAGAGGAGAGAGGAGAGGCTGAGTTACGTGAGAAGAAGAGGCGGTATCAGGGCAGAGGGAGACCTGCTATAGGCCCTTGGGAGGAATAGGAGGGAGAAAGGAGTACATGTCAGTGGAAAAATTCCTGGGCTAGGAACCAGGAGACCCAGTTCTTGTCCTGGCCCAACCAGTGACTCACTGTGTGACTTTGGGCAAGTCACTATCCATCTGTGATGCTAACACTCAGACTCTGACTCCAAGGGTGGAAAAAGATGTCAGCGTTACACCTTCTACCTCTGGAGAATAGGAAGAAAATCCATGACATAGCTTGGTAAAGAATTCTGGCCATCACCTTTGTTTTTCCAGTTTGTCCACTGATGGAGTAATCCCTAAGTGCAACCAGCAAGGCCCAGATCTAGGTTGTAAAGAGGAAATGATCCAGAACTAGATTTGCGATACCTAGGTTCAAGTCTCAATATTGCCATTTGAGTCCAGTGACCTTGGGCAACTACTGCACTTATCTGTACCTCAGTCAATCCTCCCTCCCAGGATTTTGGCAAAGTATGAAAGAGAGAATGTGATACAGACATATAAAAAAGGTCACCAACTTCCTAACCTCTCCTTTGTACCCACCTGAGTACCAAGGACAAAGAGGTACTTGAGGCCCAGCTGCAGCAATGCTGCACTGAAGTGGTGAGGGGCATCTCGAAGCCGCATCTCCATCAGTGGTTCCTCCTCCGCCTCCTCCTCCTCCTCCTCAGGCCTGACTCTGGCCTCAGCTTCACTCCCTGGGAGCTGCTGCCTCTTCCGAGGCCTCTGACTCTCACACAGGAAGGGCCAGAGCAAGAGCAATGGGCAACCTACTGCCTCAGGAAAGAGCAGAGCTAAAGTCAGTGGAGGACCCAGGGATAAGTCCACCCTGGTCCCCAATCACTCAAGCAGGCCTATTAGCCTAGGCCAAGGAGTGTCAAGGATCCTATACAACTACAAATCCCCATTCAAATCCAGGTGTTTTCCTTCCACAAAGCCAGAGTAAGCAATGGAAGGAGGTACCTGCAAAGAGGAGGTGGGAGGCAAAGGTGTTGGCCCCCACCAGCAAAGCAGGCAGCCAGGTGGAGGAGCCATGACCCTCTGGGAATCCCACGAAGGCTGCATGCCAATGGATGGCTGGAAAGACAGGCTGGTGACCCGTGGAGTAGAAGTTATGTGTGGCCAGGAGGGCCCAAGCAGAAACTGCCTGCCATGGCACAATAAAAGGACCTAGTGGAAGAGATATGCCTTATTGTACTCACATCCCATTCCCCAATCCATAGCCTACTGCTCCATGAACACATACTCCTACTCTGAGTGCTACCCTTTACACATTCACACATGCCCACCACCCAACCTCCTTACAGTCAACACTGTTATTCTAATTTCCTCTGTGGCACAAAGTCCTAGCTCGCTAGCTTGAACTTCAATTTGGTCAATTTCTCTCTCTCTCTCATATGCACAGCTCTCTAAGCCATTACATACTCAAAATTCACCATATCTATCACTGGAATATCAGGAAATGCACTCAAGGGAAGGCAGCATTTTCATAAGTGATCTTGCAGGACTCTTGGTCTCCCTTCCCCTATGAAGCCTGCTGGCCTTGGGAGCCAAGAAAGGGATCATTTAGCCTGTCTATAGTATGTGAGAGATAGGACATTAAGATCTTCCCTACTGCGTGGGGCACGAGCCCATGTCAAGGTGAGAAAACTGAGGAGCTCCACCTCTCTGAAAACAAGAGGGGCTGAGATATGCATTTACCAGGGGTGGTGATGGGGATCCCAGCAGCAAGCAGATGCAGGAGAAGGAAGCTCTGCAGAAACAGAAGCAGGAACACGAGGCTGATGCGCTCTGCATGCAACAGCAGGAGTGGGAAGGCCAACAGGGTGAGAGCCGTGACCATAGCAGCTGAGTAGACACTCCCCAACTGATAGGCTGCCACAGTCAGGGGACCCTGAGATTTGGTCCTCGCTAGCCGTCCCTGGAACACTTCCTGCATGTGACGGTAGATTTGAGGGACCACATAATCCAGGTCAGCTTGAGAAGTGGGGGCGCCTGAGAAGGGAGTGAGGATAGTCCTGGTCCTTGGGGCACCCACCCCAGCCTTTACCAGCACTGTCACAGGTCTCCAGAGCAGCAGCATCAGCCCAGAAGCGGCCAGCCCTGCCACAGCCCGAGGCAGCATAACTGATGCTCCAGCAACGAGGGCCTGGAGACGTGGGGGTGCTTCATCTGCCCCTGATGCCAATGCCCAATAGGCAGCAGTGGCCAGTGCCATTAGGGGCAGCCCCCAGCGCACAAAGAGCACAGGGGGCTCGGGGCTCTTGAGATTACCATAGCGGCGAAGCCACAGGCGCACAAAAGCTAACAGGGCCACCAGTGCCCCCACACAAGCTCCATACCACAAATTCTTGGCTCGACCACCCATCATGGATGCCAGGGGACTCAGCCAGGGAGAGGAGCGGCAAGCAGGTGTCTCTTCAGGGCAGCGATGAAAAAGCCCAGCTAGCCTCGTACATAAAAGCAACCCGACTCCAAGCCCCAGGGCCTGTGCACCATTGTGCCGAGGGGGGCCAGGTGGGGTGGAAGAGCCAAGACGGGGTACTGCAAGCAGTTTAGGTGGCAGCAGCTGGCCCTCCCAGTGAAGCCGGGCAAGCAAGAGTAAGATGAGTGAGCCTAAAAGGAATGGTGTGGCCCTGGCCTCAGCTACAACAAAGCTATCAGAGAAGAAGGCAGCCAAACGAATGAGCAGAAGCAGTAGGACAGGCACAGGAATGGGAAGCAGGGCTGCCAGGTGCCTTCTGGCCCCCCAGCTAGCCCAGGCTTTCCATAGACAAGGTAGGAGTGAGCCCATTGCAGCCACAGCCCCTAGAACTATTGGATCCAACTTCAGCCCTATAGTTGCCAGGATTCCGGCATATACTATGGTCCCAGCCAGACCCCATGACACAGGTATCAGAAATAGAGAGCGGAAGGGGAAGCCTGGGGATGTTGCCCGCTGAGATGCCAGCAGGCAGAGAAAGCAAGCGGCAGCCAAGAGAGTGGCACCCCCTGCCATGCGGACCAGAGAGAAACGAGCCCAGGACTCGATGCACATGGCCCGAGCTCCCCGTAGGAACTGCTGTAGTTCAGCAATCACAGCCTGCAGTGTTGCCTCAGCTCTCTGGGGGCTCTGCAGAAGTCGCTGGTAGTCAGCAGAGGCTTTGGAGAAGAGGCTCTGCAGCCGTTGAAGCTCCTTAACTTGGAGGTCTTGGGTAGCAACTGAGTAGGTGTGAAGAAATCGGGACACCTGGAAGAAAAGGTCAGAGGTCAGGGGGAACAGGTCAGAGATAGAAGTTGGGACAAAGGTAAGGGTATATATTACAAAATGGGATACTTGGAAATTAGGGACCCAAACTCTATGTGGGATGGGGGTGGGGAGGGGAGAAAGGATGACGGAAGGGGAACATGGCTAAGAAAGGTGGGATTAAAACTAGACAGAGACCAATGGAGTTATTATGCTTCTTACACACCTACCCTAGCTCTGTCACCTGGAAGCCAGGTTCCCTTACCTACCTGCTGAGCATTGAGATGGAGAGCTGAGGCTTGGGCCAGAGCAGAGGAGTGGAATTGGGAATCCTCACCCCCTGAAAACACCTCAGTCATCACTTCCCCGATGTTCCCAAACGGGATGGGTAGGCCCAGCAGCAGGGCCAGAGTAGGTACCAGGCTGACTTGTGGAACCACCTCTGGCTCCTAGAGGGAAAGGACAGGGGTCAAATGTAGTTGAGTAACTAGGTAAGAAACAGGAGGAGAGGATGCCTAGGATCATGAATTTGGGGACCCAGAATAGAGGGGTCTATGACAATGCTGTGATCATAATGGGGGCTGAACACCAGAAGACCAGACAAGGCAAACCCCAGGCCTCACCTCTGGTGGGACACTGGGGAAGAGGGCTGTGGAGCTGTACAGAAAGAGTGCAGCAGAAACTTCCAGATCACTGTCCCCTCCATGGTCCCCATTCATGGTCATTCCGTGGTCCCCAGCCACTACCAACAGTGTGTCATTCTCTAGACGTTCCACAAGGCCCCTGGGGGCCAAGAAATATGTCAGGAGGTGAGGATGGATAAAGAGTTTTGTCAAGGACCCACTCATCCCCAGCCAAGATTTTCACAAGTAGGACCTACACCTTTGGCAAAATGACACACCCTCTGCCATGACCCTGCTTCCCAAAGTCATACACTGAGTTACTCAAGGTGATGAGAGCCCTAGCTTCAGAAACCAGCTTGGAGAAACAGTGGCTCCAAAATATGGGCTGTTTTTCCCAGGGCCATATATGCTGAGGATCCCAAACACAAACCCATTCCCCAGCCAATACTCAAAACTCACTGGATCACCTGGTCCATTTGGCTAAGTTTCTTGGCCATCTCAGGGTGGTGAGGGCCGTGCTTGTGGCCACAGTGATCCACACCCAGGAAGTGAGCAATCAGCACATCCCATTCACCACTGTCCACTGTGGAGGGGAGAATACTGAGCACAAGGGACTAAGGCCCACCCTCAACCCCAGCTATAATTTGACACTAGGTCCAGAGACAAAAGCCCTGGCATTTGCACTCATAAAAGGGTCAGAATTTGTGGACTGAAAGAGTCTTCCCAGCCCCTAGTCTTAGTCAGAGCTCCGCTGGCCCCAAGCTCACTAGTGGGATAGAGGTGCTCCAGGATGCCATTGTCCACTGTGTGTAGGTCTCTGACGTTGAAGGATGGGAAGAAGAAAGCTTGGGAGAATGCTCCAGGGAAAAGGTCTTTCCAGGTATCATCTCCCATGAAGACTACACGCCTTCCTGTAGGGCCATGAGAGGGGATCAGAGCCTGAACAGGAGTCAGGGCAGGGGAGAACTGACGAGCAGGCCCTTTAACAACCCACCATGAATCCTGACCATGCACCCTAAGTCACAGTAATTCCACCCAGCAACACCTTATCCTTCACGTTCTGAAATTTTCCTTCAGGAAGCCTTCTCTGATAACCATTCTCCATGCAGACCTCTCACTCCTTACTCCTATAAAATATTCTAATTCTCAACCCCTGGATACTTTCTTTCTCTGTTTTTCCTGGGTATATCCTGCTTTTTCCAAGTCAGTAAGTGCCCGTGGACAGGGCCTGGATTCCTCTGCACTCTCCTCCATACCTGTAAACGTACCACATTCACATCTCTTCTTCCTCTCTTCCCTGCCCCTTTTCTGGGAGCCCTCTAAGCATAAAACCAATGCCTCATGCAGATTAAAAGCTCCACAAGGAAAAGGCCTAGATCCCTTCTACTTTGTCTCCCAAACTGAGCTCCCTACATGCAGGGTCATGGTCTCTTTCTTCTCCCCCTGTTCCTTACAAGACAGTCAAGCATGCAGCTGGGCACACAGGTCCTAACTCCCTGACTACTAGAAAAGGAATCTGCCAAGGTACCCCAAGTCTCCAAAGGGGCCCAGACTGACCTGCACTGATAAGCTGCTTAATGAGATTGTCTTCCACTATGGCATGGCTGGCGAAATTACTGCCAGCATCAATAAAGGTAGGCAGTGAGCCGGTAGTGAGGGCTTTGAGGCGCTGCATGGTGGTGGTAGGGGGGTCAACTTGAGATCGGTAGAGTCGGGCATGGTGAGGCTGAATCTCTAGGATCCTATTCAAGGAGCGGAGTTTGCCGAGGAAGGGTAGGGAGGCAGGTGTCCCAGGCATTTGTGAGCTCTGGGGCTGGGCGAAGTCAAAACGCAGCGCATCTATCAGCACCAACACAACCCGGGAGAATCGCGAAGTCATCCAACAGGCTCCAGGCTCCCCTCGGTATCCCCAAGGGAGAGGGCCTGGGCCTGGGGGTTCGTGACAGCTGCTATAGTTGGTGAGCTCCAAACGCGTTAGCAGGAAGCCACTGGTGAAGAGGGCAATGCCGGCGTAGAAGAGGAAGCAGACCCAGGCCAGGAAAAGCAGCACTGAGACTTTCTGCATCCTGGTGGCAAAGGGGGAGGGAATTCATGACTAGAGGGCAAAGAACCAGGGGATATTCTGGTCCCCCCTAATTCAAAATCCAGCTAGATTTCTTTCTCTTGGAAGCCTTCCCTAAGATAAACAGTCCCAATGCCAACTCAATGCAACGTTCCTCTCAACTAGAATACCAGAGGGAGTGGACTGAAGCTGAACTCCACAGACTACTTAGCGTTTCCTGGTACTGACTAATAAAAACGCCAGTTTCCAGGCCTCACCCAGCTCTTCTGCTTCAGGATATTGGGAGTAGAGCACAGGAAATTTGCACCGGTACTCCAGAGCTCCTAATGCTAAAATTCAAGCCCACGATGAAGACGTGTTACAAGTGACAGACTGGTTTCCGTCAGCCCGTTTCTGTGCCTCTCTCCACCCAATCTCAATCCCCTGGGGTAACCAGGGCTCTCAGCTGAGGGGAACCCGGGCCGGGCTAACGGCGCCGCCTGGCGGGGACCGAGGGGACGCAAGGGAGGAGTCACGCCCGGCTTCCGGACGGCCAGCGTCGCCAGCGGGCCGAAGGCGCGACTTCCGCGGGGCCGCGGGGCAGGGGCGCCGGGCCTAGAGCCCTCAGCGCCTCGCTGGGACGCAGGCGTCCGGGAAGTTCCGGCTTCTCGGGCGGCCGCCCAGCCTCTGCCCGGGCACCCTGAGCTAGTCTCTGGGCTGGCGGGGACGACGTCCCGCACTTCAAAGTGCGGAAGACGCGAAGGGGGTCCGTGAGACCCTAGCTCACCTGGAGCGGCGCCGAGAAGCGCGACAGCAGCGCCTGGGGCCGGGCACCACAAATGTGGGAGGGCTAGAGAGCCGCCCGCCGGGCGCCTCATCGCCATCTGCCGGCGCCTCCAAGCAAGTTCGGCAAGAAGCGTAGGGCTGCCGGAGATTGTAATTTAGGAGAATTGGGGCAAGGGAGAAAGAAGAAAAATTTAGGCAACCACTGTCCATTCCGGGTTGAGACTAAGAGCAAGGTCTCTGGAGCAAACTTGCCTTGAATCCTCCTTCAGCCACTTACTGTCTTTGGGCATTATTCAACAGTTTGTGGTTGCTCATCTGTAAAATGGGTATGTTGTACCTATTTTCCCTTTTTTCTTAGCTGACTCCAACTGAGAGTCAGTCTTTAATATTCCTGCTCTCAAAGATCTCTCACTGAATTTTACAACTCAATAATAAAAAGACAACTCAAATTAAAAATGGGCAAATGATCTGAATAGACATTTATCCAAATGACCAATAAACACATGAAAAGAAGTTCAGCATCCACTGGTCATCAGGGAAATTCTGGAGATACCACTTCACACCCACTAGGATAATTATAATAAAAAAAAAGAGAGAAAGATTATCAAGGATGTGGAGAAATTCAAACTCTCACACATTGCTGGTGGGACTGTAAAGTGGTGCAGCTGCTGTGGAAAATGACTGGCAGTTCTTCAAAAGGTTAAATATAGTTACCATATGACCCTGCAGGTCTACTCCAAGAGAAATGAAAACACATGGTCACACAAAAACTTGTACATGAATGTTCATAGTAACATTATTTAAAATAGCCCAAAGTTAACAACCCAAATGTCCACTAATGGATAATTTAAAAATGTGGTAAATTTCTACAGTGGAATATTATACAGCCATAAAAAGGAACGAAGTGCCTGAATGAACCCAGAAACCATACAAAAGATCTCATATTGTATGGTTTAAATGAAATGTATAAATTTATAGATATGTAGATTAGTGACCATCTAGCATTTGGGGCAGGGTATGTGTGTGACCACTACTGGCTTTGGTTTTTTTGGGGGGGAGGGTGATGAAATGTTCTAAAATTGTGATAGTTGTACAACTCTGAATGAACTAAAAACCACTGAATTTAAACCTTAAATGGGTGAATTGTATGGCATATGAATTCCACCTCAATAAAACTGTCATTAAAAATAAAATAATAGGCTGCACAGGTGGTTCAGTGGGAGAATGCTCGCCTTCCATGTGGGAGACCCAGGTTTGATTCCCGGATCATACACCCAAAAACTAAACAAAACAAAACAAACACAAACCTCTCCACTGGTTTCTCCTCTCAAAGCAAAAGCCTAAATTCCTGCAGTGTTCCTATATGACCCTACTTCTACACACTAGCTCTTCCCTTCCCTTATCTTTGCTTCCTTAATTCTGTTCTACTCCCAGCAGCTCTTTTGCTCTTCTAGTTATAAGCCAGGCAAGCTCTGTTCCAGGGCCTTCGCATTTGCAATCTCCTGTCAGAGGATAATCACTCCCAGATAGCCAATGTATCTCTTCCTTACTTTCTTCATATTTAAGCTTCCTAAAACCCTCTACTTAAAATTACTACTCCCCACAACCTCACCACAAATTCCCCATTTCCCTTCCTTTCTTTAAATTCTTCCCTAGCACAACTCATCTGTACCGGAAATAGCATATCTCTTATTTATGATTTAATACCTGCTAAATAGAATGTAAGCCTAAGGGCAGGAAATTTTGTTTTCTTCATTACTCTATCTTCAGAGCCTGGCATATAATTATTGTTCAATACTTATTGAATGGATATGTGAATAAATCCTAATTCAGAAATATGTAGAATCATCCCTCCATCTCCGTTTGCATAGCCCAGCAGCCCTCATCACTCTCTCCAGGATCAAATCAGCCTTCTCATTGTCCTCCCAGTCTCATCGTTTTTCAAATTCCTTCTCCACATTGCAGCAGAGGAGCTCTATCTAAAACACTTATCTCCCTAATCTTAAAATTTTTCACAGGAGGTAGGGTGGGGAATCCTCCATAGTTCCCTACTACCCTAAGGACAAAGTGCAAATCCTTGAGCAGGAACCTAGCTTCTGTGATTTGGCCCTTGCCATATAGTCAAAACCCCCACACCATATCCTTCTAGCACAGCAAACAACTCTTTGAATGTGCCAAATTCTCTCACCGCAGGCTTCTGCATATTCTAGTCTGTCTGGTCCTAGCCTAGTGAATGCTTGTTGATTCTAACTTGAGCTCAACATTAGACCCACAAGCTGACATGCTACTCCCCTCAGGATCGCTTAGCCATACATCATAGCATTTATCAATTCATATCACTGTCTGTTTCCTTATCTATCTCTCCAACCTGATCAGCAGGGACCACTAAGTATGAGTTATTTTTATAACTAGTTGTCTGGCACTGAGCTTGGCACATGGTCGATATCACTAAATGATTTTGAATCAATGAATGAGGAGTGTCCTTAGTCTGACATCCCTTTAAACATTCAGCAGTACTGCCCTGCCAGTGCAGTCCTCCCTCCCCTAAAAATTCCCATCAACCTGCCTCAACCACACATATCCACACTCCTTAATAGGAGAGGGACTACTCTCCCAAGCTGGCAGTTCGGTAGACATGCTTTAATCCTTCCACCTATCCCACAGCTCCTTCTGAAGACAGAAAGGATGATTTCACTTTACTTGAGGTTCATTCTTGCTCATAGAGGCATCAGTTCTCATGACTTGATGGGGCCAGAAGTTGGGAGTGGACATCCAAGGAAAACACTGGTGACTTTCCCAACTTCATTCCATAATCAAAGAGAACAGTTCTTGGTTTGCCACTGGCGAGTTTATTACATGATTAAAGTTCAAATAAAAAAAATAAAAACCAAAATCTTGGCAGGGAAGCCAGAGCCAGTCTGTCCCCAGATTCCCTGGCCAAGCTCAGCTCCACTAACTTAGCTTGACTCGATCAAGTTCCTCATCGAGACCTGCATCTCTGCTCTGGACATCTCCATTGCTCCCGATGGAGCCTGAGTCCTGGGTTGCTGGCACTGGGGCTTTGGTGAGGGCCCCATATACGCCCATGGCCTGAGGAAAGGGGCAGAGAGAGCCATAAGGACAACTGGTAGAAGGTGTGGTCCAATCCATCAATGGCTAAAAGGAAGGAAGTGATGCTTGAGCCAGTGAGCGGATTTTTCCTATCTCAAACCTCAGTCTTAGGAGATTTAGAGTTGGTTCTAGGAATCTTGAAACTATCTCTCAGAACAGGGTGACCCTCAGAATGCTAGTACAGGTGTCTGCAGAAAGGTGTCTCAAGATCTTCCCTACCTCCAGGGATAAGGTGGGATAACTAATCTTAAGAGATTCATTTTATGTAGGGAAGAAAGGGAAGTTTAGGACCCAAAACACTTGAAAATCTTTACGATCTATAAGTAGTGATGGTGCTAGTGGGATTTCAGTCCCTGACATTGGTGCTCTGTGCTGGGTCCTCTGTCAAGGCACTCTAACCTGAGCCACCATGCTGGTGACATCACCGGGATTGGAGGGCAGCAGGATGGTGTTGGAGTCCTTGGCCAGTTTGGAGAAGGCACTGACATACTGCTCAGCCACAGTCAGTGAGGCTGCTGCATCTCCATTCTGTGGACACAGGGGGAATAAAACCAGAGATCACAGACATGGTAAGAAGGAAGGGTGAGCTCAGGTGCCTGGACAGAGTATACAGGTCACAGTACATGAGATCATGTAATCTGAGTCAAGGAGCCCACAGAGGCAGGGACTTCCCACAACGGTAGATGAAGGCAACCCTTCCAAAGACAATTCCTGCCCCTATCACCACCCAGGGCCCCCTCACATGTTGTGTTAGAGCTGCAGCCAGGATGCGAATAGCTTCAGCCTTGGCCTTGGCCTTGGCCAGAACTGCACTTGCCTCTCCTGGAAGAAAAAAGACATAAGAGTTTGACCCATGAGGTCAGGGCACCCAAAAGCTCCTGTCCCAGCAGCAACCCTCAAAAACACCATGCCCTGCTCCTCCCGCAGTCTCTACACTCTGCTGACCTGCTGCCTGATTTATTTGCTCAGCCTTTTCTGCCTCTGAGGCCAAGATCTGGGCCTGCTTCTTCCCCTCTGCCACGTTGATGGCCGACTCTCGGGTCCCCTCAGACTCTAGAACTGTGGCCCGTTTCCGCCGCTCTGCCTCCACCTAGAAGCCCCCAGCAACCGGTCAACAAATAACCTGGAAAACTTTTACACAGATTTGCAACTATTTCCATCACAATAAGGAAGACCTCCTGGGTCGGGAAGGACCTCTTTCCCACCCCTCAGTGATCCCTTACCTGCATCTGCATGGATTCTTTCACCCGGGGTGGCACATGGATATCCTTGATCTCATAACGGAGGCAGCGGATGCCCCAGCAGTCAGCAGCCTGGTTGATAGCATCCACAATGCTGGCATTCAGTGACTCCCGCTCCTGGAGGAAGAGAGGTAGACGTTCCAACTCATCTCATAGGAGCCTAAGCTGAAGAGCCTGGGGTTGGTTCTGATTCCAGGGAAGGAGTGCCAAGCATGTGTCTTCAAACCCTAACTCTGCTTTAGGCCCTTTACCCGGAAGACTTTGTCCAGAGAGAGTTTGCCGAGCTCTGATCTCATGGTTGTCTGAGCCAGCTGGGTAACAGCATACTCCGGATCCTCCACACCATAGCTTGCCTGAAACAGGTGTGATTAGTCTTAAGAAGCTTGAGTACAGGATTTTGGTGAGGGTGACTCAAGAGGCAGAATAAAGCAGGGGACAGATACCTTGTAAGGGTCCATAATGCGCAGGTAAAGGACCCCATCAATTTGCAGAGTCACATTGTCTGCAGGAGAGAAAAGGGGGAAGATCAGGCCTCCAGGTCCCAACCAGCTGTCTCCTAAGCTCTGGAACTCCAGCAGCCGCATCCTAATGGTCTCGGAGTACCCGTGTCACCCTGCACCCCTCACCGAGAGTCACAGCCGACTGCTCAGGCACGTTGATGACAATCTCCTTGAGACTCTGCACATATCGGATCCGGTCTAACACAGGGATGAGTACGTTCAAGCCCTGGGAAGAGGAGTCATGGGTCCTCAGTGGGACAGGGACTGTGGGGTTGGGATGCAGACTAGGCCCCGAGAGGGTAGGGAATCATCATATGGAATATTTCCAGAAAAGCAGCAACCTCTGACCCAGAGAGAGGCAGAGGGATGGGGTACCACTGGCAGGGAAGCCCTTGAGGATAGGCTGGACCTCTGACAAGAAGGAAGAATCAGGGGGCTGGAAACTAACAGAGTAGACTCTACAAAGATAGGTGGGGTTATGGGGGCAGGTAGGGAGATTTCCAGGAACGAGGCCTGTAGGTTGTTAAGCAATAGGAAAAGGTGGTAACACGGGGATCACGGTCAGCAGCTTGGGGAGTTCGGACCATAGGGAAACTGGCATCAGGTTGGCCAGAGGTTGGCAGAAGAGACTCTCACAGGCTCCAGGATCCGGTGGAATCGGCCCATTCGCTCCACCACCCAGGCCTCCTGCTGCGGCACAAACAGTACCACGGTGTTTCGGGGCAATCCGGAGGAGGCGCGACGCGGAGCGCGGCCAGGAGCCTGCACCGAGCCCTGAAAGGAAGACGCCGGGTAAGCAGAGCTCCCGGGCGGGAACATCCTCTTGCCGTCTCAATGCCTGTTCTGGGGGCATCTCTCCAAACCGCGACGCTCAAGTGGACACAAGTGGGGACCATGACCTCTAACCCCAGTTTTTTCCCAAACTTAGAATCTCGTCCTTTCCCGGCTGAGAACCCAGGTGATCTCTGGTCCGACCCTCTGGAGAAACCGGCCTCGTTCTCACCCTCAACAAAAAGCCACCAGTCCCCCGCGCCGCGCGCGCCAGCATTTCCCACGGCCGCAGCAACCTCCGGAACCAAAGAGTCGCAGAGTAGAGCGGTTTCTTTAAAAGACTGACCGAGTCTTTCCTCCTTCAGTCCCAACCCCCGGAAGTACTGCAAGCCATTTCTTCCCCCATTACAAACCCAGCCAATCAGCGTTACTTGGAGGTGCGTGCATTAAATTGTTCCCTGGGAAACGCAGCCCTTCTAGACAGGGCCCATAGTTTGAGCTTGTTCCCATTCTCTGTGTTCGAGTCCAATATCTGGGGCATGGTGGCCAAAATGGATTATATTTTCTGTGTTCAGGTGGGCAAGAAACACCTCCCACCCATTCTTTACCCCCACTTGAGACTCGTTTACTCAGCTGAGCAAACGATTGTCCCCACCTGTCACCATAGGGACCAAGAACTGGAGGTGACTCGTGGCTATGGTTGCCATAGTGACATTCTCTGGTAGTCCTGCTGTGTTGTACCCAGCCCTCCCACTAGGGATTGACCCCATTCCCGTTACCATGGTGATTAAACCTAGTATTTATTGCCTGATGATTGGGCCGAGACTTTACTCTCTCTTTCCCAAGGCACCACAGCTCTTTCCTTCTTCCCCATCAGGGTCTGCCAGGTCTGGTCCTCTTGTATGCAGGGGCCCCCACTCAGCCCTAATGTCTAGCATTGCCTGGAGTATGTCATTCTGCACATATTCCTGATGCTCTGGTACGGCCTGGAAGAGGCCTGCATGTCCACCTTTATTTGACATACAAGGGCACTGAAGTTCAGAAGGGCAAAAGTAATTAACAGTAGAACCCACAGAAGAATCCATATCCATGTTGGTTCTGGCTTCTCTGACTGCCCCAATCATACCCCTTCTCTACCACTCCACCTCTGGTGTAAGACCAGATCCTAAGAACCAACAGGGCCCAATCCAAGACTCATGGGCTCAGTTCTGCTGCCTTCTCTCTAGAAGAAAGGGGAGAGTCCAGCTCCAGTTAGGCCCTCAGTCCCCCTTCCCATCCTTTTCTCAACAGAAAAAGTAGGGTTATTTCAAGTTTCCAAACAAGAATTTATTCTTTTTTTTTTTTTTCTAAAAAAAAGTACCAGGTATAATTTTTTTCCTGTTATTTTTCAAGTTTCAGCAAATGCTTGTTCCCCTCAGCCCAGCCCCAGGAGTCAGGGCTGAGGCTGGGTCAGAATCTGATATGGAAAATGGGGTTGTTGGGAACCACAAGTCTGAGTTTGAGGGGTGCTCCTCACCCCAGCTGAGGTAGGTGAGTCAGAGTCTGGCCAGGTGAGAGGAGGCACCCTGGTCCTTGGCCCTGACTCTGCCCCCTGGACACCTTCCTCAGTCAGGACCCCAAAGCAAGGAGACACAGGCAGGAGGAGAGGGACAGCTGGAGTCTGGAGCCCTAGGTGAGGGGCAATTAACCCCATGTGTGTGCACATGCATGCACCCTCTCTCTCACACACAGACATACCACACACACACACAAGCTGTGCTCACACATATACACACATATATGTTGGCTTTCAAAGAGGGATTAGAGGGTAGGAGAAGTGAAGGGAACAGGGAAGGAGAGAGGAACTGAGTCTTTGGCTAGTGACTCAGTCCTTCTGTATAACCCCTCTGCCCTCAGCTGAGGGAGAGCAGTTCTTCCCCTGCCCCTCATCAGCTTCCTCAACTCCTTAAGTTGGAGCAATATCTGGGAGTAGAAAAGGAGGTGGGGCAATGCCAATTATCAGGTCTGGGAGGTCACCAAGGCAATCCAATTTGAATAAATTATAAATTAAAAATAAATAAAATAATAAGTAGCCCCTGCCCAGAACAGGGAGGCAATGCTGGCATGACTTGCCTGGGAGCTTGGGACAACCTCAGGGTAGCTCTGATTCCTCTGCACTACCTAAGCTGGCCTGGGAAACCCAAGGGAGGGGACAGGCAGATGGAGTACCCAGAGTAGGGCAGGGTGTGGTTGGGATCAGAAGCTTTAAACACCCAAATAATCAATTCGGGTATGAGCATGGCGAGGGCTTTAATTCAAGCCTGAAGGATCTCTCGCCACCTCTCCACATGTTTGCTCTGTCCAGATGGAGCAGGATGGGCAGGTCCTTGGCCCACATAGGTTCAGAGCACTGGCAATCAGGGAAAAGGTGAATAACGTGGATTGTGAGGGGCCTCAGTCACAGCCTGCAGTTCATAAGGGAGCCCTGTGTCCAGCTCCAGGCTCCGGCGGGAAAAAAGCAGGCGGATGTCTCCATGCAGACTTAAGCGGCCTGAGCGGGAGCTCCGGAACCTGGAGAAGGACAGTGTGATAAAGGTATCCAGACAGCACAGAAGCAAGGAGAGGCCCCGCCCCGTTCAGGGAAGAGATACCTAGGTTCAGGAAGGGATATCTGGGCTTTCCCAACTGTCTTGGGCTCTGTCCTCACCTGAGGTGCAGCAAGTAGCAGAGGAGGCGGTGGGTGGGGCTAGCATTTCCCTCCTCACCCACAGGCACCAAAAAGAGGCGATGGCGCAGGAAGGTTATGTGGGCAGCAGGCATGTCCGAGAAGTCAAAGGTCACGAGGAACATCTTCACCACAGTCTGGTTGGGGTTAAATAAGGTCTGGGGGCAGGACAGGACAGGCAAGGTTGATAGAGTCTATGGGCTATTTTCCTCTCTCCCCCCTTTCATCCTTTTAGGGCAAACTCACCACTTGGATGGTGCCCACCTTGGGCACACTGTAACCCTTCCTCCCCAGGGGGTTCAGGTCCACGACGCCCTGGGAAGGCCATGGAGCCATCAGCCAAGGTAGGGACTGGGAACCCTGACTCTTCAGCCGTCTTCACAATCTCTCACTCTGGGACTTGCCCCCCTGCCCCACACCAGAGTTCTTCCCACCTGGCCCTGACTCTTCTAGATGAAGAGCACCTGAGGAATATAAATATCTCTTGCCTCAATCCCTCATCATCCTGACGCAATGACTTTGAGTTGGAATCAGATCATACCAGGAAGGGGGTCGGGGCATTTTGTTCAGAAACATCAAAGAAGGTGACAGTGACAGGCAGCGTGACATGTTGGGGGCAGTAGGATCCACTAGCTCCAATCTCTGCTGTGAAGCCCTCAATGTGGCCAGATGGTGCAAAGCATCCTCGCAGCAATGATTCCTGGGGTTGTGGTGGGGAAAACATTATGAGAAAGATACCAGTTCTGTGGCTCATCCATCCATCCAAGCCACATTCCACCACCCCATTCCCCCCAGGATCCCCAATCAGGGTGCCTAAGGGGAACTACCTCAAAGTTGCCCAGCAGGGTACGGCTGACAGCGGGGGTAGGAATGGGGGAGGCACTGGGGGGGCTCAGCAGGCCTGGCCCCTTCCGGAGGCTTCGAAGGGAGTTCCTGGTAGGGGAGGGGATGCACAGTGAGTTGGCGTGAAGTATTCTGGGATGACTGCTCATGTTGTAGGTCCCACCCTTTGTCATTACCTAGGACTCCTACCCTGGGGCCCCCTATCCTGGGGTTGGAGAGGATTAGACTTCTCTCTCCATTCTCAGGGATAGGGCAGAGGGAGAAGCTGCTCACTTACAGTTTCAGGTTACGGGCACCTTTCAGCCTCCGTCCCATAGGACTGCAGTCTGTTGGGTCCTGTGGAGAGCAGAATGAGGATGGATGGAAGACAGGTGTGTTATGGGGCAGGAGGGTCATCACAAGCTCTCATAGGAACAACCCTTTCCAAGGTCTCCACCTTCACCCATTCAGATATCCATTTGAGAGGAGATGACCTCCTCTCCTGGCTTACCAGCACAGGCTCCTTGGGCCCGGGCAGCAGGTGGCTCCAGAAGGGTGTGGCTTTGGCATCAGAACTGTTGGCAGCAGGAGGGTGGCCCAGGGTTCCCCGGCGCCTCCGAGGGGCTGGCCCCTCATCCTCAGAGATGACATCTGGGGTTTCTCCAGCAGGAAGCAGCCTTCGCTTGGTAGGGCAGGGTCCTGGAGGTCCAGGGCCAGGGGGTGTGTGCTCGGGGCTATGCCCATTGGCAGTGCCAGGGGACTCCCTAGGCCAGGGGCTGCTCCCGTTGCCCACCCCAGCCACTGGGCTTTTACTCCCTATTTGTGCAAGACTGTGCAAATCAGTGTCAAGTGTGTGCAGCTGGCCTGGAGGGACTGGCCCTGGGGATTCCCCCAGACACCCCTGTCCCCCTGGATCTGGGGAAGCCCAGTCTCTGGTGTGCAAAGTATTGCAGGAAGCATTTGATGGGGGCCAAAGGGGTCTCTGGGCCCCTGAAGTCCAAGGTGAAGTGGAGCTACCTTTCTGTTCCACAACACAGAGGCCACGATGGGAGAAATGCTGGCTGGCCACACCCAGTCCCAGCCCCAGTCCCTCAGGGCCCAATAGCCCCACAGTAGATGGCTCTTCAGGGGGTATTCCCTCTCTGGCCCCCAGCCCAGGGCCTCTCTTCAGCTCCCGGGGACCCTCAGTGGGTGGGGCTGGCCGCTTCAGGGCCCTATGAGGCTCAGAGGCACCAGCTGGAGGGGAAAAGATGGATACCTGGTAGACCCCGGGGGATGTCGCCCCTCCTGCTGGGCTGTAGCCCATGAGCAGGCCACCCTGGAGGGCCCCCTGCCTGGCTGGAGGCTGCGAAGGGCCAGCCTCTGGCTCTGAGGATGGAGACAGCTCCGCCTGCACGTGGCGCATGAAGCCCCCCTTGGATCAGGGGGGGCCCCCCACACGGCCTTTATACTGGGCCTGGGCTGGGGGGCCTGGGGACATCTGTACAAGAGAAGAGAAGTAAAAATGGTCAGGGGAATCAGTAAGTCTTCTCCCTCCCAGCTGAATTCTAGGTCCCCCTCCCCACATTCCCCGGCCAGAAGAGGTAACCTTGAGAGGTTCCTGGGGGTAGAGATGTCCTAATCTCCAGGTGGATTAATGGAATATAGAGGCTACTGCCAGAACTCCTAAGGGAGGGGTGACATCTTTAGCTCAGATTTCTCACTGGACCTGCTCATTCCTTCCTCCTTCCGGGTACTCACCCCGATGAAGAGGCCTCAAGCCAAGCTGTATGGTTCCTCTTCCTGACTGATGCTTTGCTCCCCTAGCTTGCAGTCTGGTCCATGCCCGCTGCACTGGCAAGGTGACTGCCACCATTCCGTGCAGCTCCTAGGCTCAGAAGGACCCTGAGAAGAGAAGGAAAGACATGAAGCCAGGATCCCTGGAGACATTGGAACCCAATTGGGATCCCTAGAGCCCAATGAGGGGCTAATAGAGTACATTTGGGACATTCTCCTCCCATGTGAAGAACTCTAAAGTAGAGGGGGCAGGCTTGGAATCTAGGGCCCAGATGGGAATGTTAGACTACCTATGGATTCAGAGAGGCAGGTCTTGGTTCAAGGTAATAAGGATGTGAGAAGTGAGTTGTGGCAGGATGACCACTCATCAGGTTCACCATCTTGGGTGCTCCTGTCCTGGCTGGGAGGGGAAATGAAATATCCCAAGATCCAAGAGACCGCACCCAGCTAAGAGGTAGCCAGGGCAAGAATTCAGCTCTCTAACTCAAGGTCACTGAGTAGCACAACTCTTTCCCACCTGTCCATCTCTAAAAGGACAAGTACCACCCCAGAGCACTAAGGGCAGAGGTCTTGAAGACACACAACACTCTTCAGAGGCACAAACCTCAGGCCAGCTCAAAGTGGGACCCTCAGCCTTGAATTCCCAATCATCCCCAGCAATCTGTCCCTTTAACAGGAGGCAACAAATCCAAGCAAAACAAGTTTGGGGGGAGGAGACATTGCCAGAAGGCATGTTCCAGGGCCTGCCCCCAGGCTCTGCAAACTAGAGATAAGGCAGCAGCAGCTACAAGCAACTAGGAGCATCTCTCCACATCCTCCTCCAATGCTTACATTTTAACACCCAAAAACCCAAACAACTGCTTTTCTGGCAGAGTGCCAAGATGGGTTTCACTAATGAGTTCATTTAAAAAATCTATGTTAGGTAAGGGGAATGTCAAGTTGAAAGCCATCTTCTTCCAGGGGTGGAAATAGTGACCCCAGAGTCAACTTCCTCTCCTTTAGGCAGTAGCCTGTGCTGCTTGCCATCCAAGTGCCCTTGCCCCTTCAAGGAATCTGAGCTAGGCCAAATGCCATCTCCTTCAGAAAACATTCTGTGGCCACTCAGGCCCAGAAACATTTCTTTTCTCTGAGACCTCAACTATGGCAAATGTCACTTTGTTTCCTATAACCCAGTGACAGTTTTGCTTACTACTGTACTAAACTGACCATATGGTTCCTTAGAACAGGTCTGTGCCCCACTCCTCTGCCCAACTGCAAGCACAGAGGTAGGAACATAGTAGAGCTCAAAAAAGTAGAATGCAAGCCCCGAGTTTGGCAACAGTCCTTACAATGCAAAAGAAGACCCCCAAGAGGAGAGAAGAGGGTTTAATTGTACAGGGAGAATCAGCAATGACAGAGGAGGGTAGGCAAGGGAGAAGGGGAGATTTGCCTCTGGGAATTAAAAAGCACTCCTGTACCAAATTCCCATCCTTGCACCCCACATCATCCAATTTTATCAAGTTTTCATTAGAACTGGGATGCCCTATGAAAATTCAGAGTTCACATTCCCTGCAGTGGATGGGATGAATGAAAAGGGCAGAACACCAATGGGCAACATTGTCAAAGGGTACAACCTGCACTCACCTCTACCCCTCCTTTCCTCTACACATGCCATACAGATTAAAGAAGTCTTTTTCTTCAGCACCCCCAGCTTCAGGTCTTCCTCTCTGGCCTCTGGAGTCCCTGCCCTGGGGGAGCCAGTTGTTAACATGATACCCCACTTGACCCCAGAATGCTTGACATCTGCTCATTAACCCAGAGCTCACTCAGTTCCTGCTCCTTCAACAAGATGCACTAAGACTCACTCTCCTGCCACCTAGCCAATCTGGCTTTAGACCACAGTTTCAAGCTGACTCATGGGGCAGGACTGCAGGGGGGTGGGGTAGGCTGAACCTCACCCTCTGTGCAGGGGGTGGGTAGCAGCTGGCGTCAAACAGCTGTGCCAGGCTGTGGCTGGCAAGGACTACAGCTCCCAACATGCCAAGGAAGCAAGGCCAGTAAAAACAACAAGTCCCAGAATACCATGGGGTCTGTATTCTCAGACACCTGCTAGGCCTGGGAGGTGGAGTGGGTGGGTATTGGAATAGGTATGAGCTCCCAGGCCTGTTCTCCCCTTCGCTTCAGAATTAAAGATACACATTTCTACTCGGATCAAGGAGGGCGACAGAAAGAATTCCTATGCATGTGCGTTCCACCCTCATTCTGTTCAGAGAGAACTGATGTCAGCTGTTCTATATTTTGTCCCTACATCCACACATCCACACAAGCTGTTCCCACTGACAACCATCGTGGGTAGGAGGGTCAACCTCTGCTCTCTCATCGACCCCTTGGTCCCTAGATTAGAGCTCTCTACCCTCAGTGGAGAGGGAACAAACCTCAGCACCCCTCCCCCCAAAAAACCCGGCAGACTCACCCTGGCTCCGGGACTTCTTGCTCTGGACGTCCCCACCCCCTGCTCAGCCTCCCAGGTCCCTTCTCACCCCTCCCGACAGCCTGGAACAGGCCTTGTTCCCTACTGAGGCTTTAGAGGTTTGCTCTTTCCTCCCAGCACACACTCACCCCGCTCCCAAACTGGCTCCGCCGCGGCGGCCGCTGCTCCGGGCCTCCGTCCCGTCCCAGTCCCTCCCCTCGGGTCCCGGGTCCTCCCCGCCAATGGGCTCCCAACCCAGACAAAGGGTGGCTCGGGCTGAGCCCTGCTCTGCTAGGCTCTTCTTTGCTCAGTTTCGTGTGCAACACCATTGGGCCCGGGCGCCCGCAGCCCCCAGCCGCTGCCGAGCCCCTCCCCGCGACGGTCCCTCCCCGGGGCCGCCCCGGCTCCGCGCGGCCGACTCCGCTGCCCCTCTGACTCACAGGCCATTTCCTACCAGCTGATGGGGCCGCCCGCCCCGCCCAGAGCCCCAACACCCCAGCCGCAGCGGCCGATACCGCCACGCCCCCTCCTTCAGACCACGCCTTCTCTGAGCAGCGGCCATGCTCATTGGTCCATAGGAGGCCAGCCTCCCGGCGACCTCAAGGGTGGGACACGCCCCCTTCAAAATGACGCACTCCCATTGGTCTGCATGGGGGCAGACCTACACGGGGTCTCCCCGCCCGCCTCCTTAACCCCTCACTTGCCAGGAGTCCAAAGCAATTTTCTGCCCTGCCATTTAACCCTTTCAAGGGCGTGGACCGCCCATCTCTCACCCCCGCCCTTCCTCTTCCAGGAAGGTATATAGGAAGCACTAAGGCTTTCATAGACAGTTTTACAGCCTCCAAAGTTAGCCTGATCTTCCCACACCAAACCCCAAATTTGCACAATCCCATTCCTCTCTCCCCACCTTCCAAATCAGATAACTATTGAAGCCCGGGAGGCTAATGGAAGCTAGATCAATGTAAAAGGGCTGAAGTGGGACTCTATCTCCTTCCATTAGGAGAAATGACATTCTTTCTTCTATTACACCATATTGATGTTCTTTTGCCTTTGTTAGAGGGAGTCCAAGGTTTCCTGAGATAGGGATACATTTTCATTCGGGGTCTCAGATATCATTCTCGAAGTCTCTGAGCTCAGGTTGCCTCACCCGTCTGCCTGCACTCTTTCTACTCAGGGTTTTTTGCCCAGAATGGGGGAAATGTACCCAACTCTTGCAATGGAGCTCACCTCATGACTCACAGCTCCTTCGTAACTTCCCACTGTACCCCTGAGTCACCAGGTCCTAGGCCCAGCCCAAACTCAAGTCAAATTAAATGGCACAGAAAGCATCCCTAACTTCTATTCTCCTGTCCCTTAAATGACTAGCATGGAAATGTCTGCAAGGCCTGGGCATTCAAAGACACTTTTCAGAAGGAGAAGCCTAAGAAAATAGCTCTCCTATTTTGCCCTCTGCTAACTGGAGAGTTTGGAAGAGGCTTTTCTCCAGTCTTCCACAAACACCAGAACCAAAAGAGGGAAACAAACCAAGGATCTGACAATGGCATCAACCAGGGCAGGCTCCCTAAACTGTCCCTCCAGAAGTCCCTTTTCTACAACTCAGAGCCTGTGGCGTGGGCTGTGAGGGTCTTGGAGGGTCCGAGGTTGTCAGTGGACAGGAAGAAGATGCTCCCCACCCCCCCCACTTCCTCCTTGTGTGCTAGGCCTAGAAGGGACAAATGAAAAACAGTTCCTCTAGGTTCCTCTCCCCTCACTCCTGAGATCAGGGGAAAAAAAACCCTGGAAGAGAACCTAGGTGTCTCAGACTGACTTCTTCCTTACTAGTTGCCCAACGCTGAGAAGCAGGATTAAGGAAAATTTCAACCTTTTCAAACTTTTGTTCAGGGAACCAATGAAAGACTTGCCTTAGTAAAAGCTTACTGGGAAGAAAGGTAGACACAGTATACTGTAGGTAGGAAATAATCCCTTGGTGATTCCACCCTGTTCTATTTTATTACCACTACCATAGGCCCAGGATTTAGTTACCTATAAAGGTCAGGGGGCAATAGTTCAGGTAGAAGGATCAAAGATGCCCCAGCAGTATGACTTGGGAAAGCAGCATGGCACAATCAAGAGGTCTTCAATAGCTACCTTAGGCCCATAACCTGATTATTTTTTCATGGCAGTTATCATCAGCTGACATACTGCATGTACACAGACACACATTTCTTTCTTCCCTTATTAGAATGGAAGCTCTATGAGAGTAACAGCATTTTGTCTGTGTTATTCATGCCAGTATTTCCAGAGTCAGCTTTAGTGCCTGGCACATAAAAGTGCTTAATAATGAAAGAAACAAGGGGCTCTAGGCTAAGTGAATAGGTAATTAGGAGACCTGGTTCCTAACTCCTCTTCTTTCACTGTTGGTCCTTGGTAAAATTAGTATATCTGGCCCTACGTTTCCAAAATCTGTAAAATGATAAGATGTGTATAAATGATGACCACTAAGGGACTCTACAACTCTGGCCTTATATGGCTATAATTCCAATGGCTGTTGTTCAATTTCATGCATTTCCAGAGGATGGCCCCAAGTATTTGAATGCCCTACTGCTTATACAGAAGAGACAGGCTGTATAATTCCAGCCACAGCACAGCAAACTGTGCTCTTTCTCTCCCCGCCCCACCTACTCACACAAAACGCCCCAGTGCTAAGGAGGCTGGAGTGAGTCTGCCCTAGGCCCGCCCTCTAGGAGACACAGTCTGGGAAGCAGTGTTGCCATAGCAATCAGCTCCTCCTCAAAAGGCTTCAGCCTGCCCTCCTTTATACCCCACCCAACCCCATGGCTTTGTCTGGCTTCAGCTCTCCCCCCAACCCCCCCTCTCCCCCCCCCCCCAGCCAGTTCTCAGCTACTGGGTGGCTACTTGTGTGAGAAGGCTGGCTTGGGGCCCCTTTCAGCAACACTGTCACACTCATTCAGCCACTGTGTGGAAGACAGGCCTTTCCCACCCTCTCCCAGCCAGGCCAGGGGCAAAAAGAAGTCAGGCATTACATCAAGTGCCCTCAGGGAACCAGAGGAACACTCAAGAGAACTAGGCCCTAGTCTCACATGTGACAGTCAACTTTCGAGCCAGGAGTGGGGGAAGTCACACTCTCTTCCTCCCCCAGCTTAGGGTCCTGGGTTCAGCCTCCAGTAGTAACCTGCTTCCCCAAAACACAGGTCCAAGACCCTCAATACTCTTCACCACTTTCTTCCTCTCAGAGACCAGAAATTTTGAGGGCCTAGGGTTCCAGACCCAGGCAAGAGGCAAATGGTAAAAATGTGGCTAAGTCATTTGGGGGTCTTGTTGGGGGAGACCTTGGTGGTAGTAGTGGAAGTGGGGTCTAGACCTTGCTGCTGGAGACCAGGGTCTCTGGCCACTGAGTACAAAGTCCCAGGCAGGGCAAAGCTCTTAGGAGAGCAAGGACCAGGCCAGGCCCCAGGGCGAGGAAGGAAGTGGGAAATGAGCACACCCAGAGCAAAAGGGCAGGGCAAAGTGGGGGTGGGGGTGTGGTGGGGAAGACTGAGCCTAAGGCAGGCTTCTGGAAAGAGTGGGGACCAGAGGGGGTGGGGTGGGGCTGACAGGAATAGAGTTGGGAAAAGGTCCCAGGCACACCCACTAGGGAAAGAGACCCTAGTTTCAACTAGACAGGTCCAGAACAGACTGAGGTGGCAAGCGGGGCCTGGCTTTTCTCTAAGAGTCCGCAGGCAAAAGGTGGAGTGCAGAGCTAAGGAGCCACCAGCGTACAGACTGGTTTCTTCATCCCATTAATTCCATCTTGGAGTTCCCACATGTCCCCAAACTATTACTTTCTCAAAGCACCAGAGGCTCTACCCCTTCACTTGGAACCTTCAACCCTTTCCCCTCACACAGTGTCCACAGCCCCATCTCCTCACAGAGTGTCCCTTCCTCCACATAACCCCTCCGTTCCTCCCACACACTTGACCACCAGTCTTTCTCCATCACATAGCACACCCCTCCCCACAAAGCGCATCCAGATCCCCTCTCCCTCCGGTTTAGCCATCAACTCCACTTCAGACAGCTAGTCCGTTCCCTCACCTTGTACCTCCCACCCCCCAAAAGCACTCCCGCCTTTCGCCCACAGGGCCCCAGGAGAGAGCACCTCCTTGCCCACACTTTGAGCCCCCAACTTCTCCCCTAACTCCGTGTCCTTTCTTTCCCACCCCCACCCCCATCTCCAGGGGTCTCCAGATCCTCTCCTTCCCTAACGGTGCCCCCATCTCTTCGTATCTGACAAGCGCGCCCCCGTCCTTTTCCCTTCTTCCACGCACACCCCTACCCACACCTGTAGTTCCGTGGGTCCCGTGGCACCTGAGAAGGTAGTGGATTGGGGCAATTATTGAGCAGCCTTAGCCGCAGCCTCGGCCTGCAAACCTCGCCCCTCAGGTCCGGGCCCCGCCCCGCGCCGCCCGGGCCCACCCTCTCCCTGGTCCCGCCTCCCCCTACCCCAGGATAGTCCCCTTTCCTTGTTTCTTTAATTCTTCGGGTTCCTCCCCTGAAACCTAGGTACCGCCCTAGTTTGCCCCGCCCCCCTCACGTCTCCTTGCATTGCCCCAGGATCCTCGGCCGGCCTCTGGCCCCGCCCCCTCCCCGCCCCCTCCGGGTCTGTCCGCCTTTCACCAGGACCCACCCCCTCGGATTCCAGCAGGACTGAACCGGCTCCCTGCATGCTACCACCACAAGCTCCTTTCCAGCCCAGAGCCTCTCCTTCCCCGGCCCCTTCTCCGGCTCGCCTCACCCGGGCGCAAACGCTCTAGCCGGGATCCACTGGCTCTGACTGGCGGCTGGCGGCGGAGACAAAGTGATGGCTGCAAGCCGCCTGAGGTCCCACCCCGGCCAAGTGCGGCTTCTGTGATGACAGGTCTAGAGGGGCGGGGCCTCAGCCGGCCGGCCACAAACTCAAGCGGACCGGATCCTGGCGGAGCCTCGGCAGGGGCCAAAGCACTAACCTGAGAGCTCCGAGGCCTGGCTGGGGCTCTCCCGACGTTTACGGGCTGGAACTTGAGCCTCTTTGTGGGGACGTCTGGGTTAGGGCCCTCATTTGCCCTAATGGAGGAGGTTTGCAAGGTAGTGTAAGGAGTCTTGGGGGCCTGTGAAAATGGGGCATCTTGGAGGTGGGGGTCTCTGGTTTGTGAAGTTGATCGGTGTTTTCCTGCTGCACTGTGTGGGCCGGTTTGGGTTCTGGGAGACAGGCAGTAGGAATCAGTTCTATACCTGTTGAGATGGGGCATCAAGGAGGTCTGCGAATTTTACGAGCCTGTGTTAATACCGGGTTTGGAGGGCCTGCAGTCGTCGGAGAAAATTAGGGCGTTGGCCTTGAACAGGTGTCGAATGAATCTGTTCAGTTATATATGTGACAACATGTTGTGTAATTTAATTAGCGCTTTACTCCTCTCAACCTCCCGAGTTGTAGCAGGACAGGTCAACTCTTCTTACTTACCCGCAGATGGCAGCAAAGGACCTTTGTAGAACTGAATAAGGCTGGGTTCAGGGCCAATTTCTGGCCTCTCCGAGGAGAGTAAGGCAGCAAGCTGAAAGTAACCAAGGTCTCTAAATTTCAGATTCATTAGGTCTCTGTGACTTTCTGTGAGTAATTTACTTAAACTGGTCTTCTGAACACCAGTGCTGTGCCAGGCACAAAAATGAAAGAAAGAGCACTCTTTCTGCCCAGTCTCTACATAATCTCTACAATCTATATATACAATGCCTATATAATCTATACATTCTATATGTGCAATATTTGTCTATACAATTTATATAATCCTAGAAAGAGTACCGTTGGAATGGTATTGTGTATTGGAAGAAGCATAGGATTTGACGTCTTCTGGGTTGGTCTTCAAATTTGGGCATTTAGTAACCATATCAATCAGTGTAATGTGCTGGTTTGAAAGGATTATGTGCCCCAGAAAAGCCGTGTTTTAATCCTGATTCATCTCGTGGAAGCAACCATTTCTTTTTCTTTCTTTTTTTTTTTTTTATTAATTAACGGAAAAAAAAAAGAAATTAACCCAACATTTAGAAATCATACCATTCTACATATGCAATCTGTAATTCTTAACATCATCACATAGTTGCATGATCATCGTTTCTTAGTACATTTGCATCGGTTTAGAAGAACTAGCAACACAACCGAAAAAGATATAGAATGTTAATATAGAGAAAAGAAATAAAAGTAATAATAATAATAAAAAAACAACAAAAAAACAAACAAAAAAACAAAAAAAACAAACAAACAAAAACAAAAAAACAAACAAACAAAACCTATAGCTCAGATGCAGCTTCATTCAGTGTTTGAACATGATTACTTTACAATTAGGTATTATTGTGCTGTCCATTTTTGAGTTTTTGTATCTAGTCCTGTTGCACAGTCTGCATCTCTTCAGCTCCAATTACCCATTATCTTACCCTGTTTCTAATCCTGCTGGACTCTGTTACCAATGACATATTCCAAGTTTATTCTCGAATGTCGGTTCACATCAGTGGGACCATACAGTATTTGTCTTTTAGTTTTTGGCTAGACTCACTCAGCATAATGTTCTCTAGGTCCATCCATGTTATTACATGCTTCATAAGTTTATCCTGTCTTAAAGCTGCATAATATTCCATCGTATGTATATACCACAGTTGATTTAGCCACTGGTCTGTTGATGGACATTTTGGCTGTTTCCATCTTTTTGCAATTGTAAATAATGCTGCTATAAACCTTGGTGTGCAAATGTCCATTTGTGTCTTTGCCCTTAAGTCCTTTGAGTAGATTCCCAGCAATGGTATTGCTGGGTCGTATGGCAATTCTATATTCAGCTTTTTGAGGAACCGCCAAACTGCCTTCCACAGTGGTTGCACCATTTGACATTCCCACCAACAGTGGATAAGTGTGCCTCTTTCTCTGCATCCTCTCCAGCACTTGTCATTTTCTGTTTTGTTGATAATGGCCATTCTGGTGGGTGTGAGATGATATCTCATTGTGGTTTTGATTTGCATTTCTCTAATGGCCAGGGACATTGAGCATCTCTTCATGTGCCTTTTGGCCATTTGTATTTCCTCTTCTAGTAGGTGTCTGTTCAAGTCTTTTTCCCATTTTGTAATTGGGTTGGCTGTCTTTTTGTTGTTGAGTTGGACAATCTCTTTATAAATTCTGGATACTAGACCTTTATCTGATATGTCATTTCCAAATATTATCTCCCATTGTGTAGGCTGTCTTTCTACTTTCTTGATGAAGTTCTTTGATGCACAAAAGTGTTTAATTTTGAGGAGCTCCCATTTATTTATTTCCTTCTTCAGTGCTCTTGCTTTAGGTTTAAGGTCCATAAAACCACCTCCAATTGTGAGTTTAGTAAGATATCTCCCTACATTTTCCTCTAACTGTTTTATGGTCTCAGACCTAATGTTTAGATCTTTGATCCATTTTGAATTAACTTTTGTATAGGGTGTGAGATATGGGTCTTCTTTCATTCTTTTGCATATGGATATCCAGTTCTCTAGGCACCATTTATTGAAGAGACTGTTCTGTCCCAGGTGAGTTGGCTTGACTGCCTTATCAAAGATCAAATGTCCATAGATGAGAGGGTCTATATCTGAGCACTCTATTCGATTCCATTGGTCGATATATCTATCTTAATGCCAATACCATGCTGTTTTGACCACTGTGGCTTCATAATATGCCTTAAAGTTCGGCAGCGCGAGACCTCCAGTTTCGTTTTTTGCCCTCAAGATGTTTTTTGCAATTCGGGGCACCCTGCCCTTCCAGATAAATTTGCCTATTGGTTTTTCTATTTCTGAAAAATAAGTTGTTGGGATTTTGATTGGTATTGCATTGAATCTGTAGATCAATTTAGGTAGGATTGACATCTTAACTATATTTAGTCTTCCAATCCATGAACACGGTATGCCCTTCCATCTATTTATATCTTCTGTGATTTCTTTTAGCAGTTTTTTTTAGTTTTCTTTATATAGGTTTTTTGTCTCTTTAGTTAAATTTATTCCTAGGTATTTTATTCTTTTAGTTGCAATTGTAAATGGGATTCGTTTCTTGATTCCCCCCTCAGCTTGTTCATTACTAGTGTATAGAAATGCTACAGATATTTGAATGTTGATCTTGTAACCTGCTACTTTGCTGTACTCATTTATTAGCTCTAGTAGTTTTGTTGTGGATTTTTCCGGGTTTTCGACGTATAGTATCATATCGTCTGCAAACAGTGATAGTTTTACTTCTTCCTTTCCAATTTTGATGCCTTGTATTTCTTTTTCTTGTCTACTTGCTCTGGCTAGAACCTCCAACACAAAGTTGAATAATAGTGGTGATAGTGGACATCCTTGTCTTGTTCCTGATCTTAGGGGGAAAGTTTTCAATTTTTCCCCATTGAGGATGATATTAGCTGTGGGTTTTTCATATATTCCCTCTATCATTTTAAGGAAGTTCCCTTGTATTCCTATCTTTTGAAGTGTTTTCAACAGGAAAGGATGTTGAATCTTGTCAAATGCCTTCTCTGCATCAATTGAGATGATCATGTGATTTTTCTGCTTTGATTTGTTGATATGGGTGTATGACATTAATTGATTTTCTTATGTTGAACCATGCTTGCATACCTGGGATGAATCCTACTTGGTCATGATGTATAATTCTTTTAATGTGTTGTTGGATACGATTTGCTAGAATTTTATTGAGGATTTTTGCATCTATATTCATTAGAGAGAATGGTCTGTAGTTTTCTTTTTTGTGTAATATCTTTGCCTGGTTTTGGTATGAGGGTGATGTTGGCTTCGTAAAATGAATTAGGTAGTTTTACCTCCACTTCGATTTTTTTGAAGAGTTTGAGGAGAATTGGTACTAATTCTTTCTGGAATGTTTGATAGAATTCACATGTGAAGCCGTCTGGTCCTGGACTTTTCTTTTTAGGAAGCTTTTGAATGACTAATTCAATTTCTTTACTTGTGATTGGTTTGTTGAGGTCATCTATTTCTTCTCGAGTCAAAGTTGGTTGTTCATGTCTTTCCAGGAACCCGTCCATTTCATCTAAATTGTTGTATTTATTAGTGTAAAGTTGTTCATAGTATCCTGTTATTACCTCCTTTATTTCTGTGAGGTCAGTAGTTATGTCTCCTCTTCCATTTCTGATCTTATTTATTTGCATCCTCTCTCTTCTTCTTTTTGCCAATCTTGCTAAGGGCCCATCAATCTTATTGATTTTCTCATAGAACCAACTTCTGGTCTTATTGATTTTCTCTATTGTTTTCATGTTTTCAATTTCATTTATTTCTGCTTTGATCTTTGTTATTTCTTTCCTTTTGCTTGCTTTGGGATTAGTTTGCTGTTCTTTCCCCACTTCTTCCAAGTGGACAGTTAATTCCTGAATTTTTGCCTTTTCTTCTTTTCTGATATAGGCATTTAGGGCAATAAATTTCCCTCTTAGCACTGCCTTTGCTGCGTCCCATAAGTTTTGATATGTTGTGTTTTCATTTTCATTCGCCTCTAGGTATTTACTAATTTCTCTTGCAATTTCTTCTTTGACCCACTCGTTGTTTAGGAGTGTGTTGTTGAGCTTCCACGTATTTGTGGATTTTCTGGCACTCTGCCTATTATTGATTTCCAACTTCATTCCTTTATGATCCGAGAAAGTGTTGTGTATGATTTCAATCTTTTTAAATTTGTTAAGACTTGCTTTGTGACCCAGCATATGGTCTATCTTTGATAATGATCCATGAGCACTTGAGAAAAAGGTGTATCCTGCTGTTGTGGGATGTAATGTCCTATAAATGTCTGTTAAGTCTAGCTCATTTATAGTAATATTCAGGTTCTCTATTTCTTTATTGATCCTCTGTCTAGATGTTCTGTCCATTGATGAGAGTGGTGAATTGAAGTCTCCAACTATTATGGTATATGTGTCTATTTCCCTTTTCAGTGTTTGCAGTGTATTCCTCACGTATTTTGAGGCATTCTGGTTCGGTGCGTAAATATTTATGATTGTTATGTCTTCTTGTTTAATTGTTCCTTTTATTAGTACATAGTGTCCTTCTTTGTCTCTTTTAACTGTTTTACATTTGAAGTCTAATTTGTTGGATATTAGTATAGCCACTCCTGCTCTTTTCTGGTTGTTATTTGCATGAAATATCTTTTCCCAACCTTTCACATTCAACCTATGTTTATCTTTGGGTCGAAGATGTGTTTCCTGTAGACAGCATATAGAAGGATCCTGTTTTTTAATCCATTCTGCCAGTCTATGTCTTTTGATTGGGGAATTCAGTCCATTAACATTTAGTGTTATTACTGTTTGGATAACATTTTCCTCTACCATTTTGCCTTTTGTATTATATATATCATATCTGACTTTCCTTCTTTCTACACTCTTCTCCATACCTCTCTCTTCCGTCTTTTTGTATCTGACTCTAGTGCTCCCTTTAGTATTTCTTGCAGAGCTGGTCTCTTGGTCACAAATTCTCTCAGTGACTTTTTGTCTGAGAATGTTTTAATTTCTCCCTCATTTTTGAAGGATAATTTTGCTGGATATAGGAGTCTTGGTTGGCAGTTTTTCTCTTTTAGTAAATTAAATATATCATCCCACTGTCTTCTAGCCTCCATGGTTTCTGCTGAGAAATCTACACATAGTCTTATTGGGTTTCCCTTGGTTGTGATGGATTGTTTTTCTCTTGCTGCTTTCAAGATTCTCTCTTTCTCTTTGACCTCTGACATTCTAACTAGTAAGTGTCTTGGAGAATGCCTATTTGGGTCTAATCTCTTTGGGGTGCACTGCACTTCTTGGATCTGTAATTTTAGGTCTTTCATAAGAGTTGGGAAGTTTTCAGTGATAATTTCTTCCATTAGTTTTTCCCCTCCTTTTCCCTTCTCTTCTCCTTCTGGGACACCCACAACACACATATTTGTGCGGTTCATATTGTCCTTGAGTTCCCTGATACCCTGTTCAAAATTTTCCATTCTTTTCCCGATAGTTTCTGTTTCTTTTTGGAATTCAGATGTTCCATCCTCCAAATCACTAATTCTATCTTCTGTCTCTTTAAATCTCTCATTGTAGGTATCCATTGTTTTTTCCATCTTTTCTACTTTGTCCTTCACTTCCATAAGCTCTGTGATTTGTTTTTTCAGTTTTTCTATTTCTTCTTTTTGTTCAGCCCATGTCTTCTTCATGTCCTCCCTCAATTTATCGATTTCGTTTTTGAAGAGGTTTTCCATTTCTGTTCGTATATTCAGCATTATTTGTCTCAGTTCCTGTATCTCATTTGAACTATTGGTTTGTTCCTTTGACTGGGCCATATTTTCAATTTTCTGAGCGTGATCCGTTATCTTCTGCTGGTCTCTGGGCATTTAGTCAGATTTCCCTGGGTGCTGGACCCAACAATTTGGAAGATTTTTCTGTGAAATCTCTGGGATCTGTTTTTCTTATCCTGCCCAGTAGGTGGCGCTCGTGGCACACGTTTGTCTACGGGTTCCACCAGTAAAAGCTGCTGTGGGTCCTTTAACTTTGGAAAACTCTCGTCGTGGGGGAGGTTCGGCAGCGGAAGTGGCTTGGAAGAGTGCCAGCCGGCCCAGGTGTCCGAACGCAGGGAGGGTCGCCGGCCGCCGCAGCCCGAGGGGACCGCCTGCCCAATTCTGCCATCTGGCCTGGGAAGGAGGAAGGGAGGGACTCCGGCCGCTTGACGTCCCACCCGGGAAAGCCCGCGCCCCTTGGCGATCTCACCGGAGCTGGTTCTCCCGGACAGTCAGCCGTTCCAGGATGGGGTACGCCGTCCCTTTGATCTGCGTCGTGGCTCCGGGAGCTGCTCTGTATCGTCTCCACTCCCCCAGTAGCTGTTCTGGAGGAGGAAAGGTGAGGGTGGCAAGGCTGTTGAGGCCGGTGGCGGAGGAGCCAGTGAAGGCGGAAGAGGGCACGGTGGTGGTTTGAGAGCCGCCGGAGCAGGAGGAGAAAGGGAAGGATAAGATGGCGGATGGAGCGCCACCAGAGCAGAAGGGGGAAGAGGGAGAGGAGGGCAGGCGGGCTGGCTGGCTTGGCGTGAGCGCCGCGCCGGGCCGGCGGACAAAGAGGGAGAGGAGGGCGGGCGGGCTGCAACCATTTCTTTTAATCCCTACTCAGTACCGTAGGTTGGAAACTGGTTTAGATTATCTTCACAGAGATGTGACTCACCCAATTGTGGGTGCTTAGAGGGACATGTGACCCCATCCATTCCACATGGGTCTTGATTAGTTTACTGGAATCCTTTTAAAGAGGGAAGAATTTTTGGAAAACACTTCAGAGCCACGAAACCCACAAGAGCCAGGAGAGAGCCATGAGATCCACCAGAACTGGTGCAGCCAGAGGCCTTCAGAGATGAAGAAGGGAAACACCCCTGGGGGAGCTTCATGAAACCAGAATCCTGGACAGAAAGCTGGCAGATGTCACCATGTTTGCCATGTCTTTTTCCAGTTGAGAGAGAAACCCTGAACTTCATCAGCCTTTCTTGAGTGGGGATAATCTCTTGTTGATGCCTTAATTTGGACATTTTTATAGATATGCTTTAATTGAGACATTTTCATGGCCACAAAACTGTAAACTTGCATCTTAATAAATTCCCCCTTTTAAAAACCGTTCCATTTTTGGTATATTGCATTCCAGCAGCTAGCAAACTAGAACAGGTAAGTTACTTGCTTTTTAATAAAATAAACTTATAAGTATAGAACAATTTTAGATTTGCAGAAGAACTGGGAAGATAGTACAGAGAGTTCCCATTTACCCCAAACCCGGTTTCCTCTATTAATATTATTTATTTATTTTGGCATGGGCAGGCTCCAGGGATTGAACCCGGGCCTCTGGCATGGTGGGCGAGAATCCTCTATTATTAATAGTATATTAATGTTATATTAATTGTAAACAATTTGTGCCCCAATATAATGGTTGTAAACAATTAATGACCCAATATTGATACATTACTATTAACTAAAGTCCATACTTCATTCAGGTTTCTTTAGTGGTTAACTCATGTCCTTTTTCTTTTCCAGGATCCCATCCAGGATAATACGTTACCTTTAGTCTGCATGAATCCTTAGCTCCTTCCTCTTGCCTGTAACAGTTTATCAGACTTCCTTGTTTCTAATGACCTTGACAGTTTTGAGGAATACTGCTTGAGTATTTCATAGAATGTCCTTCAGCTGGGATTTTTCTGATATTCTTCTCATGATTAGACTGGGATTATATGTTGTGGGGAGGAAGAAAGGAAAAATAAAGTACCATTTTCATCACATACATATATCAACATGACTTAGTACTACTGATGTTAACCTTGATCACCTGGCTGGATTAATGTTTGTCAGGTTTCCCCACAGGAAAGTCATTCTGTCTGCCCCATTTCCATACTGTACTCATTGGAAGGAAATCACTATGAGCAACCCACAGTTAAGGAGCAGGGAGTTAGGTGCCACCTGCTTGAGGGCAGAGTATCTACGTAAATTATTTGGAATTCTTCTACATGGGGTAGGTTTGTCTATTCTACATTTATGTATTTGTTGCTTAACTTTTTTAAGCATTAGTTTCATTGTTTGTAAAGGGGGCTAATAAATGTACTTTAAAGAGTTGTGAAAATTAGATGAAATAATAAATGCTCTTGGTACATAGTAGGTACCCAAATTAATTTTTTTTAGAAAAAATAAATATTATATAAAGTTACAAACAATTTGTAATGAGGAGAGATTAAATCCATTAAAGTTGAATTAAAGAAAGCCTCAAGGAGGAGGAGTATTTGAACCCAGTTTTTAACAATGAGGTAGATGAATAGTAATGAGGAAGTGAATCTAAAATAGCATGGGCAAAAATGAAGAAGCAGGAAAGATAACTACAGATTCCAGAACAGTGATATTTTTTGGAGTAATGAAAATGTTCTAAAATTGATTGTGGTGATGACTGCACAACTATGTGATAATACCGTGAGCCACTGATTGTATACTTTGGATGGATTGTACGGTATATGAATATATTACAATAAAACTGGGAAAAAAAAAAGACAAAGCCCATGGTGGGGTTGAATCATGTCCCCCCACAAAAGGCATGTTCAGGTCCCAACCCCTGGTCCTGTGGATGTGGAGTCATTGTAAATAGGATCTCTTAAAGATGTCATTTCATTAAGGTATCATCTCTAGTTGAGTCAAGTCAGCCTTTGATTCAGCTTACTGGAGTCCTTTATAAAAAGAATAAAATCCAGACACAGCAAGAGAGAGAAACCATGGGGAACAGCTAGAAGCTGGAAGTCAATGAAATCCTTCAAGAAAGGAGAGTAATACACTGACATGTGAATTGTCATGTGAACAGAATGCCAGTCTTTGGGAGAAAGCATCACCTTGCTGGGCCTTGATTTTGGACTTCTCCTAGCCTCAAAACCATAAGCCAATAAATTCCCATTGTTTAAGCCAATCTGTTTTAGCATAAAGGACATTAAGATAGCCCATAAGTCATATCGTTCAAATTACAAAAGAAATTGTAATTTCTTTTAAAGCGTGATTTTCCTGATTATGAAAGTACTACAAACACTTCGCAGAAAATTTAGAAAAATCCATAGATCACAAAGAAAATAAAATTACCAAGAATTCCAACCACCTGAAGGTAATCAGTTTTAATATTTTAATTTTTTCAGCATATGTGTATATATGGTATATTCACACACAATATTGGCATTCTAGTGTACGTTTCATATTATAACCTTTTAAAAAATAAGCAGATATGGCGGGCCATGGTGGCTCAGCAGGCAGAGTTCTCGCCTGCCATGATGGAGTCCTGGGTTCAATTTTTGGTGCCTGCCCATGAGAAAAAAAAAATCAATGGATAAAAAACATTCTCTGAATCTTCTACTACTTTTAAAATTTTCTTCTGAAATATAATATGAATTATTAGTCAGTATATTAGGATTTTAGTCAGGGTTCTTCAGGGAAACTGAACTGACAGGATATACATATATGTATATTTATGTACATGAGATTTTTAAAAATAGAAATAGACTCACACATGTAGATGGGCAAGACTGAATTCTGTAGGGCAGGCTGCAAGATGGGAGCTCTGTGAAGATTTCAATGAATTTCCCAGGAGGGAATTCATCAGGAGAAGGTGGCTGGCTGAAGGAGAGATGGAAATTCTTCCTTCTGATTTTGAAATCATCAGTTCTCCTTTAAGGCCTTCAACTGATTGGATGAGACTTCAGTCATTGTTGAAGGCAATCTTAGTTGATTGTAGATGTAATCAACCATAGATGCAGTCAACGTACTGGTGATTTAAATCCACAAAATATCCTCACAGGAACAACCAGGCCAGTACTTGCTGGATCAAACAAGCAGACACCATAACCTAACCAGGTTACCTAACCATTGGGTTTTGAACTTAACCATCACAGAAAGCCATATAGAATAACACCCACATTCTTCCCATACAGTTTTATCAAATCTTAATATTTTACTATATTTGCTTCAAATTCTATTTTACAGAGATTAATATTTCATGTAACATTGAAACCCTTACATACTCCAATCTCACTCCTTCTCATCCTCCCTCTCCACCTTTTTTCCCCAGAAGTAACCACTATCCTGAATTTGATGTTTAGTTTTCCTATGCATTTAAACAATGTATTTATTGATATATATATATATATATAATTCATGCAAAAAGTACACATATCATAAAAATAGTTTGACAAATTTTCACCATGTACGTAAAGAAATAAAAAATGCCAGAACCCCAGAAGCTCTCTTGCGCTTCTCCCAGTCAATACACCCTAACCCCAAAGGTAACTAGGTAACAGCAACATAGATTGGTTTTGCCTACTTTAAAACTTTATATAAATGGAATCTGGCAATACATTTGCTTTTGCATTGGCTTTCTTTCACCCATGTTTGTGAGATTTAGTCATGTTACCATACATACTAGTAGTTTATTTTTCTTTTTCATTGCTATAAAGAATTCCACTGATGAATATACCACAACTTGTGTATTGCTTCTACTTTTGAAGATGTTTGAGTTGTTTCCAATTTTTGGCTCATCTGAATAAAGCTTTCTATGAGCATTTTTGCTTCTGTCTTTAAGTGCAAGCATACACGCACTTAATTCTATTGAATAAATAGCTAGGAGTAGAATTGCTGAGCATGTGTATGTCCAGCTTTAGTAGATATTGCCAATCTGAAGTATTTGAAACAGTTCACACAACCATAGTAATATATGAGAGCCCTTAACCCTTCATATTGTCAGACTTTTATATTTCAACTAGTCTCTGTTAGCGGCATCTCATTATGGTTTAAATTTGCATTTCCTTGGTGTCTGGTAAAATCAAGCACCTTTTAATGTTTTTTAATATCTTTTCTGTGTGTGACTTGCCTAGTCAAGTCCTTGGCCCATTTCTTTTTTTATTTGGTTGCCTCTCTTTTTCTTATCAATTACTAGGAGCTCTTAGCATATTCTGGATATGATTCCTTTGCTAGAGAAACATACGTATCTTCTCCCACTGTGTGGCTTGCATTTTTTTTTAATATATATATATTTTTATTAATTAACGGAAAAAAAGAAATTAACCCAACATTTAGAAATCATACCATTCTACATATGCAATCAGTAATTCTTAACATCATCACATAGATGCATGATCATCGTTTCTTAGTACATTTGCATCGGTTTAGAAGAACTAGCAACACAACCAAAAAAGATATAGAATGTTAATATAGAGAAAAGAAATAAAAGTAATAATAATAGTAAAACAAAAAAAAAACAACCAACAAAAGACAAAAAAAACCTATAGCTCAGATGTAGCTTCATTCAGTGTTTTAACATGATTACTTTACAATTAGGTATTATTGTGTTGTCCATTTTAGAGTTTTTGTATCTAGTCCTGCTGCACAGTCTGTATCCCTTCAGCTCCAATTACCCATTATCTTACCCTGTTTCTAACTCCTGCTGGACTCTGTTACCAATGACATATTCCAAGTTTATTCTCGAATGTCGGTTCACATCAGTGGGACCATACAGTATTTGTCTTTTAGTTTTTGGCTAGACTCACTCAGCATAATGTTCTCTAGGTCCATCCATGTTATTACATGCTTCATAAGTTTATCCTGTCTTAAAGCTGCATAATATCCCATCGTATATATATACCACAGTTTGTTTAGCCACTCATCTGTTGATGGACATTTTGGCTGTTTCCATCTCTTTGCAATTGTAAATAACGCTGCTATAAACCTTGGTGTGCAAATGTCCATTTGTGTCTTTGCCCTTAAGTCCTTTGAGTAGATTCCCAGCAATGGTATTGCTGGGTCGTATGGCAATTCTATATTCAGCTTTTTGAGGAACCGCCAAACTGCCTTCCACAGTGGTTGCACCATTTGACATTCCCACCAACAGTGGATAAGTGTGCCTCTTTCTCCGCATCCTCTCCAGCACTTGTCATTTTCTGTTTTGTTGATAATGGCCATTCTGGTGGGTGTGAGATGATATCTCATTGTGGTTTTGATTTGCATTTCTCTAATGGCCAGGGACATTGGCATCTCTTCATGTGCCTTTTGGCCATTTGTATTTCCTCTTCTGATAGGTGTCTGTTCAAGTCTTTTTCCCATTTTGTAATTGGGTTGGCTGTCTTTTATAAAGAGTTGAACAATCTCTTTATAAATTCTGGATACTAGACCTTTATCTGAAATGTCATTTCCAAATATTGTCTCCCATTGTGTAGGCTGTCTTTCTACTTTCTTGATGAAGTTCTTTGATGCACAAAAGTGTTTAATTTTGAGGAGCTCCCATTTATTTATTTCCTTCTTCAGTGCTCTTGCTTTAGGTTTAAGGTCCATAAAACCGCCTCCAATTGTAAGTTTCATAAGATATCTCCCAACATTTTCCTCTAACTGTTATATGGTCTTAGACCTAATGTTTAGATCTTTAATCCATTTTGAGTTAACTTTTGTATAGGGTGTGAGATATGGGTCCTCTTTCATTCTTTTGCATATGGATATCCAGTTCTCTAGGCACCATTTATTGAAGAGACTGTTCAGTCCCAGGTGAGTTGGCTTGACTGCCTTATCAAAGATCATATGTCCATAGATGAGAGGGTCTATATCTGAGCACTCTATTCGATTCCATTGGTCGATATATCTATCTTAATGCCAATACCATGCTGTTTTGACCACTGTGGCTTCATAATATGCCTTAAAGTTCGGCAGTGCGAGACCTCCAGCTTCGTTTTTTTTCCTCAAGATGTTTTTAGCAATTCGGGGCACCCTGCCCTTCCAGATAAATTTGCTTATTGGTTTTTCTATTTCTGAAAAATAAGTTGTTGGGATTTTGATTGGTATTGCATTGAATCTGTAGATCAATTTAGGTAGGATTGACATCTTAACTATATTTAGTCTTCCAATCCATGAACACGGTATGCCCTTCCATCTATTTATGTCTTCTGTGATTTCTTTTAGCAGTTTTTTTTAGTTTTCTTTATATAGGTTTTTTGTCTCTTTAGTTAAATTTATTCCTAGGTATTTTATTCTTTTAGTTGCAATTGTAAATGGGATTCGTTTCTTGATTTCCCCCTCCGCTTGTTCATTACTAGTGTATAGAAATGCTACAGATTTTTGAATGTTGATCTTGTAACCTGCTACTTTGCTGTACTCATTTATTAGCTCTAGTAGTTTTGTTGTGGATTTTTCCGGGTTTTCGACGTATAGTATCATATCGTCTGCAAACAGTGATAGTTTTACTTCTTCCTTTCCAATTTTGATGCCTTGTATTTCTTTTTCTTGTCTAATTGCTCTGGCTAGAACCTCCAACACAATGTTGAATAATAGTGGTGATAGTGGACATCCTTGTCTTGTTCCTGATCTTAGGGGGAAAGTTTTCAATTTTTCCCCATTGAGGATGATATTAGCTGTGGGTTTTTCATATATTCCCTCTATCATTTTAAGGAAGTTCCCTTGTATTCCTATCTTTTGAAGTGTTTTCAACAGGAAAGGATGTTGAATCTTGTCGAATGCCTTCTCTGCATCAATTGAGATGATCATGTGATTTTTCTGTTTTGATTTGTTGATATGGTGTATTACATTAATTGATTTTCTTATGGTGAACCATCCTTGCATACCTGGGATGAATCCTACTTGGTCATGATGTATAATTCTTTTAATGTGTTGTTGGATACGATTTGCTAGAATTTTATTGAGGATTTTTGCATCTATATTTATTAGAGAGATTGGTCTATAGTTTTCTTTTTTTTGTAATATCTTTGCCTGGTTTTGGTATGAGGGTGATGTTGGCTTCATAGAATGAATTAGGTAGTTTTCCCTCCACTTCAATTTTTTGGAAGAGTTTGAGCAGGGTTGGTACTAATTCTTTCTGGAATGTTTGGTAGAATTCACATGTGAAGCCGTCTGGTCCTGGACTTTTCTTTTTAGGAAGCTTTTGAATGACTAATTCAATTTCTTTACTTGTGATTGGTTTGTTGAGGTCATCTATGTCTTCTTGAGTCAAAGTTAGTTGTTCATGTCTTTCCAGGAACCCGTCCATTTCATCTAAATTGTTGTATTTATTAGTGTAAAGTTGTTCATAGTATCCTGTTATTACCTCCTTTATTTCTGTGAGGCCAGTAGTTATGTCTCCTCTTCCATTTCTGATCTTATTTATTTGCATCCTCTCTCTTCTTCTTTTTGCCAATCTTGCTAAGGGCCCATCAATCTTATTGATTTTCTCATAGAACCAACTTCTGGTCTTATTGATTTTCTCTATTGTTTTCATGTTTTCAATTTCATTTATTTCTGCTCTGATCTTTGTTATTTCTTTCCTTTTGCTTGCTTTGGGATTAGTTTGCTGTTCTTTCTCCAGTTCTTCCAAGTGGACAGTTAATTCCTGCATTTTTGCCTTTTCTTCTTTTCTGATAAAGGCATTTAGGGCAATAAATTTCCCTCTTAGCACTGCCTTTGCTGCGTCCCATAAGTTTTGATATGTTGTGTTTTCATTTTCATTCGCCTCTAGGTATTTACTAATTTCTCTTGCAATTTCTTCTTTGACCCACTCGTTGTTTAGGAGTGTGTTGTTGAGCTTCCACGTATTTGTGGATTTTCTGGCACTCTGCCTATTATTGATTTCCAACTTCATTCCTTTATGATCCGAGAAAGTGTTGTGTATGATTTCAATCTTTTTAAATTTGTTAAGACTTGCTTTGTGACCCAGCATATGGTCTATCTTTGAGAATGATCCATGAGCACTTGAGAAAAAGGTGTATCCTGCTGTTGTGGGATGTAATGTCCTATAAATGTCTGTTAAGTCTAGCTCATTTATAGTAATATTCAGGTTCTCTATTTCTTTATTGATCCTCTGTCTAGATGTTCTGTCCATTGATGAGAGTGGTGAATTGAAGTCTCCAACTATTATGGTATATGTGTCTATTTCCCTTTTCAGTGTTTGCAGTGTATTCCTCACGTATTTTGGGGCATTCTGGTTCGGTGCATAAATATTTATGATTGTTATGTCTTCTTGTTTAATTGTTCCTTTTATTAGTACATGGTGTCCTTCTTTGTCTCTTTTAACTGTTTTACATTTGAAGTCTAACTTGTTGGATATTAGTATAGCCACTCCTGCTCTTTTCTGGTTGTTATTTGCATGAAATATCTTTTCCCAACCTTTCACATTCAATCTATGTTTATCTTTGGGTCGAAGATGTGTTTCCTGTAGACAGCATATAGAAGGATCCTGTTTTTTAATCCATTCTGCCAGTCTATGTCTTTTGATTGGGGAATTCAGTCCATTAACATTTAGTGTTATTACTGTTTGGATAACATTTTCCTCTACCATTTTGCCTTTTGTATTATATATATCATATCTGACTTTCCTTCTTTCTACACTCTTCTCCATACCTCTCTCTTCTGTCTTTTTGTATCTGACTCTAGTGCTCCCTTTAGTATTTCTTGCAGAGCTGGTCTCTTGGTCACAAATTCTCTCAGTGACTTTTTGTCTGAGAATGTTTTAATTTCTCCCTCATTTTTGAAGGATAATTTTGCTGGATATAGGAGTCTTGGTTGGCAGTTTTTCTCTTTTAGTAAATTAAATATATCATCCCACTGTCTCTAGCCTCCATGGTTTCTGCTGAGAAATCTACACATAGTCTTATTGGGTTTCCCTTGGTTGTGATGGATTGTTTTTCTCTTGCTGCTTTCAAGATTCTCTCTTTCTCTTTGACCTCTGACATTCTAACTAGTAAGTGTCTTGGAGAATGCCTATTTGGGTCTAATCTCTTTGGGGTGCACTGCACTTCTTGGATCTGTAATTTTAGGTCTTTCATAAGAGTTGGGAAGTTTTCAGTGATAATTTCTTCCATTAGTTTTTCCCCTCCTTTTCCCTTCTCTTCTCCTTCTGGGACACCCACAACACACATATTTGTGCGGTTCATATTGTCCTTGAGTTCCCTGATACCCTGTTCAAAATTTTCCATTCTCTTCCCGATAGTTTCTGTTTCTTTTTGGAATTCAGATGTTCCATCCTCCAAATCACTAATTCTATCTTCTGTCTCTTTAAATCTCTCATTGTAGGTATCCATTGTTTTTTCCATCTTTTCTACTTTGTCCTTCACTTCCATAAGCTCTGTGATTTGTTTTTTCAGTTTTTCTATTTCTTCTTTTTGTTCAGCCCATGTCTTCTTCATGTCCTCCCTCAATTTATCGATTTCGTTTTTGAAGAGGTTTTCCATTTCTGTTCGTATATTCAGCATTATTTGTCTCAGTTCCTGTATCTCATTTGAACTATTGGTTTGTTCCTTTGACTGGGCCATATTTTCAATTTTCTGAGCGTGATCTGTTATCTTCTGCTGGCGTCTGGGCATTTAGTCAGATTTCCCTGGGTGCTGGACCCAACAATTTGGAAGATTTTTCTGTGAAATCTCTGGGATCTGTTTTTCTTATCTTGCCTAGTAGGTGGCGCTCGTGGCACACGTTTGTCTGCGGGTCCCACCAGTAAAAGGTGCTGTGGTTCTTTTAAGTTTGGAAAACTCTCGCCGTGGGGGAGGTTCGCCAACTGGAGCGGCTTGGAATCGTGCCCGCCAGCCCCGGGGTCCGAACGCAGGGAGGGTCGCCGGCTGCCGCAGCCCAGAACAGCGCCCATCCGAATTTCCTAGTCGGGGTGCCAAGTGTGGCGGGTGGGCACCAGCTGCGGCCCACCCAGGAGAGCGCACCGTTCCCGGGTAGTCACGTGTTTGGAAGGGCCCCCCCCCCGTCACCGTTCTCCGCGGCCTGGGGATTTCCGATCCAATTCTCTCAGTTGGTCTGGGGGGCCGTGCGTGGTGTGGACGCCAGCCGCCGCGGCTTGAGGGGACCGCCTGTCCAATTCTCCCAGCCGGCCCCGGAAGGGGGAAGGGAGGAACTCCGGCCGCTTGCCGCCCCGCCCGGTGAAGCCTGCGCCCCTTGGCGATCTCACCGGAGCGGGTTCTCTCAGCCAGTCAGCCGTTCCAGGATGGGGTACACTGTCTTTTTGATCTCTGTCGTGGCTCTGGGAGCTGTTCTGTATCGTTTCTACTCCCCTAGTAGCTGTTCTGGAGGAGGAACTAAGATCCGTGCGTCTTACTAAGCTGCCATCTTCTCCGGAAGTCTAGACTTGTTTTAACTGGGACATTTTCTCGGCCTTAGAACTGTAAACTAGCAACTCATTAAATTCCCCTTGTTAAAAGCCATTCCGTTTCTGGTATATTGCATTCCAGCAGCTAGCAAACTAGAACACCATCTATCTTTCTTTCTGATTTCATTTATGTCCCCAGCCCTCCTCCCTCTATCGATATGTGTACTTTTTGTATGCATTTTATGTATATATATATATCAATAAATACTTGTTTAAATGCATAGGAAAAATAAACATCAAATTCAGGATAGTGGTTACTTCTAGGGAAAGAAGGTGGAGAGGGAGCATGAGAAGGAATGAGATTGGAGTATGTAAGGGTTTCAATGTTACATGAAATATTAATCTCTATAAAATAGAATTTGAAGCAAATATAGTAAAATATTAAGATTTGATAAAACTGTATGGGAAGAATGTGGGTGTTATTCTGTATGGCTTTCTGTGATGGTTAGGTTCATAACTCAATGGTTAGGTAACTTGGTTAGTTTATGGTCTCTGGTTGTTTGGTCAAGCAAGTACTGGCCTAATTGTTCCTGAGAGGATATTTTGTGTTTTTAACTAAAGCAAGTCTATAGAAATATCCAGTGTAAGGCACCCAGGGAAAGATACCTTGGTCCACGAAGGTCAATGACATTCAGAATTTCTCTCTCAACTGGAAAGGCACATGGTGAATTGAACATGGCAGTGTCTGCTAGCTTTCTCTCTTGGTTTTTTGTCTCATGAAGCACTCCAGGGGGCGTTTTCCTTCTTCATCTCCAAAGGTCTCTGGTGGCGTGGTCTCTCTACATCGTGGCTCTTTTAAAAATGCTTGCTTCTTTTGAAGGACTCTGGCAAACTGTTCAATACTCACCTGGAATGGGTGGAGTCACATCTCCCTATAATCCAAGGTTAATACAGTTGGGTGAGTCATATTACTGTGGATATAATCTAACCAAGTTTTCAATGCACGAGTGCTGAATAGGGTTTAAAAGAAAAGTTGCTCCCACAAAACTGGATTTGGATTAAAACATGGCTTTTCTCGGGGTACATAATTCTTTCAAACCAGCACATGCACCAGTTAAGGTGTTTCAAAGTACGTAAGGCAAACATTGGCAAAACTGAAGGGATCAATAGACAGTGCTACAATAATAGTGGGAGGCTTCACTACACCACTTTCTTCTACAGAAAGAACAACCAAACAGAGGATCAATAAAGAAATAGAGAACTTAAATAATGTGATAAAAGAATTAGTGACAACAGACATATATTGTCATTATACTTCAAAACACTAGGATATCATACATTCTTCTCTAGTGCTAATGGAATGTTCTCCAGGATAGACCATATGCTGGAGCACAAAACAGGTCTTTATAAATTTAAAAAGATGCACTCTGACTATAAATGGGGTGAAATCTGGAAGTCAATAATCACCAAAGAATCAGGATTTTCACAAATATATGAAGGTTAAATAATACAAACTATCAGTTGGTCAAAGAAGAAACTACAAGAGAATAGGTAAAATCTGGAGATGAATGAAAATGAGAATACAACATATCAAAACCTATGGGATGCAGGGGCGCAAGGGTAGTTCAGTGGTAGAATTCTCGCCTGCTATGTGGGAGACCTGGATTCTATTTCTGGCCCACCATGCACTTCCCCAAAACAAAACAAATGAATGAACAAAAATCCAACAAATGGTGCTGCAATAACGGAATACTCACATGGAAAAAGAATGAAATGTGACCCCACCATACAGAATAAAAAAAAATAAAAAAACTCATGGGATACAGTAAAGGCAATGCTGAGAGGGACATTTATTGCCCTAAATGCCTATATTAAAAAAGAAGAAAGAGCAAAAATCAAGGACTTAATAGCTCACGTGGAAGAACTAGAGAAAGAACAGCAAATGAACCCCAAAGCAAGTAGAAGAAGATAAATAACAAAGACTGAAGTAGAAATAAGTGAATTGAAGAAAAAATAGAACAATAAAATCAAAAGTTTGTACTTTGAAAAAATCAATAAAATCAACGGACTCTTATTTAACCTGACAGAAAAAAAAGAGAGGATACATATAAAATAAATTCAGAAACGAGAGGGCAGTCATTACCATGGACACTGAAGAAATGAAAAAAAATTCATAAGAGGATACTATGAACAACTGTACACCAACAAACTAGACAACTTAGATGAAATAGACAATTTCCTGGAAACACACGAACAACTTATACTGAATCAAGAAGACATGGAAGACCTCAACAAACTAATCAGAAGTAAAGAGATTCAATCAGTCATCAAAAAACTTCTTACATAGAAAAGCCCAGGGCCAGGTTGTTTCACAGGGGAATTTTACCAAATAGTCCAAAAAGAATTAACACCACTTCTACTCAAACGCTTGCAAAAAAGTGCAGAAAAAGGAGCACTACCTAACTCATTTTATGAAGCTAACATCACTCTAATACCAAAACCAGATAAATACGCTACAAGAAAGAAAAACTACAGGCCAATGTTCCTAATAATAGATGGAAAATTTCTCAACAAAATACTTGCAAATCCAGCCCAATGGCACATTAAAAGAATACTACACCATGACCAAATGGGGTTTATTCTAGGTATGCAAGGGGGTTCAACCAAGAAAATCAATCAATGTAGTACAGTATGTTAACAAGTTGAATGGAAAAAATCACATGATCATATCAATTGAAGCTAAAAAAGCATTAGACAAAATTCGGCATCCTTTTCTGATAAAAAAGGTAGGAATCAAAGGAAAACTTCCCCAATATGATAAAGGGCATATATGAAAAACCCACAGCCAGCTCATACTGGATGGTGACAGACTAAAAATCTTCTGCCTAAGATTGGGAACGAGACAAGGATGCCCACTGTCACCACTATTATTCAACCTTGTGCTAGAAGTTCTAGCTGGAGCTATTTCGCAAGAAAAAGAAAAAAATAATCAAAATGGGAAAGGAAGAAGTAAAACTCTCATTACTTGTAGATGACATGATCCTATATTTGGAAAATCCTGATAAATCTATGACAAAGCTACTTGCGCTAATAAACAAATTTAGCAAAGTGGCAGGATGCAAGATTAATGCAGCACTAGTGTGTTGGGTTGAAAGTATTATGTACCCCAGAAAAGCCATGTTTTAATCATGAGCCGATCTTGTGGGGTCAGACCTATTGTTCAGGGTGGGAAATTTTGATTGGATTGTTTCCATGGAGATGTGATACACCCAATTGTGGGTATAGCCTTTTTTTTTTTTTACATGAGCAGGCACTGGGAATCGAACCCAGGTCCTCCGGCATGGCAGAGCCACCATGGCCCGCCGTTGGGTATAGCCTTTTGACTGAAAGGAGATGTGACTCCACCTATTCAAGCTGGTCTTGATTAATTTACTAGAGTCCTTTAAAAGGGGAAACATTTTTTTTATAACAAGGATATTTATTATTATTTTTATTATTTATTATATGGGCAGGCACTGGGAACTGAACCTGGGTCTCCAGCATGGCAGGTGAGAATTCTGCCACTGAGCCACCATTGCCGGCCCTATTAATATTATTTATAATAGCAAAAAAAGTAAGAATATAAATACTTGAGAAGAGGGGCTGGCTAAATTACGTACATTCGTACATTGAAATATTCCATAATCATTAAAACTAATATTAAATAAGTCTAAATGACAATAAGGAAAAAAATGATTGTTTCCAAAAAGTATATACATAAAAGCCCAGTTTTGTTCCTACTCCCACTCCCCAGAAAAAAAAGAATAAAAAGTCTTTATATTCATATATATCTGGTATATTTCGGAGAAACCTCATATGCTGATGCCTGGAGACAGCTGCTTCAGAGCTGACACAGATATGGATGTTTGGAGATGTTGGAGCGCTGACAGAGAGAGCAGATGCCCAGACATGGGCAGAGCCCAGAAGACATCACTATATGCCTTCCCATGAGATACTAAGCAAGCCAGAGTTGTGTCCTAGAGGAGCTAAGTGAAGCCTCACAGGTGCTTAGAGAGGAAAACCACTGGCATCAGTAGCTGGAAGCAATGGACCCAGGAATAAGGACCAGCAAACACCAGCCATGTGCCTTCCCATGTGACAGACATTGGCCTTCTTTGATTCAAGATATTTTTTTCTGGATGCCTTAGTTTGGACATTCCTCGGCCTTAGAACTGTAAACTTGTGATAAATTTCCTTTTTAAAAGCCATTCCATTTCTGGCATATTATATTGTGGCAGCATTAACAAACCAATACATATTTTAGTATCATAAGTGGGGTCTAGTTTTAGGTAGACACAAATTTAAATGAGGATTTATTCAACAATGATTTTTTGTCCAAAAATAACTTTGGTTAAAAATATGAATATAAATTCCTTCATATTCTTTAGAGAGTTCAATAAACCAACTACACATTTTGTTTCATTTTATAACAATTGCTTTAGAACTTAAATATGAATATTAGAGACAATTCAATGGAATTTTCTGACTTCAAAAAGATCGATTGTTTTAAGAAAATTGTGAACAATCTTCTCATATATTACAGGAGATTAACACTATTTTATTGGTCTATTGGATTGATAGCTCAATTTTATTTGAGCATACAGTTCTTATCAATTTGCATGTTTTTTTCTAATTTGATATTTCGTGAAGGGGAGGTTTAACCATTATTCAAATACATGAGTAGGTTATCAGGGCATAATAAACCTTTCTTGGAAATGTGTTTTACATCTGGAAAAATTGCATTTAAATGCATGAAGTTACTAATTTTGACAAAATATCTAGTAATAACAGTATTATTACTTACATTGATTGACTAGAAAACTCAGGCTCAGAGAGGGTAAGTGACGTCACCAAATTCTCACAACTAATAAAAGATGGTGTTCAGAGTCATCCTCAAGAAGGCACAAAAAATTAGTAGTTTCCAGCTCAAATAAAAGATAAGCACTCATATTACCCTTCTCAGATCAGTAAATGAGAGAAGAGGTCAAATTACCAAAAATTTGTCACCTACTGTATTAGGTGTTAGGGTTCTCTAGAGAAACAGAACCAACAGGAGATATCTGTAAATATATTTTTATAAAAGTATTTCTCTCAATCATGGGAATGCAAGAATCCAAAATCCCTAGACAGGCTATGAAGCTGGCAACTCCAATGAAGGGTCTCAACAAACTGCACAGGAAAGATTCACTGGTTGAAGAAAATGAAAATTCTCTCTTCTACCTTAAAAGTCTTCAGCTGATTGGATCAAATTCAACCAATTGAATTATCTTGTTTGCAGGAGACTTTCCCTTAGTTGAGTCTAGATTTAATCAGCCACAGATGCAATCAACTGACTGATGATTTAATAAACCAGCCTCCTAGTCTATCAGCCAGCCACAACATATCCTTGCAGTAACGATTAGGCCAGTGCTTGCCTAACCAAACAACTGGACACCATAACCTGGCCAAATTGACACTGGAACCTAACCATCATAACTAGTAAACACCCAACTGTGGAGGCAATTAAGAAAAAAGTTCCATTCACAGTAGCAACTAAAAGAATCAAGTACTTTAGAATAAACTTTACCAGTGATTTAAAGGACCTGTACACAGAAAACTATAAAAATTTGCTAAAAGTAATCAAAGAAGTTCTAATTAGATGGAAAGACATTCCATGTTCATGGATAGAAAGGCTAAATTTTGTTAAGATGTAAATTCAACCCAAATTCATCTACATATTCAACTCAATACCAATAAAAATTGTAGCAACATACTTTGAAAACTTGGAAAAACTAGTCATCAAATTTATTTGAAAAGGAAAGAGACTCCAAATAGCTAAAAATATCCTGAAAAAGAAGAGCGAAGTGGGAGAAGTACCACTTCCTGAGTTTAAAGCTTATTATAAAGCCACAGTGATAAAAATAGCACAGTACTGGCACAAAGATAGACATTTTGATCAATGGAATCAAATCAAGAGTTTGGAAATAGACCCACAGCTGTATGGCCAATTGATTTTTGACAAAGTCCCCAAATCCGCTGAACTGATGAATAGTCTCTTCAATAAATGGGGCTGGGAGAATTGATATACACATTCAAAGGAATGAAAGAGGACACCTATACAAAATTAACTTAAAGTGGATTAAAGACGTAAATATAAGAGCCAGTACCATAAACCTCCTAGAGAAAAATATACCTTTGATTGGACATTTCTGTAGACTTGTTGTAATTGGGACATTATCTTGGCCTTGGAACTGTAAACTAGCAACTTATTAAATTTCCCTTTTAAAAGCCATTCTGTTTCTGGTATATTGCATTCCGGCAGCTAGCAACCTAGAACAGGCATCATGGATAATGTCCAAAATAAAGAAACTATGTCTTACGGTATTTTCATTTGGTTGTAAAATCAGCAGCTTTCTCAATTTTAGACAATTTTCATTGGTCCATAATGAAAAAAGACTCTGCAAACACATCACCAACTATCAAATCAAAACTACCCATTATCACTTGTCACTCCCCACAACAGTTAATCGCCCCTCATAGTGCTGTGGTATTGTTGATGTCTCCTGTAAACTGTTGTCCGTAGCATGTATTTTTAGTTTTCTCCCTATGTCCCTCTATTATAGACTCTTTGCCCACCATTAAGCTATTGAAAAAGTTCATGTAACAACTTATTTATAATTGTAAATTTTATCAGTGGAATACATGGCACCATACACCCCCTTTCAATCATATTCATATTAACATTCAATAAGGCAATGTTACTTGTAATCCCACTAATTAGTTATCATTTCTCCTATCCATTCCCTTCATTTAGAGTCAATCTCTATGGGCAGCCTTTCCTCCATCTCTAATTTTTATGTACCTCTAGGTCTGCTATATTCTACAGGGTAACCTCTGAGATTACCCTTAACAGGGTGTCATAATAGTGAAATCATACAGTGTCTGTCCTTTTGTGTCTGACTTATTTCACTCATCATTATGTCTTCAAGGTTCATCCACATTGTCATATGTTTTGGGACATCATTTCACCTTACTGTTGCATAATATTCCATCTTATTTACATATCACATTTTGTTTATCCACTCATCTGTTGATGGGCACTTGGATTGTTTCCATCTTTTGGCAACTGTGAATAATACCGCAATGAACATCAATGTGCAAATGTATGTTTGTGTCATTGCCCTCAGCTCTTCTGGGTATATACCGAGTATTGGTATTGCTGAGTCAGAGGGGAACTCAATATTTAGTTTTCTGAGGAACTGCCAAACTGTCTTCCACAGTGGCTTCACCGTTATACATTTATACCAACTGTGCATGAGTTCCAATTTCTCCACATCCTCTCCAACATTTGCAGTTATCTGTTTAATAGCAGTCATTCTTATAGATGTGAGGTGATATCTCATTGTGGTCTTGATTTGAACTTCCCTTATAACTAATGGAAATGAGTATCTCTTCATATTTTTAGCCATCTGTATTTGCTCTTCAGAAAAGTGTCTATTCATATCCTCTGCCCATTTTATAATTGGGTTGTTCTTTTGTTGTTGAGCTGTATGATTTCTTTATGTATACAGGATTTATCTGTTACATGATTTCCAAATATTTCCCCCCATTGAATTGGCTGCCTCTTCACTTTTTAACAAAGTCCTTTGAGGCACAGGAGCTCTTGATCTTAAGGAATTCCCATTTGTCTATTTTTCTCTTTTGCTGCCTGTGCTATAGATGTAAAGTTTAAGAAGCTGCCTTCTATTACTAGATCTTGAAGTTGTTTCCCTGCATTTTCTTCTAGAGGTTTTATGGTATTAGTTCTTACATTTAGGTCTTTGATCCATTCTGAATTAATTTTTGTGTAGGGTGTAAAGTAGGGATCCTCTTTCATTCTTTTTGCCATTGATATCCAATTCTCTCATGCCTATTTATTGAAAAGACTATTCTGTTTCAGTTCAGTGGATTTGGGGACCTTATTGAAGATCAATTGTGCATAAATTTGGTGGTCTATCTCTGCACTCTTGATTCTATTCCATTGGTCAATACTTCTATCTTTGTGCCAGTGCCATGCAGTTTAGACTACTGTGGCTTTATAATAAGCTTTAAAGTCAGTAAGTGATAGTCCACCCACTGTACTCTTCTTTTTTTAGGATATCTTTAGCTATTTGGGGTCTCTTTCCCTTCCAAATAAATTTGATAACCAGCCTTTCCAAGTCTTCAAATAGATTGTTGGGATTTTGATTCATATTGCAATGACTTAGTTTGGGTAAAATTGATATTTTAATGACAGCCAACCTTCCTATCCATGAGCGTGAATGCCTTTCCATCTATTTAGGTAATTTTAAATTTCTTTTAGCAATTTTTAAATAATTTTCTAAGTACAAGTCCTTGACACCCCTGTAGGTTTATTTCTAGATACCTGATTCTTTTGGTCACTATTTTGAATGGACTTTTTCTCCTTAGCTGTCTCCTTAAGACATTATGATAGGTCATTGCTTGGGTATAGAAACATTAATAATTTCTGTACGTTGATCTTGTATCCTACCATTTTGCTGAATTTGTTTATTAGCTCAAGTAGCTTTACTGTAGATTTCTCAGAATTTTCTAAGTATAGAATCATGTCATCTGCAAGTAATGAAGTTTTACTTCTTCCTTTCCTATGTGGATGGCTTTTATTACTTTCTCCTGTCTAATTGCTCCAGCTAGGACTTCTAGTACAATGTTGAATAATTTGTAGTGACAATGGGCATCCTTGTCTCATTCGTAATCTTAGGGGGAATGCTTTCAGTCTCTTACCATTAAGTATGATGCTGGCTATGGGTTTTTCATATATGTCCTTTATTATATTGAGAAAGCTTCCTTCAATTCCTAACTTTTGAAATGTTTTTATCAGGAAAGGACTCTGGATTTTGTTAAATGCTTTTTCAGCTTCAATTGATTGATCATGTGATTTTTCCCTTTCAATTCATTTTTGTTTTTAAATATTTTATTGACAAATATTCACATACATACAGTCCGTACATGGTGTACAATCAATGGCTCATGATATCATCACATAGTTGTGTATTTATCACTATGATAATTTTTTAGAACATTTGCATCACTTTAAAGAAAAAACTCATGCATCCCATACCCTTTATCCCTCCCTCTTATTGGCCACTAGTATTTCCATTACCCAATTTATTTTACCTCTTATCCTCCCTATAATTTATTTATTTTTATCCATATTTTTGCTCATCTGTCCGTACCCTGGATAAAAAGCATCACACACAAGGTTGTCACAATCACACAGTCAAATTGTAAAAGTTATATCTTTATACAGTCATCTTCAAGAATTAAGGTATGCCGGTTTGAAAGGATGTATGGACCCTAGAAAAGCCATGTTTTAATCAAAATCCCATTTCGTAAAGGCAGAATAATCCCTATTCAATGCTGTATGTTTGAATCTGTAATTAGATCATCTCCCTAGAGATGTAACCTAATCAAGAACGGTTGTTAAGCTGGATTAGGGGAGATGTGTCTCCACCCATTTGGGTGGGTCTTGATTGGTTTATTGGAGTCCTATAAAAGAGGAAACATTTTGGAGAATGAGAGGAGATTCGAAGAGAGCAGAGAATGCTGTAGCACCATGAAGTAGAGTCCACCAGCCAGCGACCTTTGGAGATAAAGAAGGAAAATGCCTCCCAGGGAGCTTCATGAAACAGGAAGCCAGGAGAAGAAGATAGCAGATGATGCCATGTTTGGCATGTGCCCTTCCAGATGAGAGAGGAACCCTGACTGTTTTCACCATGTGCCTTTCCAGATGAGAGAGAAACTCTGACTGTGTTCACCACGTGCCCTTCTTCTTGAGAGAGAAACCCTGAACTTCACTGGCCTTCTTGAATCAAGGTATCTTTCCCTGAATGCCTTATATTGGACATTTCTATAGACTTGTTGTAATTGGGACATTTCCTCAGCCTTAGAACTGTAAACTAGCAACTTATTAAATTCCCCTTTTTAAAAGCCATTCTGTTTCTGGTATATTGCATTCTGGCAGCTAGCAAACTAGAACACAAGGCTACTGGGACACAGCTCCACGGTTTCAGGTATTTCCCTCCAACAACTTCAATACACTATAAATTAAAGAGGGTTACTATATAATGCAAAAAAAAAAAACCTCCAGGATAACCTCTCAACTCCATTTGAAATCTCTCAGCCACTGAAACTTTATTTTGTCTCATTTTTCTTTCCCCCCTTTTGGTCAAGAAGGCTTTCTCAATCCCTTATTGCCAGGTCTCAGCTCATCCTGAGATTTCTGTCCCACATTGCCAGGGAGATTTACACCTCTGGGAGTCGTGTCCCACATAAGGGGGAGGGCAGTGAGTTCATCTGCTGGGTTGGCTTAGAGAGAGAGGCCATATCTGGGCAACAAAAGAGATTTTCTGGGGGTGACTCTTAGGCATAATTTTAAGAAGGCTTAGCTTATCCTTTGCCAGAGTAAGTTTCTTAGAGGCAAACCACAAGAGTGATCAGTTTGTTAATGTGCTATATTACATTGATTGATTTTCTTGTGTTGAACCACCTTTGCATTCTTGGTATAAACCCCACTTGGTCATATGTATAGTTCTTTTAATGTGTCATTGGATTTGATTTGCTAGTATTTTGTTTAGAATGTTTCAATCTATAGTCATTAGAATGAGTGGTCTGTTTTCCTTCCTTGTAGTGTCTTTACCCAGTTTTGGTATTATTGTGATGTTAACTTCATAAAATTATTTAGGTAGTTGTGCTGGTTTGAAAATATTATGGACCCCAGAAGCTATGTTTTAATCCTGATTGATTCTTGCAGAGGCAACCATTTCTTTTAATCCTGATTCAATAATGTAAATTGGGATTTTTTTATTAGATTATCTCCATGGAGATGTGACACACCCAATTGTGGGTATTAACGTTTGATTAGGTGGAGATGTGACTCCACCCATTCCAGTGGGTCTTGATTAGTTTATTGGAATCCTTTAAAAAAGGAAACATTTTGGAGAGAGTAAGAAATTCCAGAAACAGCAAAAACAGAAATGACAGAAGCCTCAGAGCCGACAGAGAGAGCAGATGTAGGTGCTTAGAGAACGGTTGTTTCAGAGAACAGAGACATGGATGTTTAGAGACGCTTGGAGCTCAGCAAACATCACTATCAGATGTTAAGCAATTCAGAACTTGGAGAGAGCCAAGGGAAGCTAAGAGATTAAACTCAGCCCTGGAAAGCAAAGTGAAGACCCCCCCAGAAACAGAGGCTGAAAGCAATGGAGGCCAAGAGCAAGGGACCAGCAGATGCCACCCATGTGACTTCTAGCTGACAGAGGTGTTTTAGGCCAATAGACCTTTCTTGAGTGAAGGTAACGTCTTGTTGGTACCTTAATTTGGACACTTTCACTTCCTTAGAACTGTAAAATTGTAACTTATTAAATTCCCCTTTATAAAAGCTGTTCCATTTCTGGTATACTGCATTCTGGCAGCTAGTAAGCTAACATAGTAGTGTTTCTTTTTCCTCAATTTTTTGGGAAAGTTTGATCAGGATTAGTGTCCATTCTTTTCAGTGTGTTTGAAGCAAGCGTGTTTGACAAAATTCCCCTGTGAAGCCATCTGGCCCTGATTTTTCTTTGTAGGAAGATTATTGATGATCGATTGAACCTCTTTATCTGTGAATAGTTTGTTGAGGTCTTCTATTTCTTCTTGAGTCAGTGTAGCTTGTTGGAGTGTTTCTAGGAATTTGTCCATTTCATCTAAGTTGTCTAGTTAGTTTATAGTTATTCATAGTATCATCTTATGATTTTTAAAAAATTTCTCTCAGCATTGCCTTTGCTGCATCCCATAAATTCTAGGGTACGGTGCAGGGGCCCAGGCTGGGGAATGACACAGAGGAATGGGGTGTGATACAGTGCTGTGGGGCACAGTGCAGTGTGGGGTATGGGGTGCAGAGGTGTGAGACACAGCTCGTGGATGGGCACAGGGCATGGGGTGCAGGGGTAAGGGGCATAGGGGCGCATTGCACAGGGATGGGCAGGGCACTGCACTGGGGCTCAGGGGTCAAGGGTACATGGTCATGGGTCTCAGGGCATGGGGCACGGGGGTGGGACACTGTACTGGAGACAGGGGCAGTGCTTGCTTCCTTGACCCTGCTACCCGAACCATGAACTCCTGAGGGTTCTAGGCTTCCATATAGAAAGGGTAGTGGTAGGCGCTGTGCACTAGCTGGATGGTCTCTATGAGCAAGGTAAGCAAATTTGCTGGCTTCTGGGTTCCTCGAGGGAACTCCGGGCTGCAGGTCTGAGGGGGCTAATCTCCCAAGCTAGCTTTTCCAAGCTAGCCTCTTCACCCCGGTGGAGTCACAGTGAGCTCACTCACCCTTTCTCTGTTTTGCAGTTTCTCAGCTTTTCCAACCAGATTCTCCCAACATAATGTAGAAGACCCTCTCAAGTCACTTGTACCCTAGAAATGCTATTCTGGTCATTTTTCTGTCACTTTTCTAGTTGTTCAATGAAGCAGGATTGAACTTAACCTATCCTATTCTGCCATCTTCCTAGAAGTTCTCCTTGACATGTTCTTTTAATACAAATCCAATATCATGTGGGCAACTATGTTCTTTTTTTTTTTTTTGCATGGGCAGGCACGAGGAATTAAACCCTGGTCTCTGGCATGGCAGGTGAGAACTCTGCCTGCTGAGCCACTGTGGCCTGCCCAGCTATGTTCTTTGAATCCTGATACAATTTTGTAGGGTGGGACCTCTTGATTAGATGGAGATATGACTCCCCCACATTCATGGTGGGTCTTAATTAGTTTACTGGAGTCTTTAAGAGAGCTCATGGAGAGAGTAAGAGTTCAGAGCTGACATAGACACAGACATTTGGAGATGCCTGGAGTGCTGACCCAGATGCTTAGAGAGCCATCAGAAACCAGAGCCCAGCAGATATCATCAACCTTCCCATGAGATGCTAAGCAAATGAGAACCTTGAGAGAGGCAATACAGAGAAGCTAAATGAGGGCCCACAGACACTTGGAGAGGAAGCCACTGGAATTAGAAGCACAAAGTAACAAACTAGGAGCCAGGAACTCAGACACCAGCCATGTGCCTTCCTGATAGAGAAATCCTAGATGCATTCAGTCCTTCTTTGGAGTCAAGGTATCTTTATCTGGATGCCATAGTTTGGACATTTTTAAGGCCTTAGAATTGTAAACTTGTAACTTAAAAAGCCAATTAATTTCTGGTATATTACATTCCAGAAGCATTAACAAATGGAAACACCAGGTAATACAGTAGTATGGTTACTTTTTGAGGAAATGCCAAGCTGTTTTCCACAGTGGCTGCACCATTTTACATTACCACCAAAGCCATTGGGAGTTAACATTATTCTCTAGTTTTTTCACAGTAGAATATATGAATTTTCTTTATTTTTGCTAATTTTATAGATTCAAAAATATTTCTCAGCCATTTATTTTGTAACTTCTTTTAATTTTCTCATAATCTAATGAATCTTCTCCTAAATATCAAAATGTTAAAGGAGTGGTCTACAATTTGTTACCTTTAGTTCTTTAACTCCTTTTCCCTTTTCAGTCTACCTTTGAAACTGCCCCTTCATATCTATTATATCAGCCATGACTCTTACTCAAACAAGGAAAACAATCCACTCTTGCTAATTTTAACAGAAAAATATTTATTAAATAATATTCAGAAGTTCATACAATGTCTGGGAAGTTTGGAGACTACAGCTAACCAAAAACATGTGCCCAAATCATACCAAGAAATTATACCAGCCAAGACCCTACTGCCATTGTCATGGATGTAGGCCTCAGTGTCACAGAGGATAATTACTTATGCCAAACCATCTATGGTAGTTTGAAGTTGTATGAACCCCTGAAAACATGTTTTTAAATCTAATTCATTCCTTTGGGTGTAACCCATGATAAGTATAACCTTTTTTTGAGGTTAATTCTGTGAAGGGGTGGCCTACCTCACTTAGAGTGAGTCTTAATCCTATTACTAGAGTACTTTAAAAGTGGAGTGAAAGTCAAGCAGAGAGAAAAAGCCACAGGAAACAAGAAGCTGAACACAGCAGATTCTGGGAGAGAAGGAGAGACCGGGAGACTTCACCATTGCCTTGCCATGTGACAGAGGAGCCAAGTACCAAGGATTGCCAGTAGCCAGTCCCTGGATGCCAGTCTTTGGAAGAAAGCATTGCATTTCTTAATGACATTTTGGTTTGGATTTTCTTTTAGCCTCAAAACCATGAGCAAATAAATTCCCATTGTTTAAGCAGAATCATTGAATGGTATTTGCATAAGCAACCTAGGAAACTAAAGCACCATCCTTAACAGTTCTGAAAGTTGGAGACCCAAACAGTGTCTTTTCCAGGAAATTTATTCCATAGGGTACCTACCTCCTCATGCTTCCTTCTTCTTTTTTGAAGCCTTGGGAGGAGGCGAGGTGGTAGAAAGTTCGGAGAATGAATTTCTAGGTTATAGAATGGGAGGATGCATAATGTGTTTAAAGAGACTAGGAAATCCCCCAAATGGCAAGTTTTCTACTTTAGCAGTGATCACATTATTGTCAAATTCAAAAGACTATGCTCAGTCCCTCAAATCTCTGTAATATAACAAGAAGGCAAATAATGCAATTTTTAAAAATGGATAAAATACTTTAATAGGCATTTCACCAAAAAGATATTCAGGTGACAAATAAACATATGAAAAGATGCTCAATATCATTAGTCATAGGGAAATGCAAAATAAACCATAGCATGATATGTCATATCCACTAAAATAGCTGCAATAAAAAATAAAATCACAAGTGTTGATGAGAAGTGGAGAAACTGAAACCCTCACACATTTCTGATGGGAATGCAATATGGTATGGTTACTTTAGAAAACAATTTTACAGTTTCTTAAAAGGTTAAACAAAAGCTTACCACATGATCCAGCAAGTCAATTCCTAGGAATCTCCTCAGGAGAAATGACAACATATGTCTACACTACATATGTGGTTGTTCATAGCAATATTATTCTTAATAGTAGCAAACGGGAAACAACCCAAATGTCCATCAACTGATGACTAGATAAACAAAATCCTATCCAGGCAATAGAGCACTACCATCAAGTAAAAGGAATGAAGTATGGATAAATGTAACGACATGGATGAATCTAAAAAACATTAATGTAACTGAAAGAAGCCAGACACAAAAGACATATGTATGGTACTGTTTATATGTAATGTCCAAGAAAGGAAATCTATAGAGACAGAGTAGATTAGCAGTTGCTTGCAGCCAGGGGTAGGAACACAGATTGACTGCAAATGCATGAAAATTATTTTTTGGGGGGTGAATGGAAACATTTTAAAACTGGACTATAGAGAGGGTTGTGGGAAGATGACAGAGTAGGAAGCTTCAGGAATCAGTCCTTCCACCCAAACAACTTTTGAACTGGCAGAAACTGCTCTGAATCAACTATTTTGGAGCTCTGGCATTTTGTGGAACACTGTGGAGCATCCAGGGAAGAGCTGGAGGAAGAGGCTGACAAATTGCAGTAAACATCAGTGAATGTCACCCTGTATGCAGTGGCTACCCTCTCCCGTATCCCAGCCTTGTGGCAGGGAGCAATGAGGACTGCAGCCCTAGCTCCTGGTGACAAGGACATAGCCTACCAAAGTCCATGACTGTGTTGTCTGATTGCTGACAATCTGATTAGCTATTTCAGCTTTCTGAGGGACTAACCCTGAGGGTGGCTATTGTTCCAACCCTCCACCTCAGGAGTTTTAAAGAGACAGTCCCCCCCCCCCTTTCTCTTTCCATATCCCACCTGTGAGCAAAAATAGTTTGGAAAAGCCACATATTGATGGCCCCAGCTCTCTACAACAACAACAATAATGCCAGAGCAGTAAGAGAACTAGATTCTTAGATTTATAACAAGATAATATTAATGTCCAGTACTAAATAAAAAATTATGAAACACACAAAGAAACAAGAAAATGCAGCTCATTCATAGAAAAAAAAATGACTTTTCCAGAAACCATCTCTGAGGATCCTCATACATTGGAACAATTAGTCAAATATTTCAAATCAACTGTCTTAAATCTGTTCAATCAGCTAAAGAAATCCATATACAAAGAACTAAAGTAAATTAGTAAAACATTGTCTTAACAAAATAAAGAGATGAAAATTATAAAAATGAACCAAACAAATTTGGGGGCTGCAAAGTATAGTAATTGAAATGCAAACCTCATTAATTTTACCAAACATTGGTAAAGGTAACTACATAGGTAAATATAAAATCCCATATTATTGTGCTTTTGTTTTGTAACTGCTTTATCCATCCATATGATTTAACAGGCAAATGTGTAAAAAAATTCAACAGCTCATTTGAACAGGCTGAAGAAAGGATCAGCAAACTTGAATACAAGACAATTGAAATTATCCTGCATGAGGAGCAGAAAGAAAAAGTAATGAAGAAAAATGAATAGAGTCTGAGAGACCTGGGGGACACCATCAAGTGTACTAACATATGCATCATTGGAATCCTAGAAGGAAAAGAGAGAAAGAAAAGGACAGAAAAAGTATTTGAGGAAATATTGCTCCCAAACTTCCCAAATATGATTAAAGATATGAATAGACACATCCAGGAACCTCAATGAACTCCAAACAGGACAGACTCTAAGAATCAACACCAACAGTTTATAGTGAAATTGTCAAAATTCAAGGATAAAAAGAGAATTTTGCAAGCAGCAAGAGAAGCAGCTTGTCACAAACAGGAGACCCACAATAAGATTAACAGCAAATTTCTCATTAGAAACCATGGAGATCAAAGGCAGGCAGAATATATATTTAAAGTTCTTAAAGAAAAAAAAGCCTGTTAACCAAGAATTCTATAGTCAGTAAAATTATTCTCTAAAAATGAAGGAGAGGGTGCATGGATAGTTCAATGCTAGAATGGTCGCCTTCCGTGTGGGAGACCCTGGTTTGATTCCTGAACAATGCACCAAAAAAAAAAAAAAAAAAAAGAAGAAGAAGAAGAAGGAGGAGGAGAAGGAGGGGAAGGAGGAGAAGGAGAAGGAGAAATAAGCATTTACAGGTAAACAAAAGCTGAAAAAGTTCATTACCAAAAGACTGATCCTACAAAAAATGCTAAAGGTAATCCTCCAAGCGGAAATAAAAGGACACTAGACAGTAACTTGAAATCATAGAAGAAATAAAGAACATTGGTAAAGGTAACTACATAGGTAAATATAAAATCCCATATTATTGTGCTTTTGTTTTTTAACTGCTTTATCCATCCATATGACTTAACAGGCAAATGTGTAAAAAATACTTAAAATCTATTTTAATGGTATACAGTCTATATAGCTGTAATCTGAAACAATAACAATATAAGGGGGTAGTGATGAAGATATATAGGAGTGGACAGTTTGCATACTACTGAAATTAGGTTGATACTAGTTGAACTAGGTTATTATAATTTTAAGAGGTTAATGCTAATTATGAAGGTAACCACTAAGAAAATAACTAAAACATATAGAGAAAAGGAAAGAAGAGAATCAAAGGATACATGACAAAAAAGCAACTAAGGAGAAAAAGGCAATCATGGAGGCATTGAAGAACAAAAAGCATATATGACATACAGAAAACAAACAGCTAATGACAAGTAAATCCCTCCTTCTCAGTTATTACCTTAAATATCAATGGATTAGCCCCTATGCCCCCATTAAAAGGCATAGATTGGAAGATTAGATGAAAAAGCATGATTTATCTATGTGATTATATGCTGTCTACAAGAAACTCACTTTAGGTACAAAATCACAAAGATTTTGAAAGTAAAAAGGTAAAGATATTTCATGCAAACGGTAATCAAGCGAGTGCCAGAGTGGCTATATTATTGTCAGACAAAATAGACTTTAAGTTTAAAAGATGACAAGAGGCAAGGAAGGGTATTATATATTGATGAAAGTTTCAATCTAGCAAGAAGATTATAAATATATGTGCACCTTGCAGCAGAGCCCTGAAATATAGTTAGACCTAATGGACACATATAGAACACTTACCCAATAACAGCAGAACACACATTCTTCTCAGGGGCACAGGGAACAGTATTGAGGATAGACCACATGTTAGATCATTAAACAAATCTTTATTATTATTATTATTATTATTTTTACATGGGCAGGCACCGGGAATCGAACCCGGGTCCTCTGGCGTGGCAGGCGAGAACTCTGCCTGCTGAGCCACTGTGTCCTGCCCTAAACAAATCTTAATAAACTTAAAAGTATTGAAATAATACAAAATATCTTCTCAGATCACAATGGAATAAAGCTAGAAATCAATAAAAAGGAAAACTGGAAAATTTACAAATGTATGTATAATTAAAAAAACACACTTTTAATCAGTCTAATCAGAAGAAAGCACAAGGGAAATGAGGAAATACCTTGAGATAAATGAAAATGAAAACACAATATACCAAAACTTTTAGGTACAGTAAAGGCAGAGCTTAGAGGGAAATTCATAGCTCTAAATGCCTACATTTATAAAAGGAGAATGATCACAAATCAATAACCTAAATTCTCACCTGAAGAAATTAGAACAAGAAGAGCAAACTAAACCAAAGTTAGTCGGATGGAAATAGTAAAGTAGGTATATCATTCTATAATCATCTTCAAGAAACATGGCTACTGGAACACAGTTCTACAGTTTCAGGTACTTCTCTCTAGTCACTCTAATACCCCATAAAATAAAAAGGGGATATCTATATAATGCATAAGAATAACCTCCAAGATAACCTCTCAACTCTGTTTGGAATCTCTCAGCCACTAACACTTTATTTTGTCTCATTTCTCTCTTCTCCCTTTCGGTTGAGATGATTTCTCAATCCCTTGATGCTGAGTTCCAGCTGGATTTCTGTCCCATGTTGCCAGGAAGGTCCACACCTCTGGGAGTCATGTCCCACGTAGAGAGGGGGAGGGTGGTGAGACTGCTCGTCCTGTTGGCTGGAGGGATGAGACAAAATAAAGTGTCGATGGCTGAGAGATTCCAAACAGAGTCTGAGAGGTTATCCTGGAAGTTATTCTTACGCATTAAATAGATATCACCTTTTTAGTTAAGATGTAACAGAGAGGCTGGAGGGAACTGCCTGAAAATGTAGAGCTGTGTTCCAGTAGCCATGTTTCTTGAAGATGATTGTGTAATGATAGAGCTTTCGCAATGTGACTGTGTGATTATGAAAATCTTGTGTGTGATGGTCCTTTTATCTACCTTATCGACAGACGAGTAAAACATATGGAATAAAAATAAATAAATCATAGGGGGAACAAATGTTAAAATAAATTTAGTAGACTGAAATGCTAGTGATCAATGAAAGGGAGGGGTAAGGGGTATGGTATATATGAATTTTTTTCTGTTTTCTTTTTCTGAATTGATGCAAATGTTCTAAGAAATGTTCATGATGATGAATATACAACTATGTGATGATATTGTGAGTTACTGATTATATATGTAGAATGGAATGATCATATGGTAAGAATGTTTGTGTTTGAATGTTGGTATGTTTAATAAATAAAATTTTTAAAATACAATAAAAATAAAAAAGAAAGCAGAAAAGACATCCAGCAGGGGGAGGCAGCAGAAAATGCAATAATAATTGATAGAATATATGGGATGGGGGCAGATTTCACTAGAAAAGACCCTCAAGGAAGGTTCAGGATTTCTCTCTTCCCCATTTTGGTCGAGAAGGTTTTCTCAATCCCTTGATGCTGAATCCCAGCTCATTCTAGGATTTCTGTCCCATGTTGCCAGGAAGGTTTACACCCCTGGGAGTCATGTCCCATGTAGAGAGGGAAAGGGAAGTGAAATTTGCTTGTCGTGTTGGCTGAGAGAGGCCATAATGAACAACAAAAAGAGGTTCTCTTGGGGGTGACTCTTAGGCCTAATTTTAAGTAGCTTAGCCTATACTTTGTGGGGTTGAATTTCATATGAACAAACCCCAAGCTTGGGAGCTCAGCCTATTGCTTTGGTTGTCCCCACTGCTTGTGAGAATATCAAGAATTCTCTACTTGGGGAAGTTGAATTTTCCTCCTTTCTCACCATTCCCCCAAGGGGACTTTGCAAATATTGTTTTATTCACTGTTTAAATCACTCTGGGATTTATTGGGGCATCACTCTGGACAAACCTACAAAATTTCATGTCTATTCAAGTTTCCATGTAGTATGGTATTCATTTAAGCTGTCCACATAAGGTATATCAGGAAACGCATTAGTCAAAATATAAATTTTGTACCAAATAAACATTTTTTGCTTTAGTCTCACACATAAGTTAAAGTTTTAAAATATGAATTACCATCTATTTTCAACACCGTGCAGTATTGACATTCCTTTGTTCTTCCTCATGCAAAACATTTTAAAATTTGTACATTTAGTCACTATCCTTATACACTGTAGGCATTCCTAGATTATACCATCTCAGTCTTTATCGTCTACCTTTCCTTCTGATTTCACTTGTGCCCCCAGCTCTCTTCCCTCTTTCATTCTCACATTCAGCTTCATTCAGTGTTCTAACACTATTGTATTACAGTTAGGTAGTATTGTGCTATCCATTTCTGAATTTTTACAATCAGTCCTGTATCCCTTCAGCTGCAATTACCCAATATCTACCCTATTTCTATCTCCTGATGGTCTCTGTCACCCACTGACATGCTCCAAGTTCATTCACTAATGTCAGTTCATATCAGTGAGACCATACAGTATTTGTCCTTTTGTTTCTGGTTAATCTCACTCAGCATAATGTCCTCAAGGTCCATCCATGTTGTTACATGCTTCATGACTTTATTCCTTCTTACAGCCGCATAATATTCTATCACATGTATATACCACAGCTTGTTTAGCCACAACGGAGCAACAAAAGAGGTCCTCCATAAGTAACACTATAGGTAGGCTCAGTTTATCAAAATGATTTTTATGTTATGTATATTTTACCACAATTAAAAATTATTAAAAACTGTATTGTAGTGATGGGTACTTATGTGAATATACTAAAAATCTTTGAATTATACACTTAAAACAGGTTAACTTTATAGTATGTAAATTATACCATAATATGGCTCTTAAGAAAAATCCCTGCAGCATTCAACAATATTTAGCAACCAATTCTTAAATTCCTTACCAATTCTTACAACATTTTCATTCATTCACCAATTCATTCAATTAGCACCTTCAATGTTAGAGATAAAGAAAACATGTCTTTTGCTATTAAGAAGCTCTGAGTCTTGACAATAGATAGATATGCAATTATTTTTCAAAAAGATAAGGTTTGTAATTGAAGAATGTACAAGTGATTATTTTATTTTCTTGTTTTCCCTCTGGCCATTCCTTCTCTGGCTCTTCTTCCTTCTCCTCCCTCTTAAAAGTAATATCCCCTACTATCTGATCTTTATTTCCTTCTCATTCTGTAGTCTCTTGGCTACCTTAAGGCACCAGCTCTCAGCTCTTTGCAGCTGAGGCTTACATATTTGTATAGGTTCTGTTTTCATTCCTGATTTGTCCACACTACTTATTCTCTGTATTTGGAACACCCTTCCTTCCATCTTTGCATGTTTGGTCCTAGCCATCCTTTGAGATGCATTTCCTTCACATGCATTTCCTTTGTGAAGCCTCCCTTGATTCATTCCGCAGCTTCTGATAACTTCCTTTAGTACATGATAGGCAATATAGTATTGTGGTTAACTGCTTGAGTTCTTGTGAGAGAAGCTGCTGGTTTGCATTTTGGCTGTTCTTCATTTTCTTAATCAACAAAATAGGGATTAAAACAGTTATATCTTTATTCACTGAACTCTCCAGCCTGGACTGCTCTTTCAGGCACATTACATTATCTATGCCTAATGGGTATGTCTGCGGGATATCCCACACAATCTCAAACTTAAGCATGTGTGCACAGAAGGAAACTTATCTTCCTTCCCAAACCTATTCCTCCTGGATTTCCTATCAGTTAACTGTAGCATCATTTTTCTAGCCAAATGACTTAAAAATTCTCTCCCTTATCTTTATAACTAATCATTTGCTACAAAAGAAAGGATACTCTCTATTATATGCACAGTCACTGTGCACTAAGTACTATCACTTTTAGTGACTTAGTATCATCCCTTCCTTTCCATCTCACTTCCAAATTTACTGCCCTAAATTAGTTTCTGCTCATTATCTTTCACAGATATTTCTTCTCAGTTTATTACATAAGGGTTATAATGTAAGGAAAGTAAGTTCCTTAAGGATAAGAACTGTGCTTTGTTACATTTGCATCTTTTCACTTTGGCTGACCTAAAAAATACTTATTAAATATATGTTGACTTGAATTATTAATATTACATTTCTGTGTGGAGGCACTGGGAGCTATTTCCCAAAGGATATGGGATTACAGGAAGAATAAGCTTTTAATGGGATTGATTTAAAGGCAGTCATAAAGTTGGTAAAGAGTTTTTCCTCTCATATGGTCCTTATCCTAATCTAGCTTAGGGACTCCCTAAAAGGCAGCAACAGGGCCAACTCTGAGTAGTTTAGCCTCAGTCTTTTAAGATTTTCTGGTCCTCTTCATTTGCCTACTTTTCCCTTGGCTCTCCGCTCCCTGCATCCCTCTTCTCCTCATTTCCTGGAACTCTGATAGGAAGTCCTTGCTCTCAGCTATCTGACAACTAAATCTAAGTGTGAACTCCTTTTAAATGCTGAAGAACTTGGAGGTACTGTACTGGAATAACTAGTTTAGACAGTAGGGCATAGAGGCTCTGGCTTTTCATCCCTGTTTATGTTGCTCCTGAAGATACCACCTACCCTGCTGATGAGGGTAACTGATCCTGGTCAAGTGCCTGGAGTTAGAGAAATTTACAGCCTTCTTCTTCTGTGCTTTCTCTTTTAATTAAGAAACTAGGATGCCTCAGAGCCTGCATCACAACATTCAGATAGTGACTCTGTGTGCTGGTTTGAAAGGAAGTATGCCCCCTAAGAAAAGCCATGTTTTAATTTAAATCCCATTTCTTAAAGGTAGAATAATCCCTATTCAATACTGTATATTTGAAACTGTAATGAGATCATTTCCCTGGTTGATGTGATTTAGTCAAGAATGGTTGTTAAACTGGATTAGGGGATGACATGTCTCCACCCATTTGAGTGGGTCTTGATTGGTTTACTGGAGTCCTATAAAAGAGGAAACATTTTGGAGAAAGGGATTCAAAGAGAGCAGAACAATGTAGCCATGAGATGCAGAGTCCACGAGTCAGCAACCTTTGGAGATGAAGAAGGAAAACGCCTCCTGGGGAGCTTCATGAAATAGGAAGCCAGGAGAGAAAGCTAGCAGATGACACCGTGTTCGCCATGTGCCCTTCCAGCTGAGAGAGAAGCCCTGCTGTGTTCGCCATGTGCCTTCTCACTTGAGAGAGAAACCCTGAACTTCATTGGGCTTCTTGAACCAAGGTATCTAGTCCCTAGATGCCTTTGATTGGACATTTCTTTAGACTTGTTTTAATTGGGACATTTTCTCGGCCTTAGAACTGTAAACTAGCAACTCATTAAATTCCCCTTTTAAAAAGCCATTCCGTTTCTGGTATATTGCATTCCAGCAGCTAGCAAACTAGAACACTCTAGCTCTGCTTAGCCCATTTTCACCTCCCAGCCACATTCCCCCATAAGTAAAAACAAACATGTATTGGGCATTTAATATGTACCAAGTAATTAAAGGGTTAATAAGTTCTCCTCATTTAAACCTCAAAACCATCTTATGAAGTAGGCACTATTATTACTCTCTCAGAAACTGAGGCCAAATCACTTCCCTAAGGTCACAGGTAAGTACCAGAGCTTGGAGTCAAATTCAGGTGTGATAGGCAGATTTCTAAGATGGCCCCAAAGACTTCTGACTCCTGGTACAACTTCTTGTGTAATCCCCTTCCCTTAATTGTGGGCTGGACCTAGTGATTTGCTTGTGACAAACAGAATATGAGAAAAAAATATGGGCTCTCACCTCTGTGATTAGGTTGCAAGGATTGTGACTTTATCTTGTTAGCAGACTCTATTGCCTTTTCAGCTTGCATGCTTTGATGAAGCAAGTTGCCATGTTGGAGATGCCCACATGAAAAGGAACTAAGGCTGACCAACAGCCAATAAGAAACTGAGGCCATCAGCCCAACAGCCTGGGAGGAACTGAATCCTGCCAACAATCACAGTTGGAGAGAACTTGGAAGTGGAGCTTTCCCCCAGTTAAGCTGACACCTTATTTGCAGTCTGTGAGAGACCCTGAAGCAGAAAGAGGACTCAGCTAAGTTGTCTGTATTCCTAACTCACACATGCTGTGAGGTAATAAATATTGTTGTTTTAAGACAGTAATTTTGGAGTGATTTGTTACACAGCAATAGATAATATACCAGATGAATCTGACTGGCTCTAAACTGGCTCCAAACACAGTTCACAGTTTTATTGGGTTGTTTCCCACTACTCTATACACTTTCTCAGTATGGAGTGACTTTCTATCCTTCCTTGGATGGACTTGGTATCCTCTAGGTGAATCCCTGGTTCCATTAGAGCTCATTTTTTTTGTCTCTATACTCAGTTAGTCTCAGAATTCAGAAGTTCAGCTCCTTTTCAGTCCCTTGCTCTTGAGATATAGGACAGCTGGGCTAAATTGCTGGGTACTCTAACTCCCAGCAGTTGAGATAGCCCATTGTCTTTGAGGTCAGACCACTCTGTTGGCTGGTCTGGGTAAGCTGCCCTGCTCAAAATCTTCCTCAGGTCATTTCCCTACATTTGTTAAACACTGGAAAGGTCAAGCCTTCTTTCTTTCTCCAGGCTCCTAGCTGTAGCATTTGGAATATCACTCTCTCATAGCCTCTATTCTAGTGAGAGGAATCATATGATGACTGGATTTGTTTTGGAGGGCTAAGACTAATGAACAAACCCTCACTGAGTCTGGCAGGCAGCATTCTTGGAACCCAGGCTCCAGCAAACACTGAAATCTGAGTTGGGCTAATGAGGCCCAAGAAAGAACTTAGTTTAGTCAGTGTTCAACCCTGGCTGTACATTAGAATCATCTGGGGAGCTTTTAAAAAGTAGGATGCTTGGGCTTGACCCCAAACCGATTAAATCAGAATTTCCGTGTTTGTGTTGGGGGTGGGGTGGGTGGGGGTGGTTTGGGCCAGTACATCTACCATGTATCTTCCCTGCTTTCTGCACTGGCCTCTCTCGTGCATGCATCATCTTGCCATAAACCCTTTGCTTAAGATGGCCCTTTCTCCTCATCCTTCATACAATAAATATTTACTGGATGGCCACTATATACTAGACACGATTCCAGACGTTGGGGATACAATAGTGAACGTGAAAGATCTAGATGAGAACCTAGGTCTCCAGACTTATATTTATGCTTACTGAGGGTTTTCGCCTCCTTCCCGCCAATTGCTAATTAAAACTTAGCAAACCATGGTATGCCCTATAGTTTCTTAAATTACTACAGGCAATTACTCCGTAAGGGCTAGACTCCTTAAGGAAATCTAGTGGAAATGCTTCAATGAAAAGATTCCGTTCCTGGGTGAAAGCCCCGCCCCCATGGGAGGAGCAGAGGACGATTCCCGCCGCACTCAGGTGAGAACAAGCCCCGCCTCTCTCCGCTCTGAGCCGTGTTTAAGCTGCCCACCAGCTCGCACGTCAGGAAAGCGGAAGGGGACTCCACCTCCTACGCCTGGAGGGCGTGGCCAGTGCACTAGGCGCGAGTTGATTGGCTGAGGGGCGGGGCGCGGCGGAGCCGTACCGCCCGTGCTCTCGCCCGGATCCCGGTTGGAGTGACGGCGAGGAGTCCCTGTTGCTCCTACCTCCCCGCGATGGCGCCGCCGTGCCGCGCCCAGTCCCCAGTCAGCCGGCCAGTACCCACTGCTCTCCCGAGCTTTTCCAGATTGTGAAAGTGGGGCGGGTCCGAGGGAGCGGCGGGACGCTGCCGGCGACGAGGATCATGAGGAGCCGTCAGACCCGTGGGACCCGTAGCGGGAGCGGCCGCTGCACCTGCTGAGAGGAAGGAGGGAGCGGCCCGTGCGGCGGCGCTGCTGGAGCGCGGCGGAGGCTCGTCGGCGCCTCGGCCATGTCGCTGCTCTGTGTGCGCGGTGAGTGTACGGGCTCGACCGCGAGAGTGCGGCGAGGGGTTCCCAGAGGATTCCGCGGGGCGTTGGGGTATCGCCTCTCCCAGACTTCACTTCCCATCTGTGCTGCAGAGGACTGTTATATGAACGATCATTTATAAACACTTCGGGAGTTCTTTCCACCTTCTCCTGTTTTTCTCCGTGCTACTGCGAGGGTCTGTTCACGCTGCATTCCCGTAGCCATGTGCCAGTGTCGCTGGCTCCTGGGTGCAGATCCTATTCAGCAGTGATTGGGGCTCTCCTCTGGTGAGAGTGGATGAGCTGGCAGACCACGAATGGTGTCCATCGATAGTGGGCAGCCTCCGAGTCTTCTTTTCTTCCTCCTCCCCCCACAGTAAAACTACGGTCGGCTTCGGAGCAGGTTCTTTTATCACTGTTTGGACGCTTAGTGGTACAGTGTCTCATCCCTTCCTTCTAGTGTATTTTTTAGCTTGCACCCCTCTGTTGTTCATCCTGTCCCCTTCTCCCCGGCCTCTACGCTAGGCTAAGATTATTTTCATGTTCGGTTTGTAAATGTGTGTTGGCTGCTGTCCTTTCTGGGCAGAGCGTAAGAGGTATGCTATTTCTTTTTAAATCTTCTATCAGAATAACTCAAGGTGACGAGCCTTTATTGCTTTTTTCACTGAGGACACTTGACCCATCTAAGAAGATATTAAGGCGGGAGGTTTGGAATTTAAGAGGCAAGGTGCATAGAGTAAGCTCCATGAGGGTAAGGACTGTTAGTGGTTTTTTCATTCCCAGTGCCGAAAAGAATAGAACCTTAATGTTAGTGTTGAATGAATGCAAACATGTGATTTTAGAGAGATTATTTAATCACAAAAAGCAGGATTAACAGTTGAATTAGATCTTGGGAAATCCAAGTTACAGCCCCATTTTATATTGAACATGATAGGTTAGGGTGGTTTGATTTTGAGAAAGAATTAACTGACTAGAGCCTTCCCTGGAGTCTTTTCTGGGTACCTTTCACTGGATGGTTGGATTTCATGTTTTCTTTGGCTCTGCTGATTAGAAGCATTGTTGTTATTTGTGATCTTTCTGAATACACTGTTTCCCCCAGCTGTTGGGAAACAGGAACTGCTTTGCTTTGTTCTTTTCCACTGTTCTGTAAAATCTGCATTAACCCAGAATGGATTTGGCTCTTCCTGGGGATTAAGAGACATGCAGAATTTTTTTCTTTCATGGTTGATTTTTCATTAATGTGAATTTTGCTTTGCTTTTCTCTCAGAAGCTGGAGATCTATTCATTTCTTCAGACCCTTGCTACAGGATTTGGGAGAGGTTGGGTTTTGTAACGTCTCTTGGACAGCTTAATCTCTACTTTCATAGTCCTTATGAAGGACTCTTTAGGCAGAAGTATTGTAAATTACTGGTTACTTTTAATTGAATTTAAGAAACTTCAGAGAAGGAGCTGCTACAGTTTTCACTGTTCTAATATCAGGTAGCATTCGTTGTCTGGAAATTCTGCTATTTAGCTAACTGCTTCCATTTTAATGTTATGTTAGTCAAATTTTTCTTCTTTTGAATCCAGAGGAATGGAGGTTAGAAGATCATTTCCTTTTTTGGGAGGGGTTTCTTTTTTTAATTTTAATTTTATTTTTAAAAATTTCTTTTAGTTGTTGTTTCTTATTTTTTTTTTTGGAGGGGGTCATTTTCTTTTGGATGGAGATCCTGAAGGTTATTAATTACTGAAACAGCTATTCATATTAAATGGTAAAGTATTCATCCTGGGAAAACATACAGAAATGAAATAAAACAAATCTTTCTAAAATTACTTTCTTTTCATTATGTTTTGGCAGTAGAAATGTTATTCATATTCTGAAAGTAGCCTGTATAGTGATACTGTTCAATTTCAATTCGTCTTGGAGTAGACTCAAGCTAGAAACTTTCTATGTAGTCCGAGTTCAAACAGTAGTTAATATGATGTAGAAATTGGCAAACTGGTATTGATTTAATCATATCTAAGCATCTCATCCAAGAAGTTAATTCCTTAGTCTCAATCTTTAATAATGCATTATTGCATTCAGGTTAAAGTCTCTTGATATTTTGACTCCTGCTGTCATTTGTGGCCCTGTATTCTTTTTATTAAATTTTGGATCCTAAAAGGAAATTTTAATTTAGATTTAGATTTTACATTTAGAAATATAAAATCGAGGAAATCAATTATTTTTTGTCACCATTGGAAGTTTTGTGAAATTTTTTGGCCTTAATCAAATGAAAATAATTTTGAAGGAAGTATTTGACAAAATGATGAACCATGGCTGACTAGGTAGACATTACCAGATTATAATTAATTTTACATTTAAAAGATCAAACAACTGCAAAATATTTGCTTTGAAATTATATACTAATTGTGATACTATCTTCGAGTTATCTCAAATATATTTCGTATACTAACGGTTACATACATATGCATATTTTGGTATGTAACTTTTCAATTTTTAAATTTCCAATCCTTTACTTTTTTTAATTGTGAAAAATAGCATATATACAAAAACAGTAAATTTCAAAGCACACCACAGCAATTTGTCATAGAACAGATTTCAAAGTTTGGTATGGGTTACAGTTCCACATTTTAGGTTTATCCGTCTGGCTGCTTCAAGACACTTTGCCCTAAAAGAAATATCAATATAATGATTCAGCAGTCATATTCATTTGTTAAATTCTATCATCTCTGTTATAACTCCACCTTCTCCTTTGATCTTTCTCCCAGTCGTTAAGGTTATTTGGGCTATGCCTATTCTAAGTTTCTCATGTTGGAAAGGGCTGTCGATAATATGGGATAGGGGATGAAACTAGTTGATGTTTTGGACTAGTTGATGTTCTGAAACCTCTGGGTTTTAAGACTTACCTGGTTTAGGAACCCAGAGGTTGTAGGTTTCTGAAAAGTAATCATAGTGCATGGAACCTTTGTAGAATCTCAGATAAAGCCCTAGGTGTTCTTTGATTTTGGTTTTGGTTTGGCAGACCATAATAAGTAGCAATGTCTAGCTGAAGTGTGCGTAAGAGTAGCTTCTGGAATAGCCTCTTGACTCTATTTGAACTCTCTCAGCCACAGATACCTTATTTGTTACAATTCTTTCTCCCCTTTGGTCAGGAAGGCATTGTTGATCTCACGATGCCAGGGAGACTTTCACTCCTGGATGTTTTGTCCCACGTAGAGGGGGAGGGTAATGATTTTACTTGGGGAGCTGGGCTTAAGAGAGAGAGAGGCGTGGCCCTGTGTTCTTGCATACTCTTACACAGATACTTTGCTCTAGCACTAACTTTGTTCATTCTTGCCTCTGTACTTTTATCCTCTGAAATACTCTTTTTATATATTTTTTGCTTATTTAAAATTTATTCTTTCTTTCCCAACTAACAGTGTACTTTGTTTGTGGAAAACTCCCTTCAGTTCCTCAGTTCACAGTGATCTCTTTCTTTGAATTCTTAGAGCACTTATGCTCTGACTAGTACCACAAATTTGGCAATAAATCATATACTGCCTTGTGACTGGTTTTGTATTGTTATGATTTAGACAAAGGAGGTCATAGCACTAGTTAGTATGTATCTGGAATTTTGTGTCCTGTTCAGGGTATCACATTCTAGGAGGAACTAGACTGTGTTCAAAGAAGATTGATTAGAATAATGGAGAGTGTAGAAACCATTTGAGGAAAGTGAGGGGTTTAGTTTTGATATTTAAGAAGAGAGGATCATAATCATAGATGAAAACTGTTTAAAGAACTATCTAATGGAAAATAGATGACCTTTTCCTGTAGCTCCAGAGTACAAAACAGGAGGACAGAGCTAATTGCAGGGAATTAAATTTTGTGTTAATGTAAGGAAGAACTTTATCAAGTGAGTTTGTTTTTAAATGAAATGGGCTAGTTATGAGGAAATTGATATTTTGACACAGGACACTTTAAGCAGAGACTGAATGAGAGTGGTAAGGGCATTGTAAAAGAGATGTTGACATTGGGTGGGAGGTTAAACCACCCTCTTATAGAAGTCACGTATGCCATCTTGAGTCTTAGAAGGAGCTTCCTCATAATACTGATATTTTTTGCTTCCATAGGAGCCAGTACCGCATGAGCAACCGCAGTCTACTAAATCAAGAATTTTCTTTTTCTTTTGTTTTGTTGGTGCTCATGACTGGTTTCTCCAAAGAAATTATAAATACTTTGAGAACTGAACCTTTCCAGTTCAAAGAAATACAAAATATTTCTTTGAAATTTCAACACTGTTTACAACAGTACTTACTCAGTTAAATAATTGATCTGTGGCTCCCCCAGCCCCATCCTGTTTTTTAATTTTTTTACATGGGCAGGCACCGGGAATCGAACCTGGGTCCTCTGGCATGGCAGGCGAGCATTCTTGCCTGCTGAACCACCGTGGCCCGCCCAGCCCCATCCTATTTTAACCGGAGTGACCACACTCAACTTGTTTAAAAAGAAAAAAACAAGACCCAAAAAATAAATTTTGGGATTTTAAAAGCAGTATGTGCTAATATCCTGCCAATTATAGTAGTAGTATCGCTAATTATAGAAAATTGAGAAAATGTAGAAAAAAGAATGTAAAAAGGAAAATAGAATCGTCCTAGTCCTACCATCTCTAAAGACTGTTGTTAACTTTTTTATTAATTGCTTTTGTTGGTTTGTTTGTTTTTAATTATAAAGGTAATATATGTGCGTGATAACAAAGTCAAACAGTTTAGGGTGTAAAGTGAAAAGGTAAAAGTTCTCCTGTTCCCAGCCCCTCTTCTCACTGCCCAAATGTAACTACTCTTTACTGTTTCTTGCATGTCCTTCTAGAAATTTTCATTTCATATGAGTGTATAGATAACACAATTGAATGCTCATAGTTTTTCGACTCTTTTTTCTTAACTGAATGATCATATCATGGAATATTTTCCTGTCAGCTCAGGTGCATCTCAATCACTCATTAATGGCTGCAGGGTATTTCATTACAGGAGCATACATAATTAACCAGTTTCATATTGATGGACACAAAATCTTTTTTTTTTGCTATTGCAAACAGTGCTACAATGAACATCCTGTAGATGGGTTTTGTTGTATGTTTGGAGATTTCCAGTCAGCTCTCCACCTGTACTTTTTGTGTGGTTTGCCAATTGCTGTTTTCTTTGGGGTAATAATTATACTCAGCTGGACCCAAAGAGCAAAAAAAAGTGCCTCAGCTTCTCTCAGGTCATTATCCTTTATTAGAGGCACCACTAAGTAATACTTTATGCCTATCAAAAAGACCAAAGATCTCTGTTCTTATATACGTGACCGGTAATTTCCATGTATTTTCTCTCCATATTTTCTTCATCTTTGGAGTTTTTTAAAAAAATATTTTTCATATTGTATATGTATTACTTACATTTTAGAAGCAGAATTGTCACTACTGTTGGGAACTGGGCCAGGTGGATTTATGTTTCAATTTCCCCTTAGAAAAACTTGTTATTTGTCATCACTAACCAGCCATCTAATTACTGAAAGTGTACTACTGGGTAACTCTTCGAAGGTGAAATCTGATGGTTCAAGCATTTATAGGACATTCAGGACATATATTGATTCTATTTCAGGGAGATCCCAGAATATATTTTGGTTCACAGTCTTTATGGAAAATGAGAATGGCATTGGTTTTAGAGTTTTCAGGCCTAAGTATATATTGGTCAAGTACTTTCTTTTCATATTTTCCTCCCAACATTATTGTCTTCTGCTTTAGTTAACTCCTTGCTGGGATTTCATCATGTCATGATTCTAGTAATCTTTGCACTTAAAAGCAGAGGGAATGCTTGATTCTTTTCCCTTAGCTACGGCATCAGGAAGTTGACTGTGCCTTGTCTGCACCAGGCAGCAGTGAAGGAGGAAAGGACTAATTTCCTCTGCTATGCTTATTGTTATAAACAATTTTCTTCCTTATAAGCAGTACATTATGTAATTTCTTAGTTCCTAAAAGTGGGTTTCTGGAAATTGGGCTCTTAATGTTAATACTTTCCCTGTGCTATGCATTTTAAACTTTTCCATGTGTGTTTGTTTGGGCTGTGTAATCATTAGTAAATATTTGTTGAATAGTTTCTCTGTGTCTGTTTATGCTACAAATCTATATAGCAGATAAGAGCCCATGGAATCTTTTTTTTTATTTTTATTTTTTATTAATTAAAAAAATTTAACAACAAACAAACAAAACATTAAGATATCATTCCATTCTACATATATAATCAGTAATTCTTAATATCATCACATAGTTGCATATTCATCATTTCTTAGAACATCTGCATCGATTTAGAAAAAGAAATAAAAAGACAACAGAAAAATAAATAAAATGATAACAGAGAAAAAAAAGATTATACATACCATACCCCTTACCCCTTGCTTTCATTTACTACTAGCATTTCAAACTAAATTTATTTTAACATTTGTTCCCCTATTACTTATTTTTATTCCATATGTTCTACTCTTCTGTTGATATGGTAGATAAAAGGAGCATGAAACACAAGGTTTTCACATTCACAGAGTCACATTGTGAAAGCTATATCATTGTTCAATCATCATCAAGAAACATGGCTACTGGAACACAGCTCTACATTTTCAGGCAGTTCCCTCCAGCCTCTCCACTACATCTTGAACAACAAGGTGATATCTACTTAATGCATAAGAACAACCTCCAGGATAACCTCTCAACTCTGTTTGGAATCTCTCAGCCATTGACACTTAGTCTCATTTCACTCTTCCCCCTTTGATTGAGAAGGTTCTCTCAATCCCTTGATGTTAATTCTCAGCTCATTCTAGGGTTTTTCTCAATCCCTTGATGCTGAGTCTCAGCTCATTCCAGGATCTCTGTCCCACGTTGCCAGGAAGGTCCACACCCCTGGGAGTCATGTCCCATGCAGAGAGAGGGAGGGTGGTGAGACTGCTCGTCATGTTGGCTGGAGAGAGAGGCCACATCTGAGCAACAAAAGAGGCTCTCTTGGGGGTGAGCCCATGGAATCTTGATAGGTTTTAAAAGTTTCCTTTCTTATATGAACCCGAATAACCTATTAGGACTATTAGGTCTGACTTGGGATAAGCAGAATAAGTTAAATTCCTCCTGGAGAGGAATATACTGCATTGTGTTTTTCTAACTTTTAAAGCAAGGTTTTTAAAGTTTGCATGTTTTATATATACTTTCTAATGGACTGTTTTTATTAAGAGTCAGAGAAGATTTTGTTCTTGGTATATTTTTTAAAACTTTTTATTGACCTGTGACACGTATACATAAAAGTACACAAGTCTTAAGCATATGTCTCACTGAATCATCACAAAATGGGCTCTCTCACATGATTACCAGGTCAGGAAATAGAATATTGCCAATATCTCAGGAGCCCACCTCATTCTTCCTTCCGATCACTGCCCTTTCTTTCTTTCCTTCCCAAAGAGAGCCAATATCATGACTCCAAAACCATAGATTAATTTTGCCTGTGATTGAGCTTCTTGTAATTGGAATTATACATTATGTATTCCTCTGGGGCTGGCTTCTTTTGCTTAGCATTATGTTTGTCAGATACTAGCAGTAAAGATCATTGCTGTTCATTGCTATGTAGTTTTCCATTGTGTGACTATACCACAGTTTATTTACAGTTGCTAGGTATCTGTTTTTTTTTTTCCCATCTTGCACTATCACTGGTAACACTACTCCACACTTTCTTCTGTGTGTCTTTTGGTCATACCTTGTATGCATTTCTATTGTGTATATTCATTTTTGTTGTGTGGGATTAACATTTCTGGGTCATAGGTTATGTATATGTTCAACTCTAGTTGATAATGCCAAACAGTTTTCCAAAATGGTATCGATTTTACTCTCAATATCTGTCTTTGTTGTTTTTTTTGCCAGGGTATCAAACCTCTTCAAGCCAGGGCCAGGTATTGTATGTAGTTCTCATGTCTCTTCAGCCTTCTTCAATATGAAACATTTCCACCGCCTTTCTTTATTTTTTTACGACATTGCTACTTTTTAAAGAATATAATCCCCTCCCCTCCTTTTATTAATAGGGCAAACGTTATTCATTATGCGTTTGTCTGAGTTGGAGTACTATGTAATTGCTATTATGTTCTTTTCAGGGTATCACCTCAGGAAGTACATGTCTATCTCTCATTGATGATGCTAATTTTGATTATGCCATCAGATATTGTTTGATTTCTCCTCTATCTAGCCCCCTCCAACCCCCGCAACTGATAAGTTCTTTGTAGGGAGATACTTTAAGGCCACTCAGATCTTTAGCCTACATAATTGTTGTGAAAATGCACTGAAATAATCTATGTGAAACTGGCTAACACAGTGTCACACGGTTAAATTTGAATCTGCATGATTTGATGAAAGCACTGCTTTCGTGTATTTATTAATCTGGCTGCAGTATGTAGATCAGATTAAGTGGGAGAGAAATTGGAGACACTTAAATTGTAGCAGGAGTGATTTAGATTGAACACAAATTAAAATTTCCTAATGAGAGTTAAATTGTCACAGAAAAGCTATGAAATAATTTTCCAAGGTCTCTTGAAAAATAAACCCTATTTCTTTCTGTATAAATTACTTAGGAATAGCTACTCTGGATGAATGAAGTTAGATAAGCAGCTTTGCATTTTCTGTTACTTATTTTTTTGTGTTTGTGATCCTTTCTGTGATTATTGTGAAATGGAATAAAAATGTAGCCATGTGGTATAATTTTGTGTTCAGTTTCCCAAAGAAAATTTTACTTCATTCTTCTATTTGTCCTCTTCAGCAAAAATGAAATGTCCTTTCTTAGGTGTAATATCAAACAGCAGCTATCCACCAAACGTGTGAAAGAAACCCAGAGTATCAAAGGAAAAGATGGTGGGCATGAGGCTTCTTTTTTGTGTGTTTTGGTGTATCCCATGGCGATAAATGTGCGGTAAAATATGACAGGAGAAAGTTTGTGCTAGGGTGTTTGTATACAAATTATTTTTTTCCTAAAGAATCATCTCAATAGTAAAAAGTATGTTTTCTTTTCTATTGCTGCTTCTGCTCCTTCTATTTTTGCACATCATATTCTTATTTGGAGCTGTTGAAAACCGATAGGTCTATAGGTTATGTTAGGCTTTTCCCTTACAACTGTTTGCTCTATTAATTTCTACAATGTTTCATTGTGAATGATGCTGAGATGAAAGAGGCTGGAGAACAGAAAGTGAGGATCTGCTTAGCAACCAAGAATGGCCTGGCAGTTGGACAGTGGGTGAGATAACTGCTTTTCTATGTGATTCAAGGAGGTACCAAAATGATTCCATCAAAGGAGTAGTTCACTTGTATGATTTCTGTCTATTGGAATTGAGTCAAATTATGTAGAACCTTGATCTACAAAAGGAGAAAGGAAATTTGTTTGCCAAAGAGAAAGAGAGGGAGATAAATTGGATAGATACGAATCTTTATCTCCACTTCTCTTCAGCCATCCACACCCATGATCACATTCTAGACCCTGTCATCCCTTGGAATAGCACCCTGCTTTTGTAATCTTAAACTTCAGCATCTGATTTATCTGATCATATTCTCCAGCCCATCTTTCTAGCTTTTGTTCTTACTGTACTCGTTCCGTAATATATAGGGTAGATGTTTAATACCTTGGTTTTAAAGAGACTTGAATTGGCAGATATATCAACTCCACCATTTATGAGTTGTGTGCCTTTGTATATGTTGATTAACCTCATTGAACCTTAATTTCCACATCTTTAAAATTCATAATCCATTTGACAAATACTAAGGTTCCTATTCTTATGGAGTTTCATTCTGTTAAAGGAAGATACAGAAATCAAATAAACAAGTAGTATAATTTTAGATAAAGGTAAGTACTGTGAAGAAAATAAACAGTGTAAAGGGACTGAAAGTGATCTAAGTGAGAGTGGGGAAACTATTTGAAATAGAATTTCCCAGGAAGGTCTCACAGGGGAGGTGACATGTGAGCTGAGAACTGAATTGTAAGAAGGAACCATCAATTTAAGATTTGAAGGAAGTATTATAGGCAAAGTAAATAAGAAGTACAAATACCTCATGGTGCTAAGGAGAAAATACAGGAAGATGTGACTGGGGGGGCGGGGAAGGGTGTATACAGAGACACTTATCATATAAGGTCCTGTAGGCCATGCCAAAGAGTTTGAATCTTATTCTAAACAGCACTGGAAGCCGTTCAGTGGGCCTAAACAAGAGAGTGATGCTTTGATTTATGTTTTACAAGTGGTCAGTATGTGGTGATAGACTGGGGGTAGAGAGCTGTGGCTGGCAGCACTGGAAGTAGTGAGCCCACTTAGAAGGCTAATGGAGTAATCCATGTCTTAGTTTCCTGGCTTCTAATACAAATATCATTGAATGACTTGGCTTAAACAATGAAAAATTATTGGCACATGGTTTTGAGGCTAGAAGAAGTCCAAAGGTGAGGCAACATCAAGGTGCTGCTTCTCTCCAAAGACTGTGGCATTGTGAGGTTCCTTGATCCTTATCTTTTCTGTCACATGGCAATGCACTTGGCAGTGACTTCTCCTTTCTCCTCTGGGTTCCATTCATTTCTGGCTTCTTTTCTTTCCCTCTATGTCTGAATTTCATTCTACTTGTAAAGGACTCCAGAATCCAGATTAAAACCCAATCTAATTCAGTTGGCTATACGTTAACCAAAAATAACATCTCCAAAGGTCCTATTTACATTGGGTTCATACCCACAGGACTAGATTAAGGTCATGTTTTTTTCTGGGGTAATTATTCAACTCACTACAGAGAGATAGTAGTCCAAGTAGTAGGCTTGGACAAGGTGGTAGTACTAGAGGTGTTGTTGAGATAATTGTTGTGAAAATAATTGACACTATTCTAGGCATAGAGTGTGTATTTATTTTAAAATTACGACACTATTAATAGCCTCTTCCCTCTTTATGGCATCACCATCCATTTATCTTAGCTGGAAATCTAAAATTCATCCTAGACTTCTCAGTTTATAAAGAAAATACAAGGAGAGGAAGGAAAGTTATTAGGTTCGGAGAGTTTATGTTATCTTTAAGATAAGTTACTTATAAGATATCTTGAGTTGAAGGTATCAATGATCTTGTTGTAGATAACCCTTGAAACTGGTGTATCAAAATATAGATTTAACAATAGCTAGAAAGTAGAAACAATCCAAGTGTCCAAGATGAATGGATAAACAAAATGTGGTATAACCATATTCAGCTGTAAAAAAGGAGTGACGTTTTGATATATGCTTCAACATGGATGAAAACATTATACTGAGTGAAATAAACCAGACACAAAAAATACAAACATTGTATGATTCCACTTATATGAAATATCTGGAATAAGCAAATTCATAGGGACAGAAAGTAAATTAGAGGTTACCAGGGTCCAGGAGAAGGGTGAAATGGGGAGTTACTGTTTAATAGGTGTGGCATTTCTCTTTGGGTTGATGAAAAAGTTTTGGTAATGGATGGTAGTGAAGGTAGCACAACACTGTAAATGTAATTAATACCATGACACACTTAAAATTGCACACTTGTAGTTTAAAAATGGTTAAAGTAGAACATTTTATAATATATATGTTACCACAATAAACATTTAAACAAATATATGGATTTATCATTTGTTAGAGATAAATATATTTGGGAGTTGTTATTTGGCAGTTAAGTCCTTAGGTTGGATAAAATTGCCTATAGAGGATAAGAGAGGAGAACAAGGGGTGAAACAGTAGCTGAGGAACTCCAATGTATAGGAATTGGGCAGAAGAGGAGCTTGGTAAGTGTGGTCAGAACTGTAGGAAAATGGAGAATGTTGTATCAGAGGCTAAAGCCTAGAGTAGAGGGAGTTTAAGAAGGGATGATCATTTAATATTGGTGAATGAAGTTGAGTGAGGATTAAAAAAAGAGGTCATTGGATTTGAAAACTAAAGTAGTTTCATTAGAGTGAGAGCGAGCATCATATTACAATGGTGAGGAGTGAGTATTTGGGAAGTGAAGAAGTGTGATGAGCAAGTTTAGGCAACTCATTAAAAAATTTTGCAGTACAGAGCATGAGTGAGAATGTTCCTAAGAGAAAGGAAATTTGAGTGGCGCCTGATGGGAAGGAATCTGTAGAAAAGGGGAAAGTCAAGATGAAATGGGAGTAGGGAGAGATAATAGCTGATTTTTCTGTAAAGCAGGGTGCAAGGTTATTTGTTGATAGTGAGGTGGTGGGGGTAGTCCAGCAAGCTTGAGGAGAGTACTAAAGGTTTCATTCATATGCATTCATTTTTCAACATGTTATGTGCTAGGCACTTGGGTCAGAATGGTGAGAAAAAAAAAATCCCCTGCCTTCATGGAAATTATGCAGATTAGTGAGGGACTATACATTAAGCAAAAAAGGATCATAAAAGTAAATATAAAATTACAACCAGGCAGGAAACAGCTGTGATTTGTGCTGTAAAGGAGAGTACATTATGAAAACATGTAATAGGGAAAGTAACTTGTTCTGCTCAGAGAATATTTTCCTAATGAAATGAAGATTGAGCTGAGGTCTGGAAGAAGAGAAAATCTTATACCAGGCAAAGGGAGGGGAAGAATATTCTAGACAGAGGAAAAAGTATATACAAAGGCCTTCTCCTGAGGAGAAGCAGCTGAAAGAAGGCAAGTATAGGTGGAGTAAAAGAGGAAGGGAAAACATGGCTCAAGGTGAAGCTGGAGAGATAGATAGGGCCCCTCTTATAGGCCACATTAAAAGTGAAAAGTTAGTGGGAATGAGTGTTAGTGGGGCAGGATAGAAGTTTGTAAACTGAAAGCATTGGATTTGAAATTAGATTTGACATCAAATCCTTTCTTACCAAAGAAGATGTTTCGGCAAGCCTCTTAACTACTAATCCATAATTTAAAAATGGAAGTGTTACTATTAAAAGAGTTGTTGAGAATTAAGCTCTAAATGAGAGCTTAATATGTATGAAATAGTAACTTTTACTATGGATAGTTCCTTTTGTTCTGCTTATAGAGGCTTACATATTTCGAAAATTATAAACATAAGAGGATGTGATCACTTCCATAAACATTTATTGAGCCCTGAATTATGGGTGAGTCATTGAACTAGTCATTCTAGGTCTATAGAAATGATAAGAAATGGGCCTTGCTCTCAAGAAATTGAGAGCCAAAAGGGGAGAGATGGTCATGTGCACAACTAAATGTGATATAAGACGAAGTTTGATAATTTCTAAAATAGAGGTAAAAAAATTTAATGAGGGTATAAATGTGGAGTGTTTTAAAGATAGATAAATAGAGCAGAGGAAAAGAATTAAGAGTCCAGAAATAGACTCACACATCTGTGGCCGACTGATTTTTTTATTTTTTTTAAACATAAAGACATATAAACATCAACATTCTTACCATATGATCATTCCATTCTTGGTAAATAATCAAAAACTCACAATATCATCACCATGATCACTTCTTAGAACATTTACATCAATTCAGAAAAAGAAATAAAAAGAAAAAAACTCATACATACCTTACCCCTACCCCTTCCTCTCATTGACTGCTAGTATTTCCATCTACTCTATATTTTAACCTTTGCCTATTTTTTTCTATACCTCTTACCACTCCCTTTCATTGATCACTAGTATTTCAATCTACTAAATTTGTTTTAACATGTGTTCCCCATTATTTATTTATTTTTAATCTGTATGTTTTACTCATCTGTCCGTACTGTAGATAAAAGGAACATCAAACACAAGGTTTTCACACTCCGTCACGTTGCAAAAGCTATATCATTATACAATCATCTTCAAGAAACATGGCTACTGGAATACAGCTCTACAGTTTCAGGCACTTTCGTCTAGCCTCTCCAATATACCTTAACTAAAAAGGTGATAGCTATATAACATGTGAGAATAACCTCTCAGTTCTGTTTGAACTCTCTCAGTTATTGACACTTTATTTTGTCTCATTTTTCTCTTCCCCCTTTTGGTAGAGAAGATTTTCTCAATCCCTTGGTGCTGAGTCCCAGCTCATTCCAGGATTTCTGTCCCATGTTGCCAGGAAGGTTTACACCCCTGCAAGTCATGTCCCATGTCCCATGTGGAGAGGGAGAGCGCAGTGAGTTTGCTTTTGTGTTGGCTGAGAGAGAGAGGCCACATCTGAGCAACAAAAGAGGTTCTCTGGGGGTGACTTTTAGGTCTAATTTTAAGTAGGTTTAGTCTATCCTTTGTGGGGATAAATTTCATATGAACAAATCCCAAGATTGACAGCTGAGCCTATTGCTTTGGTTGTCACCACTGCTTGTGAGAATATCAAGCATTCTCCACATGGGGAAGTTGAATTTTCCCCTTTTCTTGTGTGGCTGACTGATTTTTGACAAGGGTGCACTAAGGAAGTAATAGTCTCTTCAACAAAAGTTGTTAGGAAAACTGGATAGCCACATGCAGAAGAATGAAGTTTGTACTGGTTTGAAAGGAAGTATGCTCCCTAGAAAATCCATGTTTTGATCAAAATCCCATTTCATAAAGGTAGAATAATCCCTATTCATTACTGTATGTTTGAAACTGTAATCAGATCATCTCCCTGGATGATGTGATTTAGTCAAGAGCGGTTGTTAAACTGGATTAGGTGATGACATGTCTCCACCCATTTGGGTGGGTCTTGATTGGTTTACTGGAGTCCTATAAAAGAGGAAACATTTTGGAGAATGGGAGATTCAAGAGAGCAGAGAATGCTGCAGCACCACAAGGCAGAGAGTCCACAAGCCAGCGACCTTTGAGGATGAAGAAGGAAAATGCCTCCTGGGGAGCTTCATGAAACAGGAAGCCAGGAGAAGAAGCTAGCAGATGACGCTGTGTTCACCATGTGCCCTTCCAGATGAGAGAGGAACCGTGAACTTCATCGGCCCTCTTGAACTAAGGTATCTTTCCCTGGATGCCTTTGATTGGACATTTCTATAGACTTATTGTAATTGGGACATTTTCTCGGCCTTAGAACTGTAAATGAGCAACTCATTAAATTCCCCTTTTTAAAAGCTGTTCCGTTTCTGGTATATTGTATATCGGCAGCTAGCAAACTAGAACAAAGTTAGATCTCTATTTCAAATTATTACAATAATCAGCTCAAAATGGATCAATGACCTAAATAAAAGAGATAAAACTATAAAACTCTTAGAAGATAACATACAGGCAAGCTTCATGATCTGGGATTTGGCAATGAATTCTTAGATATGACACCAAAAGCATGAGCCACAAAAGAAAAAATAGATATATTTAATTTAATCAAAATTAAAAACTTTTATGTATTGAAGGAAATTATGAAGAAAAGACAGTCTACAGAATGGGAGAAAATAATTTCAACTCATATATCGAATAAGGATTTAATATTTAATATCCAGAATATTTGAAGAACTTTTACAACGCAACAACAAAAAGACAACATCTTTAGCTACTAGGGAAATGCCAATTTAACTACAAAGAGTTACAACTTCACACCAACAAGGACGACTATTATTTAAAAAAACGGCAAATGGGCTGTGGCACTCATTGTTAAAAACATTTTGATTTCAAGAGTTGTTAAATGTTAGGAAATGTCCCACTATCTTAGAATCAGTGAAATACTGATGCTAACATTTAGTGATACTGTTGCTCACATTTAAGGATTAGTCATTTAATTCTTGTAATAGACTTGTTACTTTATCTTTGTTATTATTCTCATTTTATAGAATAAACTTCTGCCTATGGAAGTTAGTTATTTTTACATAATATAAAACTGTATTTAGGTTTTCTGCCTTTTAAATTATTGTTGCTTTTCATTAAAGAAGTTATGGGTTTACAGAACAATCATGCATAAAATACAGGATTCCCATGCACCATCCTACCAACAACACTTGTATTGGTGTGGAAAATTTGTTGCAATTGATGATTATACTTTTTTTAAAACTTTTTTTATTGTAAAATATAACATATATACAAAGCAAAGAAAGAACAAAGCAGTAGTTTTCAAAGCATTCTTCAACAAGTAGTTAAGAGAACAGTTCTCAGAGTTTGTCATGGCCTACTATACCATCATCTCAGATTTTTCCTTCTAGCTGCTCCAGAACATTGGAGGCAAAAAGGAATACGTATTTTTTATTATCACAATCAACTTTTTTTTGGGAAAAATAACATATATACAAAAAAAGCACTAAATTTCAAAGCACAGTGCAACGATTAGTTGTAGAACAGATTTCAGAGTTTGGTATGGGTTACAGTTCCACAATTTTAGGTTTTTACTTCTAGCTGCTCTAAGATAATGGAGACTAAAAGAAATAGCAATATAATGATTCAGAAGTCATACTTGTTTGTTGACTGTATAATTCCACCACCTTCTCTGTATAATTCCACCATCACCTTTGATCTTTCTCTATCCCTCTCTTCAGGGGTATTTAGGTTATGCCCAGTCTAACTTTTTCATGTTGGAAGGCGCTATCAGTAATATGGTGTCTAGCTGATGTTCTGAAGAGGCTGGGCCCTCTAGGTTTCAGGATTTATCTGGTCCAGGGACCCATCTGGATGTTGTAGGTTTCTGGGAAGTTAGCCTAGTGCATGGAACCTTTGTAGAATCTTATCTATTGCCCTAGGTGTTCTTTAGGATTTGCTGGAATGGTTTTGGTTAGGGTTTGGCAAATTACAATAGGTAGCAATGTGTAACTGAAGCTTGTATAAGAGTGACTTCCAGAATAGCCTCTTGATTCTATTTGTACTCAGTTTGTGTCCCTGCCCTCATGCCCTCTGAATAGATACCTAGCAATGGTATTGCTGGATCATATGGCAATTCTATTCTTAGTTTCCTGAGGAACTGCCAAACTGCCTTCCATAGTGGTTGTACCATTTTATATTCCCACCAACCGTGGATAAGTGTGTGTCTTTCTCCACATCCTCTCCAGCACTTGTCATTTTCTGTTTTATTGATAATGGCCATTCTCATGGGTGTGAGATGATATCTCGTTGTAGTTTTGATTTGTATTTCCCTAATAGCCAGGAAAGTTGAGCATCTTTTCCTGTGCCTTTTAGTCATCTGTATTTCCTCTTCTGAGAAATGTCTGTTCATTTCTTTTGCCCATTTTATAATTGGGTTGTTTTTTGTTGTTGAGTTGAACAATCTCTTTATATATTCTGGATACTAGACCCTTATCTGATATATCATTTCCAAATAATGTCTCCCATTGTGTAGGCTTTCTTTTTACTTTCTTGATAAAGTTCTTTGATGCACAAAAGTTTTAATTTTGAAGAGTTCCCATTTATCTATTTCTTTTTTCAATGCGCATGCTTTGGGTGTAAGATCTAGGAAACTGCCTCCTATTACAAGTTTTATAAGATATTTCCCTACATTTTCTTCTAAAAGTTTTATGGTCTTAGATCTAATGTTTAGTTGTTTGATCCATTTTGAGTTAATTTTAGTATAGGGTTTGAGATATGGATCCTCTTTCATTCTTTTGCATGTTCGATATCCAGCTCTCCAAGCACCATTTATTGAAGAAATTGTTCTGTCCCAGGTGAATTGGCTTGACTGCCTTATCAAAGATCAGTTGTTCATAGATGGGAGGGTCTACATCTGAACATTCTGTTTGATACATTGGTCAGTATATCTATCTTTATGCCAGTACCATGCTGCTTTGACCACTGTAGCTTTGAAACATGCCTTAAAATCAGGTAGTGTGTGACCTCCAACTTCATTTTTCTTTCTCAGGATATTTTTAGCTATTCGGGGCACCCTACCCTTCCAGATGAAATTGGCTATTGTTTTTTTTTTATTTCTGTGAAGTAAGGTTTTGGGATTTTATTTGGTATTGCATTGAATCTATAAATCAATTTAGGTAGAACTGACATCTTAATTATATTTAGTCTTCCAAACCATGAACACGGTATGCCCTTCCATTAATTTAGGTCTTCTGTGATTTTTTTGGTAATTTTTTGTAGTTGGCTTTGTATAGGTCTTTTGTATCCTTGGTTAAATTTATTCCTAAATATTTTATTCTTTTGGTTGCAATTGTAAATGGAATTTTTTTCTTGATTTCCCCCTCAGGTTGCTCATTACTAGTGTACAGAAACAGTACAGATTTTTGAGTGTTGATCTTGTAACCTGCCACTTTGCTGTACTCATTTATTAGCTCTAGTAGTTTTGCTGTGGATTTTTTGGTTTTTTTTACATATAGTATCATATCTGCAAACAGTGAGAGTTTTACTTCTTCCTTTCCAATTTTGTTGCCTTGTATTTCTTTTTCTTGTCTAATTGCTCTGGCTAGAACATCCAACACAATGTTGAATAACAGTGGTGATAGTGGACATCCTTGTGTTTTTCCTGATCTTAGGGGGAAAGTTTTTAGTTTTTCCTCATTGAGAATGATGCTAGCTGTGGGTTTTTCACTCATATTCTCTTTATCATGTTGAGGAAGTTCCCTTCTATTCCTATCCTTTGAAGTGTTTGCAACAGGAAAGAATGTTGAATTTTGTCAAAAGCCTTTTCTGCATCAATCAAGATGATCATGTGTTTTCTCTGTTTTAATTTGTTGATATGGTATATTACATTAATTGATTTTCTTATGTTGAACCATCCTTGCATATCTGGAATGAATCCTACTTGGTCTCGGTGTATAATTCTTTTAATGTGCTGCTGAATTCGATTTGCAAAAATTTTATTGAGGATTTTTGCATCTATATTCATTAGAGATTGGTCTGTAATATTCTTTTCTTGTAGTATCTTTGTCTGGCTTTGGTGTGAGAGTGATGTTGGTTTCATAGAATGAGTTAGGTAACCTTTCCTCCTGTTTAATTTTTTGAAGAATTTGAGCAGGATTGGTAATAATTCTTTCTAGAATGTTTTATAGAATTTGCATGTGAAGCCATCTGGTCCAGGACTTTTCTTTTTTGGGAGCTTCTTAATTAAATTTCTTGACTTATGATTGGTTTGTTGAGGTCATCTTTTCTTTTCGAGTCAGTGTTGGTTGTTCATGCCTTTCTAGGAGGTTGTCTGTTTCCTCCACAGTGTATGGTTTATTAACATGAAGTTGTTCATAATATCCTCATACCTCCTTTATTTCTGCAGGGTCAGTGGTTACATCTTCTCTTCCACTTCTGATTTTATTTATTCACATCCTTGCTCTTCTTTTTGTCAACCTTGGTAAGGGTCCATCAATCTTATTGATCATAGAACCAACTTCTGGTTTTGTGGATTTTCTCGATTGTTTTCATGTTCTCAATTTCATCTCTAATATTTATTATCTCTTTCCTTTTGTTTGCTTTGGGGTTAGTTTGCTGTTCTTTTTCTAGTTCTTCCAGTGAATAGTTAATTCCTTGATTTTTGCTCTTTCTTTTTTTTTGATATAGGTATTTATGGCAATGAATTTCCCTCTTAGCACTGCGTTTGATATCTACCATACATTTTGATGTGTTGTGTTTTCATTTTTATTTGTCTCGAGATATTTACTAATTTCTCTTGTAATTTCTTCCTTTACCCACAGGTTGTTTAAGAGTGTGTTATTGAGCCTCCATATATTTGTGAATTTTCTGGCTGTCTACCTATTATTGATTTCCAACTTTATTCCTTTATGATCTGAGAAAGTGTTTTGTATGATTTCAATCTTTTTAAATTTACTGAGGCTTGCTTTGTGATCCAGCATGTGGTCTATCCTTGAGAATGATCCATGGGCACTTGAGAAAAAGGTGTATCCTGCTGTTGTGGGGTGTCATGTTGTGTAAATGTCTATTAAATCTAGTTCATTTATTGTATTATTCAGATTCTCTTTTTCTTTATTGATCCTCTATTGAGATGTTCTATCCAGTGATGCGAGTGGGAAATTGAAGTCCCCAGCTATTATGGTAGATGTGTCTATTTCTCTTTTCAGTGTTTGCCTCATGTATTTTGGAACAGTCTGGCTTGGTACATATATATTTATGATTGTTATGTCTTGTTGAATTTTTCCTTTTTTAAATACTTAGTGCCCTTCTTTTTCTCTTTTAATTGTTTTACATTTGAAGTCTAATTATTAGATATTAGTATAGCTACTTCTGCTCTTTTCTGATTGTTGTTTGCATGAAGTATCTTTTCCCAACCTTTCACTTTCAACCTATGTTTATCCTTGGGTCTAAAATGTGTCTCCTATAGACAGCATATAGATGGGTCCTGTTTTTTAATCCATTCTGCCAGTCTATGTCTTTTGATTGGGGAGTTTAATCCATTACCATTTAGTGTTGTTATTGTAAGGGCAGTGCTTTTTTCTGCCCGTTTGCCTTTTGAATTTTTTTTAAACTTTTTTTTATTAATTAAAAAAAATTAACAAACAAAACATTTAGATATCATTCCATTCTACATATACAATCAATAATTCTTAATATCATCACATAGTTGCATATTCATCATTTCTTAGTACATTTGCATCAATTTAGAAAAAGAAATAAAAAGACAACAGAAAAAGAAATAAAATGATAACAGAGAAGAAAAAGACTATACATACCATACCCCTTACCCCTCGCTTTCATTTACCATTAGCATTTCAAACTGAATTTATTTTAACATTTGTTCCCCCTATTATTTATTTTTATTCCATATGTTCTACTCTTCTGTTGACATAGTAGCTAAAAGGAGCATCAGACATAAGGTTTTCACATTCACAGAGTCTCATTGTGAAAGCTATATCATTGTTCAGTCATCATCAAGAAACATGGCTACTGGAACACAGCACTACATTTTCAGCCAATTCCCTCCAGCCTCTCCACTACATCTTGAACAACAAGGTGATATATTTAATGCATAAGAATAACCTCCAAGATAACCTCTCGACTCTGTTTGGAATCTCTCAGCCATTGACACTTTGTCTCATTTTACTCTTCCCCCTTTTGGTTGAGAAGTTTCGCTGAATCCCTTGATGTTAATTCTCAGCTCATTCTAGGGTTTTTCTCAATCCCTTGATGCTGAGTCTCAGCTCATTCCAGGGTCTCTGTCCCACGTTGCCAGGAAGGTCCACACCCCTGGGAGTCATGTCCCATGCAGAGAGGGGGAGGGTGGTGAGACTGCTCGTCGTGTTGGCTGGAGAGAGGGGCCACATCTGAGCAACAAAAGAGGCTCTCTTGGGGGTGACTCTTAGGCCTAAATTTTAAGTTGACTTGACCTATCCTTGTGGGGTTAAGTTTCATGTGAACAAACCCCAAGCCTGGGGGCTCAGCCTATAGCTTTGGTTGTCCACACCATTGAGAGTATCAAGAATTCAACTTGGGGAAGTTGAATTTCTCCCCACTCTCACCATTCCCTGAAGGGGGCTTGCAAATACTTTTCCAGTCACTGATCAAATCATTCTGGGATTCATCGGGGGATCACTCTGGACAAACCAACAAAATCTCATGTACTACCTGAGATTCCAAGCACTTATGACATTCAATCAAACTATCTACATGAGTTATATTAGGAAATGCTATAGTCAAAATCTAAATTTTGTAACAAATAAACATTTTTTTGCTTTAGTCTCACACATAAGGTGACATTTTAAAGTATTAATTATCATCTATTTTCAGCACCCTGCAATAATGACATTCCTTTGTTCTTCCTCATGCAAAAACATTTTTAAAATTTGTACATTGTGCATTTCACTATTATTATAAACTCTAGGCATTCCTAGATTATACCATCTTGATCTTTAACATCTATTTTTCTTTCTGATTTCATTTGTGTCCCCAGCCCTCCTCCCTCTATCATTCTCACATGCAGCTTCATTCAGTGTTTTAACATAATTACATTACAGTTAGGTAGTATTGTGCTGTCCATTTCTGAATTTTTGTATCCAGTCCTGTTGCACAGTCTGTATCCCTTCAGCTCCAATTACCCATTATCTTACCCTGTTTCTATCTCCTGATGGTCTCTGTTACCAATGACATATTCCAAGTTTATTCACTATGTCAGTTCATATCAGTGAGAACATGCAGTATTTATCCTTTAGTTTTTAGCTAGTCTCACTCAGCATAATGTTCTCTAGGTCCATCCATGTTGTTACATACTTCATAAGTTTATTCTGTCTTAGAGCTGCATAATATTCCATTGTATGTATATACCACAGTTTGTTTAGCCACTCATCTGTTGATGGACATTTTGGCTGTTTCCATCTGCTTGCAATTGTAAATAATGCTGCTATAAACATTGGTGTGCAGATGTCCGTTTGTGTCTTTGTCCTTAAGTGCTCTGAGTAGATATCTAGCAATGGTATTGCTGGGTCATATGGCAATTCTATATTCAGCTTTTTGAGGAACCGCCAAACTGCCTTCCACAGTGGTTGCACCATTTGACATTCCCACCAACAGTGAATAAGTGTGCCTCTTTCTCCACATCCTCTCCAGCACTTGTCATTTTCTGTTTTATTGATAATGGCCATTCTGGTGGGTGTGAGATGATATCTCATTGTGGTTTTGATTTGCATTTCTCTAATGGCCAGGGATATTGAACATCTCTTCATGTGCCTTTTGGCCATTTGTATTTCCTCTTCTGAGAAGTGTCTGTTCAAGTCTTTTTCCCATTTTGTAATTGGATTGGCTTTTTGTTGTTGAGTTGAACAATCTCTTTATAAATTCTGGATACTAGACCTTTATCTGATATATCGTTTCCAAATATTGTCTCCCATTGTGTAGGCTGTCTTTTTACTTTCTTGATGAAGTTCTTTGATGCACAAAAGTGTTTGATTTTGAGGAGCTCCCATTTCTTTCTTTCTTTCTTCAGTGCTCTTGCTTTAGGTTTAAGGTCCATAAAATTGCCTCCAATTGTAAGATTCATAAGATATCTCCCTACATTTTCCTCTAACTGTTTTATGGTCTTAGACCTAATGTTTAGATCTTTGATCCATTTTGAGTTAACTTTTGTATAGGGTGTGAGATACGGGTCCTCTTTCATTCTTTTACATATGGATATCCAGTTCTCTAGGCACCATTCACTGAAGAGACTGTTCTGTCCCAAATGAGTTGGCTTGACTGCCTTATCAAAGATCAAATGTCCATAGATGAGAGGGTCTATATCTGAGCACTCTATTAGATTCCATTGACCAATATATCTATCTTTATGCCAGTACCATGCTGTTTTGACCACTGTGGCTTCATAATATGCCTTAAAGTCAGGCAGCGTGAGACCTCCAGCTTTGCTTTTTTTTCCTCAAGATACTTTTAGCAATTCGGGGCACCCTGCCTTTCCAGATAAATTTGGAAATTGGTTTTGGTTTTTCTATTTCTGGTTATTGGTTTTTCTATTTCTGAAAAGTAAGTTGTTGGGATTTTGATTGGTATTGCGTTGAATCTGTAAATCAATTTAGGTAGAATTGACATCTTAACTATATTTAGTCTTCCAGTCCATGAACACGGTATGCCCTTCCATCTATTTAGGTCTTCTGTGATTTCTTTTAACAGTTTCTTGTAGTTTTCTTTGTATAGGTGTTTTGTCTCTTTAGTTAAATTTATTCCTAAGTATTTTGTTCTTTTAGTTGCAATTGTAAATGGAATTCATTTCTTGATTTCCCCCTCAGCTTGTTCATTACTAGTGTATAGAAACACTACAGATTTTTGAATGTTGATCTTGTAACCTGCCGCTTTTCTGTACTCGTTTATTAGCTCTAGTAGTTTTGCTGTGGATTTTTCAGGGTTTTCGACGTATAGTATCATATCATCTGCAAACAGTGATAGTTTTACTTCTTCCTTTCCGATTTTGATGCCTTGTATTTCTTTTTCTTGCCTAATTGCTCTGGCTAGAACTTCCAACACGATGTTGAATAACAATGGTGATAGTGGACATCCTTGTCTTGTTCCTGATCTTAGGGGGAAAGTTTTCAATTTTTCCCCATTGAGGATGATATTAGCTGTGCGTTTTTCATATATTCCCTTTATCATTTTAAGGAAGTTCCCTTGTATTCCTATCCTTTGAAGTGTTTTCAACAGGAAAGGATGTTGAATCTTGTCAAATTGCATCAATTGAGATGATCGTGTGATATTTCTGCTTTGATTTGTTGATAATGGTGTATTACATTAATTGATTTTCTTATGTTGAACCATCCTTGCATACCTGGGATGAATCCTACTTGGTCATAATGTATAATTCTTTTAATGTGTTGCTGGATTCGATTTGCTAGAATTTTGTTGAGGATTTTTGCATCTATATTCATTAGAGAGATTGGTCTGTAGTTTTCTTTTTTTGTAATATCTTTGCCTGGTTTTGGTATGAGGGTGATGTTGGCTTCGTAGAATGAATTAGGTAGTTTTCCCTCCACTTCAATTTTTTGAAAGAGTTTGAGCAGGGTTGGTACTAATTCTTTCTGGAATGTTTGGTAGAATTCACATGTGAAGCCATCTGGTCCTGGACTTTTCTTTTTGGGAAGCTTTTGAATGACTGATTCAATTTCTTTACTTGTGATTGGTTTGTTGAGGTCATCTATTTCTTCTTGAGTCAAAGTTGGTTGTTCATGCCTGTCTAGGAACTTGTCCATTTCATCTACATTGGTGTATTTATTAGCGTAAAGTTGTTCATAGTATCCAGTTATTAACCTCCTTTATTTCTGTGAGGTCAGTGGTTATGTCTCCTCTTCCATTTCTGATCTTATTTATTTGCATCCTTTCTCTTCTTCTTTTTGTCAATCTTGCTAAGGGCCCATCAATCTTATTGATTTTCCATAGAACCGACTTCTGGTCTTATTGATTTTCTCTATTGTTTTCATGTTCTCAATTTCATTTATTTCTGCTCTAATCTTTGTTATTTCTTTCCTTTTGTTTGCTTTGGGGTTAGTTTGCTGTTCTTTCTCCAGTTCTTCCAAGTGGACAGTTAATTCCCAAATTTTGCCCTTTCTTCTTTTTTGATATAGGCATTTAGGGCAATAAATTTCCCTCTTAGCACTGCCTTTGCTGCGTCCCATAAGTTTTGATGTGTTGTGTTTTCATTTTCATTCACCTTGAGATATTTACTGATTTCTCTTGTAATTTCTTCCTTGACCCACTTGTTGTTTCAGAGTGTGATGTTGAGCCTCCACGTATTTGTGAATTTTCTGGCACTCTGCCTATTATTGATTTCCAACTTCATTCCTTTATGATCTGAGAAAGTGTTTTGTATGATTTCAATCTTTTTAAATTTGTTGAGACTTGCTTTGTGACACATCATATGGTCTATCTTTGAGAATGATCCATGAGCACTTGAGAAAAAGTTGTATCCTGCTGTTGTGGGGTGTAATGTCCTATAAACATCTGTTAAGTGTAGCTCATTTATTGTAATATTCAAATTCTCTGTTTCTTTATTGATCCTCTGTCTAGATGTTCTTTCTATTGATGAGAATGGGGAATTGAAGTCTCCAACTATTATGGTAGATGTGTCTATTTCCCTTTTCAGTATTTGCAGTGTTTGCCTCACATATTTTGGGGCATTCTGGTTTGGTGCATAAATATTTATGATTTTTATGTCTTCTTGTTGAATTGTTCCTTTTATTAGTAGATAGTATCCTCCTTTGTCTCTTTTAACTGTTTTACATTTGAAGTCTAATTTGTTGGATATTAGTATAGCTACTCCTGCTCTTTTCTGATTGTTATTTGCATGAAATATCTTTTCCCAACCTTTCGCTTTCAACCTATGTTTATCCTTGGGTCTAAGATGTGTTTCCTGTAGACAGCATATAGTACCATGCTGTTTTTTAATCCATTCTGCCAGCCTGTGTCTTTTGATTGGGGAGTTCAGTCCATTAACATTTAGTGTTATTACTGTTTCGGTAGTGCTTTCCTCTACCATTTTGCCTTTTGTATTTTATAGGTCATATCTAAATTTCACTTCTTTCTACACTCTTCTCCACACCTCTCTGTTCTGTGTTTTCGTATCTGTCTCTAGTGCTCCCTTTAGTATTTCTTGCGGAGCTGGTCTCTTGGTCACAAATTCTCTCAGTGACTTTTTGTCTGAAAATGTTTTAATTTCTCCCTCATTTTTTTTTCTTTCAGCATCTTTTTATTATAAAGCTCAGTATACCCTCAAGACATATTCTTCATAAACATTGAACGTCAGAAACACTGTTCATATTAAATCAGGTTGCATGAATAATACAGAAGTCATGAATTTAAATTATGGCTCATATTCAGAGAAAATGGTAGTGTTTTAGCTTTTAAATAACAATGTTACTTTATTTCTAGAAGCTGAAATTATTAAGTTGTAAATTGTTCTAGTTTGCTAGCTGCCAGAATGCAATATACCAGAAACAGAATGGCTTTTAAAAGGGGTAATTTAATGAGTTGCTAGTTTACAGTTCTAAGGCCGAGAAAATGTCCTAATTAAAACAAGTCTACAGAAATGTCCAATCAAAGGCATCCATCCAGGGTAAGATACCTTGGTTCAAGAAGGCCAATGAAGTTCAGGATTTCTCGCTCAAGTGAGACAGCACATGGCAAACACAGTCAGGGCTTCTCTCTCAGCTGGAAGGGCATATGGCGAATACGGCATCATCTGCTAGCTTTCTCTCCTGGCTTCCTATTTCATGAAGCTCCCCAGGAGGTGTTTTCCTTCTTCATCTCCAAAGGTCACTGGCTGGTGGGCTCTCTGCTTTGTGGTACTGCAGCATTCTCTGCTCTCTCTGAATCTCTCATTGTCCAAAATATTTCCTCTTTCATAGGACTCCAATAATCCAATCAAGACCCACCCAAATGGGTGGAGCTATGTCATCCCCTAATCCAGTTTAACAACCACTCCTGACCAAATCACATCATCCAGGGAGATGATCTGATTACAGTTTCAAACATACAGTATTGAATAGGGATTATTCTACCTTTATGAAATGGGATTTATATTAAAACATGGCTTTTCTTAGGGGGCATACTTCCTTTCAAACCAGCACATTCCACCCTCTGGCCCCTAAAAAAGACATGTTTTTCCCATATATAAAATACATTCATTCCATAACAACATCAGAAACCTTAAACATTTCGGTAGCAATATACATGTAGTACAAAATTAGAGACAGTATATAATCTCATCAAGTCAGTTACAGGCATAGTCTGTCCTAAGGCAAAATTCTCTCCATTTGCTCTGGACCTTTGAAAACTCATAACAAGTTATTTGCTGCCAACATACAAAGGAGGAACATTCATAGGATACATATACACATTTCCATAGGGAGGAAGGAACACAGGGGTCACCAGACCCATACAGTTTCAAAAACCTGCAGGGCAAAGTCCATTAGATTTCAAAGTCTGAAAGTCATTTATCCTCAGGGCTTTATAAAGCAGCAGTCCCACCCTTTCCAAGGGCCTACACAGAGGCCTGCCTCTCTATGAATACAACCTTGGGGAACATTGGGGAGACCACGTTTTTCTCAACTCCACCCTCTCCAAGCATCAGGGCTGCAACCAGGCTTTCTGCCATCTCCGAGGCACACACTCAACCCCTTCATGTGGTGGCAGCCAGGCTCTCCCCAATACCCCAAGGAACGTGCTTCACTCTCTCCAAGGCCTGAGGTGGCATGACTCTTCCACTGCAAAGAGGTGGAAGGCCCATCCTCTGCCTTCGGGGCAAACTCACCCTCTCCACGGTCTTGGGTGGGTCTGCTCTCCTGGCCAAAGGCTTCTTGACTTCAGACCTCAGCCTCCATGGTTTTGCCTCTGAAGTTATTTTTCCTCCAATGTGTTCCTTCTCTGAACCCCTCAGTCCGGACTGGCAGTGGCTCTGTTTATACAGGTCCCACAGCACTCTCATTGGCTTTCTATGCAGTAGCGTTGGATCATGCCCATCAGACATAAGGAGTTTCCACAGATCTTTCCTGGATAACTCCATGTCCGATCCTGACTTTCTCTGAAATGGCTGGTTGGTTCAACATTTGTTTAAATCCACATACAGGGCACTATACTCTGGGGTCTCCCTTTCTGGAGGCCCAGAATTTTCCAGAACTTCAATTTCTGGTTTCTTTCTACCCAAGAGTTCAGTTTTCAGCTTATCTCTTTCCTGTCGCATTTCACTATAAGCTGCAAGGAGAAACCAGGCTGCACTTTCGACATTTAATTTGGAGATCTCCTCTGCTAAATGTCCAAGTTCATGACTTTTACAATCTGCCTTCCAGCCAAAGCCACTAGTCAATTTTGCCAGATTATCTGCCATTTTAAAACAAGGGTCACCTTCCTTCCAGTCTCTAATAACTTGGGCCTCATCTCTGTCTAAGGCCTCATCAGAGTTATCTTCAGAGTCTACATTTCTACCAACAGTCTCTTCTAAACATTCTAGGCCTTCTCTATCCAGCTTCTCACAACTTCTCCAGATTCTTCCCTTATCCATTTAAAAAGCCCTTCCAACATGTTTGGTATGTGCGAACTGCAGCAGCAGCACCCCACTCTCTGGTACCAAAATCTGTTTAGTTTGCTAGCTGCCAGAATGCAATATACCAGAAATGGAATGGTTTTTTAAAAGGGGAATTTAATGAGTTGCTAGTTTACAGTTCTAAGGCTGAGAAAATGTCCCAATTAAAACAAGTCTATAGAAATGTCCAATCAAAGGCACCCAGGAAAAGGTACCTTGGTTCAAGAAGGCCGATGAAGTTCAGGGTTTCTGTCTCAAGTCAGAAGGCACATGGTGAACATAGTCAGGGCTTCTCTCTCAGCTGAATGGGTACATGGCAAATACATCATCATCTGCTAGCTTTCTCTCCTGGCTTCCAGTTTCTTGAAGCTCCCCGGGAGGTGTTTTCCCTCTTCAAAGGTCGCTGGCTGGTGGACTCTGCTTCGTAGTGTTGCTCTCTCTGAATCCTCCCTCATTTTTGAAGGACAATTTTTCTGGATATAGAATTCTTGGTTGGCAGTTTTTCTGTTTTAGTAATTTAAATATATCATCCCCCTGTCTTCTTGCCTCCATGGTTTCTGCTGAGAAATCTACACATAGTCTTACTGGGTTTCCCTTGTATGTGATGGATTGCTTTTCTCTTGCTGCTTTCAAGACCCTCTCTTTCTCTTTGACCTCTGACATTCTGACTAGTAAGTGTCTTGGAGAACGTCTATTTGGATATATTCTCTTTGGGGTGCGCTGTACTTCTTGGATCTGTAATTTTAGGTCTTTCATAAGAGTTGGGAAATTTTCAGTGATAATTTCTTCCATTAGTTTTTCTCCTCCTTTTCCCTTCTCTTCTCCTTCTGGGACACCCACATCACGTATATTTGTGCACTTCATATTATCATTCAATTCCCTGAGTCCCTGCTCATGTTTTTCCATTCTTTTCCCTATAGTTTCTGTTTCTTTTTGGATTTTACATGTTCCATCCTCCAGTTCACTAATCCTAACCTCTGTCTCTTGAAATCTACCATTGTAGGTTTCCATTGTTTTTTTAATCTCTTCTACTGTGTCTTTCATTCCCATAAGTTCTGCAATTTGTTTTTTCAGACTTTCCATTTCTTCTTTTTGTTCATTCCTTGTCTTCTTCATGTCCTCCCTCAATTCATTGATTTGGTTTTTGATGAGGTTTTCCATGTTTGTTTGTATATTCTGAATTAGTTGTCTCAGCTCCTGTATCTCATTTGAACTATTGGTTTGTTCCTTTGACTGGGCCATATCTTCAATTTTCCTGGTGTGATTTGTTATTTTTTGCTGGCGTCTGGACATTTAATTACCTTAATTAGTTTATTCTGGAGATTGCTTTCACTTGTCTTACCTAGGGTTTTCTTGCTTGATGAGTTTGTTGTCTGTCTGTTCTTTGACCTTCAGTTCAGCTTTTTCTGGGCCTCTAGCTTAAGTTTTGTTTAACAGAGGGTAATTTTTCAGTTCTTGTTTTCTTGTTTCTTGTCCTGCTTATAGGGTGCCTTTTCCCTCCCCACCCTTAGGAGGGTCTACATAGGTATTACAGACTCCAGCCGGGTTTTCCTGGACTAAACTGACCTATCAGGGGGAAGGATTCACCTGCGTCAGTTTTCCCTGAGGGTGAGACCCAGCAGGTTGAAAGACTTTCTGTGAAGTCTCTGGGCTCTGTTTTTCTTATCCTGCCCAGTATGTGGTGCTTGTCTGTCTGTGGGTCCCACCAGCAAAAGATGTTGTGGGTCCTTTAACTTTGGAAGGCTTTCCCTGCTGGGGGCGTGGTTGAGATAGAGGAGAGGTTGTAGGCTGGTTTTAATGGTTTCAAATTGCCAAGCCCTGGGGTCTGAATTCTTTGAGAGAGGGATTCCACCTAAGTTGGGCTTCACCCCTCCCCTGGGGAAGGCACACGTGGGAGATAGCCCTGAAAGCAGTCTGTTTCTGCCTATTCTTGGGGCAGTTGCAGCCTGAGTAGTCCCACTGCTGAATCCAGAGGCAGCCAAGTGTCCATAGAAACAACCACAAAAACCTATTTCATTAGCCCAATAAGTGACCTGCGCCTTGACCAGTTTCACCTGAGCTGGGGGCCTATTTTTAGTAGTCAGAATTTGTTTATTAATGCCACAATTGGTGTTTGGTTGGACTCAGTCCCTGCTACTGTTAGAGTCTCTTTCCTTTCCCTCTGGGAAGCTGCCTGTCGGGGAGGGGCACCGAATACTGGCCACCACAGCTTGGGAAATTCACAGTTCAGGAGACTTGCAGCCAGTCCAGCTGGTCCAGACTGGGGTACGCTGTATGTCCGGTCACTATCGTGGCTCCGGAAGCTGTTCTGTACTGTTTCTGGTTATTTAGTAGTTGTTCTGGAGGACGAACTAAAACGTGCACATTGCTAAGCCGCCATCTTGGCCCCTCCTCCTACCTTTTGAATTTTATGTTATTTCTAACTTTTCTTCTTTTTACTTTACTCATAGTATTTATTCCTTCACTATTCTACACACCTCTCTCTACTGACTTTTCCTATCTCTCTCTAGTGCTCCATTTAGTATTTCTTTCAGAGCCAGTCTCTTTATCACAAATTCTATCAGTGATTTTTTTTGTCTGAAAATCTTTTAATTTCTCCCTCATTTTTGAAGGACAATTTTGCTGGATATAGAATTCTTGGTTGGCAGTTTTTCTCTTTTAGAATCTTAAATATATCATACCATTGTCTTCTCACCTTCATGGTTTCTGCTGAGAAATCTATGCATAGTCTTATTAGGCTTCCCTTGTATGTGACTGATTGTTTTTCCCTTGATGCTTTCAAAATTCTCTCTTTCTCTTTGACATCTGACATTCTGATTAGTAAGTGTTTTGGAGTATGTCTGTTTGGATCTATTCTGTTTGGGGTATGCTGACGCTTCTTGGATCTGTAATTTTATGTCTTTCATAAGAGATGGGAAATTTTCAGTGATAATATCCTCCATTAGTCCTTCTTCTCCTTTTCCCTTCTCTTCTCCTGGGACAGCCACGGCACATATATTTGTGTGCTTCATGTTGTCATTCAGTTCCCTGAGTGCGTCTTCATGTTTTTCCATTCTTTTCCCTTTATTTTCTTTTGCTTGTCAGATTTCAGATGTCCTGTTCTCCAGTTCACTAATCCTTTCTTCTGCCTCATCAAATCAAACATTGGAGGTCTCCATTTGTTTTTTTCATCTCTTCTGCTTGTTTTTCATTGCCAAAAGTTCTTTGATTTGTTTTTGAGACTTTTGATTTCTTCTTTTTGTTTGCCCATTGCCTTCTTTATATTCTCCCTCAACTTGTTGATTTGATTTTTGATGAGATTTTCCATGTTTGTTCAAATATCCTGAATTAGTTTCACCTCCTGCATCTCATTTGAATTGTTGGTTTCTTCCTTTGACTGGGCCATATCTTCAGTTTTCCTAGTATGGTCCATTATTTTTTGCTGGCGTCTAGGCAATTGATTTCCTCTATTAATTTATTGTGGAGATTGTTTTCACTCTTTTTCCTAGGATTTCCTTGATGGATGGCTTTGTTCTCTATCTGTTCTTTGACATTGAGCTCAGCTAATTTTAGACCTTAAGGTTTTGTCTAACTGATCAGAATTTTTCAGCTCTTGTTTTCTTGTTTCTTGCCCTGCCTTTATGGAACCTTTTTTTTTCCCCTTAGAAGGGTCTGCTCAGACATAATAAACCCCAGTCAGATTTCCTGTACCAGACTGGCCTCCTCTCAGGAGGAAAGAGTCACCTGCATCAGTTTTCCTTGAGGATAAGACCCAGCAGATTGAAAGACTTTCCTATGACGCCTCTAGATTCTGCTTTTCTTATCCTGCCCAGTATGTTGTGCTTGTCTGCCTGTGTTTTCCCACCAGTATAAAGTGATGGGGTGCCTTTAACTCCAGCAGACTCTCCCAGCTGGGGGTGTGGTTGAGACAGAGGAGAGGTTGTAGGTTGGCCTTAATCACTTGAGTTTTCCAGACCCTGGGGTCTGAATTCCTTGACGTAGGGATTCCACCTGAGCTGGGCCCCACCACTCTCCTGGGGAAGGCACAGCCTGCAGGGAATTAACTCCTTTCACCTGACCAGCCTCTTTGTCTCACAAGCTTAATTCTGCCCTTGTCTGGGGTAGTTGGAGCCCGAGAAGTCTTGCAGTTGTATCTAATGAACAGTTAAGTAGTAGAAAAAATGCAAAAAGCAAAAGTCCTTTTTGAAGCAGAATCACCATTCCTTGGGTTTGTTAACCAAGAGCTTAAGTTGGTAGGTTGCTCTGTGTATTTGCAGGTTGTATGTGTCCCCCCCTCCTTTTTTTTTTAGGGTCGTATTTTGTACTGTCCTATCCAAAAACCCTCTGTTCTTTTTTCTCCCCATCAACCCTGCCCCTTCTGTGCCAGCGCAAAAACTCCTAGTACCTTTAGCTCTTATTCAAGGTTTAGCTGAGCTGGGGGCCTATTTTCAGTAGTCAGAATTTGTTAATTAATTCCTCAAGTGGAACTTGGTTGAGGTAAGCCCCTGCTGCTAGTAAAGTCTCTTTCCTTTCTTCTCCAGGAGCTGAGCCCATTGGAAGAGGGGTGCCAGCCTCCATAGCTTGGGGGACTTAAAGTTCTATGCAGAATCACAGCTGGTCCATCTTGTCCAGATTTGTATGCTGTGTGTCCAGTTGCTCATGTGGCAGTTGTTCTGTAGTGTTCCTGGCTATTTACTAGCTCATCTGGAGGATGAACTAAATTCCACAGCTCACTAAGCTGCCATCTTGGAACCTTCCCCAACAGGTCTTTCTTGATCTGATCTATAAATGCTTTTTCTATAAATATTATATGTATAAACAGCAATTAATAATCTTTGGATTTCCCTGTGGGATATTTAATGAATTTTAATAAAGACCAAGAAATAGTTATGATTCTTGTGCAAGGAAGAGATTTACTATTATGGTTTAGGTATTAAAGTTAAAACATTAAACTGAATGAATTAGGATATGTTCTAATTTGTCTACTTTCTATATAGTCTGTAAAAGTCAGTTAGCTAATGTAGGTAGAGGGTAAGACTGACCTCATGATGTAATTGTATAACCAAGCCTGAATTGTTTCTGATAAATAGTAACCATAGAAATCTGATTTTGTATTAATGCGAACTTGACTACAGCTGAAGTTTATTTATTTAGAAAATATTTTAAAAAGATATCTTCGAGCATTTGTGCATGCTCAATTATAACCTGAACTGTGTTTACTTTAGAATTAGTCATTGGTTTTGTTAGTTGAGGTTTGACGTAAGTACTTGTTTGTCTTTTGGTAGAGAAGGATCTTATAGGTAGTAAAGTTTGTTGATTCTTAGAGAAATTGTTATTTTTTTCTAGAACAAAGTATCATATTTATGTATACTTCATTTGATATTTTCTTTGTGATAAATAGCTATGAAGTAAAGTAGAAGTTTATAGTGTTATTTAAGACTTTTTCATAAATGTATATGAATTAATAATTTGGAATCATGTTTGTACAGTTTGTACAGTTGCTTTGCAACTTTGGTTTTTATTATTCTAGTCATACCACTATATTTTTATGGTATTTGGTTTATTTTCTTTGCCTTTGTTCATGTGGGCATAAATTAAAGCGTTGGCTGTCTTGGTTGGTATGGTTTTGGTAATAATAGTACTGTAGGGAGAAAGTTGTGGACTGCAAAAAGTGTGGGCTTGGAATCTGGGTTTAAATCTCAGACTGCACTGTTTAAGTTGAGATCTTTGGTGGATTAGTTAAATTTTTAGTGTTTAGCTCATTTTTAAAGTGGAAAGTGTATATTCTTCTACAGCAGTGTTTTTTTTTCAAACTGTGGGTATGATTCATTAGTCCTGAAATCTGCATATGGGTAACCAGCATTAGGTGGAAAAGATATAGAATAGGATTGTGTTAATAAAGAAAAGTATTGTTTTGTAAAATGTTTGTTTCATAGAAGATATACGTAAGTAAGCACTGAGGACTTTGTTATAATGTAAGATATATTTCTTACTGTGGGCTTGGTTTAAAAAGTTTTAAACATGTTGTTATTGGAGGCTGTTGTTAGGATTGAGTGCCTAGCACAGCCCCTGTTTCATAGATAGGAACTGAAAGAAGGTGGCATCTGAGAAGTCTAGGTGGATTGTTGATTTGGTCTTAATCCCAAAAGGATGAAAGCTGGTTTGTTACCTTAAATTGCTATTGAGTATGGAAAATTATTTCATATTTAGGAAATTATTTGACACCTAATAGTTTCTTGCAAAAGTATTGTTTGGAGAATTCATATCCACTAGATGAAAGGATAAGTTTATAGACTTATAGTGCAGTTTGGTGCACTATCTAGTGAAGTTGAGGATGTGTATACCATATAGCCTAGTAATTCCAAGTCTTGTACTTGTGCCAAAGAGACATGTAGGATGATGTTCATTGTAGCATTGTTTGTAATGGCAAAAAGTTGGAAACAATATAAAGGCCCAGTAGAAATTTGGATAAATAAATTGTGGTATATTCATCAAATGGATTGCTAAACTAAGTTAAACAAGGTGAAGGTATGTAGTTTATTAGTAATGATAAACATCAAACCAAAAAGATATGAAAAGCAAGTTTCAGACAGATACAGTATGAAACCATATTTTTTACCTATGTTTTGGATACAAATATATGTAGTGAAAATAAAAATTTGGACTAGAATGATATACATTAATTTCAGAATGATGGCTATTTCATGGGAAGGATAGAAGGAAGGGGATTAAATAGGGAGTTTAGTTGTATCTATAACTTTTTGTGTGTGTGCTGTATGACGGGGTCACATTTCATTCTTTTTCCATGTGAGTATCCAATTATTGCAGCACCATTTGTTGAATATTTGTTTGTTTGTTTTTGTTGGTTTCTTTTTTTTTTCCTGGGAAGTGCATGGTTTGGGATTTGAACCTGGTCCTTCTGTATGGCAGGTGAGAATTTTACGACTGAACTACCCTCACACACCCTGTAATGTGTAGTTAAGTCTTGAAAAAGATGATTTAAAGCAAATGTGACAAAATGTTGCTGGTAGTGAAATGGATGGTTGTAACTTTTTTCCTTTTCTGTATGTTGTAAATGTTTCATAAAATACATTTCTTTGAAAAGTTTGGTATATAATTCATGGGACATTTAGAAACTCAGTGGTATCTATTAAAAAGAGCTTATTGTCTTCGGGTCTAGAGGACAATGAATTTTCTAAGAACTAGGGCTTAAGCTACTTAGGTGATATTTGAGGTTTTCCAGTAATATGAAAATTTGGTTCAGAGTAGACATAGGCTAAAATACATTAAGTAGAATTATTGAGTGTCCATTTCCATAATATGGAACCAAAACTTTAACCTGGACATTTTCCTCTGTACATATGAATCTCCCTCTTTATCCTGCATATTGTTTGCCCATTACCTTTCTAAAATGAGTCATTGCATTTGTGATTACCCATATTATTATCCTGAGAAAGATGGACTCTTATTATAGTTTTGCTTCAGGGATGCTATCTTGGCCCCTGCCCTTACTGTCCTACAGATGTCCTCTGCTGAGTCATCTTAAGCAAATGCTTGAGAATCTTGGTTAACCAGTGTTAGTACTTTAAGATCTGTTGTACCAAGCACTGTAAGGCTGAATTCTAGATGTTCTAATATGTTTTAGTCCATTGCTGTCTGATATAACTTCCTATAACAATAAAAATATTCTGTATAGTTGCTCTTCAATGAGTGTTAGCCAAATGTTGCTCAGCATTTGAAATGTGGTTAGTACAACCTAGGAACTCAGTTTTTCATTTTATTTAATTAGAATGTAAATAGCCATATATAATTGGTGGCTACTATATTGAAGTGCAACTCTAGTCTTTTGAGAAGAATGCTAGGTTCTATTACTAACTCACACTGAATTTCCTGAGGGTGTTCTCCTATCTGTAAAAGGGGACCAACAATTTTTCCCTAACATACTGGGGATCCTAGGGAGAAGTTAATGAATATAGTGTGTGTGCATGTGCACGTGTGTGTATATATGTGTGTGAAAGACCAATCATTTTGGATGTTATATATTAAGAACCATAAAATGGTCTTATTCTTTGACCCTGAAATTCCATCTCTAGGAATTCATTTATTTTGTTTTGGCTCCTAAGTGCATTTTATTATAAATCCATAAACTCTGGATTACAGAATCCTCTTGCAGATGTGTTTAAACTGTACCCTAAACATGTATAATCCAATTTGATTTTAAATATGTGAGATACATTCGGAGTTCTAAAAGAATAAAAAAAGTCAAATCTCATTTGTAAGAAATTATTATAAAACATTTACAAATGCAAAAAGTTTTCATCATCCATTTCTCTTTCATGCTTCCAGAAATTTATTTTAAGGAAATATATATATTTTCATATTTCTTATTGTGAAATATAACATCTATACAAAAAAGCAATACATTTCAAAGTACATTGTACCAAGAAGTTATAGAGCAGATTTTAAAGTTTGGTATGAGTTATGGTTCCGCAATTTTAAGTTTACCTTGACTGAAATAAATATCAATATAATGACTCAGCAGTCATACTTACTTGTTAAATTCTATCTTTTCAGTTAAACTCCTTCTCCTTTGATCCTTCTTCCAGTCTTTAGAAATATTTGGCCTATGCCCATTCTAATTTTTTCGTGTTGAAAATGGGTGTCGATAATATGGGATAGGGGATGGAACTAGTTGATGATCTTGGAAGAAAATAAAAAATAAGTAAATGTGAAAGTAGGCATTAATGGAAGAATTGGGGGCCTAAAAAGGTATAAGACATTCAAAGGCCAAATAGTGAAGTGGCAGAAGAAAGTCTTGCATTGTTAGTAGTGACTTTAAATGGAAAAGATTAAAGCTCTCCATTCAAAACACAGAGGTTGGCAGCTGGATTAGAAAGTATGACCCAACTATATGCTGTTTTCAAGAGACACCTTTAATTGGAAGACACAAGTAAGTTGAAAATAAAAGGATTAAAAAAAATATATCATGCAAGCATTAACCAAAAGAGAGCAGGTAGCTTTATCAATATCAGATAAAATAGAGTTTAAGTAAAAAAAAACAGTTACAAGGGACAAAGATAGTCATTAGATACTGAAAAAGGGAACAAGAAGATGTAAGTTATAACTTGAACAATAAGATCTAAGTTATAACTGTATATGTACCTAACAGCAGAGCTCCAAAATATACAAAGCAAATATTAACAAATTTGAAGAAAGAAATTAAAGGTTCTGCATTAATTGTAGGAGACTTTAACACACCATTTTCAATAATGGATAAAACATTTGAACAGAAGATTAATAGGTAAACACAGGACCTGAATGATAGTCTAAGCCAACTAGACCTAACAGATATATAGAGCACTTCACTCCAGAAAAGTAGAATACACGTTCTTCTCAAGTACACATAGATCATTCTCCAGGAGTGACCATATCTTAGCTAATAAAACAGGTCTCAATAAATTAAAACATGTTGAAATCATACAATGTATGTTTTCCAACCACAATGGAATGAAGCTAGAAATCAACCCAGGGAGAATTGGAAAATTAAAAAATGTGTGGAAATTAAACAACATACTCTTTTTTTTTCATTATTTTTTGTGAAAAATAGCATCTATATAAGAAAGAAAGAAATTTCAAAGCACACCACAACAATTAGTTGTAGAACAGATTTCAGAGTTTGGTATGTGTGCTGGTTTGAAAATGTTTATGTACCCTAGAAAAGCCATGTTTAATCCTAATCAACCTTGTGGGAACAACAGTTTCTTCCAATCCTTATTCAGTACTGTGTGTGTTTGAAATTTTAATTAGTTTATCTTTATGGAGATGTGACTCAGCCAAATGTGGGTATTAAACTTGATTAGGTGGAGATGTGTCTCCACCCATTCCAGGTGGGTCTTGGTTGGTTTTACTGGAATCCTTTAAAAGAAGAAGCACTTTGGAAAAAGCTAGAGAACAATAAGAGAGAAGGCCTCAAGATTCTGAGAGAGCAGAGAACGCCACAGAACCATGAAGTAGAGTCCACCAGCCATTGACTTTTGGAGATGAAGAAGGAAAATGCCTCCCAGGGGGTTGGAGAGCAGATGATGCTGTGTTTGCCATGTGCCTTTCCACTTGAGAGAGAAACCCTGAACCTCATCGACCTTCTTGAATCAAGGTATCTTTCCTTGGATGCCTTACATTGGACATTTCTATAGACTTGTTTTAATTGGGACATTTCCATGGCCTGAAAACTGTTAACTTGCAACTTATTAAGTTTTTCTTCTTCAAAAGCCATTCTGTTTGTGGTATATTGCATTCTGGCAGCTAGCAAACCAGAATAGTATGGGTTACAATTCCACTATTTTAGTTTTTTCTTCTAGCTGTTCCAAGACACTGGAGACAATAATGATTCAGCAATCATACTCATTTGTTAAATCCTGTCTTCTCAATTATAACTCATCTTCTCCTTGGATCTTTTTTCCAATTTTTAGGGGTATTTGGGCTGTGCCCATTTTTCATGTTGGGAAGGGGTATCAATATGGGATAGAGAAATGGAACTAGTTGATGTTCTGGAGAGGCTGGCCTCTCTGGATTTCAGGACTTATCTGGTGTAGGAACCCACCTAGAGGCTGTAGGTTTCTGGAAAGTAATCACTGTACATGGAATCTTTGTAGAATCTCAGATGAAGCCCTAGGTGTTCTTTAGGGTTGGCAGGAATGGTTTTGGTTGGGGTTTGACAAATCATGATAAGTAGTAATGTCTAGCAGAACTTGCATAAGAGTAGCTTCCAGAGTAGCTTCTCAACTCTATTTGAACTCTCTCAGCCACCGATGCCTTATTTGTTACAATTCTTTCCCCCCTTGGGTCAAGAAGACATTGTCAATCCCACCATGCCAGGGCCAGACATGTCCCTGGGAGTCATATCCCGCATTGCCAGGGAAACTTTCACCCCTGGATTAAATGATAAATTAGATGAACCGGACAGATTCTTAGAAACACATAAACTGCCTACATTGGCTCAAGTAGAAATAGAAGCTCTCAACAAACCAATTACAAGTAAAGAGATTTAATCAGTAATCAGAAATCTCCCAACAAAGAAAAGAACCAGATGGCTTCACAGGAAAATTCTACCAAACATTCCAAGAAGACTTAACTCCAGTTCTATTCAAACTCTTCCAGAAAATTGAAGAGGAGGGAACACTCCATGACTCATTCTATGAGGCCAACATAATCCTTATACCAAAACCAAAGGGTTAAAGAGGAAATCACAAGAGAAATTAGGAAATATTTTGAGGGAAAATAACATGAAAATACAAAATTCCAAAACTTAAGATGCAGTGAAAGCAGTGCTGACTGGGAAATTTATAGCCCTAAATGCTTATATTAAGAGAGAAAAGACTTTAAATCAGAGATGCAGCCTCAAAACTGGAAGAACTAGAAAAAGAAATGGTAAGCTAAATCCAAAGCAAGCAGAAGGAAGGAAACAACAAAGATTAGAGCAGAGATAAATGAAATAGAAAATAAACAAAAACAAAGGAAAATAATTGAGAGAAGCAACCAAACCAAAAGTTGATTCTTTGAAAAGATCAGTAAAATCAGCAATGCTTTACCTATAAAGGATTTCTTTCTTTCTTTTATAAAGAAAAAGAGAGGATACGAAAACAAACATCAGAAATAGGGAGACATTACTACCAACTTGCTGAAACAGAAAGGACTATATAATTGGATACAGTGAACAACTGTATGTTGATAAATTAGATGAAATGGACAGGTTCTTAGAAACACACAACCTACATTGGTTCAAGTAGAAATAGAAGCTGTCAACAAACCAATTATAAGTAAAGAGATTTAATCAGTAATCAGAAATCTCCCAACAAAGAACCAGATGGCTTCACAGGAAAATTCTGTCAAACTTTCCAAGAAGACATAATCCTCATACCAAAGCCAGAAAAATATATCACAAAAAAGGAAACTATAGACCAATATCTCTTATGGAGGCAGAAATCCTCAAGAAAATGCTGGTAGATGAAATCCTACAGCATATTAAAATAATTATACATCATGATCAAGTGGGATTTATCCTTAGCATGTAAGGTTGGTTCGACATAAAAATCAATTAATGTAATATACTACATAACACAAAGAAGGAAAAGAAAATATGTGATCATATCAACTGATGCAGAAAAAGCATTTAACAAAAATCCAGCATCCTTTCTTGATAAAACACTTAGTATACTAGGAGAATGTCAGTCTCCCTATAGCAAATTACAGATTCAGTGTGACCCTAATCAGAATTCCTACAACCTTCTTTGCAGAAACAGAAAAACCTATCTTCAAATTTATATGGAGGGGGTAATGAGCCCCAAATAGCTAGAGCCATCTTGAAAAGAAGAATGAAGATGGAGGACTCATGCTTACTGATCTTAAATTTAATATAAAAGTCAATAATCAAAACAGCAGGAACTGGCACAAGGAGAGACATATAAGCCAGTGGAATTAATTAAGACCTCAGAAATTGGCCCTCACATTTATGGTCAACTTATTTTTTTTAAGCAGTTTTATTCACACACAATACAAGCTATCCAAAGTGTACAATTGGTGGCTCTCAGCATATTCACAGAGTTGTGCATTCATCACCACAATCAATTTGAGAACATTTTCATTGCTCCATCAAGAAAAATTCCATACCTTTTATAACTCCCTGTTATTGACACCTAGCATTGGTATGGTACCTTTGTTACAGTCAATGAAAGAATATTAAAATATTTTTGTTAATTATAATCCATAGTTTGTATTAACAGTATTTTTCCCATATACCACCCTGTTAATAACACCTTTTAATAGTGGCGTACATTTGTTCTAGTTCATGGAAGAACATTTTTATATTTGTACCGTTAACCACAGTCATTATCTACAATAGGATTCACTGTTAGACAGTTCCATGTTTTATCCTCTAACTTTTCTTCTAGTGACATACATGACCCTAAACTTTCCCTTTCAACCACAGTCACACCCATAATTACATTCACAATAATGTGCTACCATTACCTGTATCTGTTTCCAAACATTTGCAATTTAAGCATTAGCTTTACTGCATTCTGTCTCCTGTAACCTATATTCTAGATTTTAACTCCTTGAATTTGCTCACTATAATTAGTTCCTATTAGTGAGACAATATAGTATTTGTCCTTTTGTGTCTGGCTTTTTTCGTTTGACATAATGTCTTCAGAGTTCATCCATGTTGTATGCATCAGGACTTTATTCCTTCTTACAACTGAATAATATTCTGTTGTATATATATATATATATATACACCACATTTTGTTTATCCATTCATCGGTTGATGGGTACTTGGGTTGCTTTGATCTTTTTTTGTCCTGTTGTCAAAATTAGTTTGCCACACCAGTGTTTAAAAAACAAAACAAAACAGAAAACTGTAAGTGCTGGAAAAGAAGTAGAGATACAGGAACACTTTTTTTTACTGCTGGTGGAAATATAGAATGGTGCAGTCACTTTGGAGTACAATTTGGCAGTTCCTCAGGAAAGTAAGTATAGAACTGCTATTATGACTCAGCAATCCTACTACTGGGTATATACTCAGAAGAACCGAAGGCAGGGATGTGAACAGACATTTGTACACTTATGTTCATAGCAATATTATTCACAGTTGCCAAAAGAACAACTAAAGAGAAGATGACAATTGAATGCAAATGTGATCCTAGAAGGAATCTAATAAGGGAGGATAAAAGGCTCAAAAGGACACTACTGGGACATATGAAAAAAATGGAATATGGACTATAAGCTTTATATCAATGTTAAATTTCCTGCACTTGTTAACTTCACTTAAGGGGGATACGTAAGTGAATATCCTTATTCTTAGGAAATGTAAATGACAGTATTAAGTGTCAAGGAGTATGATGTATACAATCTATACTCAAGTGTTCACAAAATGGATTGATACATAGACAGGTGGTAAAACAGATAGATGGATAAATAGGCAGATGGATTGATAGAATTTTATGGCAAATATGGCAAAATGTTAAAATCCAGTTATTTAATCTATTGCCTCATATTCCCCCATTTATAAAATGGAAGTAATAGTAGTACCTACTTTATAAGGTTATTATTTTCAGGAATAAATGATAAAGCACTTGTAAAGTACTTAGAATGGTACCTTGCCATGGAAATGTTAAAATCGGTAACTATTTACTAAAAATTATTCTTGTAAGAAAGTTCACTTCCTTTATATGATAGTTTTCAATGCATATAAGCAAATGTGATATGAATTTAGCATAAATAGGATATTATACGTGAATTTTTGGTTTTCATTCAATATCACATCATTTCATATCAATAAAGATTGTTTTAAAAGTTTGCATAGTCTTCCGTTTTACGTACCATGATTAAATAAAATGTTTCCTTAACAATGAGCAGAATTTAGCCTATTTCTAATTTTTGATGTTATAAATGTAGTTGTGGTTAATATCCTTGTGTTTTGAATTCCTTTTTTGGGTAAATCTTAAAAGCTTTTTGTAAAGAGCACTATGAGTTCCAGGACTTCTTAGAACTCACTGGGACTCTGCCTTTGAGGTAGTTTGTGAAATACCTTCCTAGCTATGGAAGCCATGCATTTTCATTGTGCTGTGCCTTTCCTTAATACTTATATTTCCTTATAATTCTTTTCTTCCTTTTTCCATTTGGAGAATGCCTACTTCTTTGTGAACCTCCTTAAGCGCCTCCCTCTGCAATCCAAATCAAACCATCTCCAAAAGATACTATAATTGAAAACCAGAATCTTTTCTTCTTTGTGGCCTTTGTAGCATCTATTCATTCAGCAGATATTTGTTAATGCCTTTTGAGTTCCAGGCATTTTGCTAGGTGCCAGATGAGTGACTAGTAAATAAGAAAGCATCCTTCATGAAACTTAAAGATTAATGGGAGAAGAGGGCAAAAACAAGTAATCAAAAAAAGTTATCTAAAATTGCTTGGGATGCACAGGTAGTTCAGTGGTAGAATGCTCTCCTGCCATGAAGAAGACCCTAGTTTGAATCCTGATTCATGTAGTCCATCCCCACAAAAATACATATGTAATACATATTAATATAAATGTTATAAAGGTAAAGAATGGAGAGAAAATTAGAGCGTTTTGCTTTGCGTTGAGTGGTTAGAGAAGGCCTCTCTGAGGTGAGGATATGGCAGCCAAAATCTAAAGGATAAGAAGGAAGTAGACCATTGAAGGTGGCATGTGGAAGAGCTTTCTAGATAGAGAAAATGGCCCTGTTGAAAAGCCCTGTGGGAAGAAAGACATTTTAGTGTTCCAGGAACTAAAAGAAGGCCAGTGAACTAAAGCAGAGGGAAAAGAAGAAAGCTAGAGACATTGTGAAGTAGCAGGGGCCAGATCAGGCAGAGTTTTAGGTCATGTTAAAGAGTTTAAATTTTGTCCTCTTTGCAGTAGAAAGACATTGAAGGACTTAAGTAGGGAAATGCTATAATTTGATTTACACTTTTAAAGAATGATGGGGTAGAGACAAAGCTTCTTGAGATAATAAATTCAGCCAAGTGATGGGATGCGAGATTAATGTGCAGAAGTCAGTAGTGTTTCTATACACAAGCAATGACCTGAGAGACAATTAAGATAAAAATTCCATCCAAAATAGCAACTAAAAGCATCAAATATTTGGGAATAAACTTAACCTGGGGCTTAAAGGACCTGTACACAGAAGACTACAAAACATTGCTAAAAGAAATCAGACTATCTAAATAGGTGGAAAGACAGTCCCTGCTTACGGATAAGAAGGTTAAATGAAGCTAAGATATCAGTTCTACCCAAATTGATCTATAGATTCAACACAATACCAATCAAAATTTCAGCAATTTGCTAAGAGTTCATTTGGAAGAGGAAGAGAGTGCAAATAGCTAAAAATATCCTATAAAAGAAGAATAAAGTATGAGGACTAACACTTCCTGATTTTAAAGCTTGTCATAAAGCCACAGTGGTCAAAACAGCATAATACTGACACAAAGATAGAAGTATTGATCAATGGAATCGATTTGAGAGTGCAGAGATAGACCACCAAATCTAGGTTGATTGATCTTCAGCAAGGTCCCTAAATCCACTAAACTGAGACGGAATAGTCTTTACAGTAAATGGCAATGGGAGAACTAGTTATCCATAGCTGAAAGAATAGAAGAGGACCCTTACCATATACCCATACAAAAATTAACTTAGAGTGGATCAAAGACCTAAATATAAGAGCCAGTACCAAACTCCTAGAAGAAGATCTAGGAAAACATCTTCAAGACCTAGTAATAGGAGGTAGTTTCTTAAACTTTACATCCAAAGCACAAGCAACAAAAGGAAAAATTAAAGTAAGTGGGAACTCCTCAAAATCGAATGCTTCTGTGCCTCAGAGGACCTTGTCAAAAGGTGAAGAGGCAGCCAATTCAATGGGGAAAATTTTTGGAAGTCATAAATTGGATAAAGGTTTGATATCCTGTATGCATAAAGAAATAATGCAACTCATCAACAAAAGAACAAACAACCCAATTATAAAATGGGTTAAAGATATGAATAGACATTTTTTCTAAAAAGCAAATACAGATGGCTTAAAAATAATGAAGAGATTCTCATTTTCATTAGCTATAAGGGAAGTGCAGATCAAGACTACAATGAGATACCACCTCAAACCTATAAGAATGGCTACTGTTAAACCAGAAGACTACAAATGTTGGAGAGGATGTGAAGAAATTGGAACACTTATGCATTGCTGGTGGAAATGTATAATAGTACAGCTGCTGTGAAAGACAGTTTGGCGCTTCCTTAGAAAAGTAAATATCGAGTTGCTCTGTGAGCCGGCAAAGCCACTTCTCAGTATATACCCAGAAGAGCTGAAAGCAGTGATACAAATGGACAATGGCACACTGATGCTCATAGCAGCATTATTTGCAATTGCCAAAAGATGGAAACAATCCAAGTGCCCATCAACAGACAAGTGAATAAACAAAATGTGGTGTATACATATGAAGGAATATTATGCAGCAGTAAGGCAAAAATGACATCCTGAGCATATGCCAACATGGATGAATCTTGAGGACTTAATGCTGAGTGAAATAAGCCAAACACAAAAGAATAGATACTGTACAATTTTGCATCTATGACCTTGGACTCAAGAAGCTCATGATGTAGAATGTAGGGGACCTAGAAATACACAGAAAACTTGAGATGGGTGATCAGTTAGCTAATGAGGGTGAACCTAAATGTAGGGGAATGAATAGAAGTGAAGGCAGTTTATTAGTGGGTTTATAAGTAATATTGCCATACTGAAGGTGAACATGGTTGAAAGGGGTTGTGTAGAAACCATGTATCACACTGATTAACACGACACGTATTAGTAAGTTCTTGCATGAACTACTTCAGATGTTTGAATCTTGTGCAAAGAGTCAGTGATATCATGGTATAGGGGGAACAATTCTATTGGATGCTGCAGTCTATGTTAATATCAACAGACATTAACAATACCACAGCAATACCAGGGGTAAATAATTGGGGTGGGAGGGGGAGGACAAGAGTGAAGGGGAGGTTTGGATTTTCTATTTGGTGAGGGTGTGCTTACCTATTATTTTTCTCTTTGGAGCAATGAAAATAGTCTGAAATTGAGAATCTTCTTAATTGTACAACTAAATGAGGATAATGTGAAGCATGAATTGTTTACTTTGAACATTATCCATGATGCCCAATGGATGGAAGTGGCTGAAGGATATATTGACTGAGAAGTAGAATGGCAAACTGTGGTGTATTGATATGATGGGATGTTGTGCAGCTACAGAAAGGAATGATGTTGTGAGGCATGCAACGAGGTGAATGAACCTTGGGGACATTATGTGGTACAGAATGATCCAGAAACAAAAGAACAAATATTGTATGGTCTTTTTAAGAAAATATCTATAAAAATTTTGAGCTTAGATTGTAAGCTTTTAATAGCAGTCATGTTTAGTCCAGAGCTATGAATGCTATTTCTAGATTTAGAGATGCTGTGCTATATATGTATAACCTTATATCTCCTTGGAACTTTGACTACTCAGATGTGTGACACCTGAGACTCAGAGTTGATGTTCTGCAGCTCTGAAAGTCAGCATTACTACATACACAACTGTTAAAGAAACTGAGAAAGAGATCAGGCTTCAATTAGAGATAAGAATAAAGCTGATTAAGTCGAACCAAGGTAAATCAGAACACAGGGGTAAGAATGACATTGTCTGTATTTTAGAACTTCATCTGTTACATGAGACCAAAGGAAGAGAGGTTTATTTTGTCCAAAACCTAAATTTTCAGTGGCACATAATCTAACTCAACCTATCTGGATAGCTCATTTAAATAACCCAAACACATGGAACCCAGAATGGGAATAAGGGTTTGTAATTCTTTATAGTTTAATGTAATACCCAGATATATCCTAGAGTAAAACCCAGATACTGGCTCTAACATGAGGGACTCCCAAGTCAATAGGCCAAGTCCTTGATCTTGAGACTTGCACTTATGAAGCTTATTTCTGTAGTGGAGAAGCTAAGCCTACCTATAGTTCAGCCTAAGAGTTACTTCCAAAAAACTTCATTTGTTTTTCAAATGTGGCCTTTCTCTATCTCTCTAAACTCAACTCTGCAAGTAAAATCGTTACCCTCCCCTCTACGTGGGACATGACATCCAGAGGTGAAAGTCTTCTTGGCAACATGGGACATGACTTTGAGAGATGAGCCTGGCTTTGGCATCATGGGATCAAGAACGCCTTTCTGACCAAAAGGTGGAAAAGAAATGTAACAAAATAAGGTTTCAGTGGCTAAGAGAGTTCAAATAGAGTAGAGAGGCTATTCTGGAGGGTATTCTTACACAAGCTCCAGTCAGAATTTGGTAATTACCATGATTTGTGAAACCCCAGCCAAAACCATTCCTGTGAACTTAACACTTAGGTCTCTGTCTGAGATTCTACCAAAGTTTTATGTAGTAAGATTACTTGCCAGAATCCTACAGCCTCCAGATGGTTCCTAGGCCGGATAAGTCCTGAAACCCAGAAGGGCCAGCCTCTCCAAGAACATCAACTTGTTCCATCCCCTAACCCCATATTATCAATACCCCTTCCCAATATGAAAAAGTTCAAGTGGACATAGCCCAAATACGCCTAAAGATTGGGAGAAGGATCAGAGGAGAAGGAGGAGTTATAACAGAGGAGATAGGATTTAACCAATGAGTATGACTGCTGAATCATTATATTGATATTTCTTTTAGTTTCCAGTGTCTTGGAGCAGCTGGAAGGAAAACTTGAAATTGTGGAACTATAACCCAGACCAAACTCTGAAATCTGTTCTATAACTACCTGTTGCAATGTACAAAAAAAATTTTTTTTTTGTATAGGTGTTCTGTTTCACAATAAAAAAATGTTTAAAAAAAGAAAAGGATTATGGGGTAGAATGGTATAGAATACACAAAGATAGCAGGAGTGAATGTGAGAGACTAATTGATAGTCTGTGGCAGTAGACCAGGTGATATATGGGGATGACTTAGATTAGTAGGTTAATGAAAGTGGAATAGAGAGTGGTGGATGGATTTGAGTGCTGATTAGTAGGGGATTGACAGGACTTTATTGATTGTAAATGTGGGATGACAGAGAAAGTATTCTTAAGCGTTGATTCACAGGTTTCTGGCTTGAACAGCAGAATGAATGGCAGTGTTATTTACTGAGAAGCTGAAGCCTGGCTGAAAGAGTAGTCTTAGTGGGAGTATCAATTGAAGGGTTAGTTTTAGAAATACTATGTTTGAAAAGGCTGGAGTTTGAATTTCGGAAGACTGGTCTGGAGATGGGTGTTAGGAAATTATAACCATACAGATAGGATTTTAAGCTACTGGAGCAGATTGTATTTTTCATCTAAGGAACAGATATAAAGAGATAAGATGACATGGGATCTGGCAAACTACCATATCTGAGGGGTTGGTTAGAAGAGGAGGAGATGTTAGCAAGGAGAACAAAAGGGTGAAACCACATATGTAGCACACAAATCAATAGAGTGTAGGGTCATGGAAGTCAAGAGGAATGTTTTTCAAAAAGTGTTAGTTTGTTTTTACTATTAAATAAGATGTGAATTAAAATGTGTCCATTGGATTTGGAAGCCTGGAGGTCAGTGATGGCCTTTTCAAGAGCAATTTCAATGAAATGATGGGAGTGGAAGTGACTGGAGTCAATGAGAGGTGGAGAAGTAGAGATAAATATGTGTAAACAATTCTGTTATTGTATTGCTCCATATTTAGTTCATACGTTGTTGCTTCCTTGCTTGACTCTTTTAAGTTTTTTCCTTTATAGCGTCCGTGGAAATATTGAGTACCTTTAGCAACAGAGCCATTCCCTTTTATTATGATTAGTTGCTACAAGATGGTTTTGGGATCTAGAGTTTCTGTTAGTTATTCTTCTATTGTGAGTATATTGTCCTAAATTCTTCCCACTTTACTTTTCTTCCTTTCTTAAGGTATTCTTTTGCATTGATTATTTCGGTGCTCTGGCTTTAGATATCTTTTGCTGTGCTTGGGGATCTGTGATTCCCCCAAAGGATATTTTCCAGGTGAATATATATATATATATATATATATATATATATATATATATACACTCTTCATTCAAAGCTATGTGAATATATATATATATATTCTCTTATATATATATATACTCTTCATTCAAAGCTAGGTCTTGGGTCCTGATCCTGTATCAGTTTTCCATCTCCAGTGAGGACCTGAGGACATCCCAGTATATTCTTTTTATCTGTCACTTTTAAAGCCCAGAATAGAACCAGGCCTAAGTAACTTTCCTTGGTTGCTTTCTTCTGGTCTTGGCAATGCTTATATCCTTGTACATTATCAGTGCTTTATTGAAAGAGGTCAGAGAAGAGAGAATTAGCACTTCCACATCTCCTAATTTTATAATACCTTTATTCTACCTACTCAAAGTGGCTTAAAATACCATCTGTATGGTTATAGTTTCCTAATGTCCATTGCAGGGATGAGTTGAGTCCATGAAAATAAGTGTATGGAGCCAGGTAGCTCAGTTGTATGTTGGGAAGTAGGGTTAAAGATGGCCAAAGCAAACAATTTAGGACTAGGTGGTTTTGATGGATGCTGACTGTTGTACTGATCATGGTCCTGGATGCACATTAAGTTGTTGATTTGATCTTTAAAGAGAAGAAGGAATGTTTTGATGTAACTGAGTTGTCTTTCAGCACTAATAGAGTCAAATAGAAAATAGGGTATCAGCGCCATACTGCCTTTGTTAGACTGAGGCCCTTGAGGGCAGGGTGAATATCATCTTTATCTCTATTTCTGTGTATATGTCACCGTATCTGACAGAAGGCACTGAAATATTGAACTAATGAATTAAAAATGTAAAAACATTTGTGTTTCAGAGATTGCCAGTGTGCATATGCTCTGCCTTGACTCCTGAAACAATTCCTAATCCTTCAACTATTTTATTTTCCCGAATCTTTTTTGCTGTCTCAAACTCTACTACATTAGGGCAGGTCATTGCCATCTCTTATGTGGACTACTGCAATAGCTTTCCAATGTATCTCCTTTTTTCTGTTATTCTCTGCTGAGGTATATTCTCCAAACAGTAGTCAGAGGTATCTTCTAAAAATGCGAATCAGATCATGTCACTTGCCTATTCAGATCCTCTAGTGGCTTCCTATTATATCTGTCTCTTATTCAAATCTCTTCTGTTCTTAAGTTAGGAGAGGCGACTTTCTGATACTGAGGAATTCTGTTATAAAGTATTTCTACTTTCTTCTTCTCTGAAAAAAAAAACCCCCCAAAACCAAACATACACACACACACACACAGAGAGAGAGAAAAGAAAGCAGCATACCTGGAAAAGCATCATTAATAGCAGGCAGAAAAGCTTCAAAATAGAAGAGCTAATGTTCTTTAAGTCAGCCACATCCAAATAAAATATTCATGTGAAGGTCTTTATACCTTTGCAGTCCTCTCATGTCCGTTCCTCATAGCATTTATTATGTTACAACTTTCTGTTTCTACATCTGATTCTCTATAACTTTGAGACCCATCTTTTAATCTGCATCCCTCTGCTGCCTAGTATGCTTGGCATATAATACACATTTGGATTACTCTCAATGAAAAGTAATGTTTGAGTTCCTCTACCTTTGTACAGAGGACGCAGACTTACACGCTATTGATAAAACATAAGCAAGCTTCAATGCTACCTCCCAAAAGTTAGTGGGGAAGAAATGGATGATCCCTAGCCAAATAAGAAAGCTGAGAGTTACAGTTTTTTGTTAAATACTGATATCAGAGAAGGTTGCGTAGAGTTATTCGGACAGCTTTTGGATTCCAAAACGTTCTGAGTCCTTCATCCGCCAGTCCCATTGTCTCATACTGTCCTAGAGAAAGGGCCATTGTCTCATGGAGCCAACTAGATGTGACCTTGACTCTTACATATATCCATGTGCTCCAGGACTGGGCACAAATAATAATTGATCCTTAAAAGGTATAGAGGTAAAAAGCCAATCACATTAATAATTTAGATACAGTATTGGCATCTGAATTCAAAATTTCTTTATTGTAAGTTCTATCAATCAATTTTATATTGAAGGCCTATAGATTTCTAACTGTGTAAGGGATTTTTTTGTCTGTTTACCAGAGCAAATATTGTTGTAAAGAGATTTTTATTTGGGAAAATGTGAAGTTTCCAAAAAAGAGATTGTCTTGGGATCCCTTTACTGAGATTGTTCTCACAGAATTATTATTATTATTATTATTATTATTTGCTAACCGTCAACTGAAGTTTTGTGTGTGTGTGAAAAATAACATATATACAAAAAAGCAATAAATTTCAAAGCACACTGCAATGATTAGGTATAAAACAGATTTCAGAGTTTGGTATGGGTAACAGTTCACAATTATAGGTTTTTCCTTCTGGCTGCTCCAAGACACTGGAGACTAAAAGAAATATCGATATAATGATTGAGCAGTTATACTAATTTGTTAAATTCTGTCTTCTCTAACTCCACCTTTTCTTTTGATCCTTTTCCCAATCATTAGGGGTATTTGAGCTATGCCCATTCTAAGTTTTCCATGTTGGAAAGCACTTTTGATAATATGAGAGGCTGGCTCGTCTGGATTTCAGGACTTATCTGGCCTAGGAACCCATCTGGAGATTGTAGATTTCTGGAAAGTAATCATAGTTCATAGAACCTTTTAGAATCTCAGATAAAGCCCTAGGCATTCTTTAGGGTTGGCAGGAATAATTTTGATTTTGGTTTGGCAAATCATGATAAGTAGCAATGTCTTTCTAATCTTGCGTAAGAGTAGCCTCCAGAGTAAACTCTCAGCTATATTTGAACTCTTTCAGAACTAATACCTTATTTGTTACAATTCATTTCCCCCTTTTGGTCAGGAAGGCATTGTTGATCCTACAGTACCAGGGCCAGGGTCTTCTCTGGGAGTCATTTCCCATGTTGCCAGCGAGATTTTCACCCCTGGATGTCATGTCCACTAGGGGGAGGGTAATGATTTTACTTGCAGAATTGGGCTTAGAGAGAGAGGCCACATCTGAGCAACAAAAGAGGTCCTCTGGAAGTAACTCTTAGGCATAGGTAACTGTAGGTAGGCTTAGCTTCTCTGCTACATAAATCAGTTTCACAAGAGCAAGCCTCAAGATCAAAGGCTTAGCTTACTGACTGGGGTGTCCCTAATGTTTGAGACCGTATTGGGTTCTCCCCTGTGGTAAAGTTTAATAGTTCCATATTTTTTCTTGCATCCCTCAAGATGCAAAAGTATTTGCCAATTTTTAAAAAAAATATTTTTATTGATGAAACAATATACAAACACAAACGTTCTTAACATATAACATTCCATACATGGTGTACAATTAATGACTCACAGTATTGTCGCATAGTTGTATATTCATCACCATGATCATTTGAATGCTACATTAAAAACACTTTTATTAATAAAACCAATCAACATACAATATGAACATTCTTTTTTTCATCACAGAGTTGCATATTCATCATCATGATCATTTCTTAGAACATTTGCATCAATTCAGAAAAATAAATAAAAAGAAAACAGAAAAAAAATCATACATACTATATCCCTTACCCCTCCTTTTCTATCTTTTTTTTTTTTTCACATGGGCAGGCACCGGGAATCGAACCCGGGTCCTCGGGCTTGGCAGGCAAGCATTCTTACCTGCTGAGCCACCGTGGCCCACCCACCCCTCCCTTTCATTGATCACTAGCATTTCAATCTACTAAATTTATTTTAACATTTGTTCCCCCTATTATTTATTTATTTTTAATCCATATGTTTTACTCATCTGTCCATAAGGTAGATAAAAGAAGTATCAGACACAAGGTTTTTGTAATCACACAGTCACATTGTGAAAACTATATCATTATACAATTATCTTCAAGAAACTTGGCTGCTGGAACACAGCTGTACATTTTCAGGCAGTTCCCTCCAGCCTCTCTGTTACACGTTAACTAAAAAGGTGATATCTATTTAATGTGTAAGAATATCCTCCAGGACAACCTCTGGACTCGGTTTGGAATCTCTCAGCCATTGACATTTTATTTTGTCTCATTCCTCTTTTCCCTCTTTCAGTTGAGAAAGTATTTCTCAATCCCTTGGTGCTGAGTCCCAGCTCATTCTAGGATTTCTGCCCATGTTGCCAGGAAGGTCCATACCCCTGGGAGTCATGTCCCACATAGAGACGGGGAGGACAGTGAGTTTGCTTGTCGTGTTGGCTAGGAGAGAGAGGTCACATCTGAGCAACAAAAGAGATTCTCTTGGGGGTGACTCTTAGGCCTAATTTTAAGTAGGCTTAGCCTATCCTTTGTGTGGTTAAGTTTCATATGAACAAACCCCAAGATTGGGGGCTGTGCCTCTTGCTTTGGTTGTCCCCACTGCTTGTGAAAATATCAAGAGTTCTCCACTTGGGGAGGTTGAATTTTCCCCCTTTCTCACCATTCCTTCAAGGGGACTTTGCAAATACTTTTTTATTCACTGTTCAGATCCTTCTGGGATTTATCGAGGCATTGCTCTGGACAAACCCACAAAATCTCATGCCCTGCTCAAGGTTCCATGTGCTATGGTATTCATTTAAGCTGTCCACATAAGTTATATTAGGAAATGCACTAGTCAAGATATAAATATTGTACCAAATAAACATTTTTTGCTTTAATCTCACACATAAGTTAAAGTTTTAAAATATTACTTACCATCCATTTTCAACAGCCTGCAGTATTGACATTCCTTTGTTCTTCCTCATGCAAAAACATTTTAAAATTTATATATTAGTCACTATCATTATACATGCTAGGCATTCCTAGATTATACCATCTCAGTCTTTATCATATATCTTTCCTTCTGATTTCCTCCTCCCTCTATTATTCTCACATTCAGCTTCATATTCAGTGCTTTAACATTATTGTAGTATAGTTAGGTAGTATTGTGCTATCCATTTCTGAATTTTTACCATCAGTCCCGTTGCACAATCTGTATCCCTTCAGTTCCAATTACTCAGTATCTACCCTATGTCTATCTCCTGATGACCTCTGTTCTTAACTGAAATTCTCCAAGTTCATTCACTAATGCCAGTTCATATCAGTGAGACCATACAGTATTTGTCCTTTTGTTTCTGGCTAATCTCACTCAGCATAATGTCCTTAAGGTCCATCCATGTTGTTACGTACTTCATAACTTTATTCTGTCTTACAGCTGCATAACATTCCATCGTATGTATATACCATAGCTTGTTTAGCCACTTATCTGTTGATGGACATTTGCGCTATTTCCATCTCTTGGGAATTGTAAATAATGCTGCTGTAAACATTGGTGTGCAAATGTCCATTTGTGTCTTTGCCCCCATGTCCTCTGAGTACTTTTTCTATCTGTTCAACATCCTCTGGGCTCTATCTGGGCATTATATTAAGCTATACAGATTTACAAACCTTTATTCTCATTCTGGGCTCCATGGGATTTGGGTTGTTTAAATGATCTATCCAGACAGGTTGAGTTAGATTACATGCTACAGAAAATTTAGTTTTTGGACAAAATAAACCTCTCTTCCTTGGGTTTCATAGAATAGGTGAACTTCTAAAATATAGACAATGTTCTCTTTACCCCTGTATTGTGATTTCCCTTAGTCCTTATCATCTTCGTTCTTTCCTCTAATTGAAGCCTGATCTCCTTTTCTATTTCTTTAAGAGTTGTGATATGTCGCAATACTAACTTTCAGACCTGCAGAACTCCTACTCTGAGTCTTAGGCATCACACAGGTACAGAAAGTTCCAGGAAAATACCAGGTTATACACATATAGCACAGCCTCTTAAAATCAGAAATGACAATTACAGTTCCAGACTAAAGGTGACTGCTATAAGATCTTACAATCTAGGTCCCAGTTTTCTAAATGAGACCGTAAAACATTTGCTCTTTTGGTTCTGGCTTATTTTGCATCACATAATGTCCTTCATATTCACTCACATCATTGCATGCTTCACAACTTCATTCCTTTCTGTTGTAGCACACTAGTCTGTCATATGTGTACACCACAGTTTGCCATTCTACTTCTCAGTTAGTGTCCCCTTGAGTCACCTCCGCAGATTGAGCATCATGGATTATTTCCAAAGTCAGCAGTGAATGTCTCACATTATCTTCACTTAGTGGTGTAATCATCAACATCCTCACTTTTTGACAATTTTCCTTGCTTCCAAGAGAAAAATCACCGATAAAACACACCCTCACCAAATAGAAAATCCAAACCTCCCCTTCACTCTTGTCCTTCCCTTCCCAATTATTTACACCTGGTATTGCTGAGGTACTGTTACTGTATTCATATTAAACATAGCCCATAGCATGCAGAAGTAGTTTCCCCCCTATAGCCAAATATTATAACCTCTTTGTACAAGATTCATACCTTTGAAGTAGTTCGTACAAGAGCTTATTTATATTTGTAGTGTTAATTGATGGGATACCTGGCTCTGTATATCCCTTTCAATCATGTTCGCCTTCAGTTTGGCAATATTACTTATAAATCTGCTGAAGAATTGCCTTCATTTCTCTCCATTCCCTTACATTAAGTTCAACCTCATTAGCTAACCGTTCACCCATCTCTAGCTTCTGTGTATCTCTAGGTCCTCTATATTCTCTATTGTAAGTGTCTCTTACCAAGGTCATAGATGTGAAACTGTACAGTATCTATCCTTTGGTTTGGCTTATTTCACTCTGCAGTAAATCCTCAAAATTTGTCCATGTTGTCATATGCTTCAGGATGTCACTTTTGTCTTACTGCTGCATAATATTCCTTTGTATGTATATACCACATTTTGTTTATCCACTCGTCTGTTGATGGGCACTTGGATTGTTTCCATCTTTTGGTAATTGCAAATAATGCTACCATGAGCATCAGTGTGCCATTTTCCATTTGTGTCACTGCTTTCAGCTCTTCTGGGTATATACTGAGAAGTGGTTTTGCTGGCTCACAGGACAACTCGATATTTAGTTTTCTGAGGAACTGCCAGTTCTGAGGAATTGTTCCAATTTCTCCACATCCTCTCCAACATTTGTGGTCTCTGGTTTAATAGCAGCCATTGTTATAGGTTTGAGGTGGTATCTCATTATTGTCTTGATCTATATTTTCCCTAATGAAAATGAACATCTCTTCATGTACTTTTTAGCCATCTGTATTTGCTCTTCAGAAAAATGTCTGTTCATATCTTTAACCCGTTCTATAATTAGGTTGTTTGTTCTTTCATTGTAGAGTTGTATGATTTCTTTATATACGCAGGATATCAAACCTTTATCCGATATGTGATTTCCAAATATATTCTTCCATTGAGTTGGCTGTGTCTTCCCCTTTTTTATAAAGTCCTTTGAGGCACAGAAACTTTGGATTTTGTGGAGTTCCCATTTGTCTATTTCTTATTTCATTGCTTTTGCTTTGGGTTTATAGTTGAAGAAGCTATTGCCTATTACTAGGTCTTGAAGATGTCTCCTTATATTATCTTCTGTTACTTTTATGGTATTGTGCTTATATTTAGATCTTTGATCCACTTTGAGTTATTTTTGTATCAGGTGTTGGTAAGGGTCCTCTTTCATTCTTTTGTCTATGGATAGCTAGTTCTCCCATGGCCATTTTTTAAAAATCCCAGTTCAGGTGGATTTGGGGACCTTGTTGAAGATCAATTGACCATAGATTTGGTGGTCTTTCTCTGTACTCTCGATTCAATTCCATCGGTCAATATTTCTATCTTTGTGCCAGTGACATGCTGTTTTGACCACTGTGGCTTTGTAGCAAGCTTTAAAATCAAGAAATGTTAGTCCTCCCACTTCATTCTTCTTCTTTTTTTTCCCCCTGTCATATTTGGAAAGAGTTTTAATATTTCAGTTTTATTTTTTTTTAACTTTTTAAATTGTATAATATAACACATATACAAAGCAGAAAAAGAAAAAAGCAATAGTTTTCAAAGCACTCTTCAATAAGTAGTTACAGGACAGATCCCCAAGTTTGTCATGGGCTACCATACCATCATCTCAGAGATTTCCTTCTAGCTGCTCCAAAATATAGGAGGCTAGAAGGAATAGATATTTTTTTGTCAGTACAATCGACTGTTTTTCTCTTTTTTGTGTGTGAAAAATAATATATATACAAAAAAAAAGCAATAAATTTCAAAGCACAGCACAACAATTAGTCATAGAACAGATTTCAGAGTTTGGTATGAGTTACAATTCTGCAATTTTAGGTTTTTACCTCTAGCTGCTCTATGATACTAGAGACAAAAAGAAACATCAGTTTAATGATTCAGCAGTCATACTCGTTTGTTAAACCCTACCTTCTCAGTATAACTCTACCATCACCTTTGATCTTTCTCTATCTCACCCTTTAGGGGTATTTGGGCTATGGCCATTTTGACATTTTCATGTTGGAAGGAGCTGTCAATAATATGGGTTAGGGAGATGGAACTAGCTGATGTTCTGAAAAGACTGGGCCCTCTAAGTTTCAGAACTTAAACTGGTCCAGGGACCCATCTGGAGGTTGTACGTTTCTAGAAAGTTACCCTAGTATATGGAACCTTTGTAGAATTGCCTTAGGTGTTCAATAGGATTGGCTGGAATGTCATTCTTCTTTTATAGGATATTTTTAGCTATTTGAGGTCTCTTTCCCTTCCAAATGAATTTGATAACTAGCTTTTCCAAGTCTTCAAAGTAGATTGTTGGAATTTTGATTGGTATTGTGTTTAATCTATATCAGTTTGGTTGAATTACCATCTTAATTACATTTAATCTTCCTGTCCATGAGCACAGAATGTCTTTCCACCTATTTAGATGGTCTTTGATTTCTTTTTGCAATGTTTTGTAGTTTCTGTGTACAGGTCCTTTACATCCTTGGTTAAGTTTATTCCCATGGGATTTTTCCCTTATTTACCTCCTCAGGTCATTGCTTGTTTATAGAAACATTACTGATTTTTGCACATTAGTCTTGTATCCCACCACTTTGCTGAATTTATTAACTCAAGTAGCTTTGCCATCGATTTCTTAGAATTTTTCCAAGTATAGCAGCATTATCATCTGCAAATAATGAAAGTTTTACTTCTTCCTTTCTGGTTTGGATGCCTTTTATTTCTTTCTCTTGCCTTATTTCTCTAGTAAGAACTTCTAGTATGTTGTTGAATAGCATTGGTGACAGAGGGCATCCTTGTCTTGTTCCCAGTTTTAGGGGGAAGGTGTTCAGTCTCTCCCTGCTGAGTGCCATGCTGGCTGTGGTTTTTCATACATGCCCTTTATCATATTGAGGAAGTTTCCTTTGATTCCTACCTTTTGAAGTGTTTTTATTAGAAAAGGAAACGGAATTTTGTCGAATGCTTTTTCACCATCAGTCGATGATCATGTGATTTTCCCCTTTCGATTTGTTAATGGTTTGTAGTAAATTGATTGATTTCCTTGCTTTGAACCACCCTGGAATTCCTGGTATAAACCTCACTTGGTCATGGTGTATAATTCTTCTAATGTGTCATTGGATTTGATTTGTTAGTATTTTGTTGAGAATTTTTGCATCTATGTTCATTAAGGATATTGGCCTGTAGTTTTTCTTTCTTATAGTGTATTTATACAGTTTTGGTATTAGAGTAATGTTAGCTTCATGAAATGAGTTAAGTGGTATTCCCTTTTCCTTAGTTTTATGGAAGAGTTTGAAGAGGATTGGTGTTAGTTCTTTTTGGAATATTTAGTAAAATTCTCCTCTGATGTCATCTGGTGTGGGGCTTTTCTTTGTAGGAAGATTTTTGATGACTGATTGAATGAATGTCTTTACTTGTGATTGGTTTGCTGAGATCTGCTATTTCTTCTCAAGGTAGTTGTAGGTTGTTCATGTGTTTCTAGGAATTTGTCCATTTAATCTAAATTGTGTAGTTTGTTGGCTTACAGTTGTTCATAGTATCCTCTCATGTTTTTTTGTTTTTTTTTTTCCTATAGGGTCTGTGGTAACGAATCCCCTCGCATTTCTGATTTTGTTTATTTGCATCCTCTCTCTTTTTTCCTTTCTCAGCCTAACAGGAGTCCATTAATTTTTTTTTTTTAATTTTAATTTTTTTTACGTGGGTAGGCACTGGGAATCGAACCCGGGTCCTCTGGCATGGCAGGCAAGCATTCTTGCCTGCTGAGCCACCATGGCCTACCCAGGAGTCCATTAATTTTATAGATTTTCTCAAAGAACCAACTTTTGGTTTTGTTGATTCTTTCTGTTATTTTTGTTGTTGTTCCCCAAATTTATTTCTGCTTTGATCTTTGTTATTTCTCTTCTGTTTGCTTTGAAATTATTTTGTTGTTCTTTCTCTAGTTCCTCCAGATGAGCTGGTAAGTCCTTGGTTTTTGCTCTTTCTTCTTTTTTATTATAGGCATTTAGGGCAATAAATTTCCCTCTCAGCATTGCCTTTGCAACATCCTGTAAGTTCTGATATATTATATTCTCAGTTTCTTTCATCTCCAGATATTTACCTATTTATCTAGCATTTTTTCTTTGATCCACTGATTGAGTGCATCATTTAATCTCCATGTGATTCTTTGGTGGTTATTAATTTCCATCTTCATTCCATTGTGATCAGACTAAGTGTTTTGAATAATTTCAGTCTTTTAAATTGTATAAGACCTGTTTTGTGCCCCAGCATATGATCTATCCTGGAGAATGTTCCATGAGCACTGTTAAGTATAATTCACTTATGAAATTGTTTAAGTTGTCTGTTTTCTTGTTCATCCTCTGTCTGGTTGTTCTATCTGTAGAGGAGAGTGGTACATTGAAATCTTCTGCTATTTTGTAGGAATGTCTATTGCTTTCTTGAGTTTTGCCAGTGTTTGCCTCCTGTGCTTTGGAGGTCCTTGATTGGAAGCATAAAGATTTATAATTGTTGTTTCTTCTTGGTGAATTGGTCCCTTTTATTAATATGTGGTATCTTTCCTTGTCTCTTAGTGTGGGTACTTCTGCTTTCTTTTGGTTAAAGCTTGTGTGGAACCTCTTTTTCTATCCTTTCACTTTCAAATCTATTTGTATCTTTGTGTCTAAGATGAGTCTCTTATAAGCAGCATATGGATGGATCAAATTTCTTAATCCATTCTACCAATTTGTATCTTTTTTTTACAATTAATATATAAAAATCTTATCTCTTATGATATCATAACATTTAAAATCTAGTTTATCTGATATTACTATAGCTACTCGTGCTTTCTTTTGGTTACAGCTTACATAGATCCTTTATTTCCATCCTTACACTTTGTGTGTTTGTCTAGGATAAGTGTCTTATGAGCAGCGTATGGATAGATCATATTGCTTAATACATTCTATCTACGTCCTTTAATTAGTGAGTTTAGTCCATTAACATTCTAATTTACTGCTGTAAAAGCAGTTCTTGGGCCTAGCATCTTATCCTATAGTTTTTGTCTGATCTCTATATTATTTTCCCACTCTCACTGTATATGCTTTACATTACCCTTTCAAATACTCTTCAGTTCTGTATCCTCCTTCAGACCTCCCTCAATAGTCTTTTTTCAGTCAACAGAGCTATCTTTAATATTTCTTTCAAGAGATCTTTTGTTGGCAAATTCTTGCAGCCATTGTTTGTCTGTGAAAATTTTAATCTCTCCATCATTTTACAGGGCAACGTTGCCAACTTTGGAAAAACTTTGCAACTTTTGCAGCCAACGAATTCTTGGCTGGGAGTCTTTCTCATTCAGAATCTTAAATATATTACTGCCTTCTCACCTCCATGGAACCTATGGAGTAATCTGGGCTCAGTCTTATTTAGTTTTCCTTGTATGTAATAAATCTCTTTTCTCTGCTATTTTCATGACTTTTTGCTTCTCTTCGAGATTTGACATTCTGATAAATAAATTTCTTAGAGTAGGCGGGCCGCGGTGGCTCAGCGGGCAAGAGTGCTTGCCTGCCGTGCCGGAGGACCCCGGTTCGATTCCCGGCCCCAGCCCATGTAAAAAAACAAACAAACAAACAAAATATAATAAAACAAGAAAATGTTTAAAAATGTTTCCCTTTCTTCCTCCCTTCCCTCCTTCCATCCTTCTTTCCTTCCTTTCCTCCCTCTCTTTAAAAAAAAAAAAAAAAAAAAAAAAAATTTCTTAGAGTAAGCTTATTTGGATTTGTTCTGTTTTGGGATTCATTGGGCTTATTTGGTTTGGATGTTTATATCTTTTATAAGGGTTAAGAAGATACCCCCCATTATATCTTCAACTAATCTTCCTATCCTTTTGTTCTTTTCTTCTCCCTATGGGACACCAAGAATTTTTATTTTTGCTAGCTTCATGTTGTTTATCATTTCCCTGAAATCAAGTTACATTTTTTCCATCTTGCTTGCCATTTATTCATCTGAACATTCAATTTCATTTGTCTTATCTTCTAATTTTCTTATTTTTTCTTGAAATCTACTATTGTAAGTCTCTAATATGTTTTTTTTTACATGGGCAGGCACCGGGAATTGAACCCGGGTCCTCTGGCCATCGCAGGCAAGCATTCCTACCTGCTGAGCCACCGTGGCCCGCCCTCTAATGTGTTTTTAATTTGGTCTATTGTATCTTTCATCTCTGTGATGTCTAATATTTTTCTGTTTATTCTTTCAAATTCTTTTCATGCTCCTCAAGTAATCTCTTGATATCTTTCATATTGTTATGAACAACTTTATTAGTTGTTCTGAGTCCCCACGGATAATTATCTTGGTCATTTGGCTGAGCCATATCTGTCTCTTCTTTATATTTCCCCAGTATCTTCATGATGTCCTTTAGTACTTTCTGAACAAGCTTTAACACCTGTTTCCCTCCCACATCTAAGATTTGAAATCGGGACTCCAGCCAGGGTTGCTGGGCCGGCAAGGGCTGATATCTCCCAACCCTGGGACTGGGGGATGAACGACTTGCACGCCAACCGAGACTCTCCCCCAGACCTCTCTCACTTCTCTGTTTCTTCAGCCAAGAGGATTCCTTTTAGTATTTCTTGCAGGGCCAGTCTCTTGTTGACAGATTCTCCCAGCCTTTGTCTGTCTGTGAAAATTTTAATCTTTTCCCTCACGTTTGGAGGACAATTTGGCTGAAACAGGAATTATTGACTGGCAAGTTTTTTTCTTTCAGGGTCTTAAATATATCACACCACTGTCTTCTTGCCTCCATGGTGCCTGTTGAGTAGTCTGAGCTCGATTTTATGTGGTTTCCCTTGCATGTGGTGAGTTGCTTTTCTCTTGCTGCTTTCAGAACTTTCTACTTCTCTTCAGCATTTGACAGTTTGATTAGTAAGTGTCTTGGAGTAGCCTAGTTGGATTTATTCTATTTGGGGTTTGTTGGCTTTCTTTGATTTGCATATTTATGTCTTTTAAAATGGTTGTGAAGTTTTTCCCAATTGTATCCTCAGTTAATCTTCCTAGCCCTTTACTTTTTTTTTGTATGCTGTATGATGGGGTCACATTTCATTAGTTTTCCATGTGAGTATGCCGTTATTGCAGCACCATTATTTGAATTTTTTGTTTGTTTGTTTTTGGGGAAGTGCATAGACCAGGAATTGAACCCAGGTCTCCCACATGGCAGGTGAGAATTCTACCACTGAAGTACACTTGCACCTTTGCCTAGCCCTTTACTTTTCTCTTCTCCTTTTGGGATACTGATGATTCTTATATTTGTGCACTTTGTGTTGTCCATCCTTTCCCTGGGACTCAATTAAAATCTTTCTACCTTTTTTTGCCATTTGTTCCTTTGTGCATTCAAATTCAATTGTCCTGTCCTCTAGTTTGCTTATTCTTTCTTCTACCTTTTTTAGATCTGCTGTTCTGTGTCTCTAGTATGGTTTTAATTTGGTCTGCAGCATCTTTCAACTTTGTGATATCTGCTGTTTTTCTACTTATTCTTTCAATTCTTCTTTATGCTCGTCTGATGTCTTCTTGATATCCTTTATGTCATTAGCCAACCCATTAAATATATTTAAGAGAGTTGTATGAACATCTTCAAATAGTTTTTCCAAAGCCTGTGTCTCCTTTGGAGATTTAATTTGGGCATTTGTTTAGCCGTATCTGCCTGCTCTTCATATACTTTGTGATTTTCTCTTAGCTTCGAGGTATTTGATTATCTTCATAGGGTTATTTTGAAAGTTGATTTCCCTCAGTCATGTAAGTTTTGCATTTGATTGGGTTTGTGTTGACCTCCTTTTGCACTTGGTTTGCCAGTAATTCTTCACCAAACCAAGGATTGGACTTCATGGAGGGGATGTGTGTCTGCTTGAGGATCTGTTTCAAGTTAGGCAGTTTGCCAGACTGCACTCTCCATTTCTTCCCACCAGGTGGTGCTCTTGGGCCTCCTCTTCTCAGGCCTTCCTCTCCCTGACTGCGGCTGCTGGGTGAGCTGGATGGAGACCTGATGCAATTCCAGCCAGGTCCGCTGGTCCTGGAGTTTGCTGAAATCCATCAACTGCTGGGGCTGGGGGATGGGTAGTGTACACCTCAAAGGAGTTTCCTCTTGTGGGCCTGGTGGGACTGATGGCCCCCAGGCTCCTGCTTGGAATGACCTTGGGCTTTGGGACTCCGTATGTGAGCTGCCCCTGTTCACAGCCAGCTTGGAAATTCCTGCTGGCTAGGTGTGGTGTGGAGTACAGGGTGCGGCATGGGAGCATGGGCATGGGACAAGGTGCACTGGGAGTACAGGGCAGGATGTGGTGTGGGTCAGGGCTTGGTGGGGATGCAGGGGCTTGGGTAGGGTGGGATGCAGGGGTTCATTGGTGGGGCAGGGCAGGGAGTAGGGGTCTGTGGGCAGCATGGGTCAGGGTGAGGTGTGGAGTGAGTGCGGAGTGGGGTGGGGTAGGGCATGAGATGTGTGGGGTGAGGGGTGAGGGGCATGGGTGATGGCCAGCGTGCTTGTTTTTGTCCTAATCCCTGCCCTGCTGTCCGTGTGCTCCTAGGGCTCTGGACCTCTGGATGGAAAGGGGAGTGGTAAGCTCTGTACACTGGCTGCCTCTTATGAGCAGGGAAAGCAAGTTTAATGGCTTCCGGGTTCCTGAAGGGAACTCCTACCTATGAAACTGAAGGGGCTGACATCCCAAGCTCACTGCACAGGCAGGCACTTTCTTGGGTGTGGCCTCTTGTCCCCAGTGGAATCCCAGTGGAGCTCGTTGCCCATTCTCTGCATCCCAGTTCCTTAACTTTTTCATCCAGGGCCTCCCTGGATGGTGTAGAAGACCCTTTCAGGTTACTTACACCCTTGGAACTGCTATCTTGGTCGTTTTCTGTCATTTCTTCTAGTTGTTCCTTGGAGCAGGGTGAACTCAGCCTGTCTTATTCCATCATCTTCCTAGAAGTCTTTGGATAGGATTTTATCTGGCAGAGTTGAGAGGTCAGGTTCAGAGCTGGTATGGCAGCACCCCTGCCTTGTACTATAACAGTTCTGCCTTTTCCTAGAGATTGTGTCTGCCTGGTGTAGCAAGTTTGCCACGCTAGAATGTGGTCTACAGTTTGTGCCACCCCTGCCGTGTCCTAGGCCTTCCAGTACGTTGTTCTCAGTTCTACCAACTTGCTCTCTAGGTGGTTTTACCTCACTGTTTCAGAAGAGGGTCCCACTGCTTCCGTGAGAATACTCTCCACCCCAAGCCTCTCTGGGCTTCTGCCACCACTTTTCTTATATCCTGCTAGTTTGCAGCTGTTAAATAACTTTCCATAGGTCAGAGGTTTCTTACATTGGTCCTGGTTTTAGCACTTTTCCTTTGAAACTAGGGTTTGTTTATAAAGTCTTGTGTTACCTTTTCATACTTTTAAGAAGGCCATTTGCTCCTGAAAGGTAATTTGTGAGTTAGTCTTGGGCATTCTGTTTTAAACTGGACCCATCTGCACAGTGTCTGTCAGGAATTACAAAAACCTGTTGACATTTTGCGGTCTCCATTAATTTCAATTCCAATGCAAGTTTCCACCTATTTTTTTGTCCTTGTTTTTTTCAGTAAAAATTTGGCTAGAGGCAAACAGTCAGAGTTGTATTCTCAAACAATGTGTGGTTCCAAGAAGTCCTGTAAAATGTCTCTTACAAAGAAAATCCTTCACTTTTAGCAAAGGTAAATAATTTTTTTCTTAAGGTCCAAAATTCATTTTCCATCAGAAAAATGACTAGGCTAAGACATACTTAAAAAAAAAGAAACAACAAAAACTGAAAGACCTCAATGTGTAACCTAGGGGAGAATGATTTAATATATATTTTTGTACTTAAAACATGATGGAGGGCGGTGCGACGTTGCCTCAGTGGCAGAATTCTTGTCTGCCGTGCTGGAGACCTGGCATCGATTCCAGGTGCTTGCCCATGCAAAACAACAACATGATGGAACCAATTAAAAATGGTAATTGTAAAAACTATGAAGAAACATGGAAAAATATTTTCTATACCCTTGAGAGGAGGATGATTTTTCACTCTGTTTTTTTTCTTTGCATGAACAGTGTTCAGCTTTGATAGACTTGTTCATTAAAGAGGAGAAAGAAAGGACATCTTGCTAGTTAGAATAGCTGAGTCAAACTCTTATGGTCATTCAGTGAGCACATGTCATGGTTAGCACATTTTCACATCATCCAAATGTTTAATAAATGTGAAAATATAATAAAGAAATTATGCAAATTAATAATTGCAACTATGTAAAATATACGTGCAAGATCGAAAGCAGGGCAGTACGATTGTATATGATTCTTATCTTAATGTTAGCTTTTAAATAAAAAGGAAATAGTAACTATTGTATTTGAAAATGAACACTTTTTTCAATATTTATTTTTTAATTGTGAAATATATATATATATATATATATATACAAAAAAGCAGTAAATTCCCAAGTACATTTTAACAAGTAGTTATAGAACAGATTTTAAAGTTTGGTATGGGTTACAGTTCCACAGTTTTTTGTTTTTCTTTTAGCTGGTCCAAGACACTAGAGACCAACAGAAATATCAATATAATGGTGCAGCAGTCATACTCATTTGTTAAATCCTATCTTCTCTGTAATATTCCTCTCTCTCTTTAGATAACATATATACATAAAAGCAATAAATTTCAAAGTATATTGCAACAATTAGTTGTAGAACAGATTTCAGAGTTTGGTATGGGTTACAATTCCACACTTTTAGGTTTTTATTTCTAGATGCTCTAAGGCACTGGAGACTCAAAGAAATATCAATATGATGATTCAGCAGACATACTCATTTGTTAAGCCTGACCTTCTCTGTATAACTCCACCATCACCTTTGCTCTTTCTCCCACTTTTTAGTTCTATTTGGGCTATGCCCATTCTAACTTTTCATGTTGGAAGGGGTTGTCGATAATATGGAATAGGGGGATGGAACTAGTTGATGTTCTAGCAAGGCTGGCCCCTGTTCATTTCAGGATTTATTTGGTCCAAGGACCCATCTGGAGGTTGTAGGTTTTGGGAAGTTACCCTAGTGCATGAAACCTTTGTAGAGTCTTGTATAATGCCGGAGGTGTTCTTTAGGGTTGGCAGGAATAGTCTTGGTTGGGGTTTGGCCATTTATGACGTGTAGCAGTGTCTTGAAGCATGTGTAAGAATGACCTCCAGTGTAGCCTCTTGACTGTATTTGAACTTTCTTAGCCACCGATACCTTATTTATTATGCTTCTTTTCCCCCTTTTGATACACTTCTTTAATATATCAGATCCTGAAGCAGGAAAGTTGTAAATAAAGGACCTAGTACCACAAGGCTTTGGAGATTGTTTCATGAGTAGGATAAGCAAGAACATGCAGGTTAGCCATCCTCTGTGCCTGGGAAACCAGGTCACTGGATGCAGAGATGAATCGGATTATTTTCCGTAATCTCAAGGGTGCCAGTTGTGGATTTGGTTATACAGCAAGGTCAGAGTAACTCAAGTGCTGATATTGCAATTATTTTGAGGTCTTAAGTACAATCGTTGTATTTTCCCTTATTTCTCCCTTTACTTGTAAGGAACTTGGGGCCAAATCTCTGCCTGGGCTTTCTGTCTTAGCCCTGACTTCCAAGGCTTTCATGTTGGTCTAGAGTCTTTTTTAGAAGAGCCAGGTGTTCAGTCATGACTATCTCTGTTTTCCACATCTTGCTTTCTCCTTTTTGTTTTTTATACACGATAATAGTATAGAATTAGATGATAAGGTGGAGGAATTGTGTATTGTCTGGAGCCCCTCCCAGCTTTGATTCTGAAGATGTCAGTTTTTTCCCCAGTGGCTTACAGTATTATCACATAGTTGTGTGTTCATCACCATGATAATTTTTTAGAACATTTGCATCACTCCAGAAAAAGAAATAAAAAGAGAAAAGAAAAAACTCATATATACTATATACTTTGCCCCTTCTCTCACTGACCACTAGATTTCCATCTACCCAGTTTATTTTATTCTTTGTTCCCCCTAGTATTTATTTATTTTTATCAATATTTTTTACTTATCTGTCCGTATCCTGGATATAAGGAGCATCAGACACAAGGTTCTCACAATCACACAGTCACATTGTAAACATTATTTATATCTTTATACTGTTGTCTTCAAGAATCTAGGCTACTGAGGCTGTGCGATGGTTGCTCAGTGGCAGAATTCTCACCTGCCATGCTGGAGAACCAGGTTCAATTCCTGTGCCTGCCAATGCAAAAAAAGAAAAGAAAGAAAAAGAATCTAGGCTACTGGAACACAGCTCAACCATTTCAGGTACTTCCTTCTAGCCTCTCCAATACACCATAAACTAAAAGGGGATATCTGTATAATGCATAAGAATAACCTCCAGGATAACCTCCTGACTCTGTTTGAAATCTCTCAGCCACTGAAACTTTATTTTGTCTCATTTCTCTCTTCCCCTTTTGATCAGGAAGGCTTTCTCAGTCTCTTGATACTGGGTCCTGGCTTAGCCCAGGTTTTCTGTCCCACGTTGCCAAGGAGGTTTACACCTCTGGGAGTCATGACCCACATAGGAGGGAAGGCGGTGAGTTCACATGCTGAGTTGGCTTAGAGAGAGAGAGGCCACATCTCAGCGACAAAAGGGGTTCTCTGGGGGTGACTCTTAGGCCGAATTAAAATTTTTTTTTATTTTCATTTTTTATTGTATAATATAACATCTATACAAAGCAAAGAAACTAAAAAGCAGTAGTTTTCAAAGCACTCTTCAACAAGTAGTTAAGGACAGATGCTAGAGTTTGTCATGAGCTACCATACCATCATCTCCCAGATTTTTCCTTCTAGCTAATCCAGAATATAGGAGGCTAGAAAGAATAAGTATTTTTTTTGTCATCACAATCGGCTTTTTCCCCCCCTTTTTTCTTAGGCCTAATTTGAAGTAGGCTTAACCTATCCTTTGCAGAAATAAGTTTCATAGGTGGGAACTCCAAGATTGAAGGCTCGGTCTATTGATTTGGTTGTCCCCATTGCTTGTGAGAGTATTAGAAATTCTCCAGTTGGGGAAGCTGAATATTTCTTCCTTTCCCCCATTCCCCAAGGGGACTTTGCCAATACTTCTTTATTCACTGCCCAAATTGCTTTGGAATTTATTGGGGCAACACACTAACTTGGACAAACCAACAAAATCTCAGTCCCTATTCAAGATTCCATGTACTTATGGTATTCAACTAAACTGACCATAAAAGTTAAATTAGAAAATGAATTACCCAAAATGAAAATTTTGCACCAAATAAACATTTCTCCCTCTAGTGTCACCCAGAAGTTGAAGTTTTAAAATATGGACAATAGCATCCTTTACTTAGTCTTCTAGAATACCTTAGTTCTATCCAGACCAGCTTCATTCATATCTCTAGTTGGAAATCTGATCCCATTTTCAACTTTTTAATCAGTTCCTGTATAGGCTACTGCTCCCTTTTATGGTTCCAGAGCTCTAACTCTGAGTCTCAGGTGTCACCCAAGTACCCAAAGTTCCTGGGAAAGACCATGTTATATGCAAACAGCTCAGTATCTGAAGACTTTAATTTTAAATTAGCTTTATAATTAGAAAATAGTAAGTTTCTTGATCAAAAGTAATAGTAAAAGAACTCCTGTATTTCCTCCATCTAGATTCCCTGGCTGTTAGTATTTTTGTTCCATCATACTTGAGACTTCCTTACTTTCCTGGCACAACAAGATGTTCCAGCTTCTTCTTACACTTTCTTCCCCAGCCTTGGAGTCAGCCATTTGTGAATGATGATGTTACAAACCAAGATGTTGGTGCTTATCATGTGCATTGTAGTATGCTCATTGCTGCTAGGGTGTTGGTGTCTACTGAGAGATCTGGAAGCAGGCTAAGAAATTTATGTATATATAAACATACGTACAAACACAAATGCATGCACATGTATCAATAACTATTTCTTTTTTTGTACATGTATATATTAAAAAAATTAACGAGTTCATATCAATATCTTCTATACCTCAGGTTTCTTTCTAGCTTCTGCCCTTTCCATATTTGTAAATACCTTCTCCAGTAGTAGGAAACCAGGTTCTCATTATTCTCAGTATATTTACTTATTTCCTCAATCAGTTTCCTTTTTTTTTTTTCATTTAATCATGCAGGCTTTCTCCTCTTTCTGTAATTTGCATGCTATCCTCCAAGCATTTTCATTTATGGGTGCTGGTGACATCCTGCCAGTGCAGCTCTGTCGCAGTTCACCCTTCCTCACCTCAGTAACCTTCAGCACTGATTCACATGCCACCAATGTATATCCACATAGTTTTCACCTCTTTCTTAAGTACCTCTTGAGAAAATTAACAGCTCTATGCTTACTTTCCTCATCTGTCAAATGCAAATAATAAATAGTATTTACCTCTTAGGATTGTTGTGAGGATTACTTACATTGCTTAGAAAATGCCTAGAATGTAGTAAATTTTACTGTTGTTTCACCGTTAAATACTGTACAGAGTTTCTGTTTGGGTTCTTGGAAAGGTTTTGGAATGGATGCTGGTGATGTTAGTACAATGTTGTCTACGTAATTAACAGCACTGAATTATATATTTAAATGTGTTAACAAGGAGAAATTTTAGATTGTATATATGTTAATAGAATAAAAAAATATGTGTTATGTCTGTATAACGTGAACAGTGAGCTCTCATGTCAACCATGGACTATAGTTAATAGTATAATTATAAAAATGTTCTTTTACCGGTTGTAATAAATGTTCCACACTAATGCAAGGCATTAATAATTAATACGGTGGTATATGGGCATACTGTATTTTATGCATGATTTTTCTGTAAACCTAAAATTCTCTAATAAAAAATTAAAAGGTGATATTTGCTGTGGAGTTTGTGAAATTCCCTTTATCAAGTTAATGAAGTTTCTTTCCATTCTCATCGTTTGTATTATTAATGAGTGATGCATTTTAAATTATATACTTTACCTGTATTTATGGAAATAATCCTATAGTTTTCAGAATTTGTTAATATTTTGAGTTATATTAATAGATATTCAAATGTTAAATGATCCTTTTATTCCTGGGGTAAATCCAACTTGATATTGATATGTACATGTTTAACATAATGACCGAATCATTGTGGCAATATTTTACCTAGAATTTCTGCATCTATTAATAAATTAGATAAACCCATATTTTCCCTTTTTTCAACTGTCCTCTTGATAGCTGCTTATTTCCAGAAAGAAGTTGGTTCTTTTGTTTTAAAACTTTTTGTTTAGATGTGGCAGTTTTGCAGTTCCTTTGATATAAACAGAATGGAGGGAGTTTCTGTAATGTGTTTTGAATAAGAACCGTTTGTGACTTAATCCTTAGGAAGATATCAAGCGTGAAACTGTTTGGCTGCCCCTGGGAGTAATTTAGCTCTCCCTCTACTCATTGTCAGGAGGCTGTGAGAGAGATTTTTGTGTTAGGTGTGAGATTAGATTGGGTGACCTTTAAGGGCCCTTTTAACTCTCTGCCTTTCAAGCTTTGATGAGAAATTCTAGCTTTTCTCTTGTTAAGTTTAGATTTAAAAATCTAATCCTAACTCTAACTTTGACACATAATAAGTGATTAAGAAATAATTGGCTAAGTAAATGAATTTGCAAAAATTCTTAATGTGTCCTTTGTTTTTTTGCAGTTAAAAGAGCCAAATTCCAGGGTTCACCAGGTAAGGCCAGCCTTCTTTTATGCCCTTTCCCCCATATTTGCTGTGCTCTAAAAGCAATGAAAAATTTCACTAGTTCCATATAATCCAGAAGTTTAATTTACTTTAATTTATTAATTTATTAAAATCATACGTTAATTCATTAATGTAACTTGGGCTTTAGGCCAAACTGAATAGATTAAGCTTGAAATTAACTTCTTTTATGAGAATTTTTCCTCTAATTCTTGTCCTTGTGAACAGCTGGAGATAACCCTTACCTCTTCTGCAAGTGTTATCACTTTTTTCTTGTTCTTTTATGGTAGTTATCTCTTTTTATATTTTACTAAATGTACATGTATTTTTTTTTCTACTAAATCGGTTAGATTAATTTTTTTCCCAAATTATGGTGGACTATAAAATCAATTTAATGGGTTACAATTAACATTTCCAAATGTTATAAATTAGAACAGGAAATATCAATATATCTTATGTATTGTTTCTTGAAGCTTTTGTTTCAGTTTATATGTGATATATCTATTGGATCAAATAAAAAATATATTTCTTAAAATAACAGAATACTGTATTAGATTATACTCTTGAAGACAGTGTATTTTATAATTTTTTGCAACTCTATAGTGGTGTCATCTTGTACAATATATAATTTGATTTTTTCTTCTGCATATAATACTATCATTTTACTTAATTACTTAATTTCAAGGGCTTTGTGAAATATGGGTGACAGTCTAAGTGCTAAATATTACATCTTTGTTTTGTATTTTTTAAAAGATAAATTTAACACATATGTGACCCTGAAAGTACAGAATGTGAAGAGCACAACTGTAGCAGTTCGAGGTGATCAGCCTTCCTGGGAACAAGATTTCATGTTGTAAGTGTTGGGTAGCTATAGCATGTCTACCCATTCCACAGTCTACCCATTACACAACTGATCCAGTTGTGTTGGATCAAACAACTAGAACTGACCGTTTTTGTGTATGTATAAGATGTGAAAATTATGTTAAAATTAGCAAATATTCTTATTGAAACTTCAGAGTTACAGGAAGAAGTGAAGTGTGTGGTAGATGAAATACTTCTGTAGTTTTGTTCTCTTACAGATTCGTATTCTATTCTTACAGATGCAATAAATTCCTAATCAATTTGTAGGGTAAAAAATATTACCTAATGAGATTTTCTCGGTTGTTAGAATTAGGATATGGTACAACATACTTAGCATGATATTAAACATAACTTAATCTTTCTTTGATTCTCAGAAGGCTCCTTGAAGGAGTGTGATTATATATATATGAATATGTATTTGTGTGTATCGAAGATGACTGCTGTTCTAGTTTGCTAGCTGCCAGAATGCAATATACCAGAAATGGAATGGCTTTTAAAAAGAGGAATTTAATAAGTTGCTCATTTATAGTTTGAAGGCTGAGAAAATGTCCCCGTTAAAGCAAGTCTATAAAAATGTCCAATCAAAGGTATCCATCCAGGGAAAGATACCTTGGTTCAAGAAGGCCGATGAAGTTCAGGGTTTTTCTCTCAAGTGAGAAGGCACATGGCGAACACAGTCAGGCTTGTCTCTCATCTGGAAGGGCACATGGCGAACACGGCATTATCTGCTAGCTTTCTCTCCTGGCTTCCATTTCATGAAGCTCCCCTGGAGGCATTTTCCTTCTTCTGTATCAGAGGCTGGTGGACTGTGCTTTGTGGTGCTGCAGCATTCTCTGCTCTCTCTGAATCTTTCATTCTCCAAAATGTTTCCTCTTTTTTAAGGCTCCAGTAGACCAATCAAGACCCACTCAAATGGGTGGAGACATGTCATCACCTAATCCAGTTTAACAACCACTCTTCACTAAATCACATCATCCAGGGAGATCATCTGATTACAGTTTCAAACACACAGTATTGAATAGGGATTATTCTACCTTTATGAAATGGGATTTTGATTAAAACGTGGCTTTTCTAGGGGGCATACTTCCTTTTAAACCAGCACACCTGCTTTAGAAGATGAAGATTTCTATGCTTACAGTCACTTTTGCTTTATGGGGTAAAATGTCCTACATTCATCTAATTAATAAAAATGAGTAAACATTAACATATTATGCAATGTTTAGTATATTATGATTGTAGGCTCTGTCTCTGAAAGCTGGATAGTTCCTTTTTTCTTTTTTTTTTCCTTCTGAGTTTAGGAATTATTTTCCTGTTCTAGAAGTGGGGAGAGAAGTATAGAGTTTCATTCTGAAAGACTGGACAAATGATTTAGCTTTTTCGAATGTTAGTTTTCTTATCTGTAAAGGTCCACCTTTCTCATAAGGTTATATTTGTTTTGGGGATGAGGTCAGAGGTCAAATGAGAAAATGTATGTGAAATTGTTCTTCAGGCTTTGTAATGCAGTTCACAGAGATATAGGGATAATTATTATATTTGCAAGGAAACATTCTAATCCTCTGGACTTTTAATATATTGTTTCTTAGAATACCATTTAGAAAGCTTTATTGTAAAGATAAAGTCTGAGATTATGAGGGCTTGGGTTAAGGCAGTAGCAGATGGGATAGAGAGAAAAGGATGACAGAAAACGTTAAGGAGGTCGAGCCAAAAGCATTGTCTTGAATGATTGGGCGGCTTGTGTGCCATTCATTAGGGTAGCAATTAACATAAGATCAGATCAGTTATGGACAAGCTTACATTTGAGGTTCTTATAGGACAGGTAGGAAAAGAGGTACTAAAGAAGATAGTTAGAAATATGAACCTTGCACTTAGGAGAAGAAGTCTGGATTGGAGAAATATTGTGGTCACTTGAAACCATAGGCTTAGATGAGATTGCTTAAGGAGAGAGGGACCTGGGATAGAGCCTGGGGAGCCCTAGCATTTAAGGAGGAGCCAAAAGGTAAGGAATAAGCAGAGAGGAAGAAGGAGAGCCAGGAGACAGTAGTGTCATGGAAGCCAAAGGAGAACTGGACTTCAAGAAGAAAGAGGCCACTGGTGTCAAATGTCTCACTGTTTCCCTCTTTCACAGGATTATAAGTCTTATTCATTCTTTTTCTCATAATGACATTAGGGTGAGTCTACTTGTTCCATTCCTTACACATGTGGTGTTACTTGTGAACTATTTACACAAATCTCTTCCTGACCTGCTATGTTGACATATCATAATTCTGGCTATGGTCTTTGAATTTAGCATTCCTGCTTTCTTTCCACTTCCAATTGGCTATAATAATCACTTACTGTTAAAGTTGTTCCCAGTGTATGAAACACGGGGAACTTCTGCAGCAACTCATCAGGGTAACTAGCCTTATTTATGTGTTTGTTTTCCAGTTTACCATAGCATTTCCTCTTTCAACCCTGTTTTTGTTTGTGTGAATTTTCTTTCCTGTCTCCCACCTTAAGATACTGTGTGAATTTTGCCCCTTGATCTTTTACACGTGGATTTTATTAGCTACGGCCTTGTCAACTTTTTGCATGCTTTCTGCTCTTTTTTCCTTTTCCTTCTACCTTTTCCTTTTATTATTGGCAGCTCCATTGCTGGTTTCCTGTCTCCTTTTCTCCTTTTTTCCTTTTCCCTTGTGTGTTATGTGGCAGTGTCTTAATATTCACTTTGCCATTCTCATATTTTTTTTATTTTTAAATTTTTTTAAAAATACCAAAAAACATGAAACAAATGCAAACATTCTAACTTTTGATCATTCCGTTCTACATACATAATCAGTAATTCACAATTTCATCACATGGTTGCATATTCATCATTGTGATCATTTCTTGGAACATTTGCATCTATTCAGAAAAAGAAATAAAAAGAAAACAGAAAAAAATTCATACATACCATACCACCCACCCCTCTCCCTCACTGATCACCAGCATTTCAATCTAAATTTATTTTAACATTTGTTCCCCCTATTATTCATCTTTATTCCATATGTTTTACTCATCTGTTGATAAGGCAGATAAAAGGAGCATCAGACACAAGGTTTTCACAATCACACAGTCACATTGTGAAAGCTATGTCATTATACAACCATCTTCAAGAAACATGGCTACTGGAACACAGCTCCACATTTTCAGGTAGTTTCCTCCAGCCTCTCACTACGTCTTGACTAACAAGGTAATATCTATTTAATGTGTAAAAATAACGTATAGGATAACCTCTCGACTCTGTTTGGAATGTCTCAGCTATTGAAACTTTATTTTGTCTCCTTTCACTCTTCCCCGTTTTGGTCGAGAAGGTTTTCTCAATCCCCTGATGCTGAGTCTCAGTTCATTCTAGGAGTTTTCTCAATCCCTTGATGCTGAGTCTTAGCTCATTCTAGGATTTCTGTCCCACGTTGCCAGGAAGGTCCACTCTCCTGAGAGTCATGTCCCACGTAGACAGGGGGAAGGTGGTGAGTTTGCTTGTTGTGTTGGCTGGGGAGAGAGGCCACATCTGAGCAACAAAAGACGTTCTCTTGGGGGTGACTCTTAGGCCTAATTTTAAATAGGCTTAGCCTATCCTTTGTGTGGTTAAGTTTCATATGAACAAACCCCAAGATTGGGGTCTCAGCCTATAGCTTTGGTTGTCCACACTGCTTGTGAGAATATCAAGAATTCAACTTGGCGAAATTGAATTTTCCCCCTTTCTCACCATTCCCCGAAGGGGACTTTCCAAATACGTTTTTATTCACTGTTCAAATCACTCTGGAATTTATCGGGGCATCACTCTGGACAAACCAACAAAATCTCATGTCCTACTCAAGGTTCCATGTACTTATGGTGTTCAGTTAAGCTGTCTACATAAGTTATATTAGGAAATGCACTAGTCAGAACATAAATTTGTACCAAGTAAACATTTTTGCTTTAGTCTCACACATAAGTTAAAAATTTTAAATATCAATTACCATGTATTTTCAGCACCCTGCAGTAATGACATTCCTTTGTTCTTCCTCATGCAAAACATTTTTTTAATTTGTATATTTAGTCACGATCATTATACACTCAAGGCATTCCTAGATTATACCAACTCAGTCTTTATCGTTGATCTTTCTGATTTCATTTGCGCCCCGAGCCCTCTGCCCTCTATCATTCTCACATGCAGCTTCATTCACTGTTTTAACATAATTGTATTACAGTTAGGTAGTGCTGTTCATTTCTGAATTTTTATATTCAGTCCTGTTGCACAATCTGTATCCCTTCAGCTCCAATTACCCACTATGTTACCCTATTTCTATCTCCTGATGGTCTCTGTTACGAATGAAATTCTCCAAGTTTATTCATTAATGTCAGTTCATATCAGTGAGACCATACAGTATTTGTCCTTTTGTTTTTGGCTAATCTCACTCAGCATAATGTCCTCAAGTTCCATCCATGTTGCTACATACTTCATAACTTTATTCTGTCTTATAATGGCTGCATAATATTCCATTGTATGTATATACCACAGTTTGTTTAGCCACTCTTCTATTGATGGACATTTTGGCTGTTTCCATCTCTTGGGAATTGTAAATAATACTGCTATAAACACTGGTGTGCAAATGTCCGTTTGTATCCTTGCCCTCATGTCCTCTGAGTAGATACCTAGCAATGGTATTGCCGGGTCATATGGCAATTCTATATTTAGCTTTTTGAGGAACCACCATGCTGCCTTCCGCAGCGGTTGTACCATTTGACATTCCCACCAACAGTGGATAAGTGTGCCTCTTTCTCCACATCCTCTCCAGCACTTGTCATTTTCTGTTTTATTGATAATGGCCATTCTGGTGGGTGTGAGATGATAGCTCATTGTGGTTTTGATTTGCATTTCTCTAATAGCCAGGGAAGTTGAGCATCTCTTCATGTGCCTTTTGGCCATTTGTATTTCCTCTTCAGAGAAGTGTCTGTTTAAGTCTTTTGCCCATTTTGTAATTGGATTGACTGTCTTTTTGTTGTTGAGTTGAACAATCTCTTTATAAATTCTGGATACTAGACCTTTAGCTGATATATCGTTTCCAAATATTGTCTCCCATTGTGTAGGCTGTCTTTTTACTTTCTTTACAAAGTTCTTTGATGTGCCAAAGTGTTTAATTTTGAGGAGCTCCCATTATTTATTTATTTATTTCTTCAGTGCTCATGCTTTGAGTGTAAGGTCTAGGAAACCGCCTCCTAGTATAAGATTTATAAGATATTTCCCTACATTTTCTTCTAACAGTTTTATGGTCTTAGATCTAATGTTTAGATCTTTGATCCATTTTGAGTTAATTTTTGTATAGGATGTGAGATATGGGTCCTCTTTCATTCTTTTGCATATGAATATCTAGTTCTCTAGGCACCATTTATTGAAGAGACAATTCTGTCCCAGGTGAGTTGGCTTGACTACCTTATCAAAGATCAGTTGTGCATAGATGAGAGGGTCTATATCTGAACACTCTATTCTATTCCTTTGGTCAGTATATCTATCTTTATGCCAGTACTATATTCCCATATTTTTTAACTTTAATATTTCCTTATGTGATTTCCAGGGCTAAATTGTTATTTTTTCATGGCAAATAGGGCATCTTCACTTTTTTTTTGTATGCATTTGCCTAGCCCAGGATCTTTTGTAGTTATGTTAATTGAGTTATTTAATAGAAAAGAGAAACCTCTGGGAATGAGATGTAAATAGAATTCTTAGACTTCTGTTAATTGGGCCTGCTGAGCAAATATACATGAGATGAGAGCCTTTTTATAGAATACATCATTGTTGTTTGGGCCTTCTTGGTGATTCCTCTGAAGAACACATTTCTTCTTTATCTGAGTCAACCTCTGGCTCTTTCTTTTATCTCTTGGCTTGAGATGTTATTTAGGATTTGCTTTAGGAATATAATGTTTATCCCAAGCAATTTTTCTTTTCCAGATTCACATGAAGGACACTTCAGATGGGTTTTGTGGGCGAGGTTACATATATATTCCAAGACAATTTGATTAATTAGGCTAACACTGTGTGACAAAAAGCTTAGTTTCTCCACTATAAATACTCTTTGTAGCTGAGTTTTGTCATCTACTATGTGTCTTTGAACAGTTTTCTGGATAGCTTGGAAGTTTTTGGGGACAGAAACTTGATGTTATAGTCTGTGTCTCCCCCAGAGTACCAAGCCATATGTGTTATAGATACTCAGGAAATATTAATTCAATAAATGAATGGACTCCGTACATTGTGTGCTCTATTTTATGCATATAAAAGGAGGAAAATTTATACGTATGCAATGTACTTGACACAGATTCTAGGGCTATAATTTCCACATCCCAAATTTGTGAATCTGAGGACAATTATTTCAGCATTGCAAGTGGGAAGCCAAGATTCCTTTAAAGCACACATTTGGAGTTTCTACATTTGATGAATAGCTGTAACTTTATTGAGAATGTGTTTCAGCTTTTTCTGCTGGAATTGCCCTTTTCTCATCTTCCCTCAAATAGCCTTGTGTTTTTATAAGAGCTTTCTGGAGAAAGTTTTTAGCATTACTCTAAGTGTTTGAATGTTCCACCTTAAGACTGTAATTATGTTTGAGTTAACCCTGCTAAGCAGCTGTTGTGCCATGTTTGACACTGCTTTTGCAAAGTAGTTAGCTATCTTTTTTTGGAATAATGACTTTTCAAATAATTTTTTCTGGTTATTATTATGGGATAACCATTATGTTTATCATTATCCTATTTTATAGATGAAAGTGCCTAGGGTAGTTGATTATGACCAATGAGTCCTCCAGGGACTGAGTGGCATGAACTGGTGTTCCCTAGTGTACTTTACCTGCTTTTGACTACATGTTCCCATTAAACTTTTATGTTCTCAGAGACCCTTTTATTTCTGCTTAGATTCCCTCTCATAAATATTGTAAATAGGACTTACCTTTTCCTTTAAGTTTCCTGTGTATAGCCCATAGAAATAAGTTGTTGGCAGTATTAGTTATTGTTAATAATAAAACATATAAAACTGTTCCTTAAAGATGGCCTAGCAGCAATGCCCTCATACTTTGTCTCATAGTATGTGAGTATTTGGTCTCATACTTTGTGAAACTGTATTAGTTTCATCATGATCGTAGTTCAAAAGGTGAGGACCGGACTGAAAAAGGCATTTTAACATGAATATGTTATATATTCCTAGGAACTGAAAGAATGACTGCAGCATTCTGGGACATTTTGATTTTCCATGATAACAGAATCTTGGTGAGAAAGTATTCGAGGTTTAGGAAAACAGGAGATGTCACTTTCATGTTATCTGGTCTCAAGGGGCTCTCTTCTTTCCTCTAGTGAGATTAGTCGACTGGACCTGGGTCTGAGTGTGGAGGTGTGGAACAAAGGACTGATCTGGGACACAATGATGGGCACTGTGTGGATTGCACTGAAGACTATTCGTCAGTCGAATGAGGTCAGTCAGTGCATTGCCTGTTTGGAGGTATGGTGCTAGCCCTTGCTCTTTCCCCTCCTAGCTCTGCCTCAGCTCATATGCATCCACACATCTCGGATCGTTCTTTTCTGATAGAGGTTGTGCAACCAGTCTACTCCCAACATCACCAGACGTTCTGGGGATTTTATTTAAATTAGGTCTTCCCTATGCCCCGTGACTGAGCTCCTAATTGCTCCAGAGCAACTCTTCAGCCATATCAGGTAGACAGCCCCTTCTGACTACTCTGTGTGTGTGTGTGTGTGTGTGTGTTAGAGGAGCGATTGGGTGTGAGAGGGTGGGAATGTGTGTGTGTACACATACATGCTTGAGTGAGAGACATCGTGGGGAGGGCAGAGAGTGTGTGGTGTGTATGAAGGGGGCGGAGACAGGGAGGCATAGAGAGAGAGAGAGAGTGAGAGAGAGTGAGAGAGAGTGTGTGCATGCATGTGTGTGTTATGTAGGGTCCCTGTGGTCTCTGCATTCCCCTCCATGAAGGCTGTGAGAGGAGTCCCATCACACTTCCTTAGCCAGCTGGTTAGATCCTGTTACCTGTTTTGCTTCTTTGTTTCTCAGGGAACTTCTTCCTTCTTCCTTCTTCCTTGTTCCACATGCAACCTGAGTGTAAGAAACTACTAGGCTTGGTAATTGCTATTCAGTCAGTCTTTATACATTACCAGACAGAACTCCTATTTAACTTTCGCACATTAGACAGTACCTCAGTTCGCAACATTTCTGAATAACACTCACTTTGCACCTGGACAAAATGTATTATATTGCTGTTTGGGTTTAACATGGTCAATGAGTTCTCTCTAGAAGTGGGGGCGGTGAAGGTTTACAGCCATTTCCTGTGATTCTTTTAGTTACAGTTAATTATCTACTTCCCACCCCTGGCAGATGGACATCTCATTTTCATTGTAACCCTAGTTAAATGTTTAAAACTTTTTTTATCATCACAATCAACTTTTCTTTTTTTGTGTGAAAAATAACATATTAACCAAAAAGCAATAAATCTCAAAGCACATTGCAACAATTAGTTGTAGGATAGATTTCAGAGTTTGGTATGGGTTAAAAGTCCACAATTTTAGGTTTTTACTTCTAACTGCTCTAAGATACTGGAGACTAAAAGAAATATCAATATAATGATTCAGCCATCATACTCATTTTTTTAAACCCTTCCTTCTCTGTATAACTCCACCATCACCTTTCTGTCCCACTCTTTAGGGGTATTTGGTCTATGGCCATTCTAACTTTTTCATGTTGGAAGGGACTATCAGTAATATGGGGTAAGGAGATAGAACTAGCTGTTGTTCTGGAGAGGCTGGCCCTTTTGCATTTCAGGACTTATCTGGTCCAGGGACCCATCTGGAGGTTGTAGGTTTCTAGAAAGTTACCCTAGTGCATGGAACCTTTGTAGAATCTTGTGTAATGCCCAAGGTGTTCTTTAGGATTGGCAGGAATGGTTTTATTTGGGGTTTGGCAAGCTATAATAGGTAGCAGTATCTAACTGAAGGTGAAGGTTTGCTGCTGTTTCCTGTAATTCTTTTAGTTGCAGTTAATTATCTATATTCCGCCCCCAGCAGAAGGACATCTCATTTTCATTGTGGCCCCAGTTCAATTTTATTTAACCAGCAATGTTAGTTGCTGATTACTGGCTAGAAGAGGTGATACATATCATTTAAGTGACAGTCATTAAAAATTGTTCGGATTAAATATTAATCTATGAAGATACTTAGTTTTAGAGTTTGGTTTTCTGGAAATTCTGTCCTCGCTGGTTCTGTGGAGAACTGAGGACAGTGAAAGCTGCTCTCACCAAAGCTGCGTGTAGCAGAGTGAGGTAGCTGGTGATAGAGGTGTGCTTGCCACAGTAGTATGTTTGCCTCATCAGGGTTGTGGGTGACCCTCAGAAGCTCTCAAACAAGGAACTTCATTCAGGAAAAAAATCTGTCTCTTAACCCAAGAGGGGCGCCATGAAAAATTAAAGTTTAACCTTAGATCTTTGTTTTCTAGGAAGGGCCTGGGGAGTGGTCCACGCTGGAGGCAGAGACATTAATGAAAGATGATGAGATCTGTGGAACTAAAAACCCAACTCCCCATAAAATTTTGCTTGATACAAGATTTGAGTTGCCTTTTGGTGAGTCTGTTGATTAGATTTAAAAAACCATTTAATATATATATTTTTTTTACCAAATTGAAAGTCTTTGTTTATTATTATTATTATTTTTATTTTTATTTTTATTAATTAACGGAAAAAAAGAAATTAACCCAACATTTAGAAATCATACCATTCTACATATGCAATCAGTAATTCTTAACATCATCACATAGATGCATGATCATCGTTTCTTAGTACATTTGCAGTGGTTTAGAAGAACTAGCAACACAACAGAAAAAGATATAGAATGTTAATATAGAGAAAAAAAATAAAAGTAATAATAATAGTTAAAAAAAAAAAACCTATAGCTCAGATGCAGCTTCATTCAGTTTTTCTTTTTTTATTAATTAATGGGAAAAAAGAAATTAACCCAACATTTAGAAATCATACCATTCTACATATGCAATCAGTAATTCTTAACATCATCACATAGATGCATGATCATCGTTTCTTAGTACATTTGCATCGGTTTAGAAGAACTAGCAACACAACCGAAAAACATATAGAATGTTAATATAGAGAAAAAAATAAAAGTAATAGTAGTAAAAACAAAACAAAAAAAACAAAAACCTATAGCTCGGATGCAGCTTCATTCAGTGTTTTAACATGATTACTTTACAATTAGGTATTATTGTGCTGTCCATTTTTGAGTTTTTGTATCTAGTCCTGTTGCACAGTCTGTATCCCTTCAGCTCCAATTACCCATTATCTTACCCTGTTTCTAACTCCTGCTGGACTCTGTTACCAATGACATATTCCAAGTTTATTCTCGAATGTCGGTTCACATCAGTGGGACCATACAGTATTTGTCCTTTAGTTTTTGACTAGACTCACTCAGCATAATGTTCTCTAGGTCCATCCATGTTATTACATGCTTCATAAGTTTATCCTGTCTTAAAGCTGCATAATATTCCATCGTATGTATATACCACAGTTGATTTAGCCACTGGTCTGTTGATGGACATTTTGGCTGTTTCCATCTTTTTGCAATTGTAACTAACGCTGCTATAAACATTGGTGTGCAAATGTCCGTTTGTGTCTTTGCCCTTAAGTCCTTTGAGTAGATACCTAGCAATGGTATTGCTGGGTCGTATGGCAATTCTATATTCAGCTTTTTGAGGAACCGCCAAACTGCCTTCCACAGTGGTTGCACCATTTGACATTCCCACCAACAGTGGATAAGTGTGCCTCTTTCTCCGCATCCTCTCCAGCACTTGTCATTTTCTGTTTTGTTGATAATGGCCATTCTGGTGGGTGTGAGATGATATCTCATTGTGGTTTTGATTTGCATTTCTCTAATGGCCAGGGACATTGAGCATCTCTTCATGTGCCTTTTGGCCATTTGTATTTCCTCTTCTGATAGGTGTCTGTTCAAGTCTTTTTCCCATTTTGTAATTGGGTTGGCTGTCTTTTTGTTGTTGAGTTGAACAATCTCTTTATAAATTCTGGATACTAGACCTTTATCTGATATGTCATTTCCAAATATTGTCTCCCATTGTGTAGGCTGTCTTTCTACTTTCTTGATGAAGTTCTTTGATGCACAAAAGTGTTTAATTTTGAGGAGCTCCCATTTATTTATTTCCTTCTTCAGTGCTCTTGCTTTAGGTTTAAGGTCCATAAAACTGCCTCCAATTGTAAGTTTCATAAGATATCTCCCAACATTTTCCTCTAACTGTTTTATGGTGTTAGACTTAATGTTTAAATCTTTGATCCATTTTGAGTTAACTTTTGTATAGGGTGTGAGATATGGGTCTTCTTTCATTCTTTTGCATATGGATATCCAGTTCTCTAGGCACCATTTATTGAAGAGACTGTTCTGTCCCAGGTGAGTTGGCTTGACTGCCTTATCAAAGATCAAATGTCCATAGATGAGAGGGTCTATATCTGAGCACTCTATTCGATTCCATTGGTCGATATATCTATTTTTATGACAATACCATGCTGTTTTGACCACTGTGGATTCATAATATGCCTTAAAGTCAGGCAGCGCGAGACCTCCAGCTTCGTTTTTTTTCCTCAAGATGTTTTTAGCAATTCGGGGCACCCTGCCCTTCCAGATAAATTTGCTTATTGGTTTTTCTATTTCTGAAAAATAAGTTGGTGGGATTTTGATTGGTATTGCATTGAATCTGTAAATCAATTTAGGTAGGATTGACATCTTAACTATATTTAGTCTTCCAATCCATGAACACGGTATGCCCTTCCATCTATTTAGGTCCTCTGTGATTTCTTTTAGCAGTTTTTTGTAGTTTTCTTTATATAGGTTTTTTGTCTCTTTAGGTAAATTTATTCCTAGGTATTTTATTCTTTTAGTTGCGATTGTAAATGGGATTCGTTTCTTGATTTCCCCCTCTGCTTGTTCATTACTAGTGTATAGAAATGCTACAGATTTTTGAATGTTGATCTTGTAACCTGCTACTTTGCTGTACTCATTTATTAGCTCTAGTAGTTTTGTTGTGGATTTTTCCGGATTTTCGACGTATAGTATCATCTCGTCTGCAAACAGTGATAGTTTTACTTCTTGTTTTCCAATTTTGATGCCTTGTATTTCTTTTTCTTGTCTAATTGCTTTGGCTAGAACCTCCAACACAATGTTGAATAATAGTGGTGATAGTGGACATCCTTGTCTTGTTCCTGATCTTAGGGGGAAAGTTTTCAATTTTTCCCCATTGAGGATGATAGTAGCTGTGGGTTTTTCATATATTCCCTCTATCATTTTAAGGAAGTTCCCTTGTATTCCTATCTTTTGAAGTGTTTTCAACAGGAAAGGATGTTGAATCTTGTCAAATGCCTTCTCTGCATCAATTGAGATGATCATGTGATTTTTCTGCTTTGATTTGTTGATATGGTGTATTACATTAAATGATTTTCTTATGTTGAACCATCCTTGCATACCTGGGATGAATCCTACTTGGTCATAATGTATAATTCTTTTAATGTGTTGTTGGATACGATTTGCTAGAATTTTATTGAGGATTTTTGCATCTATATTCATTAGAGAGATTGGTCTGTAGTTTTCTTTTTTTGTAATATCTTTGCCTGGTTTTGGTATGAGGGTGATGTTGGCTTCATAGAATGAATTAGGTAGTTTTCCCTCCACTTGGATTTTTTTGAAGAGTTTGAGGAGAGTTGGTACTAATTCTTTCTGGAATGTTTGATAGAATTCACATGTGAAGCCTTCTGGTCCTGGACTTTTCTTTTGAGGGAGCTTTTGAATGACTAATTCAATTTCTTTACTTGTGATTGGTTTGTTGAGGTCATCTATTTCTTCTTGAGTCAAAGTTGGTTGTTCATGTCTTTCCAGGAACCCGTCCATTTCATCTAAATTGTTGTATTTATTAGCGTAAAGTTGTTCATAGTATCCTGTTATTACCTCCCTTATTTCTGTGAGGTCAGTAGTTATGTCTCCTCTTCCATTTCTGATCTTATTTATTTGCATCCTCTCTCTTCTTCTTTTTGTCAATCTTGCTAAAGGCCCATCAATCTTATTGATTTTCTCATAGAACCAACTTCTGGTCTTATTGATTTTCTCTATTGTTTTCATGTTTTCAATTTCATTTATTTCTGCTCTAATCTTTGTTATTTCTTTCCTTTTGCTTGCTTTGGGATTAGTTTGCTGTTCTTTCTCCAGTTCTTCCAAGTGGACGGTTAATTCCTGCATTTTTGCCTTTTCTTCTTTTCTGATATAGGCATTTAGGGCAATAAATTTCCCTCTTAGCACTGCCTTTGCTGCGTCCCATAAGTTTTGATATGTTGTGTTTTCATTTTCATTCGCCTCGAGGTATTTACTGATTTCTCTTGCAATTTCTTCTTTGACCCACTTGTTGTTTAAGAGTGTGTTGTTGAGCCTCCACGTGTTTGTGAATTTTCTGGCACTCCGCATATTATTGATTTCCAACTTCATTCCTTTATGATCCGAGAAAGTGTTGTGTATGATTTCAAACTTTTTAAATTTGTTAAGACTTGCTTTGTGACCCAGCATATGGTCTATCTTTGAGAATGATCCATGAGCACTTGAGAAAAAGGTGTATCCTGTTGTTGTGGGATGTAATGTCCTATAAATGTCTGTTAAGTCTAGCTCATTTATAGTAATATTCAGATTCTCTATTTCTTTATTGATCCTCTGTCTAGATGTTCTGTCCATTGATGAGAGTGGTGAATTGAAGTCTCTAACTATTATGGTATATGTGTCTATTTCCCTTTTCAGTGTTTGCAGTGTATTCCTCACGTATTTTGGGGCATTCTGGTTCGGTGCGTAAATATTTATGATTGTTATGTCTTCTTGTTTAATTGTTCCTTTTATTAGTATATAGTGTCCTTCTTTGTCTCTTTTAACTGTTTTACATTTGAAGTCTAATTTGTTGGATATTAGTATAGCCACTCCTGCTCTTTTCTGGTTGTTATTTGCATCAAATATCTTTTTCCAACCTTTCACTTTCAACGTATGCTTATCTTTGGGTCTAAGATGTGTTTCCTGTAGACAGCATATGGAAGGATCCTGTTTTTTAATCCATTCTGCCAGTCTATGTCTTTTGATTGGGGAATTCAGTCCATTAACATTTAGAGTTATTACTGTTTGGATAATATTTTCCTCTACCATTTTGCCTTTTGTATTATATATATCATATCTGACTTTCCTTCTTTCTACACTCTTCTCCATACCTCTCTCTTCTGTCTTTTTGTATCTGACTCTAGTGCTCCCTTTAGTATTTCTTGCAGAGCTGTTCTCTTGGTCACAAATTCTCTCAGTGACTTTTTGTCTGTAAATGTTTTAATTTCTCCCTCGTTTTTGAAGGACAATTTTGCTGGATATAGGATTCTTGGTTGGCAGTTTTTCTCTTTTAGTAATTTAAATATATCATCCCACTGTCTTCTAGCTTCCATGGTTTCTGCTGAGAAATCTACACATAGTCTTATTGGGTTTCCCTTGTATGTGATGGATTGCTTCTCTCTCGCTGCTTTCAAGATCCTCTCTTTCTCTTTGACCTCTGACATTCTAACTAGTAAGTGTCTTGGAGAACGCCTATTTGGGTCTAATCTCTTTGGGGTGTGCTGCACTTCTTGAATCTGTAATTTTAGGTTTTTCATAAGAGTTGGGAAATTTTCAGTGATAATTTCTTCCATTAGTTTTTCTCCTCCTTTTCCCTTCTCTTCTCCTTCTGGGACACCCACAACACGTATATTTGTGCGGTTCATATTGTCCTTGAGTTCCCTGATACCCTGTTCAAATTTTTCCATTCTTTTCCCGATAGTTCCTGTTTCTTTTTGGAATTCAGATGTTCCATCCTCCAAATCACTAATTCTATCTTCTGTCTCTTTAAATCTCTCATTGTAGGTATCCATTGTTTTTTCCATCTTTTCTACTTTATCCTTCACTTCCATAAGCTCTGTGATTTGTTTTTTCAGTTTTTCTATTTCTTCTTTTTGTTCAGCCCATGTCTTCTTCATGTCCTCCCTCAATTTATCGATTTCGTTTTTGAAGAGGTTTTCCATTTCTGTTCATGTATTCACCATTAGTTGTCTCAGCTCCTGAATTCATTTGAAATATTGGTTTGTTCCTTTGACTGGGCCTTATTTTCAATTTTCTGAGCGTGATCCATTATCTTCTGCTGGCGTCTGGGCATTTAGTCAGATTTCCCTGGGTGTTGGACCGAACAGGTTGAAAGATTTTTCTGTGAAATCTCTGGGATCTGTTTTTTTAGCCTGCCCAGTAGGTGGCGCTCGTGGCACACGTTTGTCTGTGGGTCCCACCAGTAAAAGGTGCTGTGGGTCCTTTAACTTTGGAAAACTCTCGCGTGGGGGAGGTTCGCCAGCCGAAGCGGCTTGGAAGAGTGCCAGCCAGCCCGGGGGTCCGAACGCGGGGAGGGTTGCTGGCCACTGCAGCCTGTGAGAGCGCCCCTCCGAATTTCCTAGTCGGCCTGGGGCGCCAAGTATGGTGGGAGGGCACCAGCCGCCATGGCCCGGGAGAGTGCACCGTTCCCAGCCGGACCGGGGAGTCACGTGTTTGGAAGGGACCCCCCCAGTCACCGTTCTCCGCGGCCTGGGCATTTCCGATCCAATTCTCTCAGTTGGTCCGGGGGGCTGCGCGTTGTGGGGGCGCCAGCCGCCACAGCTTGAGGGAACCACCTGCCCAATTCTGCCAGTTGGCCCAGGAAGGAGGAAGGGAGGGACTCTGGCCGCTTGCCGCCCCGCCCGGGGAAGCCTGCGCCCCTCGACAATCTCACTGGAGCGGGTTCTCTCAGCCAGTCAGCCGTTCCAGAATGGGGTACGCTGTCTTTTTTATTTCTGTCGTGGCTCCGGGAGCTGTTCTGTATCGTTTCTACTCCCCTAGTAGCTGTTCTGGAGGAGGAACTAAGATCCGCGCGTCTTACTAAGCTGCCATCTTCTCCGGAAGCCTGTTTATTATTTGATTAATGTGTATTTTGTCTCTTCAGCTATCTCCTTTGAGGGCATTTTGTCTTATTCCACTCTATATCCCATAACATCTACCTGAGGACTGGTATAATGTGGATTCTAAAATGATTCTGGTAAAGAATCTGTACTGAAAACATCCCTCTTTAAGTCATTTAGTTTTCTATGACTATTTATTAAAATGACCTGTGAAAATATTTGCCTGTCAGAGAAAATCTATGATACTTAGACTCATACTCTATATACTGTGTATATTGTGATATATGTTGTATGAACTATTTGAGAATATATCTTGGACACTGTTCTGTGTTATACTTTAAGACCTATCTCACTCATTTGTGTCATAATTTATCTCAAGAATCCTTTATTGATGGACATGTAGCTGTTTCCAGTTTTTTGTTTTGTTTTTTGCTATTATGCAATGCTGTCATGAACAGTTTTGTATATATGTGCCCACTGATGAGTATAGGGCAAATTCCTAAAAGTAGAGATGCTGGATCAAAGGGTATGTGAATCTTTATTTGTCATAGATACTGCCAGATTATTTGTCAAAGAGGTCATATCAATTTATACTCTTTCCAACTGTGTCTCAGGCATATCTATTTTTATATGTCCTTGCCAGCATTTTGTATTTTGAAATTTTAAAGCTTTGCTTCTCTAATTGGTTTAAATCATATCTGTCTCACCCTAAACTAGTTACTTGGTAAGCAGGTCTGTGCTCAGATAAGTAAAAGTTTTTCTTTGATGCAAGTTATTTGAATGTTCCCTGTGACAACCATGCTTGGGATATAGTTTTAAGAAATTTAACAAAAAGTTCTTCCAGAGGAAGAATTTTAGCTTATAGAATTCCATATTTTGACGAAAGAATTTTCCTTTGGAAATTCAGAAACCTTTAAAAATATTCTATTCAGTTGTATACCATCATCTTTGAAAAATAATGCCTTTCAGTTTTTTACATTTTTGAAAGTTCATAAAACATAGATAAGCAAAAAGAAAATAAAATTTGTTTTTAAAAATTATTTTTATTAATGAAACAACAAACAAACACAAACATTCTTAACATACAAACATTCCATAAAATCAGTGGCTCATAATATCATCACACAATTGTATAATCATCACCATAATCATTTTTTGAAACATTCGCATCACCCCAGAAAAAGAAATAAAAAGATAAAAGAAAAACTCATACATAAATCCCTGACCCTTCCCTCTCATTGATCAGTAGTATTTCCATCTACCCAATTCATGTTTTAAAAAATTTTTTAATTAAAAAAAATTACAAGAAGCACAAACATTCCCAGCACATACACTCAGCAATTCACAGTATCATCACATAGTTGCGTATTCGTCATCATGATCATTTCCCAGAACATTAGCATCAATTCAGAAAAAGAAATAAAAAGACAACAGAAAAATATAACTAGCAGAAAAAAAAAAATTTTACATGCCATACCCCTTACTGATCCCTTTCATTGATCACTAGCATTTCAAACTAAATCTATTTTAACATTTGTTCCCCCTATATTATTTATTTTTATTCCATATGTTCCTCTCATCTGTTGACAAGGTAGATAAAAGGAGCATCAGACACAAGGTTTTCACAATCACACAGTCACATTGTGAAAGCTATATCATTATTCATTCATCATCAAGAAACATGGCTATTGGAACACAGCTGTACATTTTCAGGCAGTTCCTTCCAGCCTCTCCGTTACTACTTGAATAACAAGGTGTAATCTACTTAATGCATAAGAATAACCTCCAGGATAACCTCTCGACTCTGTTTGGAATCTCTCAGCCATTGACACTTTGTCTCATTTCACTCTTCCCCCTTTTGGTGGAGAGGTTTTCTCAATCCCTTGATGCTGAATCTCAGCTCATTCTGGGATTTCTGTCCCACGCTGCCAGAAAGATCCACACCCCTGGGAGTTATGCCCCAGGTATACAGGGGGAGGGTGGTGAGTCTGCTTGCTGTGTTGGCTGGAGAGAAAGGCCACATCTGAGCAACCAAAGAAGTTCTCTAGGGGATGACTCTTAGGTTTAATTTTAAGCAGGCTTGACCTATCCCCTGTGGGGTTAAGTTTCATATGAACAAACCCCAAGACTGGGGGCTCAGCCTATAGCTTTGGTTGTCCACACTGCTTGTGAGAATATCAAGATTTCAACTTGGGGAAGTTGAATTTCTCCCCGTTCTCACCATTTCCCGAAGGGAACTTTGCAAATACTTTCCCACTCACTGATCGAATCGCTCTGGGATTCATTAAGGCATCACCTGGAAAAACCAACAAAATCTCATGTCCTATACAAAGTTCCACATACTAAAGGTGTTCAATCAACTATCTACATAAGTTATATTAGGAGATGCACTAGTCAAAATATAGATTTGTACCAAATAAACATTTTTTGCTTTAGTCTCACACATTAGTTGAAATTTTTAAATGTTAAGTACCATCTATTTTCAGCACACTGCAGTAATGACATTCTTTTGTTCTTCCTCATGCAAAAGCATTTTTAAAATTTGCACATTTGGTCACTATCGTTATATACTCTAGGCATTCCTAGATTATACCATCTCAATCTTTATCGTCTATCTTTCTTTGTGATTTCATTTATGACCCAGCCCTCCTCCCTCTATCATTCTCATATGCAGCTTCATTCAGTGTTTTAACATAATTGTATTACAGTTAGGTAGTATTGTGCTGTCCATTTCTGAGTTTTTATATTCAGTCCTGTTGTACAATCTGTATCCCTTCAGCTCCAATTGCCCAATATCTTACCCTATTTCTATCTCCTGATGGTCTCTGTTACCAATGAAATATTCCAAGTTTATTCACTAATGTCAGTTCATATCAGTGAGACCATACAGTATTTGTCCTTTTGTTTCTGGCTAATCACACTCAGCATGATGTCCTTAAGGTCCATTCATGTTGTTACATACTTCATAACTATATTCTGTCTTACTGCTGCATAATATTCCATCTTATGTAAATGTCACAGTTCGTTTAGCCACTCGTCTGTTTTTTTTTACATGGGCAGGCACCGGGAATCAAACCCGGGTCCTCTGGCATGGCAGGCAAGCATTCTTGCCTTGAGCCACCGTGGCCCGCCCTAGCCATTCGTCTGTTGATGGACATTTTGGCTGTTTCCATCTCTTGGTAATTGTTAATAATGCTGCTATAAACATTGGTGTGTAAATGTCCATTTGTGTCCTTGGCCTCGTGTCCTTTGAGTAGAGACAGCATATAGATGGGTCCTGTTTTTTAATCCATTCTGCCAGACTATGTCTTTTGATTGGAGAATTTAATCCATTAACATTCAGTGTTATTACTGCATGGGTAGTACTTTCTTCTACTATTTTGCCTTCTGGATTTTATATGTCATATCCAATTTTCCTTCTTTTTACCTTTACTCATAGTCTTCCTTTCTACACTCTTCTCCACACCTCTCTCTTCTGTCTTCGTATCTGTCTCTAGTGTTCCCTTTAGTATTTCTTGCAGAGCTGGTTTCGGTCACAAATTCTCTCAGTGATTTTTTGTCTGAAAATGTTTTAATTTCTCCCTCATTTTTGAAGGGCAATTTTGCTGGATATAGAATTCTTGGTTGGCAGTTTTTCTCTTTTAATGGTTTAAATATATGATCCCACTGTCTTCTCGCCTCCATGGTTTCTGCTGAGAGATCTGCGCATAGTCTTATTGGGCTTCCCTTGTATGCGATGGATTGCTTTTCTCTTGCTGCTTTCAAGATCCTCTCTTTCTCTTTGACCTCTGACATTCTAATTATTAAATATCTTGGACTAAGTCTGTTTGGATCTATTCTCTTTTTGGTATGCTGCACTTCTTAGATCTGTAATTTTAAGTCTTTCATAAGAGTTGGGAAATTTTCAGTGATAATTTCCTCCATTAGTTTTTCTCCTCCTTTTCCCTTCTGTTCTCCTTCTGGGACACCCACAACACGTATATTTGTGCGCTTCATATTGTCTTTCAATTCCCTGAGTCCCTGCTCATATTTTTCCATTTTTTTCCCTATAGTTTCTGTTTCTTGTCGGATACCAGATGTTCCGTCCTCCAGTTCAGAAATCCTATGTTCTGTCTCTCGAAATCTACCATTGTAGGTTTCCATTGTTTTTTCCATCTCTTCTGTGTCTTTCATTCCCATAAGTTCTGTGATTTGTTTTTTTCAGACTTTCAGTTTCTTCTTTTTGTTCTTTCCTTGCCTTCTTTATATCCTCCCTCAATTCATTGATTTGGTTTTTGATGAGGTTTTCCATGTCTGTTCGTACATTCTGAATTAATTGTTTCAGCTCCTGTATGTCATTTGAATTGTTTCTTTGTTCCTTTGACTGGGCCATGTCTTCAATTTTCCTAGTGTGATTTGTTATTTTTTGCTGGCATCTAGACATTTAATTACCTTAATTAGTTTATTCCAGAGATTGCTTTCACTTCTTTTGTCTAGGGTTTTCTTGCTGGATGAATTTGTTGTCTATCTGTTCTTTGACATTCCGTTCAGCTTTATCTGGACCTTTAACTTAAGTTTTGTTTAACAGAGGAGAATTTTTCAGTTCTTGTTTTCTTGTTTCTTGCCCTGCTTGTGTGGTGCCTTCCCCCCACACACACACTTAGGAGGGTCTACTTAGATATTATAGACCCCAGCCAGATTTTCTGAGACCAAACTGGCCTCCTATCAGGAGGAAAGAGTCACCTGCGTCGGTTTTCCCTGAGGGTGAGACCCAGCAGGTTGAAAGAGTTTCCTGTGAAGTCTCTGGACTCTGTTTTTCTTATCCTGCCCAGTATGTGGCGCTTGTCTGACTGCAGGTCCCACCAGCATAAAATGATGTGGTACCTTTAACTTTGGCAGACTCTCCCTGTTGGGGGCATGGTGCAGACAGAGGAGAGGTTGTAGGCTGGTTTTAATGGCTTCAAATTACCAAGCCCTGGTGTCTGAATTCCTTGATGGAGGGATTCCACCTGGGTGGGGCTTCCCCCTCCGCTGGGGAAGGCACAGGCTCCAGATAAGCCCCCAAAAGAGCACACTTCTGCCTGTGCCCGGGGCAGTTGCAGCCTGAAAAGTCCTGCCGCTGTATCCAGAGGCAGTCAAGAGTTTGTAGATACACAGCCACAAAAACCTCTCTTTCCTTCTTTTTTTTTCTTCCCCTTTTTCTGTCAGTCCTGCCCCCTTGGCGCCGGGGCAAAAATGAGCAACCTCCCCTTTGATGAGGTTCACCTAAGCTGGGGGCCTATTTTTAGTAGTTAGCATTTGTTAATTAGTTCCACAATTGGCGTTTGATTGTGCCCAGTCCCTGCTGCTGGTTAAGTCCTTTCCTTTCCCCTCTAGGAAGCGGCCTGTGGGGGAGGGGCTCCTTTGATTTTGTTGTCCTCACTGCTTGTGAGAATATCATTCCTTCTCCAAGTGGGAAAGTTGAATTTTCCCTCTTCCTCACCATTCTCCCAAGGGGACTTTGCAAATACTTTTTTATTCACTCTTCAGATCACTCTGGGATTTATTGGGGTATCACAGTGGACACACCTACAAAATCTCATGCCCAGCTCAAGGTTCCTTGTACTTATGATGTTCAGTTATATTAGGAGATGCACTAGTCAAAATATAAATTTTGTACCAAATAAACATTTTTTGCTGTAATTTCACACATAAAGTTTTAAAATATGATTACCATCTATTTTCAACACCCTGCGATATTGACATTCCTTTGTTCTTCCTCATGCAAAAGTGTTTTTTAATTTGTACATTTAGTCACTATCATTGTACACTCTAGGCATTCCTAGATTTTACTATCTCAATCTTTATCATCTCTCTTTCCCTCTGATTTCATTTGTGCCCCCAGCCCTCCTCCATCATTTTCATGTTCAGTTTCATTCAGTGTACTAACATTATTGTATTACATTTAGGTAGTATTGTGCTATCCATTTCTGAATTTTTGCAATCAGTCCTTGTTCTAGTTTGCTAGCTGCCAGAATGCAATATGCCAGAAATGGAATGGCTTTTAAAAAGGGGAATTTAACAGTTCCAAGGCCACGAAAATGTCTCAATTAAAACAAGTCTATAGAAATGTCCAATCTAAGGCATCCAGGGAAAAATACCTTGGTTCGAGAAGGCCGATGAAGTTCAGGGTTTCTCGCTCAAGTGAGAAGGCACATGATGAACACAGTCAGGGTTCCTCTCTCATCTGGAGGGGCACATGGCGAACATGGCATCATCTGCTAGCTTTCTTTCCTGGCTTCCTGTTTCATGAAGCTCCCCAGGAGGCATTTTCCTTCTTCATCTCCAAAGGTTGCTGGCTGATGGACACTGCTTCTTGTAGCTATGCTGTTCTACTCTGCTCTCTCTGAATCTCCTTCACTCTCCAAAATGTTTCCTCTTTTATAGGACTCCAGAAACTCATCAAGACTACCCAAATGGGTGGAGATCACCTAATCCACCTTAACGACCACTCTTGATTAAATCACATCTCCAGGGAGACGATCCAACTATAGCTTCAAACTGTATTGAATAGGGATTATTCTGCCTTTATGAAATGGGATTTTGGTTAAAATATGGCTTTTCTAGGGGACATACATCCCTTCAAACCAGTATAGTCCTGTTGCACAGTCTGTATCCCTTCAGCTCAAATAGGGTGGCCCAATATCTACCCTATTTCTATCTCCTGATGGTCTCTGTTCTTAACTGAAATTCTCCAAGTTCATTCATTAATTTTAGTTCATATCAGTGAGACCATACAGTATTTGTCCTTTTGTTTCTGGCTAATCTCGCTCAGTGTAATGTCCTCAAGGTCCTGACACCATTTCTTAAAGAAACCATTCTTTTCCCCCTGAATATACCTAGCACCCTTGTCAAAAATAAATTGGCAATACATGTTTGGGTCTATTTCTGGACTTTCAGTTCTCTTCTGCTGATCTATTTGTCTATCTCTGTGTCAGTATCACACTTCGCTTTGTAATAACAATTTGAAGTAAAAAAGTGTGAGTCCTCCAGCCTTGTTCTTTTTCAAGATTGTTTTGACTATTCTGGGCTTCTTCCAATTCCATATAAATTTGAGGATCACTTTTTCCTTTTCTGCAAGAAAGGCTCCTGGAATTTTCATAGGGTTTGTGTTGAAATAATATATTGCTTTGCTATGTTATGTGTGCTATATATGTTAACATGTAAACAATGTTAACTGTTCCAATTCATTAACATGGGATGTCTTGCTGTTTGTCTAAGCCTTTAATTACTTTCTGCAATGTTTTGTAGTTTTCAGTATACAAGTCTTTTGTATTCTTAGTTAAATTTATTCCTAGATATTTTATTCTTTTAGATGGTATTGTAAATGGAATTATTTTCGTAATTTCCTCTTTGGATTGTTCATTACTAATGTATAGGAATATAATTGATTGTTTTGCATTGATCTCATATCCTGCTACTTTGCTGAATTTATTTTTTAGCTGTAATAGTTTTCTTCTAGATTCATTTTAATTTTCTTAATGTGAGATCATGTTGTCTGCAAATATAGTTTTACATCTTCCTTTTCAATTTAGAATATTTCTTTTTCTTACCTAATTGCTTTGACAAGAACTTCTAGTACAGTACTGATTAGTGTCGGTGAAAGTAGACATCTTATCTCATTCCTAATTTTAGGAGGAAAGCTTTAAGTCTTTCACCACTGAGTATGATGTTATCTGTGGGTTTTTCACTAATGTCCTTTATCATGTTGAGAAAATTCCCTTCTATTCCTCCTTTTCTGAGTGTTTTTTATAAAGAAAGGGTGCTGGATTTTGTTATATGTCTTTTCTGTGTCCATTGAGATAATCGTGTCTTTTTTTTCATACAGTCTACTTATGAGGTGTGTTACATTGACTAATTTTCATATATTGAACTACCCTTGCATTCCTGGGATGAATCCCATTTAATTATGGTATATAATCTTTTAAATGTACCATTATTTGGTTTGTTAGTACTTTGTTAAAGATTTTTGCATCTATATTATAAGGGAAATTGGTCTTTATTTTTCTTTTCTTGTGATTTCCTTACCAGGCTTTGATATCAGAATTAATGCCAACCTTATAGAATGGATTAAGAAGTGTTCCCTCCTCTTAAATTCATTGGAAGAATTTGAGAAGGATTAATATTGATTTTTCTTTAAATGTTTGGTAAAATTTCACCAGAGAAGCCATCTTGTCCTGGACTTTTCTTTGGTGGAAGGTTTTGATTATTGATTCAGTCTCTGTGCTTGTTTAGATTTGTTGCAGTTTTCTATTTTTTTTTTTTTTTTATCAATCTGATCCCTCACTTATTTTTAACAGGTATTTAGTATGCCATTTTATGAATATACCATATGAATGAGGAAGTGCTATACAAATGAAGTACTAGGCTATTTAAAGGTTTTTCTGTTAGACTTTGAAGTATTGCTACCAAGTGCTGAAGAGTGTTTTGAGAGTTAGCAGTTGATGTTTTGGTCAGCTAGGACAAAGGTAAAGAGGCTGCATTTGTTTCCTTTATGTGTACTGCTAGACAGTGGATCTGTTTAAATTTCTCGCAAGTTGATATGATCCATTTATTGAGTCAGCATTTCTCTTTTTTGCTGGATATATTGGGTTTATTTGATTTTTTTTTAGAAGATGCATTTTTTTGGTAGTTGCAGTCAATCTAAAGATATAAAAATGAGGATAAATCGTTATTTTTTAAAAGTCTAATTTATTCATTTGTTGGCTCATTCTTAAAATATTTGAACATTTGATGTTTTCTGGCATAAAAGCTATGCGTTTTGAGTGTTGCAGTATTCTATGTTCTAACTTTTCTTCTCATCTAATCCTTTGAGCTGTTTTAGTCTTGCTGAGAGGAAAGTAGCATAATTACTTGGAAATACACAGTTTTTGGAATCACACTGACCATGATTTGAATTCTGGCTCCTCCATTTATGAGCTGAATAACAGTGGCTGATTATTTAAATTCTCTTAGCTCCATTTTCCTCATGTGCAAAAAAGAAAATGGGAAAAATAGTACATTATTTATTTATTGCTGAAGGTTTGTGATGATGTATATAGCAAGAATGAAGCCACCAGTAAAGTTAGTCTATCACTAGTACCCTCCTAACTTTGATCATTTGACTGAATAAAGTTCTTTTTGCTGATTATTTAACTATTATCTGCTGATGTGTTTTTTTGTGGTAGATATCCCAGAGGAAGAAGCCCGATATTGGACCTACAAATTGGAGCAAATCAGTGCTTTGGGGACTGACAATGAGGTAGGAACTGCCTTCTTTACAGTTTAGAGAGATGGAGAAAATCTTTATAGCTTGTTCAGGGAGGGATAAGAGGTCCAAGAGCATATTGGCCTGAGCAATGAAAAAATTAAAGTAGTAGGCTTTAATTAAGTAAGCTTTCCATTAAGCTGCATAACTCTTCTCATGCCCAAGCCAACACCCCAGCTTTTCTTCTTTGTTGAAAGTTCCAGTCTTTCTTCTTCTCTTGGTAGCTGCCAGCACCCACTCTATCCTGCATCCACATTACCCTGTGTGTTTATACTTTCCCCAAGTCTGGCTGTGGTGTGGTATATGGTCTTCCAAACTTCTTTGTTTTTCTAGAAAAGAAGCATATGGTACTTTTGATTTTACCAGCTTTAACTGTGTTTCTATGCAGAATTGGAAAAAAGGATTAAGACAATAAAAATCTAAATATGATAATGTGGCATTATGTTTGACCCATGGCATAAGTTCAATAAATATTTGTTGATTTAAATTGTGAGAGAGTGAATCCTTATCAGAAGCTGTTTACATGAGAAATAATCTGATATACTAGAAATTACTGGATTAGAAATTTAAAAGTCCTAAATTTGGTTTTGGGCATTGTACAAGTTAGTCACTTAACCTCCATAAGCCTTAATGCTTTCCTCTGAAAACAAGGAAAATTAGACCTGTTGCATTTATCTCAGAGAGGTTGCTTGAACATTATGTGGCAAATTATAAGAAAGGTCTTTCTAAACTATAAAACACTTACTATAAATTGTTTTGTATTATGAGGTTGCAGTTTGAGGACTCTCAGGAAATGGAGAACAAAATCCAGGTGCAATAGCAAGGATAGTGGGGAGGGGGATGCATGGATAGATATTAGATTTGTTTCTCCTACTTGGCAAATGGGCAGCAAAACGAATAGATCATTTTTAGGGATATTTTATCCAGATCATTCAGAGGTATGTTGAAATATCTTTTCTTCTGAAACTCTCTCTGACTTTCCAGTAACTATATTTCTTCCCCTGCGACTGAATTTTTCCCAAATGAACAGTGTTAGAGTGGAATTGCTGAGGTTTTATTTTTCTGACTACTATTTTTATGTCTCATTTTATCATCCTTCTTTGCTTTTCTTTACTTTTTTAAAATAAGGAACAGAGATTTAAACAATAACCACCATGTGTCCATCAACCAGATTTAAAATGTCAACATTTTGCTCTATATACCTTAAATTTTAAAGCAGTAAATAAATCTCTCATGATATGAGTGAAGGTTTTTTGGTGCTCCTTCCTTGTCTCTTTCTTCTCCTTCTTGCCAGGAAACTACTCTCCTGAACCATAAGTTGTCAGTTTATTTTGTCAGCAGTACTGAATTTAAGCAAAGTGGCTTGTACTGAGCAGGAGCAGATGCAGGATATCTTCACTTAGCTTTTTGCTGGCCCTTGGTTTCCTAATAATATGTACAGCTTCTGGTGCCACCATTGAGAAAAAAGCCTAATTCCTACTTGTATGTTGTGCCCTTTCATGCTAAGGGCTTGCATCATATCCTTGAAGAATTTAGACCAGAGGACTGTACAATTTTTCTGTAAAGGGCCAGATAGCAAATCTTTCAGACTTTGTAGACCATATAGTCTCTGTTGGCAATGACTCAACTGCAAAAGCAACCATAGACAGTATGAAAATTAGTGGGCTTGTTATTTAGGTGGTAGGCTGAATTTGGTCCAAGGGTCAAGGTTCGCTTAACCCTGAGTTAAACTAAAAATCCACGTGGTTCTGTTTAGGGAATATTTACAAATACAAGATTATCCTGTTCATTAAATCAAACAGCATTAGCAAGGACACATTTTTATTTAGGAGAGGGCGACAAAGTTGGTTGCATGTGCCATAATTGCATCTTGCTTCAGCTTTTCAGGGCATTTTACCCCCTGACCTTTTTTTTTCAGAGCTGCTGTGATATTGTGTTTAGTCCAAGAACTTCATTCCAAATCCATTTCCCCTTAGTATGCCCATCCGTGTTTGTTTACCTTTATTATTATATATGAATCCATTAATTAATTATATATATAGTTATTTTATGTGTTTTTAAGCTTTACACAAAATAGTCTTATTGTTTCTTTTTTCATTCAGCATTGCATGTTTTTCAAATGTGATTTTATTGAGATATATTCATGTACCATACAATCCATCCAAAGTATACAATTAGTGGTTCACAGTATCATCACATGGTTGTGCATTCATCACCATGGTCAACCTTAGAAAATTTTCAGCATTACGTTTTGAGATTTATCTGTGTTGGTAATGTGTCTCTCATTTATTTATTTTTTAATTGCTGTTTTCATTTTATTAACATATCAAAGGCAGCCATTTGCTTTAAATGAATTTGTATCTTTAATGTCATACTTTTATGAATGTTCATATTGATGAACATAAATTGGTATCTTCCCCCATGCATCATTTTGCCACTTGCCTTTTTTTTTTTTTTACTCAATTTTGTTTTTAATATGTGTCTTTGTTTCATTCATTTTAATTGGTGCATAGTATTCTACCACAGTTTATAATTTTTCTGCTCATGGATAATTTGGTTTTTACTATTACAAGTGCCTTCTGTAGTGAACGTCCCTGAGCATGTTTCTATGATTTTATATGAGATTCTCTGAATGATATTTACCTGGAAGGAGAATTGCTGGGTTGTAGGATATGCCAACTTCAATTATTATATGTTGCTAAATTGCTCCCCAAGGGAATTGTACCATTTTTTATTTTCATGTTTCTGCTTTTCTATATCCTCACTGATCCTTCATATTATTAGGTTTAGATTTTTTGCTAATCTAATGGGTATAGAACGTTATTATTTTAATTTGCATTTTCCTGGTTACTAGTGAGATTCATTCATTCAGTCATTTTTTTCACCAAATAACTTTGAGTACTTTTTGTGTGCCAGGCACTGTTCTAAGTGCTTGGTGGACATCAGACGTTAAACAGTCAAAGATCCCTGTCCTTGTGGATCAAATAGGAGAAGAAAGACAATAAATAGGAAACATAATAAACATATCATGTGTTAAGAAATTGAGAAGGGCTATAGGGGGAAAACCTATTTTCTCCATACAGGTTTTATGCTTCCTCTGTTAAATTTATTCCTAATCATTCTGAAATGATATATTTAAGAAATTACATTTTGTAATTGGTCATTGCTATTATTATAAAATGCTCTGGTACAAATTTATTAGAATTGATCTTATTCAGCAACATTATTAGTTTTTTTTTTAATTTTTTGATCTTTTTTAAAATACCAAAAACACCAAACGAATGCAAACATTCGTAACTTTTTATCCTTCTGTTTTACATATATAATCGGTAATTCACAATATCATCACATAGTTGCATATTCATCATCATGATCATTTCTTGGAACATTTGCATCTATTCAGAAAAAGAAATAAAAAGAAAACAGAAAAAATTTATACATACCATACCTCCCACCCCTCCGCCTCACCGATCACCAGCATTTCAATCTAAATTTATTTTAACATTTGTTCCCCCTATTATTCATCTTTATTCCATATGTTTTACTCATCTGTTTGTAAGGTAGATAAAAGGAGCATCAGGCACAAGGTTTTCACAGTCACACAGTCACATTGTGAAAGCTATATCATTATACAATCATCTTCAAGAAACATGGCTACTGGAACACAGCTCCACATTTTCAGGCAGTTCTCTCCAGCCTCTCCACTACATCTTGACTAAAAAGGTGATATCTACTTAATGTGTAGGAATAACCTCCAGGATAACCTCCCGACTCTGTTTGGAATCTCTCAGCCATTGTTTTATTAGTTTTAATAATTCTTTGATTCTCTTAGATTTTTATGTGGTTTTTGCATCTTTAAATAATGACAATTTTATCTTTTCTAGTCCTTATGTCTTATTTTTTAGTGTTTGAATATATATTTTTGTTAATAGACTTTATCTTTTAGAACAGTTGTAGATTTACAGAAAAGTTGAGCAAATAGTATGGAGAGTTCCTATAAAACCCTCTCTCTGCACAAGTTTCCCTATAATTCACATCTAACATTTGTAACATTATTATTAAAGTCCATATTTATTGAGATTTCCTCAATTTTTTTATCTTATGTCCCTTTTCTGTTTTAGGATCCCAGCTAGGATACCACATTACGTTTAGTTGTCTGTCATGTCTCCTTAAGCTTCTCTTGGCTGTGACATTTTTTTCAGATTTTCTTTGTTTTTGATGACTATTTTATAACATTCATTGCTTCAGATATCCAGTATAATTTTTAATAGTTGAGATGATAACAGGGAGCCTTGTCTTTTTTCTGACTGTAAGACTTCTGAAATCTTACAAATATGACATTTGCTGTGGATTTTGGTATATCACCTATAGCAGATTAAGGAAATTCTATTCTTTCTAATATGTAAAATTTTTATCATGAAAAAGTATGGAATTTTATCAATGCTTTTTCTTTCTTATTTTATTACGTGTTTTTTTCTCCTTTAATTTATTTAATGTGGTGAATTACATGAATAGATGTTCAGATTTTGAACTACCTTTGCATTTAAAGTCCACCTGGTCATGCTGTTTTTACATGTGTATACAAACATGCACAGACTTAAATTCGTGCTCACATGTATATATTACACACATATATAATATGGTGAATTTGGCTTGGTAATATATTATTTAGGATTTTTGCATTTATATTCATAAATAAGATTGACCTGTAATTTTCTTTTCTTGTGCTTTGTTCTTTCATATAGATTTCATAGATTTTTTCCTTAGCTCTGTACATATTATTAATTAAGCTCTAGTTAGACTATGACTTTCTACTTTGGGCCTGGAAAAGATTCATTAAATATTACTTCTGAAAAATATCTAATCTTACTAATTCTGAACCCTTCTAATTTAATACTTAAAGTTTTTGTATTTCCTCATTGTTAATGTCTATATACTGCCTGCAAAAATCATCATTATTTATAATTAACATTTATAACCAAGTTCCTTTCTTACTTTAGAGTACATACTTTCAAGAAGTTTTGAACATTTTTGTGATGGGAAGCTTTTACTAATTCTATCATGTTGTTTAAATTGTGTTTGACTTCTAATCATTCCTTGTTGGAAGCAGTAATAGTACCTATCTCTGGTATTTGGACCATTGCTTTTTGCTTGTAAAATGCTTATTTGTATACAAAATGTGTTTTGTATTATTTGAAACTCAACCACTTGAAATACCTTTCATCATTAACACTCATATAAGCCACCATCAACCTTTGTCTGGATTACTGCAATAATGAGTCTACTTCCCTTTTTGTCCCTTACATTTCGTCTCATACATCAGCCAAAGTGATCTTTTTAAAAGTATAAATTAAGCCATACTAGCCTGCTTAAAACTCTAAATGGCTTCCCAACCCACTACAATAAAATCCAAACTCCTTACACGATTTATAAGTTCTATTCTCCCAGTGCCTGGCACATAGTAGGTACTCAGTCAATATTTGTTGAATGAGTGAACAAATAATTCATTGGCAGTTTTAGAGAAGCTCTGACTTACCTAGGATCTCACAGCCTAGCCTAATAAGTGGCATATCAAGATAGGAACTCCCAATCGGGTATTTGCAAATTCCTGGGCTGAATTCTGCCTTTCTAATTCTTCTTTAGTGGGCTCTGAACAGTTTATTCTCACTGTCTTTCAGACTCCATGTACCTCTGTTAATTTGCGTGTGCTTTCTCTTTTTGTTTTGTCTTTCCAATTCTTGTCCATTCCTCAAGACTTATTCTTAATTCTGTTTCCCTTTATATAACATTTTCTTATGGCCTCAGTACCCTGTGTTTGTTCTTTTGGTGATGGTGGTAGTGGTGAGTGGTATATAAATGGAAGGGGAGAAGAGAACTCGAGTAGATAACAGATATTCTATTACATGTTTAAATAAGTTATTTGATTTATTTCTCATGTGACCTTGTGAAGGAAGAAGCACTATTAACTTTTTTTGAAGATGAGAAACTGAGCTCCAGAAAGGCTTTTAGTTCCATCATCTGAATGAGGAAATCTACCTATTAGTCACAGGAAAACTCAGAAGATTCAGAATTCTAAGAATTCCAAGGCTTAGGCTTTTATAGCTGCCTGGAAGAGCTGGGAGAGTGCCCAGGTGCCCTTGGTCAGAACAACTTTTCTGCTCTCTTGTTTTATTCTGTCTCTATGGGCCAGTGCCATATCTGATCTCTGGGCTGTATGTCAGAATTGCACAGGGAAAATGTCTGTAGGATGTTCTGTTGTGTTCAGTCAAAAGCTTGACTCTAGTTAAACCTTTTTATGATTGGCTGTAACTTTTTCTTTACTTGGACCTCTTATAATGTATTTTTTCTCCTCTTTGCTTCTAGTATTATATTCAAGAAGAAAGCCAGAAGAAGCCATTACCCACTGCTGCTGCCCAGTGTTGTAAGTGAGAAGCTCGTCTCTCAACCTCTCTTCTTTATCACAGCTTTCTGTGTCGGTTCTCCAAACTTGGCTTATATAGGGTTGGAAAGGGTGAAAGTGAGGTTATGTGTAAGCAGAAGATATTACAGAAGCATAAATGTTCAGACGCATACCTCCAACTGGTTGTCTGCCTTCTCTGGTTGTGTGTGACTAATGCAGGGCAGAGGTGTTCATCTTTTTTCTCTGCTAGCTTTTGCTCCTGGGGAAATGATTTTACCCCCACCCTCCATGTTTATCTGTAACTGTTCTTGGAGAGGCAGTTTAAATGTTACTACCTCTGGAAAATCTTCCTGCCGTTTTCTCCTTCTCCCAAGTCTAGGTTAATTGTCTTTCCTCTGTGCTTGCACAGCGTCTTGTACATACACCCTCTATATGACTTAACATGTATTCATCTATGTGTATTTCTCTGACAAGAACATGAAGTTTTTAAAGGCAAAGACATTTTTCCATTTTTGTATTCTTAGCATCTGGCACAATACTTAATGTACAGTAAGCTTCATTTGATGAATGATTTACTGAATGAGAGAATTTGCCATTTCTCCTGAGATTAATTTGTCCAGATTGCACAAATCCCTTCTTATAACCAAGTATTATTGGTACAGTGTTATCTTTTCCTGTTTCTCTCAAAATAGCTTGAGAAAACTCCGAAAGACTGACTTAAAGCCTGTTTTATTTCAGTCTTTCGACATATGATGTGTGTGTGCGTATATGTAATGTACTTCTTTTGTGTTGCTCTGGTTTTTTTGAATCAGACATCTGACTGTGTCAGGTACAGGTTGAAGGTGGTGCTGATGGTGGTAGTAGTGTCATGATAATACTAGTAATAATAAAATCCATAGCAGCTAATATATATTGAGCTCTTATAGTATGTGAAATGTTGGTCTAAGGGTTGAAATGTATTAACGTATTTAATCTTCACAATAACCCTAAGAAGTGGGTTTTATTGTCTCCATTTATCAGATAAAGAAACTGAGGCATAAAGAGATTGAGTAATATGCCCCAAATCACATAGCTAGTAAATACCCAAAAGCATACAACCTGATTCCATAGCTTATGCCTTGACCATTATGTTATACCATTCAGCACATATTCTTTCATATTATTCTGAGAAGAAAAACCTCCATTTATGGTTTATTAATCCATTTGTTGCCTTCCATTCTGTGGTCCACTTTCCTGATAAGAGTAAGAACAATGACAGAGGACAGAGTTTTTCTTTATTTAAAGACAACTTGCTTTTTAAGAATGTAATTTATTCCTAATATTATTTTCAGTTTAGGAACCTGGAATTTATCAAACATTTAGGGCCATAAGATACCGGAATAATCTAAATTGAAAACCAGGTTGTGGATTACAGTCTATAAATCCTTTTCAAAACTCATTGTAAGTTGCTAACATTTCCATCTTTTAAACTTTTTCCCCTGGCTGCTAATGAGAAGTAAAATGGAATGAGTGAAATCTTTTTCCTCATTTCTTCCTGGCTCTATCTGACGAAATGCAGTTGAAGTGATTAAAGAATTTAATTCTCATACATTTTTCGTATGTTTACTTGCTCCTTTATTTTTCTGTGAATAGCCTCTGTGTTCTGTTTACTCCCTCGTGTATGTATTTTTTGAAAAACTTTAAACCTATAGAAAAGTTGAAAGAGGAGTACAATAAATACCCATTTACCCTGTACTAGACTCAACAATTAACACTTTGCTACATTGGCTCCCTTTCCCTTTCTCATTTCTCTCTCTCTCTGTCTCCATCTTTTTATACACATACACATAAGTACATATTTTCAGAACTGTTAAAAGTAAGCTGTAGACTTCATGATACATCAGAATGTATTTCCTAAGAATTAGGGCATTCTGTGTAACTAAAATACCATTGTCACAACCAAGAACTTTAATATTTATACAATGATATTATTTAATATACCATTCCGTATCAGAAATTTCCCAATTGTTCCCCAAATATTTTTTGTTTTGTTTTAATCAGGAACATTTTAATTAACTAGCATTAAATGCACTTTATATTGATAACTGCAATACTGACAACTGTGACATTATAAATATACTCTTCAAAAAAGGTTAGTGGTTTTCTTTTTCCTGGGAAACATGGAGACCTAACTGTGAGCATTAACATGGCCAGTCCAGGTTACAGTTTAGTTAACGCCAATGTCTAAATAGGTATTCACATTTCACGTCGACAGTAAGGTAGACTGTGAACTTTTTGTTTATCTCTGAATTTTAGCAAATATTTCATGAGATTATTTAAAGTCATGTTAATTTTATGAAGAACAAGCTCTATGTTGGCATTACCTTTTTTTTTTGTCTCAAGTGTACCTTGTTTAAGTATACAGTCAAATTTTCTTTTCTGATTCCAAGTAGACACGTATATCATTCCAATTATAATGTCTAGTGCATAGGGGAGAACATATAATGTCTAGAACATTAGTATGGGTTTCTGAGAAGCAGTTTGGGAATATATATACCAAGAACCTTTAAAATATTTGTAGCCTTTGTCTCAGTAATTGAATTTCTGGAATTTAATCCTAAATCGTCAGGAAGAAGACAATAATTTATGTATAAAGATGTCAATTACATAATTATTTAAATGGCAGAATTTGAAAATGACAATATTAAAACGATGGTAAGTGATGGTAGTCATGAGATTGAATATTATGTACTTATTAAAAATAATGCTTTGAAAATAATGAGGAAACTTCTCATGGAACTAAGTAAAAGGTAGAATATAAAATTAACATTCTGTTTATAAGTATATGTGTATATGCATGTGCATCTATACATATATAATTTAAGATGTAAATTCATGTATAAAATTATGGGAATAATTCCTGGGAAAAACAACAAAATAAAAACCAAATTTGTCTCTGGGAGGAGAGATTATGATTTTTCTTTTTCCCCTTTTACATTTCTTCTACTTGAAAAGTATTTAACAATGTACTACTTCTAGTAGTTAAAAGTAATTACTATTATTAAGAGGAGTAAAGCATCAGTGGAGTTCTTGTACTTGACCTGGGTTCGCTACTATCTCTCTGCATGATTTTAGCAAAGTCTCCCTGTTAATTTTGGTTTTTTTTTGATGTGTAATATGAGAGAATTGGCATAGATGATGTCTAGGACTCTTCTAGCTGTAATATCATATGATCCTATGACTTCCTCCATATGGAAGGCCATCCCCCACTCCCTGTGCTAGGATCATTGCTCTGCGGTCACTTGTAAGATGTCTTCAGAGTATTTGCAGAAATCACTGGACTGCTGCTCTAAAAAACCCTTGTATTTAGCCCTTTGACCTGAAGGTTTCTTTAACCCCAAATATTAGGAAATACTCTTACAGAGGATGGAGGTCCTTTAAAATATTGGGGTGGACTATATGCTTCTTCCCAGTGTTTTCTTTAGTGTCAAGCTTTTCTGATGGTTAATTAATCATGCAGTAATAATATTCTGTATTTGCTTTTGTTGTAGAATGTTGTAGTCTCCTTTGGTAACTGTGATATAGTTGGAAGTGTAATTATTATGAAATATCCAGGTCTAACTATGCTTTTTTCCTGATAATATTTATTACCAATTTAAGCAGGTAGTCTGTCTTGTGTCCATTAGGTCAGGGAAAGATATGAAAGGTAGAGAGCAGAAAATAAGGTTTTTTTTTTTCTTTTTTTTGCAAAAGCTTTGGACTTTAGGCCAATATACAAAATGTTTTGGACAACTATTATGAGAAGGGGCAGCGCTTCACTTATTTCCCCTATTACTGTTTAAGAAAAGCTTCTCTTAACCAGAGGGAAAGGAAAAAATGGCAGAGAAAATGAGGAGGGAAAGAAAGATAGTGACAAGAGTAGGCATGTTGGGAGCTTCTGTCTACTTTCTGGGTTAGAGAATTGGTGAAGCAGCAGGACCTCAAAGAGGGACTGGCTGGTGTGTCTAGTTGAGATTCCCAGCACTGAGATTTACTGTTCTGCAAATGCATTTTCAACTCAGTTACATTATTTAGAGCGTTTTCCAATACTGGTTTGTGTGTCTCGAGTTAAAGATGAGATCTCAGAGAATTCTTTCATTTTTCTATAAAAGATTTTGCACTTGTGTGTTAGTTTTTTTAGTATCAGTGTTAAGTTCTTAGATGGAGAGCCAATAGTGCATAGTGGTTAGGAGCATAGGCTTTGTAACGAGACAGACCTGGTTTCAAATCCCCATCACCCCTTATTAGCCATGTAAATCTTGAGCAAGATACATAATTTTTTTAAGTCTTGTTTTCTCTATTTGTAAAATGGGGACGCGGGTTTTTTTGAGGACAATTTGATATAAAGCCAATAAAATACTTGGAAAATCATAAGCAATAAATAAATCACCATTATCATTATCACCACAACATCCCATTACTTTCTTCCCAGGACTCTTATATGATCATATAATAATGAATAAACTTTCTTTTAGAACGTCTTCCCTGCATGTATCCTTAATGGGGGGTTGGTGGTAGAAACAAGGGATGCAAGCTGCATTGTGCGTGCTCGAACTTTAGCACAGTATGTTTGCTTTGGCAGGTGTTATCTGCATGCCAGCCTGTTCATATTTGAGTACCTTTTTCTCCTCAATCTATAAAGATATTGAGGTTTGTGCTGGTTTGAAAGGAAGTATGCCCCCTAGAAAAACCATGTTTTAATCAAAATATCGTTTCATAAAGGTAGAATAATCTCTATTCAATACTGTATGTTTGACACTGTAATCAGATCATCTCCCTGGATGATGTGATTTAGTCAAGAGTAGTTGTTAAATTGAATTAGGTGATGACATGTCTCCACCTGTTTGGGTGGGTCTTGATTGGTTTATTGGAGTCCTATAAAAGAGGAAATATTTTGGAGAATGAGAGATTCAGAGAGAGCAGAGAATGCTGCAGCACCACGAAGCAGAGCGTCCACCAGCCAGTGACCTTTGGAGATGAAGAAGAAAAACGCCTCCCAGGGAACTTCAAGAAACCGGAAGCCAGGAGAGAAAGCTAACAGATGATGCTGTGTTCGCCATGTGCCCTTCCAGCCGAGAGAGAAACCCTGACTGTGTTGGCCATGTGCCTTCTCGCTTGAGAGAAAAACCCTGAACTTCATCGGCCTTCTTGAAACAAGATATCTTTCCCTGGATGCCTTTGATTGGACATTTCTATAGACTTGTTTAATTGGAACATTTTCTTGGCCTTAGAACTATAAATAGCAACTTATTAAATTCCCCTCTTTAATAGCCAATCCGTTTCTGGTATGTTGCATTCTGGCAGCTAGCAAACTAGAACAAGGTTATGCATATTAATAAAGATCTTACTTGAAACAAATGATTATAATGTGAACGTTTCTCTTAGCCACAGGGCTAAACATAATTAGAAGTTATGTAGAGGGATAAATTGATTTGTTCCTTTTCCAAAGATACCTAGAATATCTGAAATATTCAAGGTACAGTATTCAGTAAGGATATTTCTGCCTATGTCTTGTCAAAGGAGGCTGAAGTGCCATACTAGTCTCACTATTACTGTGTTCTACAACTTTCTGCTGTTTTCAGTTTTCATGTGTCTGCTCTGTCACCTAGTATTGACATTGACAGTATTACTGACTAAAATTGAGAAACAAATCAAAAGTGATTCAACATCTGGCAAGGGTGTATAAATTAGTACAATTTTCTAACTCAATAATTTAACTTCAAGGGAAATAACTAGGGATGAAAAGAAAGATTTATATATAGGCTTTATTTATAATAGTGAAAAATTGCAAAAAAAATGGAGGAGAGGGTAATTGTAGTGTTTCCATATGATGGATACTATACTTTTAAATAATTTTTAAGATACAGAAAATACTTGTAAGTTAAAAAGAGTAGGCTCCCCTGGGTGGGCCACAGTGGCTCAGTGGCAAAGTTCTTGCCTGCCATGCTGAAGACCCGGGTTCGATTCCTGGCCTGCCCATGCAAAAACAACAACAACAAAAAGAGTAGGATCCCAAATTGACTGTAATAGTATGATCTGAATTATCTAGAAAATAAATTATATATGCATGTGCATAGAAAAAAAAACAAGGAAATGCACAGCTTTAATAGTGATTTTTCAGTGGTCAGATTATAAGTAAGTTTTGTTTTATTTTTTCTTTATACATTTTTGCTCTTCACATTTTTTTTTGCAAAAAATATGCATTTCCTTTGTGATAATTAAAAATACCAATAAATATTTATTAAAAATTGATCTGAGACCTTGCAATATAGAGGCAAGTTATAGGTTCATCTTTTTAGCTTGAGTTTGGAACTTACTTAATTGGGCAGTAGCTGTTGAGATTGATAGTTCAGTTCAGCAATACCAATCATTCCTTGATTGAGAGTTCTAAGTAGCTCTTAAAATTCCAATATCCCTTTTATGGGTAATATCCCTAAGGTGTCTCCTAACCAATTACTGTGTCTGAAATAAAAAGGCTTTGGGGGGGGGAACTCTATGTTATTTCTTTCTGTACTGTGACTTCCAAGATTGTTTGAACTTTCATATGAGATACAGTCTACCGTTGGCATTTCAAAGTATTTCTCTGTTCTTTGTCAAGGATTTATTTCACTGGTTTTGTTACAGTATTGCCTATAAATAGTAACACATCAGATCCTAAACCAAACTGTCCTGAGTATGAGTCAGTCTTTTAAATGGTGAAATAGGACATAACACAACATATTGTTTAAAATTTTCCTTGAAGAATGAATCAGTTTTGAAAAGTTGGGTGTGAATCACATCCATGAATAACAGTGACCAAACATTTCTGAAGCATTGTCAGTAATACACTACTTGATTAGCAAGTTGTGGCAACGTATTTAACCATTACTTATTTCAGAAGATTTCTTTTACCAGTATGCCCAAAGAGATGTTTATGTAAGGTAATTTACTTTTCTCCCTTTTCAGCTGTTATTGTTGTATTTCCTGGTGATCCATCATGATGGCATTTGTTAATTCTTAGATAGGAAGCAGGAGGTGTTTCCTGTTGAGCCAACAGGCTACCTCCCTAATCTGTACCACATTCAAATATGCTTCTTATATTCTTCTCCTTTTATTGTTCTCCACCTAAAACTTACACTCCCTTTGCCTGTCTTATTTCTACTATTCTACCTGTTTGGTGAGGCAGTAAGAGTAGTGGGTCACTTTGAATATGTAATTAGTTACTCTTGCCTGGAAGGTTGGGTATAATACCTAGATGATGGTATAATGCCCTTCTGAATTCAACCAAGCAAAAAACTCTGGGCAGATACTGTGAATGCTCTTCTTAGTCCCTTTTCTACCATAAGGCTAGCTTTAAACCTATTGGGGTTTAAATATCTGGATGTGGACCAGGACATTTGTGCACATGTTTGTGGTCCAGAATGCCTTTCTTTCATTTTAGACCCTTCCCTTGCCTGAAGGAGTAGACCCAATTGGCAAGTTACTCACTGTATCAAGGTGTGATCATATAGATTAGAGTATGGGACTATTACTCCAGCATTTATGCCAGAGGACTCCAACTTGAGAGGACCTGGCATCTCTTGCTATCATACCTAGCCAACTCACACAATAAAAAGGAAGCTTAGCAAACACCAGATCCTACGGCCTTGTTCTCCAGCAATTTATGTTCTATTTTACTAATTTTTATGTATTTTTTATTTTACTAATTTTTAAGATGATCATAGCCACCATTCTGATAGTCCCTGCCTATCAGAAGATCCATCTTTTAGAGAGTTTTATGGCATCACACTCTCAACTAATACCAACATTTCTTTCAAAAGCATATAGTGGATGAATACCATGTTTTTAGTAGGACCTTACAGAGATCTAGATTACCTCATGTGGTAGTTAGGTTCAGATGTCAGCTTGGCCAGGTGAAGCTGCTTAGTTCTATTGCTGTGTACATGAGCCAATGGCATGTGAACCTCATCTGTTGCTGATAACATCTGCACTCAGCTAGGAGGTGTACCTGCTGCAATGAATGATGTTTGATTTAATTGGCTGGAAGCTTAAATGAGAGAGTGCAATGTAGCACAGCCCGAGCAGCTTAGCATACCTCATCTCAGCACTCACAGCTCAGCCCAGGCCTTTGGAGATGCAGAAAGGAATCACCCGGGGAAAGTTGTTGGAACCCAGAGGCCTGGAGAGAAGGCCAGAAGAGATTACCCTGAGCCTTCCCATGTAAGAAAGAACCTCAGATGAAAGTTAGCTGCCTTTCCTCTGAAGAACTAATGAAATAAATCCCCTTTCATTAAAAGCCGATCTATCTCTGGTGTGTTGCATTCCGGCAGCTAGTAACTAGAACACCTCACCATAACTTTTTTTTTTTTTTGGTGGAGGTGAATGGTCCAGGAATCAAACCCAGGTCTTCTGCACGGAAGGTGAGCATTCTACCACTGAATCACCCGTGTACCCCTCACCGTAACTTTTGAAGGGGCAGAATGCAGAGGCCCTTCTTCTATATGCTATGGCAATACCACTTTTCTGTTCCATGGCAGGCTCCTTTAGTATACTATCTACCAGGATTTCTGGTAGCCTTCATAAAAAATGCCCTGCACTGAACCAGGTGCTGAAGATGGGTCCTGGGATACCTGAGATTATTAACCAATTCCCAGGCTCCTACACTGTCAGTTTGGATTTTATTATAAACTTATTTTTTATTTAGATGCATAATATGATACTTATGCTGTTAACTTACAGTTGAGGTCCTATAAGGGGCTAGTTAGTCTCCTCTACCAGCTGGTCATCAGCCCCATCCATCTTTGATAAAAGATGTTCCAGTTCTGTAATTTTCCCAGTCATTTTTTATAATACTCTGACTTCCAGTATATATCAGGGGTTAGAGGGTTCTATTCAGTGCTCTCTTGGTTAAACTTTTTCTAACTTCAGGTCAGTTGTGATTTAAAGTTGAAGAATGTATTGACTTCTTCACTAGTTATCAATTCTTAGTGGCCACTTTGAATAGAATCTTTTTTTAAATTAATTAATTAAAAAAATTTAACAAACGAACTAAAATATTAACATGTGATCATTCCGTTCTACATATATAATCAGTAATTCACAATATCATCACTTAGTTGCATATTCATCATTTCTTAGAACATTTCTATCAATTCAGAAAAAGAAATAAAAAGACAAGAGAAAAAAAGACAAAACAAAAACAGAAAAAAAAAGAGATTATACATACCATACCCCTTGCCCCTCACTTTCATTGATCACTAGCATTTCAAACTAAATTTATTTTAACATTTGTTCCCCCTATTATTTATTTTTATTCCATATGTTCCACTCGTCTGTTGACAAGGTAGATAAAAGGAGCATCAGACACAAGGTTTTCACAATCACACAGTAACATTGTGAAAGCTGTGTCATTATTCAGTCATCCTCAAGAAACATGGCTACTGGAACACAGCTCTGCATTTTCAGGCAGTTCCCTCCAGCCTCTCCATTACATCTTGAATAACAAGATGATAGCTACTTAATGCGTAAGAATAACCTCCAGGATAACCTCTCGACTCTGTTTGGAATCTCTCAGCCATTGACACTGTCTCATTTCACTCTTCCCCCTTTTGGTGGAGAGGTTTTTCTCAATCCCTTGATGCTGAGTCTCAGCTCATTCTAGGATTTCTGTCCCACATTGCCAGGAAGATCCACACTCCTGGGAGTTATGCCCCAGGTAGACAGGGGGAGGGTGGTGAGTTTGCTTGTTGTGTTGGCTGGAGAGAGAAGCCATATCTGAGCAACAAAAGATGTTCTCTTGGGGGTGACTCTTAGGCCTAAATTTTAAGTAGACTGGACCTATCCTTTCTGGGGTTAAGTTTCGTATGAACAAACTCCAAGCCTGGGGACTCAGCCTATAGCTGTGGTTGTCCACACTGCTTGTGAGAATATCAAGAATTCAACTTGGGGAAGTTGAATTTCTCCCTGTTCTCACCATTCCCCGAAGGGGGCTTTGCAAATACTTTCCCACTTGCTGATCGAATCACTATGGGATTCATCGGGGCATCACTCTGGACAAACCAACAAAATCTCATATTCTACCTGAGATTCCAAGTACTTCTGGTGTTCAATCAAGCTATCTACATAAGTTATATTAGGAAATGCACTAGTCAAAGTATAAATTTTGTACTAAATAAACATTTTTTGCTTTAGTCTCACACGTAAGGTGAGATTTTAAAATATTATTTACCATCTATTTTCAGCACCCTGCAGTAATGACATTCCTTTGTTCTTCCTCATGCACAAACATTTTTAAAATTTGTACATTTAGTTACTATTACTATACACTCTAGGCATTCCTAGAGTATACCATCTCAATCTTTAACGTCAATTTTTCTTTCTGATTTCATTTATGCTCCCAGCCCTCCTCCCTCTATCATTCTTACGTGCAGCTTCATTCAGTGTTTTAACATAATTGTTTTACAGTTAGGTAGTATTGTGCTGTCCATTTCTGAGTTTTTATATTCAGTCCTGTTGGACAATCTGTATCCCTTCAGTTCCAATTACCCAATATCTTACCGTATTTCTATCTCCTGGTAGTCTCTGTTACCAATGAAATATTCCAAGTTTATTCACTAATGTCAGTTCATATCAGTGAGACCATACAGTATTTGTCCTTTTGTTATGGTTAATCTCACTCAGCATAATGTCCCCAAGGTCCATCCATGTTGTTACATACTTCATAACTTTATTCTGTCTTAAAGCTGCATAATATATATATATATATATGTATATACCACAGTTTGTTTAGCCACTCATCTGTTGATGGACAGTTTGGCTGTTTCTATCTCTTGGGAATTGTAAATAATGCTGCTATAAACACTGGTGTGCAAATGTCCATTTGTGTCTTTGCCCTTATGTCCTTTGAGTAGATACCTAGCAATGGTATTGCCGGGTCATATGGCAATTCTATATTCAGCTTTTTGAGGAACCGCCAAACTGCCTTCCACAGTGGTTACACCATTTGACATTCCCACCAACAGTGAATAAGTGTGCCTCTTTCTCCACATCCTCTCCAGCACTTGTCATTTTCTGTTTTGTTGATAATGGCCATTCTGGTGGGCGTGAGATGATATCTCATTGTGGTTTTGATTTGCATTTCTCTAATGGCCAGGAAAGTTGAGCATCTCTTCATGTGCCTTTTGGCCATTTGTATTTCCTATTCTGAGAAGTGTCTGTTCAAGTCTTTTTCCCATTTTGTAATTGGATTGCCTTTTTGTTGTTGAGTTGAACAATCTCTTTATAAATTCTGGATACTAGACCTTTATCTGATATGTTGTTTCCAAATATTGTCTCCCATTGTGTAGGCTGTCTTTTTACTTTCTTTGAATAGTATCTTAAAGAGCAGCCAGGGTCTTTTTTTCAGGTTTCACAAGAAGTTTCCTTTTTCTGCATTAGTTATTTCCAGAAAATGGTTGAATTGGAATTAAAACCTAGGTCTGTTGGATTCTAAGATCCATATTCTTTCCCCTATAGTACCCCATGAAATATAAGTTGCCATTCAGAAATACATGCTTTTCTTATCTGCTTCCTTTTATTTTGTTTTAAAATTTATCCATTTATTGAAAAGGTAATATGCGTATTTGGTACAAAATATTTAAAATACTAAAAGGGATACAGTAAAAATTCTCCCTTCTATTCCTGTTTCCCAAACACCTGGGGAGAACTTGTCTAAGATACAGTCATTATTAGCAGTTTCTTATGAATCATTTGGGAGGCTTACAATTATGTGAGCGATCATATATGTATCACAGATACCTTTGGATTATTCTTTCCATTCTTTGAATTGTCTTCTTTTTTTTAGAGCCCCATATACAACACAATGTGCACAGCTAATTTATATTTGAGATTTGAATACTTTTTGATCAGTGTTCCTTTTGGTTTCTTTTTATGTTTTATGTATTTGCTGAAACTATAAGGAATAGATTGTTTATTTTCTGTGTTGCTTCCCATGGCAAAGATCCATTTTCCTGAAATTGTGACCTTGAATACAGTAGGAATGTTTCCTCATTCACCCCCTAGGATGACTTTCACACAGAACTTCTAGCAGTTTATGTCTGTAAAATGTGTTCATTTCTTCATCAATTTGAATTATTGGTGGTCATTTTTTATGGTATTTTGAAGAATTTTTTCTTCCGACATGCTAAGTAAGTACTTTTTTCCCTTAATTTTTTTCAAAAAAATGGAAACACATAACATGTTCACTATAAAAAATTCAGATGATTCAGAAATGTATAATACAGAAAGGACTCTGTACTGTCTCCTCTCCATTCCACTCTGAGATAACTGCTCTTCACAGTTTGGCATATACTCTACTAGCATCTTAATTTTTCTTTTTAAAAAGTAAGTTAAAATTTTGATTATTCAGTATTTGATATATGAACAGTAATGTGTGTAACAAAGTAAGTTTTTTGGATTATAATAATGGAAATAACTCCCATGATTCCACCACCCATTATTACCTTCTGGTATAGTTTAACTATTAGATTCTAACCTTTTCCTTAATTTTCCATTGCTCCCTGAGTGAAAGGATTTTTTCTACCTTGAGACCATTGAATTGCAGGCTTGGGGACATAGTCTTTGGTCTCTTTCAGTATCTGCATAGCTGTTAGTCTTGCTCTCTGATCCTGGGTGTTTGTTCCTGAGGGACTCCATCATATCTGGGTTTTATGGAAAGGCTATTTGGTTTTTCTGAAAAAAGAGGAAAACAATTTTTATTGAAAGAGAGTGTAATTTGCAGTATTTGCTAGAAGGTGGCATCCTTTTTTCTTTGTGTTATAAATTTACTTTCTCTAGAGCTTGTAGATTCCTAGGATGCTTCTTAATTAAGACTGTTAGTTTCTTATTCAGACCACTGAGATGTGAGCGTGACAATAACTAAAGCTTTGTTAGCTACTTGTAAGGTAATTTATAAGCCTAAAGTGCTTGTGTTTATCCTTAATACACATGAATAGTTTTTAGTAGATGCCAGAGAGAATAAGCACACTTTTCTTAATTTCTCTTGTGAGGCTTTGAGACTCCAGATCAGCATCACAGAAAATAAAGCTAAAGCCCCTGAGTACAAAGGAGCTTTTCCACTATAGCTTTTTGTTTTCTCCTCTCCAGAGACTTCTGTAGTTTCTTAGAGTGTTCTTGTTATTATTAAGTAGGTACATAGACAAGAGGGAGTTCCAGGGAGGAATTAATGGTAAGATGCAAAAAGAATCAGAAGACTAGGATCATAACCTTGATTCAGGCAAGAGGAGACCAAATACTTGAATGCAGCAACTTGAATATGCTATTTATAATGAACCTCAGCAGGTGTGTGGTAATACCCTGGAAATAAGAAGAAAATGCTGACCTAGCAGAGGAATAAGCAGATGATTAAGAATGGCCTAAAGAATGATTAAGAATGGCCTAAAATTTCCACAAGAGATGAGCTTAGAGATGATGATTGAAGGACCTAATTGGAATGTGTTGATTGAAAGAAAAGGTTATTTATAGAAGGATAAGTGCAAAACAGAATGAAAGGATTCAGAAGATATCAGATTATATGCAGGACATATATGGGCCTGGGGGGAGAAGAGTGGTACTGAGTAGTTGTGCTTGCTAATCAACAGAAGTAAATGAGTCCTTCTGCTGTACAGTTTTCTGGTTTTCTTCAGAGAGCTGAATTATACTAAGCAGGCCCATTTAGCAGATTTTCCCCAATGGGAGCCTTTTCTTCCTCTTACTTCTGATACTTAAACACCCCAATCCTCTCAACTTTTAAATCAGTTGTACGTTGAGAGTTTTATGCTACTTGAAATTTGGCTGATATTCATATACATACACATATGATATTATTTACTCCCAAATAACACATTGTTCCAAACCTTGCCTTTTTCCCACTTAATAATATATGTGACTGTGTAAATCAGTTCCTTATGGTCATTTAAAAATTTTTATTGAGGTGAAATTCACATAACATAAATTCTCCATTTAAAAATGTGCAATTTAATGGCATTTGATACATTCGCCATATTGTGTATCCATCACCTCTATCTAGTTCCAGAACATTTTCATAATCCCCAAAGAAGACCTAGTACCCACTAAGCAGTCACCACCCCTACCTTCTGGCAAATGCTAATCTGCTTTCTGTCTCCATGATTCTGGAGATTTCATATAAATGTAATCAAAGTATATCTGACTTCTTGTGATCCTTTTCATATAACATTGCTTTTTTTTCATGATTATCATTTTTTTATTATTTTTATTTATTTATTTATTTATTTTTTATTAATTAACGGAAAAAAAAGAAATTAACCCAACATTTAGAAATCATACCATTCTACATATGCAATCAGTAATTCTTAACATCATCACATAGATGGATGATCATCGTTTCTTAGTACATTTGCATCGGTTTAGAGGAACTAGCAACACAACAGAAAAAGATATAGAATGTTAATATAGAGAAAAGAATAAAAATAATAATAGTAAAAACAAAACAAAACAAAATAAAACAAAACCAAAAAAACCTATAGCTCAGATGCAGCTTCATTCAGTGTTTTAACATGATTACTTTACATTAGGTATTATTGTGCTGTCCATTTTTGAGTTTTTGTATCTAGTCCTGTTGCACAGTCTGTATCCCTTCAGTTCCGATTACCTATTATCTTACCCTGTTTCTAACTCCTGCTGGACTCTGTTACCAATGACATATTCCAAGTTTATTCTCGAATGTCCGTTCACATCAGTGGGACCATACAGTATTTGTCCTTTAGTTTTTGGCTGGACTCACTCAGCATAATGTTCTCTAGGTCCATCCATGTTATTACATGCTTCATAAGTTTATCTTATCTTAAAGCTTCATAATATTCCATCGTATGTATATACCACAGTTTGTTTAGCCATTCTTCTGTTGATGGACATTTTGGCTGTTTCCATCTCTTTGCAATTGTAAATAACGCTGCTATAAACATTGGTGTGCAAATGTCCATTTGTGTCTTTGCCCTTAAGTCCTTTGAGTAGATACCCAGCAATGGTATTGCTGGATCGTATGGCAATTCTATATTCAGCTTTTTGAGGAACCACCAAACTGCCTTCCACAGTGGTTGCACCATTTGACATTCCCACCAACAGTGGATAAGTGTGCCTCTTTCTCCACATGCTCTCCAGCACTTGTCATTTTCTGTTTTGTTGATAATGGCCATTCTGGTGGGTGTGAGATGATATCTCATTGTGGTTTTGATTTGCATTTCTCTAATGGCCAGGGACATTGAGCATCTCTTCATGTGCCTCTTGGCCATCCGTATTTCCTCTTCTGATAGGTGTCTGTTCATGTCTTTTTCCCATTTTGTAATTAGGTTGGCTGTCTTTTTGTTGTTGAGTTGAACAATCTCTATAAATTCTGAATACTAGACCTTTATCTGATATGTCATTTCCAAATATTGTCTCCCATTGTGTAGGCTGTCTTTCTACTTTCTTGATGAAGTTCTTTGATGCACAAAAGTGTTTAATTTTGAGGAGTTCCCATTTATTTATTTCCTTCTTCAGTGTTCTTGCTTTAGGTTTAAGGTCCATAAAACCGCCTCCAATTGTAAGTTTCATAAGATATCTCCCTACATTTTCCTCTAACTGTTTTATGGTCTTAGACCTAATGTTTAGATCTTTGATCCATTTTGAGTTAACTTTTGTATAGGGTGTGAGATATGGGTCTTCTTTCATTCTTTTGCATATGGATATCCAGTTCTCTAGGCACCATTTATTAAAGAGACTGTTCTGTCCCAGGTGAGTTGGCTTGACTGCCTTATCAAAGATCAAATGTCCATAGATGAGAGGGTCTATATCTGAGCACTCTATTCGATTCCATTGGTCGATATATCTATCTTTATGCCAATACCATGCTATTTTGACCACTGTGGCTTCATAATATGCCTTAAAGTCCAGCAGCGCGAGACTTCCAGCTTCGTTTTTTCCCTCAAGATGTTTTTAGCAATTCGGGGCAGCCTGCCCTTCCAGATAAATTTGCTTATTAGTTTTTCTATTTCTGAAAAGTAAGCTGTTGGGATTTTGATTGGTATTGCATTGAATCAGTAGATCAGTTTAGGTAGGATTGATATCTTAATTATATTTAGTCTTCCAATCCATGAACACGGTATGCCCTTCCATCTATTTAGGTCTTCTGTGATTTCTTTTAACAGTTTTTTGTAGTTTTCTTTATATAGGTTTTTTGTCTCTTTAGGTAAATTTATTCCTAGGTATTTTATTTTTTAGTTGCAATTGTAAATGGGATTCGTTTCTTGATTTCCCCCTCAACTTGTTCATTACTAGTGTATAGAAATGCTACAGATTTTTGAATGTTGATCTTGTAACCTGCTACTTTGCTGTACTCATTTATTAGCTCTAGTAGTTTTGTTGTGGATTTTTCCGGATTTTCGACGTATAGTATCATCTCGTCTGCAAACAGTGATAGTTTTACTTCTTCCTTTCCAATTTTGATGCCTTGTATTTCTTTTTCTTGTCTAATTGCTTTGGCTAGAACCTCCAACACAATGTTGAATAATAGTGGTGATAGTGGACATCCTTGTCTTGTTCCTGATCTTAGGGGGAAAGTTTTCAATTTTTCCCCATTGAGGATGATATTAGCTGTGGGTTTTTCATATATTCCCTCTATCATTTTAAGGAAGTTCCCTTGTATTCCTATCTTTTGAAGTGTTTTCAACAGGAAAGGATGTTGAATCTTGTCAAATGCCTTCTCTGCATCAATTGAGATGATCATGTGATTTTTCTGCTTTGATTTGTTGATATGGTGTATGACATTAATTGATTTTCTTATGTTGAACCATCCTTGCATACCTGGGATGAATCCTACTTGGTCATGATGTATAATTCTTTTAATGTGTTGTTGGATACGATTTGCTAGAATTTTATTGAGGATTTTTGCATCTATATTCATTAGAGAGATTGGTCTATAGTTTTCTTTTTTTGTAATATCTTTGCCTGGTTTTGGTATGAGGGTGATGTTGGCTTCATAGAATGAATTAGGTAGTTTTCCCTCCACTTGGATTTTTTTGAAGAGTTTGAGGAGAGTTGGTACTAATTCTTTCTGGAATGTTTGATAGAATTCACATGTGAAGCCTTCTGGTCCTGGACTTTTCTTTTGAGGGAGCTTTTGAATGACTAATTCAATTTCTTTACTTGTGATTGGTTTGTTGAGGTCATCTATTTCTTCTTGAGTCAAAGTTGGTTGTTCATGTCTTTCCAGGAACCCGTCCATTTCCTCTAAATTGTTGTATTTATTAGCGTAAAGTTTTTCATAGTATCCTGTTATTACCTCCTTTATTTCTGTGAGGTCAGTAGTTATGTCTCCTCTTCCATTTCTGATCTTATTTATTTGCATCCTCTCTCTTCTTCTTTTTGTCAATCTTGCTAAGGGCCCATCAATCTTATTGATTTTCTCATAGAACCAACTTCTGGTCTTATTGATTTTCTCTATTGTTTTCATGTTTTCAATTTCATTTATTTCTGCTCTAATCTTTGTTATTTCTTTCCTTTTGCTTGCTTTGGGATTAGTTTGCTGTTCTTTCTCCACTTCTTCCAAGTGGACAGTTAATTCCTGCATTTTTGCCTTTTCTTCTTTTCTGATAAAGGCATTTAGGGCAATAAATTTCCCTCTTAGCACTGCCTTTGCTGTGTCCCATAAGTTTTGATATGTTGTGTTTTCATTTTCATTCACCTCGAGGTATTTACTAATTTCTCTTGCAATTTTTTCTTTGACCTACTTGTTGTTTAAGAGTGTGTTGTTGAGCCTCCATGTATTTGTGAATTTTCTGGCACTCCGCCTATTATTGATTTCCTACTTCATTTCTTTATGATCCGAGAAAGTGTTGTGTATGATTTCAAACTTTTTAAATTTGTTAAGACTTGCTTTGTGACCCAGCATATGGTCTATCTTTGAGAATGATCCATGAGCACTTGAGAAAAAGGTGTATTCTGTTGTTGTGGGATGTAATGTCCCATAAATGTCTGTTAAGTCTAGCTCATTTATAGTAATATTCAGATTCTCTATTTCTTTATTGATCCTCTGTCTAGATGTTCTGTCCACTGATGAGAGTGGTGAATTGAAGTCTCCAACTATTATGGTATATGTGTCTGTTTCCCTTTTCAGTGTTTACAGTGTATTCCTTACGTATTTTGGGGCATTCTGGTTCGGTGCGTAAATATTTATGATTGTTATGTCTTCTTGTTTAATTGTTCCTTTTATTAGTATATAGTGTCCTTCTTTGTCTCTTTTAACTGTTTTACATTTGAAGTCTAATTTGTTGGATATTAGTATAGCTACTCCTGCTCTTTTCTGGTTGTTATTTGCATGAAATATCTTTTCCCAACCTTTCAGTTTCAACCTATGTTTATCTTTGGGTCTAAGATGTGTTTCCTGTAGACAGCGTATACAAGGATCCTGTTTTTTAATCCATTCTGCCAGTCTATGTCTTTTGATTGGGGAATTCAGTCCATTAACATTTAGTGTTATTACTGTTTGGATAATGTTTTCCTCTACCATTTTGCCTTTTGTATTATATATATCATATCTGATTTTCCTTCTTTCTTCACTCTTCTCCATACCTCTCTCTTCTGTCTTTTCGTATCTGACTCTAGTGCTCCGTTTAGTATTTCTTGCAGAGCTGGTCTCTTGGTCATAAATTCTCTCAGTGACTTTTTTTCTGAGAATGTTTTAATTTCTCCCTCATTTTTGAAGGACAATTTTGCTGGATATAGGAGTCTTGTTTGGCAGTTTTTCTCTTTTAGTAATTTAAATATATCATCCCACTGTCTTCTAGCTTCCATGGTTTCTGCTGAGAAATCTACACATAGTCTTATTGGGTTTCCCTCGTATGTGATGGAGTGTTTTTCTCTTGCTGCTTTCAAGATCCTCTCTTTCTCTTTGACCTCTGACATTCTAACTAGTAAGTGTCTTGGAGAATGCCTATTTGGGTCTAATCTCTTTGGGGTGCGCTGCACTTCTTGGATCTGTAATTTTAGGTCTTTCATAAGAGTTGGGAAATTTTCAATGATAATTTCTTCCATTAGTTTTTCTCCTCCTTTTCCCTTCTCTTCTCCTTCTGGGACACCCACAGCATGTATATTTGTGCGATTCATATTGTCCTTGAGTTCCCTGATACCCTGTTCAAATTTTTCCATTCTGTTCCCGATAGTTTGTGTTTCTTTTTGGAATTCAGATGTTCCACCCTCCAAATCACTAATTCTGTCTTTTGTCCGTTTAGATCTATCATTGTAGGTATCCATTGCTTTTTTCCATCTTTTCTACTTTATCCTTCACTTCCATAAGTTCTGTGATTTGTTTTTTCAGTTTTTCTATTTCTTCTTTTTGTTCAGCCCATGTCTTCTTCATGTCCTCCCTGAATTTATCGATTTGGTTTTTGAAGAGGTTTTCCATTTCTGTTCGTATATTCAGCATTAGTTGTCTCAGCTCCTGTATCTCATTTGAACTATTGGTTTGTTCTTTTGACTGGGCCATATTTTCAATTTTCTGAGCGTGATCTGTTATCTTCTGCTGGCGTCTGGGCATTTAGTCAGATTTCCCTGGGTGTTGGACCCAACAGGTTGAAAGATTTTTCTGTGAAATCTCTGGGTTCTGTTTTTCTTATCCTGCCCAGTAGGTGGCGCTCGTGGCACACGTTTGTCTGTGGGTCCCACCAGTGAAAGGTGCTGTGGGTCTTTTAACTTTGGAAAACTCTCGCCGTGGGGGAGGTTCGCCAGCCGAAGCGGCTTGGAAGAGTGCCAGCCAGCCCGGGGGTCCGAACGTGGGGAGGGGCGCCGGCCGTTGCAGCCCGGGAGAGTGCCCGACCGAATTTCCTAGTCGGCCCAGGGCGCCAAGCGTGGCGGGAGGGCGCCAGCCGCCGCATCCCGGGAGAATGCACTGTTCCCAGCCGGACTTGGGAGTCACTTTTTTGGAAGGGACCGCCCCGGTCACCGTTCTCCGTGGTCTGGGGATTTCCGACCCAACTCTCTCAGTTGGCCCGGGGGGCCTCGCGTGGTGGGGGCGTCAGCCACTGTAGCCCGAGGGGACCACCTACCCAATTCTGCCAGCTGGCCTGGGAAGGAGGAAGGGAGGGACTCCGGCTGCTTGCCGTCCCACCTGAGAAAGCCCGCGCCCCTCGGTGATCTCACCGGAGCTGGTTCTTCTAGACAGTCAGCCATTCCAGGATGGGGTACGCCTTCCCTTTGATCTCCGTCATGGCTCCGGGAGCTGCTGTGTATCATCTCCACTCCCCCAGTAGCTGTTTTGGAGGAGGAAAGGTGACGGTGGCAAAGCTGTCGAGGACGGTGGCGGAGGAGCTGGTGAAGGCGGAAGAGGGCATGGTGGTGGTTGGAGATCCGCCGGAGCAGGAGATAACATTGCGTTTTGAGGATCATTCCCTTTGTAGCATTCCTTTTTATGGTTGAATAATAAGTATTCCTTTGTGTGGATATATCACATTTTATTTTTCCAATCATCTGTTGATGAACATTTGCACTGTTGTATTGTTTTCATGTTTTGGCTTATTGTGAATACTAGTACTATGATCATTTATATACAAATATTTGTTTGAATACCGCTCAGTTTTTTTTGAGTATATGCTAGGAGTAGAATAACTATAAATGGATCTTGAAGTTACTTCTGAATTTTCCTGTTACAGTGCTGAAATTGATAGTATTTTGCATAAATAATTTCATACTTGTATGAGTATCTATCGAATAAGTAGCTAGAAGTGGAATTGCTGAGTCAAATATTGTGTGTTTTAAATACATTTTACATTTTGGAAGATACTGCAAAATTGCCCACTTATAGATTGTACTGTTTAAACACCCACCAGCGAAGTATAAGAATATTTCCTCTTCCTTGGCTTTTAGGTATAGCCAGCCTTCCTCCAAATGACGCTGAGCACAATGAAGACGCCCATAGGCAGTAGTTTCATGTCACAATTCATTCAGAGTCTTCTTCCTGGCTTGCCTGCTTAGCGTGTCTCTTTCTTCTCTGCCATCATGGCCCATAACTGCCCTGGTTTGCTGTTCAAACTCCCTTCTTTGGCTTATTTTAATTTTGGGCAATCCTTTGATAATCAGTTTTAAGATTAATACCCTGAAAATAGAGAAGAAAGTGCTGAGGTGACAGAGGAAGAAGGAAATAGTCAAGAATGATGTCATGTTCATTGAGGAAGGTTTTCCAGAAGACAGTGAGTTTAGAGATGAATAATGAATAACTACTCATAGGATATATAAAAAGTATGAAGAGAGGATTCAAAAGATACCCCTCCCACAGTCCTGGCTAATTTGCTTCATCCTTCTTCACTATCTCATCTCATCTTTTTCTATAGGTTTAAAAGATCAGCCAATCATAGCTTATTTTAACTCTTGACCAGAACTAGGACTCTCAGACATAAGGAAATAGACTAGTTAAGGACTCCTTGGAGTGTACAGGGAGTCTTATTTTAGTAGAAGGGCAGAACTACGGGTCCAGGACTCCTGTCAGTAACAGTGGATGATGAATTCTACATGTATGTGTGGTATTGGTGGAAGCAGTTGATATTGGTGCTGATTATAGCTGCTGACAAACTAACAAAGAAAAGAGAAAAACTCTTAACAATATGGTTTGGCTGATAAAAATAATGTTAATTGTAGTCTTCTGACTCATTTATTTCTATTCTGTCTTCTTCCAGAAAGAATTTGATATGGCTAATTGCGGTTATTACATAAACTTAGTATCATTTCTTTCAATTACTATGCCACACATGTATGCTTGTTATTTAATGTCAGATTAATGTATCAAATATTCATTTGATTACAACACCTAAGTTCCTATCCTGGACTCTTGTTTGTTACATATATTTAAATTTTTTACACATTATGCTATAAGTAACATAGTGTTCTAGTTTGCTAGCTGCCAGAATGTAACACACCAGAGACAGATTGGCTTTTAATAAAAGGGGATTTATTTAGTTAGTCCTTCAGAGGAAAGGCAGCTAACTTTCAACTGAGGTTCTTTCTTATATGGGAAGGCACACGGTGATCTCTGCTGGCCTTCTCTCCAGGCCTCTGGGTTCCAACAACTTTCCCTGAAGTGATTCCTTTCTGCATCTCCAAAGGCCTGGGCTGAGCTGCTTAGGCTGTGCTAGATTGAGCTTTCTCATTTAAGCACCAGCCAATTAAATCAAACATCATTCGTTACAGCAGGCACGCCTCCTAGCCGACTGCAGATGTAATCAGCAACAGATGAGGTTCACTTACCATTGGCTCATGTCTGCAGCAACAGAACTGGGTACCATCACCTGGCCAAGCTGACAACTGAATCTAACTGCCACACTTAGTATCTGATGGCTACTTATTATAGATTCATTGGTACAAAGTAGTGAAAAATGAACTTGATTAATAGAACATTCTTCACATGAACACTAATTAGACACCTCTTTCTCATGCTAAGAGCCATGCTAGACACTGGGGATGTAGAGATGAAAGTTACTGACCTCAGGGAGCTCAAGTCCAGCGAGGAAGACACATATAAGTAGTGCCATATGATAAATGAAGGGTATAGTTAAGCACAGGTTATTCATGAAGCACAAGGCAAGAGCAGTTAATCCAAATTTGGGTTATTAGGAAAAGCTCCCTAGAGGAAGTGATATTTAAATTGAGTTTTGAAGGATGATTTGTAGTGGGTCAAGTGGAGAAGGAGGAAAAGAGCTTATGGTGCATGCATGCTAAACTGAAAAAGCCTGGCTTAACACAGATTGAGGTACTGTGAGTTGAAATTCTGGAGACTTGAGAATAGGGAATAAGAAGAGGGGGAAGGGTCAGAGATAAATTCATAGATGTACAGAGAGCATGTATCATCAGGAGCTTGAATGCTGTGGCAAGCTATTTATATTTTATATTGAAGGAATGGGGGAATCTTTGAAGAATTTATGTAGGAAAATGAAACAATCAGGTAGAGGTGGTCTAGTTTGCTAGCTGCTGGAATGCAACACCCCAGAGACAGATTGGCTTTTAATAAAAGGGGATTTATTTTGTTGATTGTTCAGAGGAAAGGCAGCTAACTTTCCACTGAGGTTCTTTCTTATGTGGAAAGGCACACGGTGATCTCTGCTGGCCTTCTCTCCAGGCCTCTGGGTTCCAACAACTTTCCCCAGGGTGATTCCTTTCTGCATTGCCGGATTGGCTTAAGTCCACAGCAACAGAACTAGGTGCCTTTACCTGGCCAAGTTGGCAACTGAATCTAACTACCACAGGTGGTTATAATGATATAAGTAGTTTAATGCATTTAGAGAAAGATTTTAAATTGTAGAATATGACACATTGATACATAGATAGATATATAGAAAACCTCATAAAACAAATGCTTAGCTTAGTGAATTAGTATAAGGTGAGCAACAAATAGACCTTAGCTAATCATCCTAGAAAATCTGCTATGTGCCCCTTCTTGAATACAGCCCCCTTCTCCCTAGAAGTGACTACTATCCTGCCTTCTAGGCTAATCACTTTCTTTGCTTTTCTTTATATTTTTATCACCCAAGTGTACATCCCTAAATATTGGAGTTTAATCTTGTCTGTTCTCTCTTTTTGATATCTTTTGTAAGTCTTTTTTAATCTGCGGGTTCCTCTTTCATCTCTTTTTCTTGAAGTTTGTTGAAGCAGTCAGGTCATTTGACTACACAGTTTTATTTAACTTATAGAGGTTTCACATTCTAGATTTTGCTGAATACATTCCCATGGTGTAGTTTAACATACTTCTCTGTCCTCTGTATTTCCTGTTAATTGGTAGTTGGACCTAGAAGATTGATCGGATTCAAGTTTGATATATGCTGTGGTTGCAACATATAATTAAAAAAAACTCTTCCTCACTGGTTGGACATTTGGATGGTTTAAAAAATTTTGGTACTAAAACCTAGTGCTATAATGAGCAATTTTGTACAAATTTATTTTTTGTAAACATGGGCAAATGAATTTCCCCTCTCCTATTATATATATTATTTTATGTACCTTTCTTTCATAGTACTTACTCCATAGGATTATTTTATTAATATTTGCTTCTTTCCCTAGGTCATATATTTCATAAGTTGGTTCTATACTTATCTCTGTGTCTTGTGTACCTTTACACAATAAATACTGTTGAATTAATGCATCCCTGGTAGTGGAATTACTGGGTCAAAGATACACACATTTAACATTTTCTTAGATACTACCAAATTATATTCTAATTTTATTCTTTATTATTTTTGTTTATTATTTATCTTATTATTTTAAGTTATTCAAATTGTATTAACATTTTGTTAGATACTACCAAATTATGTTCTAAAAATATACCCATTTGTATTCCTATTGTTTGTACTCATTTTTCAACATCTAACCACACTGGCCTTCTTGCCCTTCTTTTTTCTCCCTCTTCCTCCCACAGTCCCTCTATTCCTTCCTTCTACAAACATTTTTTTCTTTTTTTTTGCGTGAACAGGCACCAAGAATTGAACCCTAGTCTCTGGCATGGCAGGCGAGAACTCTGCCTCTGTGCCACCATCGCTCACCCTACAAACATTTTTTGACACTAAATTCCAGGCTTTGTTCTAGATGCTGGTATATTGGGTATAACAAAACAAAGAATCTGTGGTGGGAAGAGACGGACAATAAACATAATGAATAAGGGAATTATGTAGGATTAGAGAACATACCATAAAAGAGTAAATGGTGAGCAGCAATTGGGAATGCTAGAGTTGGGGTTGAATTACAGTTTTAAATTAGCTAGTGGGAGTATAAACTTCATTGAGAGGGTGACATTAGAGCAAAGTCTTGAAGGAAGTGAGGGAATTAATGTGATTCTCTTGGGGAAGAGTGTGATGGGTAGAGGAAACAGCTAATTCAAAGGCAAAAGAGGCCTGCTGGAGTGCTAGTAATATTCTGTGTCTTGATCTCGGCACTGTGTTTTCACAATATTCATTGAACAGTACACTTAGGATTTGTGCAGTACATCTTATACTTCAATAAAAATTTAATATTAAAAGAAGGAGTAAGTATTGAAAATTTTAAATGCATTAATAGTACTTAACCAGTTGTTCCTATATATTTTCCTTTGAGACTTATTAATGTGATGAATTCATTAATGAATTTCTATTAAAATGCCTTTCTATAATATACCTACTTGATTATGGTAAATTATTCTCTTAATAAAATGTTAGGTTTGATTTGCTTGTATTTTATTTTAGATTTTCACATCTATATTCACAAGTAAGATTCATCAAGTTTCTTTACTTTTTATTCTCCTATGTTAGGTTTGCAGTGCTTTTCTTCATTATAGGTTCTTTACTGTTTTCCATAAAAAGAGAAGTTCTATGGTTCTTATCTAATGTGTCTTGGAAAAGGGAGGGGAATAATTTCTAATGTTTGACTTTATTGCACCTTTTTGTTAGCAACTTGATAATTACTATACTTTAGTTATTGAATCCTGTCATTGCGTGGACAGAAGACTGGTCACTTAGAGTCTGAGATCTCAAATATTTTGTCAACCCATTGTCATGGAAAAATTAACCAGCACTCAACTATTAATTAAAGGTATTAACAGCCTAGGGGTGTTTTGTTTGATAATTATAGTACTGATTTTTTAATGTGACTATTCTTGATTTCTTACATTTTCCGCTAGAAATAAGATAAAATATGCAGACGTAACAGTCTGCAAGTATGTTGCTATAGCCTAGTCAGTTAGGGAGCTGGGATAAGTAGAGAAGCTGTACTTTTAGAAAAGAGCAGTCCTTTTGTTTTAAATTAAAAAAAAAAAAAATTTTTTTGTATGCTGTATGGCAGGGGTCACATTTCATTCTTTTTGCATGTGAATATCCCCTTATCGCAGCACCATTTGTTGAATTTTTGTTTGGTTGGTTTTTTGTCTGTCTGTTTTGCTTCTTTGTTTGTTTGGGAAGTGCATGGCCGGGAATCGAACCTGGGTCTCCTGCATGGCAAGCGAGAATTCTACCACTGAACTACCTTTGCTCCAAAGAGCAGTTCTTTTGAATTGGGTTCTGAACCTGCTGGAATTTTCTCACTTAACCTGCTCGTCAGACCTACCAATGCTGGGTATACAATCGATGACACTGAACTCGTCTGTGAGTTCAGTAGGACTGTGGGTCTTGCTGTCTTTTTCCTCCATCAGCACAGAAATATTATGCTTCTGTCTGAGAGACTGTATTTTCTTCATGTAGGAAATTCTGTTTTTGTATAATTCCACATTTGTGTTTTTCAGAATATAATTCAAGAATGAATGGCATGAGAGTCACCAAACTGCTTATTAAAAATGTAGATTCTAAAAATGCAAGAAAATACAAGAAATTCCTACCAGGCCTTTGAAATTAAAATCTCTGGGAGTAGGGTCTAGGAATCTGCATTTTAAACAGGAGTCCCAGGTGATTCTTATTAAAATAGAAAGAAAATGCTCTACAAGGTTAAGAAGAACTTTCTTTATTAAATTGTAAGCTCCTTGAATATAGTATTTCTGTGCCTAGCATTGGGAGGAGCACAAAAGAAGTATAAGATTTGATCTTCTTCTCATTGAATTTACAATCTATACTAGGGGTGGGATGGATTGAACAAAATCAAGTTATGAAATGATCAAGTTCTAAGGCACATGTTTTTTTTAAAAATAAATTTTATTGTGATATAATTTATATACAGTAGATTCACCCACTTGAAGTGTGTAATTTGATTAGTTTTCACAGATGTGTGCACCAGTGAAACTCTTATACAGTCAAAGTACAGAACATTTCTATTATTTGAAGTGTGTAGTTTGATGAGTTCTGACAGATGAATATACATACATATATACACACATACATGTGATAGTGAAACTCCTGTCACAATGAAATGCACAACATTTCTATTATTCTTCAACATTTCCTTATGCCCTTTTGCAGTCCATCCGTTTTCTTACCCTGGGCTCTAGGCAACCATTAATTTTCTAAAACTATAAATTGTTTGCTTTCCTAGAGTTTTATATAAATGGAACCAACAGTATGTACGCTTTTGTGTCCAATTTCTTTGACTCCGCATAAGGGTAATGAGATTTATGAATTTTGTTTAATATATCAGTTATTTTTATTGCTGAGAAAATGTGGATATACCTCATTTTACTTAACCATTTACCTGTTGATGGGCATTTGGGTTGTTTCCAGTATTATGAATAATATGACTATTTGCATGATCATATGTTTTCATTTCTTTGTTAAGTACCTAGAAGTGGAATGGCTAGATCATATGGTGGTGGATGCTTGTTTAACTTTTCAAGAAATAGGCAAATGGTTTTTATTTTGATTGTTAACAGAGACACTGTTTTAGAGATAGTGAGCATTGTGTAATGAGAATTGTTTAATTTGGAACTTGAAAATGGGTACCAATTATGTAAGAAAGGACGAGGAACATTTGTTGAGTAACTACCATTTGTCTAGCCTGTGGTAGTTAAATGCTACATATATTATTTTAAATATTTATGTAACCGTGAAGGAAGTGGTATTACTGTTCACTTTTCTTTTAATTAGAGAAGTTGTAGGTGTACAAAAAAGACATGCACGAAGTACAGAGTTCCCATGTACTATCCATCCCCTACACAGTTTTCCCTATTATTAATACTTTGCATTAGTGTAGTACTTTTGTACAGTTGATCAGTATTAATTACAGTTACACTATTAAATGTAGTCCATAGCTTATATTAGGTTTTGTTGTGTATTCTTTTAAAAATTTTTTATTTAACATCTGTATAACCTAAAATTTCCCATTTTAACTACTTTCAAATATGCAGTTCATTGGTGTTAATTACACTCACAGTGTGTTGTGCTACCACCCCTACCATCAATTACCAAAACTTTTCCGTTACCCCAAACAGAAATGCTGTACCAGTTAAGCATGAATTTCCCATTCTTTGTCTCCATCTGGACACTGGAAATCTGTATAATAGTTTCTCCCTATGAATTTGCATATTCTAAATGTCATCTAAGGGAGATCATACGATATCTGTTCTTACTGTCTGGCTTAGTTCACCCCACATGATGTCTTCAGAGTTCATCCATATTGTAGCATGGCATCAGTACTTCATTCCTTTTTACCACAGAATAGTATTCTATTGAATATCTGTCCTACATTTTGTTTATTCATTCTTCTGTTGATGGAAACTTGCCATCTTTTGGCAATTGTGAATGATGCTGTGAACATTGGTATGCAAATATCTGTTTGAATCCCTGCTTTCTATTATTTTGGGTATTCAGAAGTGGAATTGCGCGGTCACATGGTAAACTCTATACTGAACTTTCTGAGAAACTGCCAAACTCTTTCTCAGCACTGCAACATTTTACATTCCCACCAATAATAAATGAGTATTCCTATTTCTCTGCATCCTCTTCAATACTTGTTATTTTTAGTTTTTTAGATAGTGGTCATACTAATGGGTATAAAATGGTATCTCATTGTGGTTTTAATTTGCATTTCCCTAACAACTAATGATTTTGAGCATCTTTTCATTTGCTTATTGGCCATTTATATATCTTCTTTGAAGAATTATCTGTTCAAGTCATTTTGTCATTTCTTTTTTTTTTTTTTTGTCCATTACTTAATTGGGTTGTTTTGTCTTTTTGTTGTTGAGATGCAGGATTTAAAAAAATATTCTCTAGATATTAAACCCTTATCAAATATGTGGGTTCCAATATTTCTCTCCCATTCTTAGGTCATCTTTTTACTTTCATGATATGTCCTATGATGCACAAAAATTTTACATTTTTATGAAATGTCATTTACTTAATTTTTCATTTGTTGCTCATGCTTTTGGTGTAAAATCTAAGAAACAGTGCTTATACAAGGTCCTTAATATGTTTCTCTCTATATTTTTCTAGGAGTTTTATAGTTTTAATTCTTATATTTTAGGTCTTTGATTCATTTTAAGTTAACTTTTGTATGTAGTATGAGGTAGGGGTTCACCTTCATTCTTTTGCATATGGCTATTCAGGTTTCCCAACACCATTTATTGAAGCAATTGTTCTTTCCTTATTGAATGGACATGGCATCCTTTAAAAAAATAATTTGGCCATTTGCAAGGGTTTTTTTTTCCTTCCTCTGAACTCTCATTTCCATTCCATTGGTCTATATGTCTGTCCTTATACCAGTACTATGCCATTTTTTTTAAAATTTTTTTATTAATCAAAAAAAAGAAAAGAAATTAACACAACATTTAGAAATCATTCCATTCTACAAATGCACTCAGTAATTCTTAGTATCATCACATAGATGTATGATCATCATTTCTTAGTACATTTGCATCGATTTAGGAAAAGAACTAGCAAAACAGCAGAAAAAGATATAGAATGTTAATATAGAGAAGAGAATTAAAATAATAATACTAATAATATATATATATATATATAAAGGAAAAAGAAAAAAACAAAAACAAAAGATACAAACACACAAACAAACAAACAAAAAACCATATTTCAGGTGCAGCTTCATTCAGTGTTCCAACCTAGTTACATTACACTTAGGTATTATTGTGCTGTCCATTTTTGAGTTTTTGTATCTAGTCCTGTTGCACAGTCTGTATCCCTTCAGCTCCAATTACCCATTATCTTACCCTGTTTCTAACTCCTGCTGGTCTCTGTTACCAATGATATATTCCAAGCTGATTCTCGAATGTCGGTTCACATCAGTGGGACCTTACAGTATTTGTCCTTTAGTTTTGGGCTAGACTCACTCAGCATAATGTTCTCTAGGTCCATCCATGTTATTACATGCTTCATAAGTTTAGTCTGTCTTAAAGCTGCATAATATTCCATCGTAGGTATACGCCACAGTTTGTTTAGCCACTCGTCTGTTGATGAACATTTTGGCTGTTTCCATCTCTTTGCAATTGTAGATAATGCTGCTATAAACACTGGTGTGCAAATGTCCGTCTGTGTCTTTGCCCTTAAGTCCCTTGAGTAGATACCTAGCAATGGTATTGCTGGGTCGTAATCCATTCTGCCATTCTATGTCTTTTGATTGGGAAATTCAGTCCATTAACTTTTAGTATTATTACTGTTTGGATAATATTTTCCTCTACCATTTTGGCTTTTGTATTATATATATCATATCTGATTTTCCTTCTTTCTACACTTTACTCCATACCTCTCTCTTCTGTCTTTTCGTATCTGACTCTAGTGCTCCCTTTAGTATTTCTTGCAGAGCTGGTCTCTTGGTCATAAATTCTCTCAGTGACTTTTTGTCTATAAATGTTTTAATTTCTCCTTCATTTCTGAAGGACAATTTTGCTGGATATAGGAGTCTTGGTTGGCAGTTTTTCTCTTTTAGTAATTTAAATATATCATCCCACTGTCTTCTAGCTTCCATGGTTTCTGCTGAGAAATCTACACATAGTCTTATTGGGTTTCCCTTGTATGTGACAGATTGTTTTTCTCTTGCTGCTTTCAAGATCCTCTCTTTCTCTTTGACCTCTGACATTCTAACTAGTAAGTGTCTTGGAGAACACCTATTTGGGTCTATTCTCTTTGGGGTGCGCTGCACTTCTTGGATCTGCAAATTTAGGTCTTTCATAAGAGTTGGGAAATTTTCAGTGATAATTTCTTCCATTAGTTTTTCTCCTCCTTTTCCCTTCTCTTCTCCTTCTGGGACACCCACAACATGTATATTTGTGCGCTTCATATTGTCATTCAGTTCCCTGATCCCCTGCTCAAGTTTTTCCATTCTTTTCCCTATAGTTTCTGTTTCTTTTTGGAATTCAGATGTTCCATCCTCCAGTTCACTAATTGTAGCTTCTGTCTCTTTAGATCTACCATTGTAGGTATCCATTGTTTTTTCCATTTTTTCTTCTTTGTCCTTCACTCCCATAAGTTCTGTGATTTGTTTTTTCAGATTTTCTATTTCTTCTTTTTGTTCAGCCCATGTCTTCTTCATGTCCTCCCTCAATTTATTGATTTGGTTTTTGAAGAGTTTTTCCATTTCTGTTCGTATATTCAGCATTAGTTGTCTCAGCTCCTGTATCTCATTTGAACTATTGGTTTTTTCCTTTGACTGGGCCATATCTTCAATTTTCCGAGCGTCATCCATTATTTTCTGCTGGTGTCTGGGCATTTGATCAGATTTCCCTGGGTGTGGGACCCAGCTGGTTGAAAGATTTTTCTGTGAAATCTCTGGGCTCTGTTTTTCTTTTCCTGCCCAGTAGGTGGCGCTCGTGGCGCTCGTCTGTCTGCACCGCAGTCGGCCCGGGAAACTGCGCGTGGAGGCGGGGGTCGCTGGCCGCCGCGGCTTGGGAGAGTGCCGGTCCTAATTGCCCAGCTGGCCCGAAATGCCAAGCGTGACGGGAGGGCCCCGCTATCCAACGTTCCCAGTCAGACCGGGGAGCCACGTGCGTGGAGGGGACCCCAGTCGCCAGCCGCCCCGGCAGGGAGAACGCGCGCCCCTCGGGTATCTCACCGCAGCAGATTCTCCCTGCCCATTCAGCTGTTCCAGAATGGGGTACGCTGTCTTTTTGGTCTCTGTCGTGACTCCGGGAGCTGTTTTGTATTGTTTCTGTTTCTTTAGTTGCTTTTCTGGAGGAGGAACTAAGACCCACGCGTCTTACTAAGCCGCCATCTTCTCCGGAAGTCAGTACTATGCCATTTTGACCACTGTAGTTTTGTAATAAGTTTAAAATCAGAGTGTGACTCCTCTATTTCAAGATAGTTTGGGTGATTCTGGGCCCCTTCTCTTCCATATAAATTTAGTGATTGGCTTTTTCATTTTCCCAAAGAAGGCTGTTGGAATTATGATTAAGATTGGCTTGAATCTATAAATTGCTTTGAATAAATTGACATCTTAATAATAATTAGTTTTCCTATCCATGAATATGGAATGTTCTTCATTTATTTAGTTCTTCTTTAATTTCTTTCAGCAATATTTTATAGTGTTCCATGTACAAGTCCTTTTTGTCCTTGGCTAAATTTATCCCTAGCCAAATTTATCCCTTGATTCTTTTAGTTGCTATTGAAAATGAGATTTTTCTTCTATTTCCTCTTTAACTGTTCATTACTGATGTCTAAAATTCCTCATGTTGACCTTATACCATTTACTCAGCTGAATTCATTTATTAGCTCTAGTAGTTCTGTTCTGAATTTTTCAGGAATTTCTATAAATAGGATTGAATTAGCTAGGGTTCTCCAGAGAAACAGAATCAGTAGGAGATATCCATAGATAAAAAAAATTATTAAAGTGTCTCATGTAACCGTGGGAATGTGGAGTCCAAGGTCTGTAGGGTAGGCCACAAGCTGGCAACTCTGATGAAGGGCCTCAGTGAATTCTTAAGAGAGGCTGGCTGGGCAACCATGGAATGCAAGGGTCCAAGGTCTGTAGGGCAGGCTACAAGCTGACAACTCTGATGAAGTTCCTCACCAAACTCTCAGGAGAGGCTGGCTGGACAACCGTGGGAATGGAAGAGTCCAAAATCTATAGAGTAGGTTGTGAAGCTGGCAGCTCCGATGAGTTTGGATAAACTCCACAGGAGAGGCTCGCTGGCTGAAGCAGGAAGAGAGCTTTTCTCTTCTGAATCCTCCTTAAAAGCCTTCTGGTGATTAGATTAAGTATCACTCATTGCAGAAGACATTCCCCTTAGGTGATTACAAATGGAATCAGATGTGTATGCAGCCTACGTGATCATGATTTAAGTTCACGAAATATCCTCATAGCAACAGACAGGGCCAGTGCTTGCCTGACTGGATGACTGGGCACCACCACCTGGCCAAGTTGACACGTGAACCTGTCTATGACAAGGATTATGTAATCTGCAAATAGGGAAAATTTTATTTTTTTATTTCCAGTTTAGATTCTTTTTATTTATTTCCTTTCCAGAAGAAGTATCCTCTGACTAAAACTTCCAGTACAATGTGGAATAACAGTGGTGACAGTGAGCATCCTTGTCCCATTCCTGATCTTAGGGGGAAAGCTTTCAGTCATTCATCATTGAGTATGATGTTAACTGTGGGTTTTTCATTTATGTCCATTATCATTTTAAGGAAATTTTCTTCCATTTTCCTAGTTTTCTGAGTGTTTATATCAAGAAGTGGTACTGGATTTTGTCAAATGCATTTTCTGCATCAATTAGGATGATCAGGTGGCTTTTCCATTTCATATTATTAACGTGGTATGTGACTTAATTGATTTTGTTATACTGAACCACCTTTGCAAACCAGAGATCACTTTGTTTAATTCTTTTAGTATGCTGTTCGATTCAGTTTGATATTATTTTTACATCTATATTCTTAAGGGATATTGGTCTGTAGTTTTCTTGTGGCATCATTATCTAGCTTTGGCATTAAAGTAAGGCTGGCCTCATAGAATGAATTATAAAGTGTTCCCTTCTCTTCAATTTTTTGGATGAGTTTGAGCAGGATTGGTGTTAATTCTGCTTGGAATGCTTGGCAAAATTCATCAGTGAATCCAACTGGTCCTGGCGATTTCTTTGGAGATTTTAATTACTGATCCAATCTCATAACTTATTGATCTTTTGAGATTGTCTGTTTTTTCTTGAGTCAGTGTAGATACCTTTTGTGTTTCTAGGAATTTGTCCATTTATCTAGATTGTCTAATTTGTTGGCATACAGTTTATGATACTGTCGGTGTAAGTCAGAGTTCTCTAGAGAAACAGAACCAACAGGAGAGATCTGTAAATATGAGATTTATAAAGGTGTCTCACACAACTGTGGGAATGGAGGAGTCCAAAATCCATAGGGCAGGCTGTGAAGCTGGTGGCTTTGGTGAAGAGTCTGGACAAACTCCACAGGAGAGGCTTGCTGGCTGAAGAAGCAGTGAAAGAGTCTCTCTCCTTCCTTAAAAGCCTTCAACTGATTGGATTATCTTGTTGTGGGAGATATGCCTTAGTTGATCGCAGATGTAATCGGCCACAGATGGAATCAACTGACTGATGATATAATACACCAGCCTTCTGGTTTATGAACCAGCCACAAAATATCCTTGCAGCAATGATCATGCCAGTGCTTGCCTGACCAAGCAACTGGGTATAATCATTTGGTCAAGTTGACACCAGAACCTATCCATCACAGTCCACCCCTTGTCAACTTGGCAGCTATACATATCACCTTGAAACACACTAAATTTCCAAATAAAACACAGTAATAGACTTATGTTTTGCCTAACAATGCTTAATTGTCCTGTGTACAATTGGAAACATAATGTATCTCTTCAGAATAAGGTACAAGTCCTTAGGTAACATTCACTTTTTTTTTTAATTGGACAGTTTATATTCCAAATCACGCAAAAAAAAATCTGTACCAATTAAATACCACAAAGTTGAGAAGGATATAAATTATATCTATATCTATATATTTATATATATCCTGAACACAGCTTTTAATTTAAGTCTCCAATATTTTACTTATTTCCTGATTATAAGAATAAAGGTACAGCAGCCTGTACACATTCTCTCTCTGCTCTGACAACACATTTACTGTTGTACATCCAAACCAATAGGTAACATTCACTTTTAAACTTCATACCCTATGAATAATACAACATGAACAATACAGCTTTTCATATGATACAAGGAAAACAAGATGTTTGCTTATGTACAAATGTTGCAGTTTTCCATTGACTTTAATCATAGGGCATGGTAGTACTAAGAGATGCCCTAGGGGATCTCCTGTATTCCAGTAAAACTCTTCCTTACTTTCATTGTGTAGTTGCAGTCCTATTTCCCCTTGATAGTCAGGATCAGTCCCCACAGACAGAACAGTAATCTCCTTTCATGCCTGTTGATTCAGTGACATAGGAAGCCCAGTATAGCCAAGTGGCAGTCTTAATTTTCAGTTTCTTGGAATCACTGTTGTGTCTCCTGGAAGGAGCACTCCTCCTTTTGGAACTAAGACCTGTAAACCAGCAGAGCTTAAGGTTTCAGGGACAGGAAGGAAAAATTTCCAAGCAGATCACTAGGGATGATAGTAAGTGGTGCCACTCCTATTTCCACCCCTTTGATTACTGGACCTGAGAATTCTGACTATGGAAGAAACAGTACCATAGAGTGGATGCTGATTCAGAACATATACAGCCTCCTGGAGAACACTGCCCCAGCTCTGCAAAGTATTGCTACTGCAATTGGATGTTCAAAAGACCATTCTTTCATTCTATCAACCCAGCTGTCTCTGGATGTTGGGGAATATGGTAAGACCAGAGAATTCCATGAGCATGTACCTATTCCTGCACTTCATTTGCTGTGAAGTGGGATCCTTGATTAGAAGCAATGCTGTGTAGAATATATTCTGTGACATTCTGTAAGTCCATGTATGGTCGTTTTTATAGGAGCACTGCATGCAGGGTAATGCAAACCCATATCCGGAGTATGTGTCTGTTCCACTTAGAACAAATCACTGCCCTTTCCATGATGGAAATGGTCCAATGTAATTGCACTGCAGGTGAAATCAACTGCCTGACTGACCTGCGACGAAATATCCATACCCTGGATAAAAGGAGCACCAAACACAAGGTTTTCACAATCACACAGTCACGTTGTAAAAGTTTTATCTTTATAAAATTGTCTTCAAGAATCAAGGCTACTGTAATACAGCTCAACAGTTTCAGGTACTTCCCTCCAGCCACTCCAAAACACCATAAACTAAAAAGGGATGGCTATAAAACGTGTATAAATAGCCTCCAGACTAACCTGTTGACTCTGAAATCTCTTAGTCACTGAAACTTAATTTTGTCTCATTTCTTTCTTCCCCTTTTGGTCAAGAAGGCTTTCTCAATCTCTTGATGCCAGATCCCAGCTCATCCTGGGAGTTCTGTCCCATGTCATCAGGGAGATTTACCCCCTGGGGGTCATGTCCCGCGTAGGAAGGAGAGCAGTGAGTTCATCTGCTAAGTTGACTTAGAGAGGCTACATCTGAGCAACAAAAAAGGTTCTCTTAGGAGTGACTCTTAGGCCTAATTTTAAGTAGGCTTAGCCTGTTCTTTGTAGGAATAAGTGTCATAGGGTCAAGCCCCAAGATTGAGGACTTGGCCTGTTGATTTGATTGTCCCCACTGCTTGTGAGAATATCAGTAATTCTGTAAAGGGGGAAGTTGAATATTTTTTCCTTTCTCCCTAATAGCCAAGGGGACTTAGCAAATACTTTTTTACTCTTTGCCCATATTACTCTGGTATATATGGGGGCATCACAGTAACGAGTACAAACCCATAAGCTCTCTATCTGAGGGTTTTTTAAAAATATTTCCGGTGTAATTTTTTTTAAGCACTTAAAACGTTTTTTATCGTGATATATAACTTATATACAAAAAATGATTTTAAAAAAGAGCAATAAAAAAATAAAAAAAGAACAATAATTTTCAGAGTACATTTTAAAAAGTAGTTACAGAACCATTCTACAACTTCAGGTTTTACTATCTACCTACTCTACCAGAGGCCAAAAGAAGCATTGGTGTAGTGATTCAGTAGTCATCCTTGTCTATTAAATCCTATCTTCTCTATTACAACTCTTCCTTTTCCTTTAATCCTCCTCTTTTATAGGGGTCTTTGGGATATGCCCATTCTAATATTTTCATGTTGAAAAGGAGTGTCAACAGTATCATATAAGGGGATGGAATTGATATTGTTGGAGAGGCTGGCCCCTCTGGTTTCAAGGCTTATCTCTCCTAGGAACTCTCTGAAGGTTCTAAGTTTCAGGACAGTAAAATTAGTACATGAAACTTTTGTAGAGTCCCAGTTAGAGCCCTAGGTGTTCTTTAGGGTTAACACGAATGATGTTGATTGGGGTTTGGCAAACCATGTCAATTAGCAATATCTAGCTGAAGCTTGCATAAGAGTCGCTTCCACAAGAGCCTCTTGGCTCCATTTGAATCTTCTAGGGGTGCATGGGTGGTTCAGTGGTAGAAAGTTCACCTTCCATGCAGGAAACCTGGGTTCGATTCCCAAACCATGCTTCAAAGGTCTCTGGCTGGTGGACTCTGCTTCTCGTGGCTATGTTGTTCTGCTCTACTCTCTCTGAATCTCTTTCATTCTCCAAAATGTTTCCTCTTTTATAGAACTCCAGAAACTTATCAACCCACCCAAATGGGTGGAGACACGTCACCTAATCCAGCTTAACAACCACTCTTGATTAAATCACAGCTCCAGGGAGATGATCTGATTACAGTTTCAAACATACAGTATTGAATAGAGATTATTCTGCCTTTACGAAATGGGATTTTGATTAAAATATGGCTATTCTAGGGTCCATATATCCTTTCAAACGAGCACATGCTGTATTACATTGATTGATTTTCTTACATTGAACCACTCTTGCATTCTTGGACCCCATTTGGTCATGATGTATAATTCTTTTAATGCATCATTGGATTTGTTTTGCTAGTATCTTGTTGATAATTTTTGCATCTGTGTTCATTAGGCAGGTTGGTCTGGAGTTTTCCTTTCTTCTGGCATCTTTATCTGATTTTTGTATTAGAGTGATATTCGATTCAAAATGAGTTAGGTAGTGTTCCTTTTCCCTCCGTTTTTTGGAAGAGTTTGAAAAGGATTGGTGTTTTTTTTGGAAATGTTTAATGAAGTTCCCCTGTGAAGCCATGTGGCCCTGGGCTTTTCTTTGTAGAAAGATTTTTGATGACTGATTGAATATCATTATTTGTGATTGGTTTGTAGAGATCATCTGTTTCTTCTGTAGTCAGTGTAGGTTGTTCATGTATTTCTAGAAATTTGTTCATTTTATTTGAGTAATCTAATTTGTTCACCTATAGTGGTTCATATTATCCTCTTTAAAAATCTTATGATTTAAAAAATTTCTTTAGCGTCCATGGTAACAACCTCCCCTCTCATTTGCATTTTGTTTATATGCTTCTTCTCTCTGTTTTTCTTTGTAGCCTAGCTATGGTTCCATTGATTTTATTGATTTTCTCAAAGAACCAAGTTTTAGTTTGTTGATTCTTTCTACTGTGTGTTTGTGTGTGTGTTGTGTTTTGTTGTTGTTCTCCAGACATTTTTTTCTTCCTTAATCTGTTATTTCTCTTTTTCTATTTCCTTTGCAGCAAGTTTGCTGTTCTTTCTCTTTTCCCCCCAATTGAGTGGTTACATTCTCATTTTTGCTTTCTTTTTTTTTTAATGTAGGCATTAGGCAATAAATTTCCCTAATTTATTGTGTGCCTTTGCCACATCTCATAAATTCTGATACGTTGTAGTCTCATTTTCATTCATCTTCAGATATTTACCTATTTCTCTAGTAATTTCATCTTTGACTCACTGATTGTTTAAGAGTGTGTCGTTTAATCTCCATGTATTTGTGAAAGTTCTCATTCTTTGGTGGTTATTGATTTCCATTTTCATTCCATTGTGATCAGCAAAATTGCTTTGAATAATTTCAGTCTTATTAAAATGATAAAGATCTGTTTAGTGTCCTAGCATATGAACTATCCTGAAGAACATTCCATGAACACTAGAGAATAATATATATCTTGATCTTTTGGGGTGTGGCAATCTATATATGTCTGTCAAGTCCAATTCCTTTATCATGTTGTTTAAGTTCTCTGTCTTCTTTTTGTTCCTCTGTCTGATACTCTCTCTATAGAAGAGACTGGTATATTGAAGTCTCCCAGTATTATTGTAGAAACGTCTGTTGCTCCTCAGTCTTAGCAGTGTTTCCCTCATTTACTTTGGAGCTCCTTAATTTATGATAGTTATTTCTTCTTGGTGAATTGTCCCTTTTAAAAATATATAGTGTCCTTCCTTGTCTCTTGTGACATCTTTACATTTAAAGTCTATTTTATCTGATATTAGTATAGCTACTTCTGTTTTCTTTTGGTTGCAGCTGACATAGAAGATCTTTTTCCATTCTTTCACTTTCAATGTATTTATATCCTTGAGTCTAAGATGAATCTCTTGTAAGCATCATATAGATGGATCATGTTTTAATGCATTCTGCCAATTGATGTCTTTTAATTGGTGAGTTTAGTCCATTAACATTCAAAGTTATCAATGTAAAGACATTCTTGAATCTACCATCTTATCCTTTCAGTTTTTATTTGTCAGATCTATATATGCTTTCCCCTCTCTTTCTTTTTATCCTTTAAGTAACCCTTACTTATACTTTTCAATTCTTTGCCCCTCTCCAGACCTCCCTTTCCTGTCTTTTTTTCAACTAACAGAACACCCTTTAGAATTTCTTGTTGGGCAGATTTCTTGTTGACAAATGCTCTCAGCCTTTGTTTGTCTCTCCCTCAGTTTTGAAAGACCACTTGGCCGGATAAACAATTCTTGTATGGGAGTTTTTCTCTTTCAAGATCTTAAACATATTATGCTGCTGTCTTCTTGCCCCCATGGTACCTGCTGAGTAAGCCAAACTCACTCTGATGTGATTTCATTTGTATGTAGTAGATTACTTTTCTCTTGCTGCTTTCAAAATTTTCCAATTCTTTTCAACATTTGACAGTCTGATTAATATGTGTCTTGGAATATGTCTATTTGCATTTATTCTATTTGGGGTTCATTGGGATTCTTTGATTCTTTTATAAATTTGGAAAGTTTTACCCCCATTATCTCTTCAACTAACCTCCTAGCCTTTACTTTTTTCCTTCTGGTATACCTATGATTCTTATATTTGTGCTTTTTCATGTTTATCATTTCTCAGAAAGGCTGTTTTACTTTTTTCATCATTCTTGCCATTTGTTCTTTTATACATTTGAGTTCAATTGTCTTCTCTCTTAGCTTGCTTATTCTTTCTTCCACCTCTACAAATCTGTTGTTTGTCTGTAGTATATTTTTAACTTGGCCTAAGTATCTTTCTACTCTGGGAGATCTTCTATTTTTGTATTTATTCTTTCAAATACTTCTTTATGCTCCTCCAGTGTCTTCTTTATATCCTTTATGTTGTTATGGATGTACTTCATTAGTTGTTTCATATTCTATGTCCGCATCTGGTGTTTTAATTTGGTCATTTGACTGAGCTATATCTGCCTGAATCTTTACATGTTTTGTCATATCTCTTTTGTCTTCGTGGCATTTGTTTATCTTGATGAGGTTATTTTGCAAGGTTATTTCCTTTACTTGTCTAAGGTTTTGTATTGCTTGGGTTTGCCTTGAAGATCCACTTTTGTACTTGTTTTGTCAGGAATTACTCGCCCAACCAAGGCCCAAATCTCATGGATGGGATTCAATTCTACTTGAGGCTTAGTAACAGATGGTGCTCTTGAGCCACCTCTTCCCCTCAGCCTGCCTATCCCCAGCTGCAGCAGCCAGCTGAGTATATGGTGTGGGTGGGAAATTTCCATGGGACAGCTGTTCTCACAATCAGTAGGACAGCTATTTGTGGCACATGGTGCAGTGGCTGTTTCTGGTGGCTGAGAAGGCCTTCTCATTCCCTTGGAACCAGCCTCCTGTGTTGGTTGTGGGGGGGGGGGGGGACGCTAGACTCCTTGGCCTGGGAAACTTGCATTTCTATGTGGGATCTCAGTTGTTCCACTGTTCCAGAGTGGTAGGATGTGTGTCCAGTCACTGAGGTCCCTCAAACAGTTGTTCTATACAGTTTCTATCTATTTACTAGCTGCCCTAGAGACTGCACTGCCATCTTACCTCACCTCTATCATTACTTTTTATGAACTTCCATTTTAGAACCTGAAATAAATAAAAATTAAGAGTTCCGTACCAAATGTACAATACTGTAATATTGGTTTTTGTGATTACCCATGTGATTACCTTTTCCAGAGAATTTTATTTATTTCTTTAGGCTGCTTTGATTTATTCTCTACTTTTCCTTCCTCTCCATGTGAAGAACTCCCCTTAGTATTGCTTATAGGGCAGGTCTAGTGGGTACGAACTCCCTCAGATTTCTTTACCTGGAAGTCTCTTCATCTCTCCATCATTTCTGAGAGTGTTTCATCAGTTATAACATCCTTGACTGGCAATTATTTTCTTTAGGTTGTTTAAATATTTCATGCCATTGTCTTATTGCCTGCATGGTTTCTGATAAGAAATCAGCACTTAATTTTATTGAGGCTTCTTTATACATGGCACCTTGCTTTTCTCTTGCAGCTTTCAGAGTTCTGCTCTAGTCCTAGGCATTTAACCTTTTAACTACTGTATGTCTTGGTATAGCTCTGTTCATGTTTATCCCATTTGGTGTCCTTTGGTGTTCTTGAATATGTAAATTCCTTCTACTTCTTTCTCTTGCCTGCTCCTAGGACTTTGCTAATGCATATATCGGTGGCTTGATGGTTTCCCATAGGTCTTTTAGGTTTATACCCTTATTTTCATTCTTTTTTTCTTTCTGCTCTGCAGCATGAATCATTTCAATGATCTTATCTTGAGTTCACTGATTATTTTGTCTGCCAGTTCTAACTTACTGTTGGACCCATGTAGGGAATTTTTTTTTTATTTTTATTTTTTTTTTTTATGGGCAGGCACCAGGAATCAAACCTGGGTTTCTGGCATGGCAGGTGAGAACTCTGCCACTGAGCCACCATGGCCCACATGGGAATTTTTATTACAGGTATAATTCAGCTTAAGTAGTTTTTGTTTGGTTCGTTTTAAAAATTTCTATTTCTTTATTGAGACTCTTGTACTATTCATTAACATTTCCTTGTTTCTTAGTTCTTTCTCTTTGTTTTCCTTAACCTTCTTAAGCAAATTGAATTTTATTTTGTAAAAGTCTGTCCAGTATGTCCAAAGCCTGATCTTCTTCATTGATTCCTTTGCATTTTTATCTTATGTGTTTGGATGGGCAGTAATATCCTGTTTCTTTGTCTTGTAATATTATCTTGCTCACTGTATATTTAATGTGTTACTTCTGGGATTTAGTATCTGACCTGTCAGTTCCTTAAAGTTGTAATAAACTCGTAATATAATAGAGATCGCTTTTAATGCCATGAGCTAACAAAAACAAACAAACCAGTGCAAAAGACATATTTTACAGTTTGTAAATTGGCTCTGTGTTGCTGGTGCTGTCTTTCAGAGTTTAGCCCTCATGTGAAGAGTAGTCCAAGGCAAAAGTGCCTGTTTTCTTAGCCTGCTACTTGACATGGACACAGGTACATGGTCTTAGGAATTTCCCTATTTATAGGAATCCAGTTGTCCTCTTTACTCCTTTTGATATAGACTCCTTCTCCCCTCTTGGGTGCTCCATTATATGTCTTTAAGCTGGTAATCTTTTGTTCCTGGCCATTTTGTGTTAACTGTTACTGACACTGCTTTAGCTTTCTACAAACTGCTTCTTCCTGCAGGGCAAGTTGTTTGAGGGTGAGGGCGAGCTTGAGATGGATTTCCTAACTCATTCTTCTAGGCTGCCACCCAAAAGATTAGCACCAACATACAGGCACCCTAGTATACGTATAGTGGTCTGAACCCTCCAGACCAGGGCCAGGGACCCAGGATAGAAGACCAGGCCAGGTCTTTGCTGTGCCAGAGAGGCTATGGGGGAGGGGTGAGCAAGGGCAGTACTACCTTCTTCTACCTGTTTTATATTGTGCTTTTTTGATTTGGTACTCTCCCAGTTATTCCAGCCTTCTATCTGTTTTCCAGAGTTTTGCTTCTGAATAGTGTATACTCTAGTTTTCCCCCACAGAAATTGCTCTCTTTAAAGTTTTTAGTAACCTCTTTGTTTCTAAATACAGTATATTCTTTTCAGTTTCATTTTACTTGACTGCTCTGTACCACTTAAAATCTGTTGACTACTCCATCCATGATTTTCTTTCTTTCTCTCTGGCTTCTTCCGAGGCTTGGTTATAGACTTTTCTTCTTCTACCCTCCCCTCCCCCCCTTTTTTATGACAAAACATAACAACATACACATGTGAACATTCTTAATGTATGAACATTCCATTCTGGGTATATAATCAGTGACTCACAATATCATTACATAGTTGTATATTCACCACCATAATGATTTCTTAGAATATTTACATCACTCCAGAAAAAGAAGTAAAAAGAAAAAAGAAAAAACTCTTACATACCATACCCCTTATCCCTCCCTCTCATTGACCGCTAGGATTTCCATCTACCCAATATATTTTAACCTTTGTTCCCCTATTTTTTCTATACCCCTTACCACTCCCTTTCATTGATCACTAGCATTTCAATCTACTCAATTTATTTTAACATTTGTTCCCCCTATTATTTATTTTTAATCCATATGTTTTACTCATCTGTCTATAACGTAGATAAAAGGAGCATCAGACATAAGGTTTTCACAATCACACAATCACATTGTAAAAGCTATATAGTTAGTTGTACAATCATTTTCAAGAAACATGGCTACTGGAACACAGCTCTACAGTTTCAGCCACTTCCCACTAGCCTCTCTAATATACCTTAAACTGAAAAGGTGATTATCTGTTTAATGCGTAAGAACAAACTCCAAGAGAACCTCTCGACTCTGTTTGAAATCTCTCAGCCACTGATACTTTATTTTGTCTCATTTCTCTCTTCCCCCTTTTGGTCAAGAAGGTTTTCTCAATCCCTTGATGCTGAGTCCCAGCTCATTCTAGGATTTCTGTCCCATATTGCCAGAGAGGGTTACATCCCTGAGAGTCATGTCCCCCATTGAGAGGAGTAGGCAATGAGTTTGTTTGCTATGTTGGTTGAGAGAGAGATAGGCCACATCTGAACAACAACAAAAAAGACTCCTGGGGTGACTGTTAGGCCTAATTTTAAGCAGGCTTAGCCTATCTTTGTGGAAATAAGTTTCATATGAACAAATCCCAAGATTGAGGGCTCGGCCTGTTGATTTGGTTGTTCCCACCGCTTGCAAGAATATCAGAAATTCTCCAAATGGGGAAGTTGAATTTTCCCCCCTTCTTGCCATCCCCTCCAGGGCACTTTGCAAATACTTCTTCATTCACTGTTTACATCACTCTGGGATTTATCAGGGCATCACACTGGACAAACCTTCAAAATCTCATGCCCTATTCAAGGTTCCATGTACTTATGGTGTTCAATTAACCTGTCCATATAAGTTATATTAGGAAATGCACTAGTCAAAATATAAATTTTGTACCAAATAAGCATTTTTTGCTTTAATCTCACACAGAAGTTGAAGTTTTAAAATATGAATGACTATTTTCAACACCCTGCAATATTGACATTCCTTTGTTCTTCCTCATGCAAAAACATTTTTTAATTTGTACATTTGGTCACTATCATTGTATACTCTAGGCATTCCTAGATTGTACCATCTCAGTCTTTATTGTCTATCTTTCCTTCTGGTTTCATATATGCCCCCAACCTTCCTCCCTCTATCCTTCTCACATTCAGCTTCATTCAGTGTACTTACATTATTGTGCCACAATCAGGTAGTATTGTGCTCTCCAGTTCTGAATTTTTACCGTCTTATTGCACAATCTTTGTGCCTTCAGCTCCAATTACCCAATATCTATCCTATTTCTATCTCTTGATAACCTCTGTTCTTAACTGAAATTCTCCAAGTTCATTCATTAATGTTAGTTCATATCAGTGAGACCATACAGTATTTGTCCTTGTGTTTCTGGCTAATCTCACTCAGCATAATGTCCTCAAGGTCCATCCATGTTGTTACATGCTTCATGACATTATTTTGTTTTAAAGCTGTGTAATATTCCATCATATGTATATACTATAGCTTGTTTAGCCATTCATCTGTTGATGGATGTTTGGGCTATTTCTATCTCTTGGCATTGGTAGATAATGCTGCTATAAACATTGGTGTGCAAATGTCCGTTTGTGTCCTTGTGCTCATGTCCTCTGAGTAGATATCTAGCAATGGTATTGCTGGATCATATGGCAATTCTATACTTAGCTTCCTGAGGAACCACCAAACTGCCTTCCACAGCAGTTGTACCATTTGACATTCCTACCAATAATGGAAAAGTGTGCCTTTTTCTCTACATCCTCTCCAGCACTTGTTGTTTGCTGTTTTTTTTTTTTTTTTCCAATAATGACCATTCTGGTGGGTGTGAGATGATATCTCATTGTGGTTTTGATTTGCATTTCCCTAATAGCCAGGGATGTTGAACATCTTTTTCACGTGCCTTTTAGCTGTTTGTATTTCCTCTTCTGAGAAGTGTCTGTTCATGTCTTTTGCCCATTTTGTAATTGGGTTGTTTGTCTTTTTTGTTGTTGGGTTGAACAATCTTTTCATATGTTCTGAATACTAGACCCTTATCTGAAATGTTTCCAAGTGTTGTCTCCTATTGTGTAGGCTGCCTTTTTACTTTCTTGACAAAATTCTTTGATGCACAAAAGTGTGTAATTTTGAGGAGCTCCCATTTATCTATTTCTTTCTTCAATGCTCATGCTTTGGTGAGCTAGAAAACTGCCTCCTGTTACAAATTTTATAAGATATTTCTTATTTTATGTTAATTTTTGATTAGGGTATGATATATGGATCCTCTTTCATTCTTTTGCATGTGGATATCCAGTTCTCCAAGCGCCACTTATTGAAGGGACTATTCTGTCCAGGTGAGTTGGCTTGACTGCCTATTCAAAGATCAGTTGTCCAAAGATGAGAGGGTCTATATCTGAACTCTCTATTCAATTCCATTGGTCAGTATATCTATCTTTTTGCCACTGCCATGCTGTTTTGACCACTGTAACTTCATAATATGCCTTAAAGTCAGGTAGTGTGCAACCTCCATCTTCGTTTTTCTTTCTCAGGATATTTTTAGCTATTTGGGGCATACTGCCGTTACAGATGAATTTGGTTATTGGTTTTTCTATTTCTGCAAAGTAAGTTTTAGGGATTTTAATTGGTATTGCATTGAATCTTTAAGTCAATTTAGATAGAACTGACATCTTAACTATATTTAGTCTTCCAATCCATGAACATGGTTGCCCTTCCATTTATTTAGGTCTTTTGATTTCTTTTAGCAATTTCTTGTAGTTTTCTTTGTATAGGTCTTTTGTATCTTTGGTTAAATTTATTCTTAAATATTTTATTCTGTTGGTTGCAGTTGTAAATGGAATTTTTTTCTTGATTTCCCCCTCAGATTGCTCATTACTAATGTATAGAAACACTACAGATTTTTGAGTGATTTTATAACCTGCCCCTTTGCTGTACTCATTTATTAGCTCAAGTAATTTTGCTGTGGATTTTTCGGGATTTTCGACATATAGTATAATATCTGCAAACAGAGTTTTACTTCTTCCTTTCCAATTTTGATGCTTTGTATTTCTTTTTCTTGTCTGATTGCTCTGGCTAGAAATTCCAGCACAGTGTTGAATAACAGTGGTGACAGTGGACATCCTTGTCCTGTTCCTGATCTTAGGGCAAAGCTTTCAGTTTTTCCCTAAAACTGAATGATTCCCATCATTGAGGATGATGTTAGCTGTGGGTTTTCATATATTCCCTTTATCATATTGAGGAAATTCCTCTCTATTCCTATCCTTTGAAGTGTTTTCGACAAGAGAGGATGTTGAATTTTCATTCCCTTAAGTTCTGTGATTTGTTTTTTCATACTTTTGATTTCTTCTTTTTGTTCATTACTTGCCTTCTTTATATCCTCCCTCAATTCATTGATTTGATTTTTGATGAGGTTCTCCATGTCTGTTCGAACATTCTGAATTAATTGTTTCAACTCCTGTATCTCATTTGAATTGTTGGTTTGTTTACTGGGCCGTATCTTCAGTTTTCCTAGTTTGATTTGTTATTTTTTGCTGGCATCTAGGCATTTAATTACCTTAATTAGTTTATTCTGGAGATTATTTTCACTTCTTTTACCTAGGATTTTCTTGCTGGATGACTTTGTCTATCTGTTCTTTGACATTCAGTTCAGCTTATTCTGGGCCACTAGCTTAGTTTTGTTTAACAGAGCAGAATTTTTCAGTTCTTGTTTCTTACCCTGCCTGTATGATGCTTTTTACCCTCCTCCCTTAGGAGGGTCTCCTAGGGTATTATAGACCTCGATCAGATTTTCCCAGACCAAACTGGCCTCCTGTCGGGAGGAAAGAGTCACCTGCATCAGTTTTCCCTGAGGGTGAGACCCAGCAGGTTGGAAGACTTTTCTATGAAGTCTCTGGACCCTGTGTTTTTCCTATCCTGCCCAGTATGTGGTGCTTGTCTGCCTGCAGGTCCCACCAGTATAAAGTGATGCGGTACCTTTAACTTCAACAGACTCTCCCTACTGGGGGCATGGTGGAGACAGAGGAGAGGTTGTAGGCTGGCTTTAATTGCTTCAAATTTCCAAACGCTGGGGTCTGAAATCTGTAAGGGAGGGAATCCACCTGAGCTGGGCCCCACCCCTCTCCTGGGGAAGGCACAGGCTCCAGACAAGCTCTCCAACAAGCTTGTTTCTGCCTATGCCTGCAGCTGTATCCAAAGGCAGTCCAGCTTTTGTAGAAATGCAACCACAAAAAAAAAAAAAAGAAAGAGAAAAATCCTTCTCAGAGCAGGACTGATGTTCCTCAGGTTTGCCAATCAAGAGCATAAGTTGGTATGTTGCTTTGTGTACCTTCAGATCCTATGTGCCCCCTCCTTTCCTTCAGAGCCCAGACCCTTTCGAGTATTATGTGCTATCTGATCCAAAAAAACCTTTGTTTCTTTTTTCTTTTTTCATCAGCCTTGCCCCCTCGGTACCAGAGCAAAAATCAGCAACCTCCACTTCGATGAGGTTCAGCTGAGCTGGGGCCTATTTTTAGTAGTCAGAATTTGTGAATTAATTCCACAATTGAAGCTTAGTTATGCTCAGCCCCTGTTGCTGGTAAAGTCCCTCTCCTTTCCCCTCTGGGAAGCAGCCTGTTGGGGAGGGGTGCCAGCCGCCGTGACTTGGGGAACTCACGATTCTGGGGGGGCTTGCAGACAGTCCAGCTGGTCCAGACTGGGGTATGCTGTGTGGCCGGTCACTGTCATGGCCCCACGTGTAGTTCTGTACTGTTCCTGGCTATTTAGTAGCTGTTCTGGAGGACAAACTAAATCCCACACCTCACTAAACCACCATCTTGGCACTCTCCAGATGTTGAATTTTGTCAGATGCCTTTTCTGCATCAATTGAGATGATCATGTGGTTTTTCTGCTTTGATTTGTTGATACAGTATATTGCATTAATTGATTTTCTTATGTTGAACCATCCTTGCATACCTGGGATGAATACAACTTGGTCATGTTGTTTAATTCTTTTAATGTGCTGCTAGATTCAATTTGCAAAACTTTTGTTGAGGATTTTTGCATCTATATTCATTAGGGAGATTGGTGTGTAATTTTCTTTTCCTGTAGTATCTTTGTCTGGCTTTGGTATGAGGGTGATGTTGGCTTCATTAATGAGTTAGGTAGTCTTCCCTTCTCTTAAGTTCTTTTGAAGAGTTTGAGCTGGATTGGTACTAATTCTTTCTTGAATGCTTGGTAGAATTCACATGTAAAGCCATCTGGTCTGGAACTTTTCTTTTGGGGACGCTTCTTAGTGGGGTTCAGTTTCTTTACTTGTGATTGGTTCATTGGTCTGTTTCTTCTCAAGTCAATGTTGGTTGTTCCTGCCTTTCTAGGAAATTGTCCATGTCATCTACGTTGTCTAGTTTATTAGCATAAAGTTGTTCATAGTATCCTTTCCTTACATCCTTTATTTCTACAGGGTCAGTGGTTATGTCTCCTCTTCCATTTCTGATTTTATTTGCATCCTCTCTCTTCTTCTTTTTATCAACCTTGCTAAGGGTCTATCAATTTTATTGATTTTCTCATAGAACCAACTTCTGGTTTTGTTGATTTTCTTGATCATTTTCATGTTCTCAATTTCATTTATTTCTGCTCTAATCTTTGTTATTTCTTTCCATTTGCTTGCTTTGGAGGTTTTTGCTGTTCTTTCTCTAGTTCTTCCAAGTGAACAGTTAATTCCTTGATTTTTACTTTCTTCTTTTTTGATATAGGCATTTAGGACAATAAATTTCCCTCTTAGCACTGCCTTTACTGTATCCCATAAATCTTGATGTGTGTGTTTTCATTATCACTTACTTGCCTTGAGATATTTACTGATTTCTCTTGTAGTTTCTACCTTGACCCACTGGTTGTTTAATAGTGTGTTGTTGAGCTTCCATATATTTGTGAATTTTCTGGCCCTCTGCCTGTTATTGTTTTCCAACTTCATTCCTTTATGATCCTAGAAAGGGTTTTGTATGATTTAAATGTTTTTAAATTTATTGAGACTTGCTTTTTGACCTAGCCTATGGTCTGTCCTTGAGAATGATCCATGAGCTCTTGAGAAAAAGGTATACCCTGCTGTTGTGGGATGTAATGTTCTATAAATATCTGTTATGTGTAGTTCGTTTATTGTATTATTCAAATTCTGTTTCTTTATTGATCCTCTGTCTACATGTTCTGTCCTTTGATGATAGTGGGGAATTGAAATCTCCAACTATTATGGTAGATGTGTCTATTTCTCTCTTCAGTGTTTGCCTCATGTATTTTGGAGCATTCTGGCTCAGTGCATAAATATTTATGATTGTTATGTCTTCTTGTTGAATTGTTCCTTTTATTAATACATAGTGTCCTTCTTTGTCTCTTTTAATTGTTTTGCATTTGAAGTCTAATTTGTTGAATATTAGTATAGCTACTCCTGCTGTTTTCTGATTGTTGCTTTCATGAAATATCTTTTCCCAACCTTTCACTTTCAGCCTATGTTTGTCCTTGCATCTAAAATGTGTCTCTTATAGACAGCATATAGATGGGTCCTGTGTTTTAATCCATTCTCCCAGTCTATGTCTTCTTTTTTTTGCATGGGCAGGCACCAGGAATCGAACCTGGGTCTCTGGTGTGGCTGGTGAGAACTCTGCCTGCTGAGCCACTGTGGCCCACCCCAGTCTATGTCTTTTGATTGGGGAGTTTACTCCATTAACATTTAGTGTTATTACCGTAAGGATAGTTGTGTTGGTTTGAATCTGTGGAGGTCCCCAGAAACACCATGTCCTTTAATCCTCATTCAGTATTGCTGGGTGGGAGCATTTTGATTGTTCCCATGGAGATGTGACCCACCCAGTTGTGGATGGTAACTTTTGATTAGATGATTTCCATGGAGGTGTGTCTCCATCCATTGAAGGTGGAGTTGCTTATTGGACTCCTCTAAAAGAGGAAACCTTTTGGAGAGTGTCACTTTTGTAGAGCCACGAGAAAGCCAGCAGACACCACCATGTTTGCTATGTCCCCTTCCAGCTGAGAAAGAAACGTTGAACATCACCAGCTGTCTTGAACCAAGGTATCTTTCCCTGGATGCCTTAAATAGGACATTTCTATAGACTTGTTTTAATTGGGACATTTTCTCAGCCTTAGAACTGTAAACTAGCAATTTATTAAATTTCCTTTTTTAGAAATCATTTTGTTTCTGGTATATTGCATTCCAGCAGCTAGCAAACTAGAACAGGTTTTGGTACAAGGAGTGGGGTGCTGCTGCTGCTTGCAAATACCAAACATGTCGGAATGGCTTTTTAAATGGATAAGGGAAAGAATTCTGGAAGAGTTGTGAGAAGCTTGATAGAGAAGGCCTAGAATGCTTTAAAGAAACTGTTGGTAGAAATGTGGACTCTTAAGTTACCTGTGACCAGACTTTAGACAGATATGAGACATATGTCATTATAGATTGGAAGAAAGACTGTCCTTGTTTTAAAATGGCAGATAATCTGGCAAAATTGACTACTGGCTTTGGCTGGAAGGCGAATTTTAAAAGCCATGGATTTGGATATTAAGCAGAAGAGATTTCCAAATTAAATGTGGAAAGTGCAGCCTGGTTTCTTCTCGCAACTTATAGTGAAGTACTACAGGAAAAACATAAGCTGAGAACTGAACTCTTGGGTATAAAGAAACAAGAAATTGGAGTTCTAGAAAATTCAGGCCCTAAAAAGGGGAGACTCCAGAGAATAGTGCCCCACGTGAGGATTTAACCACATGTGGAACTAGCCAGCCATTTCAGAGAAAGCCAGGGTCAGACATGGAGTTATCCAGGAAAGATATAGTCACGATCCAAGGCTACTGCATAGAAAGCCAACGAGAGTGTTGTGGGATCTGTATAAAGAGAATCACGGCCGTTTGGGACTGAGAGGGACAGAGAAGGGACACGTGCAGGAAAAATAACTTCAGAGGCAAAGCCATGGAGGCTAGGGTCTGAAGTCAAGATGGCTCAGGCCAGGAGAGCTGACCCACCCAAGCATGTGGAGAGGGTGAGTTTGCCCCAGAGGCAGAGGATGGGTTTTCCACTTTGTTGCAGTGAAGAGTCTTGCCTCCTCCAGCCTTGGAGAGGGCAAAGCACATTCCTTGGGGTTTGGGGAGAGCCCAGCTGCCACCACATGGAGGGGGTGAGCATGTGTGCTGGAGATGGCGGAGAGCCTGGGTCAGCCTCATGCTTGGAGAAGGTGGATCCGAGAAAAAGATGGTCTCCCCGAAGTCCCTCAGGGTTGTATTCGGAGAAAGTCAAGCCACTGTCTAGGCCCTTGGAAAGGGTGGGACTGCCGCTTCATAAAACCCCAAAGATAAATGACTCTCAGACTTTGAAATCTAATGGACTTTGCTCTTCAGGTTTTCGAAACTGCTTAGGTCCTGTGACCCCTGTGGTCCTTCTTCCCTATGGAAATGCGTTATGTATCCTATGAATGTTCCTCTTTTGTATGTTGGCAGTAAATAACTTGTTGTGAGTTTTACACGTCCAGAGCCAGAGGGGAATTTTGCCTTAGGAGAGACCATGGCTGTAACTGACTTTGATGAGATTTTATACTGTTTCTAACTTTGTATTGTTACTGAAATGGTTTAAGGTTTTCTAATACTGTTATGGAATGAATGTATTTTGCACTTGGAAAGGGCATGTCTTTTTGGGGTCCAAAGGGTGGAATGTGCTGGTTTGTATCTGTGTTGGTCCCCGGAAACACCATAACACAATTTGCTTTCTAAAACAGCAAATCGTATCCTAATTCTTCCTTCTCTAGATAATTTCAAATCCCTAACATTACTTAATTCTTAAACATTGCGTAAGACCCCCTGTGGTCAGGTTCCCTCATAACCCTGCAGCCTCACATTCAGATATGTTAGAACTCAGTTTGCTGAATATGCCAGATTCTCTCTTATTTCTAGGCCTTTGCCTGTGTAACTTCCTTGTCCTGGAATAGCCCCTCTCCCCTTCTTTTTCAGCACTTATGCCTGGCTAGACCTGACTGGCCTCAGTAACTGTTCTGTTAGCTAGTGAGATGTTTTAATGCTGGTTTTGGAATTGGGGTTGGGAAGAAAACTTGCTTAATTAAATACTTATAATGATAGTAGGCTGAAATGGTGAGAATTGGAGACTGTTTTTTCAGAGAGCATGACTGCTGTTATTTTCATGGATAGGGATGGACCCAGTAGATGGGATCAAATCATTCATTATTTTAGTAATACAATAGTTTATCAATACAGTAGATATTTATTTAGCACCTACTGTGTAAAAGAAACTGCTATGTAGTGCTCTAGATTATTCAAAGATGGGGCATTGTCTTCAGGGAGAGGCTTTATTGGACCCAGAATTTCACTGAGAAATAGCATTGTCACTTGTCTGAAGCAATCTAGGTCATTACACTTATTCTTGTGAGGCTCTATGTGATTATTTTTCAGTTTTCTTTTAAACAGTAATTAACTCTCTAGCAGTTTCTATGGCAATTGTGCTATAACCTCGGAGAATTTTCTTATAGCTCCACTACCCCCAAGGTTAGAAAGCTAAATAAATTATGAAAATAAAAAATGGTACACTAAACCAATATATCCTTTCTGAAAGATAAGAAGAGGAATGTTAGAAAGAAGATAAGTAAATAGGAATAAAACTGGCCTTTACTGTATGGTTAAACTAAACAGACTGTGACCAATTAGTAGTCCCATATCCCCAGAATCAGGGTTAGCTCAGGAAATAAAATTAGGCTGATTGGTATCATTCAATCCCCCAGAATTTTGAGTCTTACCATAAACTGTCAAGGGAGCCACATTCTCTCAACTCTGACGGCTTTTTAGACCAGACGTTGAAGATCCCTCAACCCACATTAGAATTTACAGATTGTGCAAATCTGGGAGTATTTTCTTCTTGCCACTTATTTATTTGGAACCTGTAAGACAGGCAAAAACATGGCAACGTGATAAAACAGTAACATATGCTGATAGCTCACTGTGTTCTAGGCACTGTTCTAAAACCTTAAAATGCCTTTTCTCATATAATCCTTACAATAGCCCAGTGAGACCCGTGCTTTATTCTTATATTACAGGTGAGGAAGCATCTGTCATACCTTTTTCAAGGTGCTACAGGTACTAAGTGACAGAGCCTAAAGAACTTAGCTCTCTTTGACTTCAAAGCCCGTATTCTTAACCCTGAAGCTAAAGTAGTCCTTGTTTCTTGGAATAATGGACATTTTTCATGATATCTTCATCACATTAGTTGCCTCAAATTCAGTTTGGGTTTGGGACAGAATTTAATATTGAATTTTGACTTTGAAAAATGAGCAGAAAATGTTATCAGTTTTCTCCTATCTTTCAAATGTTCTGTTTGAATGGGTTTTATTAAAAGTCTTCAGGCAATTCAGGAAAAAAGTGTCTATCTCTAAGGATCCTACAAGCTATATTTTTAAAATTATGTTTTGAAAATTAGATATTAAATGCTTATGAGATGGACAGTGCCATTCTTTGTCCTTTTAACTTTCAGTAGAAAACAGCAAAATGTTATGTCATCATTCTCACTCAAGGGGATCATCACCTCTCTTTTACCATATCAGGGCTAAGCTTCTCATGTATATACTGTGGCAGGCTCTGTGGTGAACACAAGAAAAAGAAGGGTTCTTAATAAAATTTTTCTCATTTTGAATAAGAAAGGGCACATGATCTCCTATAAGATGATGTTCTGAGACTTGACCAGAAAGATTTTTTTTTTCTCCCCTGAATAGCAGAGAACAAGAGTAATTTTTAGATTTGGCTCATGGTCAGTAAGAAAGCAGGTGTTCTATGTGTTATGTAAAGCTAACAGAATACAAGTAGGGTAGGTGCTAGTAAGATAAGGTATATAACAATTGGTGGGAATGGGGAAATTATTTTTTATTTCATTCTGAAATTTTCTCTGTCAATCCTTTTTGCTACCACTTGCTGTTTTCTTAGGTCACTGGACCTTTTTGGGATGGGGAAAACATCAGAGTATGTAAGAATTTGAATTCCTTAAAACTGTCTTGATCTTTTAACATACTCCTTCTGAACTATGAAGCTGGATGTTCATGCATACAAGTATATATAATCCCATTCCCCCTTCTCATTTCTTTCTTCCCCCTTTTGGTCAAGAAGTCTTTCTCAATTCCATAATGCCATGTCCTGGCAAACACTGGAAGTTCTGTCCCACGTTGCCAGGGAGATTTACACATCTGGGAGTCATGTCCCACATAGGGAGGAGGGCAGTGAATTACTTCTTGAGTTAGCCTAGAGAGAGACGCTATCTACATCTAAGCAACAAAAGAGATTCTCTGGGGGTGAATTATCTTAGGCATAATTATCAGTAAGCTTAGCTTCTCCCTTGCAGGAATAAGTTTCATAAGGCAAGCCCCAAGATTCAGCCTATTGAATTGGTTATTCTCACTGCTTGTGAGAATATCCAGAATTCCTCAGATGGGGAAATTGAATATTTCCTCCTTTCTCCCCAGTCCCCCAAGGGAACTTTGCAAGTGCTTTGATTTTGCAAATACTTTTTTATTCTCAACCCAAATTACTCTGGGATATATCATGGCATCACACTAACCTGTACAAACCAACAGGATCTCATGCCCTATTCAAGATTCCATATAATTATGGTGTTCAAATAAACTGATCATACAAGCTGAAATAGATAATGTGCTACCCAAAATATAAATGTTGCACCAAATAAACATCCCTTCCTTTGGTCTCACAACAGAAGTTGAAGTTTTAAAATATCATCTTTTTACCCTTTATTATGATTTACCTTAGTCCTATTCAGATACGCTTCATTCATATATCTAGTTAAAGTCTGATTACTTTTTCATCTTTTTAAATGGTTGCTATATGGAATAATGCTGTATGGGGTAATGCTTTCGTAGCTTCAGTGCTCTGACTCAGAGTCTCCGGTGTCATATACATACCCGAAGTCTCAGGGAACAACCAGGTTATACTCAGATAGCTCAGTGTCTCAAAATTTAAAACTGTCAGTTAGAACTTCTGAATATAAGTGACTGCTGTAAGAGCTTACTCCATTGACTTTTTAAAGAGGTGGATGGGAAACCAGGGACTTGCAGTTGTCCTATTTTATCCTGCTTTACTAGAAAGTGCTGCTCTCCTTCTAACCTTCATCTATTGAAACCCATCCTTCTTTCAAAGCCATCTCCTCCATAAAACTTTCTCTACTCACAATCTGAGGAAGTGATTTTGCCCTCATTTCAACTCATATAGTATTTGGTGTGTACTACTATCATGGTAGTTAACGTACTTGTATAACAATTTTTTTTTTATTTATTTTTTATTAATTAAAAAAAGAATTAACAAAACAATTAGAAATCATTCCAATCTACATGTACAATCAGTAATTCTTAATAACATCACATAGTTGCATATTCATCATTTCTTAGTACATTTGCATCGATTTAGAAAAAGAAATAAAAAGACAACAGAATAAGAATTAAAACAATAATAGAAAGAAAAAAAAACAAAAAAAACAAAAACAAAAAACCTATACCTCACATGCAGCTTCATTCAGTGTTTTAACATAATTGCATTACAATTGGGTAGTATTGTGCTGTCCATTTCTGAGTTTTTATATCCAGTCCCGTTGTACAGTCTGTATCCCTTCAGCTCCAATTATCCCTTCTCTTTTTTTTTTTTTTTAATTAACGGAAAAAAAGAAATTAACCCAACATTTAGAGATCATACCATTCTACACATGCAATCATTAATTCTTAACATCATCACATAGATGCATGATCATCATTTCTTAGTACATTTGCATTGGTTTAGAAGAACTAGCAACATAACCAAAAAAGATATAGAATGTTAATATAGAGAAAAAAATAAAAGTAATAATAGTAAAATCAAAACAAAACAAAACAAAACAAAACAAAAACCTATAGCTCAGATGCAGCTTCATTCAGTGTTTTAACATGATTACTTTACAATTAGGTATTATTGTGCTGTCCATTTTTGAGTTTTTGTATCTAGTCCTGTTGCACAGTCTGTATCCCTTCAGCTTCAATTACCCATTGTCTTACCCTGTTTCTAACTCCTGCTGAACTCTGTTACCAATGACATATTTCAAGTTTATTCTCGAATGTCCGTTCACATCAGTGGGACCATACAGTATTTGTCCTTTAGTTTTTGGCTGGATTCACTCAGCATAATATTCTCTAGGTCCATCCATGTTATTACATGGTTCATAAGTTTATCTTGTCTTAAAGCTGCATAATATTCCATCGTATGTATATACCACAGTTTGTTTAGCCACTCTTCTGTTGATGGAGATTTTGGCTGTTTCCATCTCTTTGCAATTGTAAATAATGCTGCTATAAACATTGGTGTGCAAATGTCCGTTTGTGTCTTTGCCCTTAAGTCCTTTGAGTAGATACCTAGCAATGGTATTGCTGGGTCGTATGGCAATTCTATATTCAGCTTTTTGAGGAACCGCCAAACTGCCTTCCACAGTGGTTGCACCCTTTGACATTCCCACCAACAGTGGATAAGTGTGCCTCTTTCTCCGCATCCTCTCCAGCACTTGTCATTTTCTGTTTTGTTGATAATGGCCATTCTGGTGGGTGTGAGATGATATCTCATTGTGGTTTTGATTTGCATTTCTCTAATGGCCAGGGACATTGAGCATCTCTTCATGTGCCTCTTGGCCATCCGTATTTCCTCTTCTGATAGGTGTCTGTTCAAGTCTTTTTCCCATTTTGTAATTGGGTTGGCTGTCTTTTTGTTGTTGAGATGAACAATCTCTTTATAAATTCTGGATACTAGACCTTTATCTGATATATCATTTCCAAATATTGTCTCCCATTGTGAAGGCTGTCTTTCTACTTTCTTGATGAAGTTCTTTGATGCACAAAAGTGTTTAATTTTGAGGAGTTCCCATTTATTTATTTCCTTCTTCAGTGCTCTTGCTTTAGGTTTAAGGTCCATAAAACCGCCTCCAGTTGTAAGATCCATAAGATATCTCCCAACATTTTCCTCTAACTGTTTTATGGTCTTAGACCTAATGTTTAGATCTTTGATCCATTTTGAGTTAACTTTTGTATAGGGTGTGAGAGATGGGTCTTCTTTCATTCTTTTGCATATGGATATCCAGTTCTCTAGGCACCATTTATTGAAGAGACTGCTCTGTCCCAGGTGAGTTGGCTTGACTGCCTTATCAAAGATCAAATGTCCATAGATGAGAGGGTCTATATCTGAGCACTCTATTCGATTCCATTGGTCGATATATCTATCTTTATGCCAATACCATGCTGTTTTGACCACTGTGGCTTCATAATATGCCTTAAAGTCAGGCAGCGCGAGACCTCCAGCTTCGTTTTTTTTCCTCAAGATGTTTTTAGCAATTTGGGGCACCCTGCCCTTCCAGATAAATTTGCTTATTGGTTTTTCTATTTCTGAAAAATAAGTTGTTGGGATTTTGATTGGTATTGCATTGAATCTGTAAATCAATTTAGGTAGGATTGACATCTTAACTATATTTAGTCTTCCAATCCATGAACACGGTATGCCCTTCCATCTATTTAGGTCTTCTGTGATTTCTTTTAGCAGTTTTTTGTAGTTTTCTTTATATAGGTTTTTTGTCTCTTTAGTTAAATTTATTCCTAGGTATTTTATTCTTTTAGTTGCAATTGTAAATGGGATTCGTTTCTTGATTTCCCCCTCAGCTTGTTCCTTACTAGTGTATAGAAATGCTACAGATTTTTGAATGTTGATCTTGTAACCTGCTACTTTGCTGTACTCATTTATTAGCTCTAGTAGTTTTGTTGTGGATTTTTCCGGGTTTTCGACGTATAGTATCATATCGTCTGCAAACAGTGATAGTTTTACTTCTTCCTTTCCAATTTTGATGCCTTGTATTTCTTTTTCTTGTCTAATTGCTCTGGCTAGAACCTCCAACACAATGTTGAATAATAGTGGTGATAGTGGACATCCTTGTCTTGTTCCTGATCTTAGGGGGAAAGTTTTCAATTTTTCCCCATTGAGGATGATATTAGCTGTGGGTTTTTCATATATTCCCTCTATCATTTTAAGGAAGTTCCCTTGTATTCCTATCTTTTGAAGTGTTTTCAACAGGAAAGGATGTTGAATCTTGTCAAATGCCTTCTCTGCATCAATTGAGATGATCATGTGATTTTTCTGCTTTGATTTGTTGATATGGTGTATTACATTAATTGATTTTCTTATGTTGAACCATCCTTGCATACCTGGGATGAATCCTACTTGGTCATGATGTATAATTCTTTTAATGTGTTGTTGGATACGATTTGCTAGAATTTTATTGAGGATTTTTGCATCTGTATTCATTAGAGAGATTGGTCTGTAGTTTTCTTTTTTTGTAATATCTTTGCCTGGTTTTGGTATGAGGGTGATGTTGGCTTCATAGAATGAATTAGGTAGTTTTCCCTCCACTTCGATTTTTTTGAAGAGTTTGAAGAGAATTGGTACTAATTCTTTCTGGAACGTTTGGTAGAATTCACATGTGAAGCCATCTGGTCCTGGACTTTTCTTTTTAGGAAGCTTTTGAATGACTAATTCAATTTCTTTACTTGTGATTGGTTTGTTGAGGTCATCTATGTCTTCTTGAGTCAAAGTTGGTTGTTCATGTCTTTCCAGGAACCCGTCCATTTCCTCTAAATTGTTGTATTTATTAGCGTAAAGTTGTTCATAGTATCCTGTTATTACCTCCTTTATTTCTGTGAGGTCAGTATTTATGTCTCCTCTTCCATTTCTGATCTTATTTATTTGCATCCTCTCTCTTCTTCTTTTTGTCAATCTTGCTAAGGGCCCATCAATCTTATTGATTTTCTCATAGAACCAACTTCTGGCCTTATTGATTTTCTCTATTGTTTTCATGTTTTCAATTTCATGTATTTGTGCTCTAATCTTTGTTATTTCTTTCCTTTTGCTTGCTTTGGGGTTAGCTTGCTGTTCTTTCTCCAGTTCTTCCAAATGGATAGTTAATTCCTGAATTTTTGCCTTTTCTTCTTTTCTGATATAGGCATTTAGAGCAATAAATTTCCCTCTTAGCACTGCCTTTGCTGCGTCCCATAGGTTTTGATATGTTGTGTTTTCATTTTCATTCGCCTCGAGGTATTTGCTAATTTCTCTTGCAATTTCTTCTTTGACCCAGTCGTTGTTTAGGAGTGTGTTGTTGAGCCTCCACGTATTTGTGAATTTTCTAGCACTCTGCCTATTATTGATTTCCAACATCATTCCTTTATGGTCCGAGAAAGTGTTGTGTAAGATTTCAATCTTTTTAAATTTGTTGAGACTTGCTTTGTGACCCAGCATATGGTCTATCTTTGAGAATGATCCATGAGCACTTGAGAAAAAGGTGTATCCTGCTGTTGTGGGATGTAATGTCCTATAAATGTCTATTAAGTCTAGTTCATTTATAGTAATATTCAGATTCTCTATTTCTTTGTTGATCCTCTGTCTAGATGTTCTGTCCCTTGATGAGAGTGGTGAGTTGAAGTCTCCAACTATTATGGTATATGAGTCTATTTCCCTTTTCAGTGTTTGCAGTATATTCCTCACGTATTTTGGGGCATTCTGATTCGGTGCGTAAATATTTATGATTGTTATGTCTTCTTGTTTAATTGTTCCTTTTATTAGTACATAGTGTCCTTCTTTGTCTCTTTTAACTGTTTTACATTTGAAGTCTAATTTGTTGGATATTAGTATAGCCACTCCTGCTCTTTTCTGGTTGTTATTTGCATGAAATATCTTTTCCCAACCTTTCACTTTCAACCTATGTTTATCTTTGGGTCTAAGATGTGTTTCCTGTAGACAGCATATCGAAGGATCCTGTTTTTTAATCCATTCTGCCAGTCTATGTCTTTTGATTCGGGAATTCAGTCCATTGACATTTAGTGTTATTACTGTTTGGATAATATTTTCCTCTAACATTTTGCCTTTTGTATTATATATATCATATCTGATTTTCCTTCTTTCTACACTCTTTTCCATATCTCTCTCTTCTGTCTTTTTGTATCTGACTCTAGTGCTCCCTTTAGTATTTCTTGCAGAGCTGGTCTCTTGGTCACAAATTCTTTCAGTGACTTTTTGTCTGAGAATGTTTTAATTTCTCCCTCATTTTTGAAGGATAATTTTGCTGGATATAGGATTCTTGGTTGGCAGTTTTTCTCTTTTAGTATTTTAAATATATCATCCCACTGTCTTCTAGCTTCCATGGTTTCTGCTGAGAAATCTACGCAAAGTCTTATTGGGTTTCCCTTGTATGTAATGGATTGTTTTTCTCTTGCTGCTTTCAAGATCTTCTCTTTCTCTTTGACCTCTGACATTCTAACTAGTAAGTGTCTTGGAGAACGCCTATTTGGGTCTAATCTCTTTGGGGTGCGCTGCACTTCTTGAATCTGTAATTTTAGGTCTTTCATAAGAGTTGGGAAATTTTCAGTGATAATTTCTTCCATTAGTTTTTCTCCTCCTTTTCCCTTCTCTTCTCCTTCTGGGACACCCACAACACGTATATTTGTGCGGTTCATATTGTCCTTGAGTTCCCTGATACCCTGTTCAAATTTTTCCATTCTTTTCCCTATAGTTTCTGTTTCTTTTTGGAATTCAGATGTTCCATCCTCCAAATCACTAATTCTATCTTCTGTCTCTTTAAATCTATCATTGTAGCTATCCATTATTTTTTCTATGTTTGCTACTTTATCCTTCACTTCCATAAGTTCTGCGATTTGTTTTTTCAGTTTTTCTATTTCTTCTTTATGTTCAGCCCATGTCCTCTTCATGTCCTCCCTCAATTTATCGATTTCATTTTTGAAGAGGTTTTCCATTTCTGTTCGTATATTCAGCATTAGTTGTCTCAGCTCTTGTGTCTCATTTGAGCTATTGGTTTGTTCCTTTGACTGAGCCATATTCTCAATCTTTTGAGCGTGGACAGTTATCTTCTGCTGCTGGCGTCTGGGCATTTATTCAGATTTCTCTTGGTGTTGGACCCAGCAAGGTTGTAATATTTTTCTGTGAAATCTCTGGGTTCTGTTCTTCTTATCCTGCCCAGTAGGTGGCGCTCGTGGCACACGTTTGTCTGCGGGTCCCACCAGTAAAAGGTGCTGTGGGACCTTAAACTTTGGAAAACTCTCGCCGTCCTGGGGGTTCGCTAGCCGAAGCGGCTTGAGCCGGCCCAGGGTCCGAACGCAGGGAGGGTGTCCGAACGCAGGGAGGGTTGCTGGTCGCCGCAGCCAGGGAAAGAGCCCGTCCGAATTTCCTAGTCGGCCCTGGGCAACAAGCGTGGCGGGAGGGCGCCAGCGGCAGCGGCCCGCCCGAGAGAGTGCACGTTCCCCGGGAGTCACGGGGTCACCGTTCTCCGCGGCCTGGGGGTTTCCGATCCAATTCTCTCAGTTGGTCCGGGGGCTGCGCGTGGTGTGGGCGCCAGTCGCCTTGGTTTCAGGGGACCACCTCTCCAATTCTCCCAGCCGGCCGGGAAGGGGGAAGGGAGTAACTCCGGCCGCTTGCCACCCCGCCCGGTAAGGCCCGCGCGCCTCGGCGATCTCACCCGAGCTGCTTCTCTCAGCCAGCCAGCTGTTCCAGGATGGGGTACGCTGTCTTTTTTATCTCTGTTGTGGCTTTGGACGCTTTCTGTATCGTTTCTACTCCCCTAGTAGGTGTCCTGGAGAAGAAACTAAGATCCGCGCGTCTTACTAAGCCGCCATCTTCCAGCCTTGTATAACAATTTAATACTTGTAATCATGCTCTCTCTCTCTCCTTTTAGATTGATGTATACTGTGAATGTTCTGTATTGTTTAGCCTTTTACTTGTTGGCACTCAGTAAATATTTGGATGTATAAATGTTCCCAGCCTTTCAGCTTTCCATCTTTCAAATAGGCTTTACAGGGGCTTTTTGGCTTTTGCCCTTGCATTAGCTCACAAGCCTCTCTCTCTAGACTGAGCAACCAAACCTGCACTCAGCTTTTCTTTCTCGGTGCAGCCAGGAGTTCTCAGGTCTATTTGATATGGTGCTGTGGGTGGGTTGTGGAGCTGGTAATAATATGATCACTTCTGCACTGAAATAGTTCTTTTATTCAAACTAAAGTGTTACACATTTTCCTTAATTTCCCTTTTTAGTTTCTAATCAACCATGTATGGTGCCAAGTTTACTTTCTAAGAAAATTGGGTGTGGGTAGGGGCTAGAAAACCTGGCCTTTTCTATTTCTTTTCTCTGTCTCATCTCACTTCTTTGTATTTCCTTTCTCCTGCCTCCTCCTGCTTTTCATATTTTCTTTTCTTTTCTTCTCTTCTCAACCATTTCTTTCCTTGAATACTTTGTTCCTTGAGATTTTCCCTTTATTTCGTTAGTATGGAAATGTTACCAGCCTTTAGGACTGTTTTGGCCTAGCAAAATAATAAAGCAGGGCACTATTTAGGAGTTATAGGTAGATAGAGTGAGAAAGTAAGGGTCCATACTGTAATTTCTGCCTCTGGATTATGGGCTCCTAATTCTGACTCTGCTACCCCTTCCTGGCCTCATAATCAATAAGATCATCTACCCTGTCCTTCACTTGGACACTTGATCTCAGTACTCTAGGTTCTCTGCTAATACTTCTCATGCCAAATTTAAGTAGACTCCCTACTTTGTCTCCGCTGTTGGGTCTGTCCCTTCATCTGTGTACATGAATAGTTAAGCACTGACTTCTTCAGACTGATCCTTTGTTGAATTAAAAAAAAATTGTCTGAAAAACAAACTGATTTTGTCTCTTGATCCTTTCTTTCCAGTCCTAAGGACAACAAATATATCAAGGGCTAAAACCAGTGCCTCCAAAGTCTTTTTTTTCCTAATATGTGATGAGAATATAGCCTTTGCAGGCAGAATGCTTTGCATCCCCATTGTTTGCTTTTGTTTTCCATCTTTACAGTGTGTGCCCTGGTGAACAGACTACCTTGCTTTAACTTGCAAATGTTACTAATATTGTTTCTGAGCATTTGCCTCTTTTTCGTGCTGATAACTACTTTCCTTTCTCTCCCTCTCTCTCTCTCTTTTTTTAACTGTTCATCATGTTGTAAACTCAAATGGGAAAAGCTCTTAGATCTTCTTCCTATTCCTATCTCCAGCTTTGCCCATGAATATTGTCTGGAATCTAGTGCTTAAATTTTCTTCCTTCCTTCTAAAACCCACATGTTTGTGCTCCCTGAGTTAAATTAGTTACCAACCAGATTCTCTAACATAGAAGCCAAGGGGTCATTCTCCCAATTACCTTTCATTTGTCCCCAAGTTTTATCAATTTTGTCTGGAAAATTTTTTTCTCATTCAATTATTCTTTTCTATTTCCTCTGCATGGATGCAGGTCCTTATCTCCTACCTGAGCTGTTGAAAAAGCCTTGTCCCTGCCCACATTACCAACAGGATTATCTTTAAAAATACTAACGTGAAACGTCCGTCATCTGCTAAAAGTACCTCCATTTTGGGACTGTGCATGCTCCTTTTCCTTATTCTGAGCCAAATAAGAACCTGACAAAAAAGGACCGTTGAGTCCTTGTTAATCATACATGTATGGGGATGGAAATCAGAAATGACTTCTTTGAAAAATAGTCTATAAAGTACTTTTAGGTTGAGTTCCCTTTCAAAGCAAAGGGTTGCATGTTTTTATGTTTTTATTGAAATGGGATTTGTAACTGTGGCCATTTTAGCTAATATAGACACACACACAAAACTGTAAGCAGTTAGGTGCTGGCTTGAAAGGTAGAAATAATTCTATGAAGTTGTCGTCATTGCTGTTAGATAAATTTGTCTACATTGTCAGCAAGATCATACTGACAGTGCTTGTGTATTCCTCTTCTCTTTTAGCCCATGCTTTGGATTGGAATTCTGAGCCCAGGGTGTTGGTGCTAGATAAGCATTGTTAGAAAAACCTGACATTGCAGAAAGACAGTAATATAACTGGTGCCCTGCTGGTGATGGTGCCAGCTGAACCCCGAACCAGATTCTGCAGTCTGGAAACTGAACGAATTTAGAGACGAGAGGGCCAATAGTAATAAGTAAAGTTTATTAAAAAGAGAAGTTTATCAAAGAGAGAGAGTACATGTTAAAGAAGTTAACACAGATGTGCCCAAGGGAGGAACACGTACTGAGTGAAGTGGGCCAGCTTGTTTTAAAGGAAAGTTTCATTGGTAGCAGATTTCCATAATAACCTTTGAATACTAGGCAAGTGGTTAACAATCTTTATGACCTTATGTTTCCTAAGAATTTGTTTTGGGCCTGAAATTTTACAAACTTCTAGGATTCGGGGAGGTTTTAATTGTTTGGAGAGGTTTGGGGGCTTTAGGGAAATTTCTGTCCCAGGAAGTTTACAGCTGAACTTCTTAGCACTTTGGAGCTAGATAAGAAATAAGGGACTTGGAGTTGTCTGTTAACTGTTTCAGAGCTGAAAAGGAAATCAGGGACTTACAGTTGTCCTATTTTATCCTACTTCAGTAATACAGCTGTTCTCAGCATCTAGAGCTTTTGGCTTGACCCTGAGACTTGACTTTGACCTTTCTGATTTCTAGGACAAGCTACTGACTTTGTATCTGCTTATTTGATTCAGCCTATGTATTTTTTCTTTTGCATGGGCAGGCCCTGGAAATCGAACCCGGGTCTGGCATGGCAGGCGAGAACTCTGCCTGCTAAGCCACCGTGACCCACCTCAGCCTATGTATTTTAAATTCTGAAGACACCAAACCACTTTAAACAAAAATTTATCTTTTCTCAGATAGGGGAACACTCCTTCTCTCCCTCTGCTCTCCCTTGATAATAGTACAGGACCAGAATCTATTTATGACTTAAAAGCAGATTTTTATTAGAATTGTAATAGCTCCAGAATTATAATAGCTCCAGAAGCGGAAATCATAGAAAATTCCTGCATTGGGAAAACACAATTTAAAACTCCTCTAAGAATGAGTATTAAAATTAAAACAGGTGTCTTATCTTATTTGATAAGGAGAGACACTTGTGGATGTTAATTGAGACAGTTCTGTACCAGACTTTGTGGTCATTAGGCTCATGCGCAGTATAGCTTTCTCCTGTCCTCAAGGTCTAGGCTTGTGGCTGCATGATTTAGAAGCAGAAAAATTGTCAAGATCCAGTTAAAGTTGGAATGCCTTGCTTGTGCTTAATCCACAGCTTTTGAAGACCCTGATAGTGCCGTCGATGACCGAGATAGTGACTATCGCAGTGAGACCAGCAATAGCATCCCACCTCCTTACCATACAACTTCTCAGCCCAATGCTTCTGTGCACCAGTTCCCTGTACCCCTGCTATTGCCACAGCAGCTGCTACTTCAGGGCAGTTCCCGGGAATCTTGCAATGACTCTATGCAAAGTTACGACCTTGATTATGTGGAGCGGAGGGCCCTCAGGTGGGTATTGGAAACAAAAGCACTTTATCTTTCTAATAACTCAAGTACTGTGTTGCAGCTGACAACTGGAATTTGACAGCTTTAGACTGAGATGGTTGCAGAAGTGTAGCAATATATTGGGCCATTTTGTGTTGAATAGTGATTCTCATTTTTTTTCTCCCACACATTCATGTTTATACATTTCCATCAGGAGTATTTCTCTTTATGATCATTCATTGTTAACTGGTAAGTGTATTCCTGCCTGGGGCAGATGAATGACCAAAAAAAACCTCCCTTCCTCCCCAGGCCAGTGATTTTGATATACCTGTCACCAAAATTTTTAGAAAATTACAGCTATTAAATGTTTGAATAATCCTTCCTGCCTGTATTTCCCTGGCAACTTCAGGAGAAAACCAGTATGATCTTACCACAACAGATTCAGTATTTTTGCTGAAACTTTGTTTTCATCTTATTTTATTAATTTTTTAAATATGTAAAATATTTATATCATTCAAAAAACTTAAAGATACAATACATATACAGTAAAAAAATCTCTCCCCCACACCTGTTGTCCTCTTACATCCCATCTCTATCCTGTCTCGATTCTCTTCCCACTGTTGTTCAGTGTATCCTTCTAGAGGCGATTGTCATATATTTATGAGTTTAAAAGCAATTCCCTTTCAACCCCAACTTTAAAAAAAATTCAAACTTAAAAAAAATTTGAGACTAGTACAATGAACTTCAATATTTACATTTCCTAGATTCACCAGTTAATATTTCGCCACATTTATTTTATCTCATTCTCTCTATTGTATATACACATATATACATTATGTGAACCATTTTTTCTTTTTGTGAACCATTGAAAGTAAGTTGCAGGTAACCAACCATTTTACTTCACCCCAAAGTACTTTATCTTATAACTCCTAAGTAAAGGGCTTTTTCCAATCTAACCTCAATATTATGATCATATTCAAGAAATTTAATGATATGATATTATCTAATATATAGGCTATATTTTAATTTATCCAGCTGTCCCAATAAAGTCCCCCCAATATATATATATATACTTTGTTTTTTCCCCTTCTTCTTTTTTGATCCAGGATCCAGTCAGGGTAATGCTATGTTGCATATGATTTTTCTGTTTCTTTATCTTTAATCTAGCAAAATTCCCTCATTTTTCTTTTTCTTTTCTTTCTTTTTTTTTTTTTTATCTTTTAAGACCCTGACATTTTTTAAAGAGTTCAGACCAATTGTTTTGAGAATTTTAGAATGCTTCTTAATTTGGTTTTGGCTGATTTTTGTTTATGTTCAGAATCAGGTTAAACATTGTTTGCAAAAACTTTACAGTTGTGATATTTCCTTCACAGTTCATTAGAAGGCGCATAATGGAACTTTGTCTCATTATCGATGATATTTAGTTTGATGTCTTGGTTAGGATAGTGTATGCCAGATTTCTCCATTGTAGGTTGCTTTTTTCCCTAGTAATTAAATTATGTCAATATCCTCTTTCCCCACAATCTTTTACTAGATGATTTTAGTGCCATTGATGATCCTTGTTGGAATCATTTATTTCATTAGTTGGAGATTAATTTTTTAAAAAATCTTTCATAGAATGATCTCAATTTTTTTCCCTGCCTCACCAAACTGGTAAATATTATTCTGAACTTTGTGTTACATCCACTTGCTAGATGACATACTGTCTCAGTTTTGCTCTAAGAATATGTTCCATGAAATTTTTTCACTTACCAACCACAGCACTGAATTCTCACTGCTTATATTCCAATCTAAAAAGAAACGTACCAGGAATCATATTGAAGTTGGCCCCAACTCCTTCCTGGTTTATAAATTGAAAGTATATTTTTTCATTTAATTTTACTTGCTTATATTGCCCTACTTTAAGAAAAAATGTAATAGCAAAAAAAGTTTTTTTTTGACTGTCTTTCCCCTTCTCTTGTGTACAATCTGTGTCTGCCATTATTAGATCTGAAGGTCAAGCAATAATATTGGCATGGCAGCCTAAATGACTGCATACTATTCCATCTGGACAAAGTAGAAATGACCTGTACCCTGTAATATTGGCCATTTCAATTTTTCTTGGGTTACTGCTTTAATAAATAATACCTAGAAGAGCATTAGTGATGTCCTTTAATTTGCAGATTTTTTTCCTTGAACTTTTCTATGGTTGATTCCATATAAATTAGATTTTAATAAACTGATATATAAAATGAGATTGAAAAGTAGATATTTTATTTCAAGTAGAGGAACAGTTAACATGATTTTAAAGTAAATTTTATGTAAACTTAAATACATAATGATATAATGAGTCCAGAATACCAGAAATTTTACCAATTTGGGGTTTGGCAATATCTACTGATAGTCAATGATTACTTATATACTATTTATACATATAATTATAGATATTATATTATTTATGTATTTGTCTTTTTAGAAAACATGCTTAACTAAATTCTTTGCTATATAGCCTCAAAATATAGTTTTCACCACGTTAGCAGTATGGCTTCTTTTCAGATCCAAGCTCATTAACAAATCTAGGTTTCTTCAAATCCTTGGTTATATTTTCATGTTATATTTAACAGTTTCTAAACTTTGGCATTGCCAGTGAATTCTAGATATTGATAAAGCAAGTTCTTTTTTGTTTGTTTTTTAGAAAATAACAGGACCTTAAAATCTCATCATTTACAAATGGTACGGAGTGAAGCATTTTTAAATTGTTATTGTAATTGTTCTTACTCAGATGTGGAAAAAACTATTTCACTACACTGATATAATATTGATTTAAAAACATGTCATTTTCCTTATATTTTTATAGACTGAATGGATTTTTATCAAACTGGTGATTTTACTATGCTAATCTTCTCATTGGACCTGTTGTCCTAATCTTATAACTTGTTTCTTCCTTTTCTTTGTTTTTCTTTCTTTTCTTGCCTTACCATTCCTCCAATTGTATTCCCTTCCATCAGACAAGGCTCACAGGCAAAAAATGACAGAATTGGAATTATTCCAGCTTTCTCTGATGACCATGGAGACCAAGGAAATATAAATGAGGAAGTAGAGGGAAAAATGACACAGGAGTTTCTAGAAGATAGTACCATAGACTTGAAGGAAGCAGAATTAAAAGATATCAGAACCCTTTCAAAAACTGATGAATATTATAGCCAACAAGAACAACCAAGGTACAAGAATCAGAAAAAGATACAGCCTCAGAGTCAGCAAACAGAATTCTCTACTGGTTCTAATTTTGACCTTAAATTTGAAACATCTGTTTTCTCCAGCTATCCCCAGAAATATAATACAATAGATAGGAGAAGGAAAAAGAAACCCTTTTACAGTCATTTTGAAGACAGTGAAAGAAGACAATATGATGCTAGATCGAGAACTAAGATCAACTTGAAAAGTACATATCCAAATACTGAAAATTGTAGTCTTTGCCACATTGAAAAGAAGAAACCCAACTACCCAGTTTTGAATCCCTACAAGGATGGATTTGTGGTTAAGAGTGGCATGTGGACTACTACATTAGAAAGTCATGATTATGATCTCCCTGTTTGTTTTAAGAACTATGAGAAGTTATCCAGTTCAAACAAGCATGTCACTTGTTTTACTCCATTAGATATTCTTGAAGATTCTACCAGCAGTACTTCTGATGAACTTCTAGATTCCCCCACTTCTGATAAGCAGGAAGATTTGCTGTCACCAACACAGCATCCATCCAACATGTACTATGTTAGGGGCTTTCCTGAAGAATATTTTATCGCAAATCCAGTGTTCCCCTTACAAAGTGTGAATTGTGAAAGCATACTTGGAGATATGTCTGGGGGCCCCACGGAAGAAATGAGCTCCCCCTCTAGTCAGGAGCCCAAGGAAGACTATATTGATACTATGGAAGGGCTTCAGTGTTTGGTAGAAACAGTGTCAGAATATTTAGCAGAGAAGGAAGAGGAGATAAATAGATTTGGCCCCCTTTCAAAAATGGAAAAAACACATAAATACAATAATACCATTGATAATGCAGAACAGAAAATGCCTGGGAATCAAATAACACCTTTAACCATTGTCAAGAATGACAAGGACAAGACCATCTCTTTTCCCAGACTGAATGAGGTGAAAGATGCTGTTAGTTCCTTGTTTAGTTCACTCACTGAAAAGGTTGGTTCAGACACAAAGCATCTAACTACCTCTGTGGAAAAGCTAGTTCCAGAGAAAACAGAAATTCTTAATCAGATGGAGATAGTTAATTCAGGATCTAGGACCAGAGCCACATTAGTATTGGAGAAGGACATTTCCATGCCATCTTTATTATCCTCTCAAACAGTTGATAGTAAGGATATTGGCAGACATGGCTTAATCTCTGAAAATGAGTACACAGGCAATAAAATGGGAAGTTTAAGCTTTGAGGATACAACAAGCACTATTGGAAGGGACTCTGCTCCGCAGAGTCAGAGTTCAGTTATAAAGTCTGTTTTTAGCATGCTGAATCCATTAAAGGTCTTTTCAGCAAAGGAGAGAACAAAAAAAGAAGATGACCAGATCAAGCCACCAAGAAAAGAAAGCTTTGCTGAGTGTGGTTCAGAGCCATATCAAAGAGAAGACATACATGGCAATCACTATAGTAGCATCATCTCTCCTACTCTAGATAGTAGTGATGGAGAAACTGCAGGCTGGTTCCACTTGCCTACAAGGAAAGATTTATTGTCTCCACAAATGTTCAAAGAACCTTCAATCTTAGCTAGTTCTGCAAGTAAAAAAGATGATCTTGAGAATCTGTTGGAAGGAGAACCTTCTACAGATATGTCTCTGTTACCAGATCAACCAAAAATATGTGCCACAGATACTCCAGGACATCTTTGTGTAGCTGGCAGTAGAACTGTAGATAAAGAGTCTTCTTCAGAGCCTTTAGAGGAAGAAAAAGTTACTGGTGATAATGATTTCCTTGAGCCACTCAGAAAATCCTTTAGCCAGTTTTTGCTCACTTCGCCTGAAACCTGTTCAAAGGAAACTTTGTTAGAATCCATGAAAATTCATCAGTTGGAGGAAGATACATGGGAAGGGACCCCTAAGAAAGATGAACATTTCTTTTCCTTAAGTGGAAAACTACATATTCCGTTTTTCCAAGTTCTTAGTCATTCTGAAAAGCAACAGAATTTAAGAGAGAAAGGAAGCATTTTTCCTTTGTTTAGATTTTCTTTCACTGACAACCATGTCACTGTTAATCACCAGAATTTTCATGGCTCAGCAGTGATCACTGATGAAGAGATCCAAAGAAATTGCCATAAAGATACCAAATTTAATTCAGTACAATCTAGTTCAATTCCAAGTATTCATAATCATCTAGGGAAATATGGAGGTATAGAGGAATTTAATAAGAATGACCAAATAAATTGTCCTGAAGATGTCAAACCCAATTTAATAGAGCCTGGTTCAGTTCCAAATATTAATAATGATCTTGGGAAATTCAGGAATATAGAGGAATTAAATCCCAATGATAACACAGCAGTAGATAGTGCCATCCCTGGAATTATGTCCAAAGAGTACATATCTTCAGATTCTTCAGGAGAAAATAAGAATCTTACACAGGTAATGTCTTCAACAATAGAAGATTCTTCATTGGAGTTTACTTCTGACATCTCAAAATCAGCATTGGTTGATGAGGTTAGTGAATGTAAAATTGTAGATAAAGCCTCCAAGAAAAGAACCCAAGGGGGACTCCTTTCTTGCCTGTTTGGACTTTCTTCTTCTGAAAACTTGTCTTGTCAACAAGAATTGAATTTGAAAAATGATGACTCTCATCAGAAGAATAGTACCCCAAGCTTACAATCTGGAATATTTAACTTTATATCAAATAGCAGTATGACTGACTGTAAATCAGATGAAGCAAGGTCCATGTCTTGGGGTATCATAAAGAGTTTAAAGGAAAATAAGCATCTATCCTTGGATGACTTCCCTGTTACTTCATATGTGACTTCTGAGAACCAGAAGAACCTTGTTGAAAATCAAGAAACTTCTGACTTCATACAAAGCTTGTTACCATTACCTAAAGCAGAATATGAAAACATACCATTATTTGAGGCTTGTGTTGATAATCATCATTGCCCTCCCACAAGGAAAAGTCAGCAAAGTGGAAAGCACTGCCCTTCTTTTGAGAATAGTGTACTTCACTGTGCTGAGCAAGGCCTCTTAGAGAAACCTTTGTCTCGGAGGCTGACACCACACCATGTTCTTGAGGCAAAATTACCTGAAGATTCAAACAAGTTAAATTTACCTATGCAAAATATTAAAATTCTTAATAAATCAAATCACTTTCAGGCTTTTGAAAAGATGAACAGTCCTTTGTGTTTTGAATGGGATTCTGATGTGAAAGATCTCTGTAAAAATTCCACAGAATTTCAGCCTATTGATCATGTGTTGGATCAAAATTCATTTCCATCCGCTGATGTTTTCTTGAGGCCAGACTCAGAAAACCCAGTAATAAATTTTTGCCAAAAAGATCAAAGTGCAGATATCTTAGAGTGGAGAACGAATCCAAATAGTGTCATTTGGTGTGATTTGCCATGTGAATCATTTGACCAGTTTGCATTTAGTGAAGATTACTTAAAAAGAGGTGATATGTGGGCAGTTAACTCACATGGAAATTTTGGTTCTCATCCAATTAATGAAACTAAGAATTCACTAGAAGAATTGCCCATTGACTTAAGTTTTTCAAATTATGAGACGACTATGTGGCCCATAGTTGATCAAGAATCATTAAAAATGGATGAAAACTTTGTTTTTTCAGATTTTGGTTATGAGTTCCATGAATGGTTGTCTTGTCTTGAAAATGGAGTATGGTGGCCATCAGAGGATGGGGATTATGGATACTACATGTACCATGATGGTCAATATATCTATTCTCTCCTCACTGATTCAACTGGGCAATATGTATATTTGTTTACACCTGAATATTCTTATCAAGAGTATTTGAATTGTGATTTACAGACAAATGATCTATCAAGTGTTGTGTTGGAAAACAACATTATATCTGCCTGTAGTTTTAAAATACTTGACAAGGAAGATGAATTTATGTGGTATTTTGAAGAGAAATCAATTGATGACCCTCTTGATTTATCTGTAATTTTGCCAAGAAGGGAGAGTGTGATGCATCTAAATTTAGAAACCTTTACACAAGTACTTGAAGAGTCAAGTTATGGCCAAAGGGATCAACCATTAGATTTTTCAGGTTATAGACCTCACAAGTATAAAGAAGATTTTGAATCTTTCAAAGAAAGACGATATGGTTCTGAAGATGTTGAATGTGTATTGGACCTGAGAAATCAGTCTCAAATTATTGGTAATCTTATTTTAAATGGAGATCAAAATATAGAAGGAAATAAGAAGCAGACTTTAGCTGAAGATTCATCAGTTCACCTTTCCAGTTTCTGTTGGCGTCATTCTTCTGAAGAAACTGCTTCTTTGTTTTATCCTGAAAATATGACTATATGTTCACAACATGATGAGATGTCATCAGTGAACAAAACAACTTCATTATTTTCTGCTTTGGGTACCTTGGTTGGAAGGACTTTGAATTTTGATAAGAATGAATCCTTAGAGTCTCTGGACATGCAGAAAATGGATCAGCAGACAAAAGTAGCAGAGCACACAAATGGTCTTAAGACATTTGTCTTGACTAAGCAGTTGGAGGGGTGTAACTCTCAAAATGAGAAAGAAAGTCTTCTCAAGAGAGATTTAGATAAACAGATAGTATCCAATGTTCAACAGCCAGAGTTTACTAAAATTATAAAGCAAAAAAATAATAGCATTCATGTAAAAAAACAAAGTTTGTTAAGATCTGTTTCCCAGTTAAGCCAAGCAACTTCTCAGGCTAAATCAAGAATAGAAGATGATGACATCATTAGAACTGACCCTATTTCAGTTTCTCTTGCCTCACAGTTTAATAGGGATAAATACAATAATTGTGAGCTTCCCCAAGCCCAGTTGTCCAAAGAGCCTGAGAGAACATTATTTAAAAGTGCCTTGAAACTCTTTAGCCAGGGAGAAGAATCTTTAGTAAGTATAAAAGCAAACGAAAACCAGGCACCTGAATTTTTAAACCTCTTTAAAACCCAGATGACTAAAAAAGAATCACCAAACTTGGAAAAACATGGTGATAAAGATAGAAAGATATTATCTCAAGAAAAGAAAGAATCTTCTGGTGTTTCAACTTTTTTGGGTAACCTTGGAAATTTTTTTAAAACCAGTGTATCCCCTATATGGACAACTGAAAATATGTCTGTGTCTTCAATGACTTATAAAGAAGAAGTTGAGTCAACTCCTAATTCCGTAGACCTAATTAACAAGGATGTTGGGAACGTTCCTGCAGTATCTCTGTCTTTGAAAGGGAAGGTTAGAGCTAAAAATCTAAACAAGCAAACTACTATTGATGACAGTGGGCTAAAGGAACTGTCAGCTGGGGAGACCCAGGGTAACAATTTGACTAGAAGAGAGGGACCCATCAGAGACCACCTAATCCAGCAGCAACCAAAACCATCTTTCTCAGCAAGTTGTCTTAAGGAGTTTTCCAGAGAATCTTCAGTAGAAACTAGTGGTGTGTCTATAGCGTCAGAAGATTCAAGAAGTAATAAAATGTCTTTCAATATTCTAAGCAGAAGTTCAGATGAACAAGAAAATTTTTCTGACCAAGAATGTAGTTTTTCAACTGCCCCAACATCTCCATCACAACCAAAGTTACCAACCAGAAAAAGTGTATTTTCCTTTCTGACAGGATCTGAAAAATCTGAGATCAGAGACTCTGCTGCTCTCCCAAGAGCCAAATTTCAAGTAGAAGGTCTATTCACACTGCCTTCCTTTTTTTCCACTAGCAGCTCAAGCAGCAAGAAGGATGCCTCTCAGAGTAATTCTGCTTTTAGTTTTTTTAACTTACCCTTCTTGGATGAAAAGAAGCAGACTCCTGGGGAAAAGCAAAATCTTTCAGTTGTTCCTCCAGTGGCTTCCCAGCCCTGTAAGAAGGCAAGCATTTTTGGAGATATGAATGGCACAATGACTAGAGAAGGTTCCAGTAGCAATAAAGATGATAAAACCCAGGAGGTAGTTCATGAGCAGCAAATGGTTCCTAGCATTTCCAGTAGCAGCACTACTGAAGTTACCTCTCTCACAGATGAACTCAATGTAGAGAAGGACTATAAGGGAAAACTGAGTTCTAGTAATGGACCAGAATCAGCTTTAGCAGATTTCCATGTAAATCAATTGCAGAAAGACATTGTTCCTCATTCACCAGGATTTCAGGCACAGGCTGAAACACTCCTGAATGGCCCAGAGACCCTTGGGGTAGCTCCCCATGAAAAAGAAGGCTTCAACCAGAAAGCCTTCCCCAGTGACTCAATAGCCAACTCTTTTTCATTTGATAGACATTTGAGTGAAGAGCTCAATGATTTAGACACTTGCACTAACTACTACCAAGATGAAAGACTTACTAGTGACCAGTTGAATTTGCCATCAGAAAAAAACCCCAGTGAGGCCTTATCACAGATCCTAGAGCCAGTCTTTTCCCCTGCAGAGTCAGAGTGTGCAGGGTGCCTCCAGAGCCAAGATGTGGATAAAGAGGAAGATAAATCAATGATGGGCTCTTCAGTAGAAATACTTGCAGGATTTGTGACCAAAATGAAATCTTTCTCTGGGTGCTTAATTGAACCCTCCAAAACTTTCTCTGGATTTTTCTCCTCTCCTAAACCTCCAAAGAAACACACTGTCCCTCTTTCTTCTGGTCCATCATCTCAACCCCTCACAAGTGAGTTATTTGGAATTTTCAAAAGTCCCAAACCAGAGACATATAAACAAGAACCATGTATTCCAGCTGCTTCGTGGGTTCAAAATGGTTGTTCTAGAAATGCTGTGGGATCAGTACCTCCAGAAAGTTTGTGGAGAGAAACTGTTTCTGAGTCATTCAGTTCAGAATCTACTCTCAGTGACTGCAGAATGATTGTGTTTAGTGCAAACTCAGATACAGATATCTTGACAGATGATCCTAAACTGACAACCAAAATGGAAAACAATAATATTCCAGAAAATATTCCTAAAAATATTCCAGAACTCCAAGATTCTGAAACAATTGGTTCTGCCTCTTCTGTCTCAGGGGATGATACTGGCCAAGGAGTATTGTCTCTGAGTAATGAAGGAGACATAGGGATGTTACAAGGCACAGACGCTGAGGCATTATTGGAAGTAGAAGATATTGCATTGCCGACAAAGTTGCATCCAGATTCTACCTGCATTGCCAAAGAGCTTTCTCCCCCAGTAAAGCTTCTTCTTCCTCTTGAGCCAGATAAACAGCCTACTTCCACAAATGAAGGCTTCATGGAGCCGTGTGCAACTAAATCACTAGTAACCAATACTACCCTGTTTGATGAGGCAAGTGTCAGCGAGAGCACTAGACTGGAAACCCAAGGGTACCTCTCTCATCCAATCCTGGAGGAACCTGTGCTTTGTATGGAGGAAAGTTGTGGGATACTTCATACTCAGAAAGATCCACCTGCAATTCCTCAGGAAACAGAGCAGCCAAGACCTCAATTTGAAATTCCAAACCTGACTAGTTGGCCAAAGCTCCATTTCCCATCCACTGTTGCTGACTATGAGAAACCACTGAGCTCTTTCTTTTCCCTGCCTTTCCCCTCTGGCAGTAGAGCAGCAGAGACTGGTTTAATTGCCAGTTTTGGGAAGTTGTCAGCTCTGTTTGATGGAGGTAGTGAGGGGAAAGGGAATGTACTAGCAAGTGATCCAAAACTAGGGTTTGGAAAGAAGCTGAATCTTTCATTTTTATGGTCGAAAGAGAACAAAGGGGGTCCTGAGCAAATGCCTGCACAGTCATCCCCTCCAATTTTGGTTGTTAAGAGTAATCAGGACTCCAGTGAGGCTAACAAAGCTATGGAGCCTTCTCAGATATCTAGGGCGAGTGCTGAGCCAGCTAGGACCTGTGTCCAGCTTTCGGGGACCTTTGAGCAGTTGGAAGCCAGGCCAAGTGTGTATACCCATGGGCTTTCAGGGCATGGAGAAGTGGAAAACGAAGAAATCCCAGTATCAGATCATCTGAGTACTAAAAGAGGCACACTCTTTGACCCCACCTATCCTTCAGGAAATCATGAGAAAGAGCACTGCCCTGTCTCTGAGCTACTTCACCAGCCAGGACAAGAGGAGGCAGTGCTTGCCAACACTGACTCTGTTTTGAATATACATCAGCCAGTCACTCTTAATGACATCAAGGAACCAAAGACCAACAAAAGGCCTGTTCTCAACTAAAGCATCATAAATGGTTTTAAGGAATTGACCATTTATGATACAGATGACTTAGTGGTAGTTTTATCATAGCCTGCTTTTTATCCTGCCTGTGTTTTTTCCTAACACCTGAGCTTCATGTTAGATGTTAAGAAACAAGAAGTAAGGTATGGGTCTTTTTCAGCCTCTACCTTCTTTCTAGTAACCAAGTGTAATTTGTTTATTGGGACAAAGAGCTTTCTGCCTAAAGGAAAAGTTAGGCCCTGAGATTTTCTTTCTCTGCTTACTCTGTCTTATGCAATGTGAAAAGGAGAGGGGGGCCAGGGAGAGGCAGCAAGAAGTTGAGTGGCATGTATTAACTATAATCACAGTGAAAGGTTAGGATGCTTCCTTGGCCCTTAAGTGGCTTATATCTGTAAGAGATGAGGAAAGACCTTCTATTTTACTTTGCTTTTCTAAGATGCTTCCTCCAGTGGCAATGAGGATATTAAGTAAAGTACAAAGGATAGATAGGGATAACATACTCCATATCCTGTTCCATGTAGATTTATACAGCTTCTTCCAGGGTATCACTCTTTACCTTTATTATTCTTGATAGGGGATCCAATAAGTCCTTTGATTAAAGTCTCACAGGAGCTCAGGGCTGTCCTTTGCTGTAGTCCTTTAGTCTGGAGCATTGTGGAGGGCCCAACTGCAGAGCATACTATTATTTCCTCTAAGAGGAAGCACCATCCAGTGCAGTTTAAAAATGTTTCCCTGAGTTTCCTGGTGCCTGCCCTTGCAAGGGAAAAAAAAAATGTTTCCCTGATATCTGGCCCAACCCTGTTCAGAAGGACTTTAGAAATTGTGTGTGTATGTGTATGTGTTGGCAACTGCTTAGAACAGTGACAGTGACCTGCTTTGCTACTGTGGAATCAGTCTGAAAGTAACAAATAATTGGGATGAATGAGGGGGAATCTCACTGGAAAATAACAATGATTTCCCTTGATTTGGCCAAGGGTAAGCATAAGAAGCCCTTTAATTAAAGCCTTGACTTTGTGGCAGGGAAATTCCTTGTCATTTTGCATAGAGGCTTTCCAGCAGGGACACCAGAAATAAAATCAGTGTTCCTGACTTGAGATTGAAAATCCACCTGGGCTAGAATATATTTTGCAGACCATTCCCAAGTCCCTCTGTCTTTAATAGGTCTGAATCCCTTAGATAGGGCTGAGGAGTATAAGACTCAAGAGAGTAGCTTCTGGATACTGCTCCCCATCCCACCCCCACTACTCTGTCCTTTTGTCACCATTCATGGCCCTTTTCCCTGCTATTACTGCTATGTCTCTAGTAGGGGAAAGGATTTCCTTTCTGGGCATGATCATCAAGTGATTGAGAGAGGATTGAGCTGGCCTCTCTTCAGGTACAGAAGTGCATTTATATGGCTCTGATCTATATCCTAAAGTTGGATTTTGTCCCCTTTGTACAGAACTGAGCTGTGCCCTGATAGCAACTTAGTTACAGATAGGGAAGTTCATCTATGGGACCCTCCCTTTGCTGCCAGGAATATATTTGTAGCATTAACCTAGGTAAGACCATCACTTTCTGGAATTTCTTGGTCCTGTCTTTCATCTCCCAATAGCTTCCATTACCTAAATCTGCAGACAGCTGAGAGAGAATTGAAGGAACATGACCACCCTCCTCTGCTTAACCCAAGTAACAGACATTCACATTTGCAATGGTAGGGGAAGAAATGGAGTCCTCAATTTAATAAATAATAGAAAAAGGGAGTAGAGTTCATCCATTCATTTTACTGTGCAAAAGTCAAAATTCTAATCATAGCCACTAGACATGTTTTTTTAGAAGACTAGGTAAAGCATTTTAGGAATAAGCAGCAGCATATATCACATTAAGATAAAGCATTCTTCAAGTCAAGTACAGGGCTTAGTTTAAATGCTTTTGGAGAACCCATTATGTTATGTCTTTTTCCTGTTGTGGTTCTGCTTTTTAGAGACTAGTTTTGCTAGATTGTGAAGTTTGGTCCCCTCTTCCCAGCAGCCTCTTATTTATGATCCATGATCCTTACCACTGATATAATCATTATTTCTTGGATTTATCCATACTTTTGCTCTTATCCTTAGTTTGTACTTATTTACTTATCTGACTTCCTTTCATTCTCACAGCCCCACCAGCAGTAGTAAGTATGGGTCTTCCTGTAATGTGAGTCAAGGAAGCTCTCAGCTGAGTGAACTAGACCAGTATCATGAACACGATGATGATCTTCGGGAGAGAGACTCAATTCATTCCTGCCACAGCTCTGGCAGCTTCTCCAGAGATGGCCAAGCACATTTTGTAGAACAAGAGAAAGCCTTGGAGATGACAGATGAGACAGAAAAGGGGAAAGCACGTGAGCCTAAGGAGATTAAAGAAGATGTCACCATCCATGTTCCCCTAGATGTGGTGCTACACAAAGACCATGTCCTAGGCCCCCAGGAAAGGTAGGTGATGGTTGCCCTGCAAAGCTCACAAGGCTTCCCTGGCATCTGCCCTTTGGTATGGCTGTGTATAAGCACTTTTCATTTGGGTCTTTATAGCTAGGTATGGTGGTGGTCATCAAACACCTAGTCAGCTCTGCTCTGCTTCATCTGATTGTTGGTATAATTCCCAAAATGTTTTAGGGAAGCTGTGAAGAACACTTGAGTTTCCTATACATAGCTAGCTTCAGTGTACCAGGCCTCCTTGAACTGGCAGGTTTTGGTTTATTGGTTGACATCTGAGTCTGGAATTGGCCTGAGCCCTGCAGTTTGTTTCATTCACAAAGGCTGCTTTGGTGCAGTGAGTTGGCTTCCCAACTTATTCAGTCTTAGCTTCTTTCATGAGTGTTGATTTTTTTTTTCCTGGCTAAAAAATCCAGGACAGAATTAAGAAAGATTTGGTCTGGAAACCAGATCTAGCCTGCCTCTATGCTGCCTCAGGGCCTAGCAGTGTGTTTGGCAATTACTACCGATAATAAAAATTAAAAACTTATCCTTTTAGTAGTCTTATAATGAAACTTAGTAAAGTGTTTGAGTGTTGTTGTTTTTGATCACTTGAGTAGCTGATAGGTTGGGGCAGAGCATGCTTTTTCAATCTTGGCAGTATTGACATTTGGGGCCAGATAGGAAGATGTCATGGGCATTTTAGGACATTTAGCAGCCTTCCTTGTTTCTATCCACAAGATGCTGATCACAACCCCTGGATCAGACAACAAAAATGTCTTCAGACATTTCCAAATGTCCCATGGGGGCCAAAAATTACCCCAGTTGAAAACCACTGTGATAAAATGATAAGGGCCAGGGGTGACATGGATTTTGAAATTCCATAGTATTATAATACTTTATTATTATAAAGCTTCTCACTGAAAGACCAGAGCAGTAGATATTAATTATGTAGAAAAAGTTGGGGAATAATTAGTACTTCTGTGCCACCTCTGGATTAGTGACTGAGTCACATACATTTCTGAAGATGTAAACTTATTTTTTCATCTTCTCTTTCCTGGTTTTTGGTAATATCGGTGGTTCATCTAATAAGCAAGACATCCAGGAGACTGAGTTCTGAGTCAGCCACTTCACTGGATTGGTGACCCACTGGAAGACTGACTTTTTGTGGACCTTAGACTGGACAGATATTGTTGTTAGAGTCAGAGTTCTTGGTAGAGCAGCAGAAGTGCCCAATGAGGGTGAGTTCTGCCCTAAGAATGCTGTACAGAACCCCCAAGTAAGGATTGTGGGCTTGAGAGATAGTAGGGTAAGAGAGAATAGTTCATTCAGTATCTCTCTCTATAGTTCCAACTCTTGATATCACCTCAGGGTCCTTGCCGTTGCTTTTGGTGTCCTGATCCCTGACTATCCTAATGAGTAGCCTCATTGGGAAAATGAAAGAGGGGAAGGAAAAAAGGGACTAGAAGAAAGCTAAAAAGAGTCATTTTAAAGAGGAATTGTTTTCACTTTGTATATTTGGGGCTCTTCTGTTTTAGTGGCTGGAATCACTAAAGATGTATATAAGCTGTTTTATTTTAGATTTTTGGCAGCCTTGCCTTAAGCACTGTCACTTCGTGGCCTGGACTGTTTTTAAGGAACTTTCTTTTCTTTCTTACAAGTTTTCCTGAAGAGAATGCAATTTCACCATTCACCCATGCCAGAGCACACTGGATTCGTGCAGTTACCAAGGTTCGACTCCAGCTGCATGAGGTAGGAAATCTGTTATTCTAGTACTGGTTAGGACAATTTTTCCTTTGAAATTGGGAGACATTTGGTGTCAGAGAAGCAGGCAGTGATTAATCATCTCCTTATAGTATGCTTCTGGGAATGTATGATGATTCAGGCAGAGCCTTGAGAGATGGAAGGTAGCAGACAGCATATCTTGTATGCTGATTATTGAAAATCAAATAGACTTAGTGGGTTGAAAGCCTGAAGGTGAAGTTAGATGCTTATTTTCAAGATCATTATCATCTTGAGACTATTTTATTCTGAACTTAGGACAGAAAGTAATTTCAAGGCTTCTTGGGTCAGTTATTTCTCTTGCCCAGCCAGTTCTAGTACCACTGACAGACCTGTTCAGGCTCAGAAACAGTGTTGAAAAGTTTCTATGGACTTCCCTAATTTAATGCCTAAATCATCAAGACATTAATTTCTGAAACAATGTATAAAAGTAGAAATAAATATAAATATGTCTAATTCTCAGTATTATAAGTGTTCTTTATTAAATGTCAATAAAAATGGGCAGTCTTCAGGTAAAATGGATATTTTTAAATGATGACAAGTAGCTGTCAGTAGTATAATACTTGGCAGGATGTGCAAACACACAATTAAACAAGCAAATTATTTTGAAATAATTTTAAACTCAGGGAAAAGTTGTAAAAACTATAGTCAAAGGACTTCAATATCCCCCTCACCCAGATGCCTCAACTGTTGACATGTCACTGTATTTTCCTTCATCACTTCCATTGTGATCCAACTTTTTCTGAATCTTTCAGGAGAAAATTGGAGACCTGATGCTCTATCACCCATGTGTGTTATTCCGCCCCCCCCCAAACATGACTGCTGTCTTGTATAACCATAATATAACCATCCAAATCAGGAAATCAGCAATCACATACCACTATCATCAAAACTCCATGAAAATTTTGCCAATTGTCCCAACAATGTCTCTGTGTGTGTCTCTCTCTCTTTTTCTAGTCCAGGATCGAATCTAGGGAATAATACTTGACACATTGCGTTTAATAGTCATGTCTCTTTAGTCTCATTTAATCTGTAACAGCTGCTCAGTCTTTCCTGTCCTCACCAGTTTTAAGTGGTACAGACTCTTCATTTTGTGGCATGTTCTTTAATTTGGGACCACCAGTGTTTCCTTCTATCTAGACTCAGCCTGTGCTTTCTTGGCAGGAATTACAGATATATGATGCTTTCAAGTTTCTCCATTGTAAAAGTACTATTTTTCCTAATTGTTAATTTTTTTGTGGTAAATATTCTGAGACTGTACCAAGATCTTATTCCTTGTGAAATCTCTTCCTACCAGCTAAGCATCCATTGATGACTCCTGTCTGAATCTAGCATGGTGGTTGCCAAATAGTAACTTTCTATTTCCGTTATCCTTTCTACATTTATTTAGTTGGCCTTCTACTCTAAGGAAGAGATTTTCCTTTTCCATTAATTTGTTTGTATCAGTATGGACTCATGAGTTCCTAATTTATTACATGAGTTGTAATCCTTAGTATCATTGTTTTTTTGATGCTCATGTTATCACAGTTTCATACAAACACTCTTGATCTGACCCTTGAGGGAGAAGATAATGTTTTGATAATGAGTGAAAAAGTCACACTTTGGAGAAAGCATTTTTTTTTTTTGGCATGGGCAGGCACCAGGAAACAAACCCCGGTCTCTGGCATGGCAGGTGAGAACTCTGCCTGCTGATCCACTGTGGCCCGCCCTGGAGAAAGCATTTTGAACACGGATGCTTGGATATGTTTCCATTTGTGTGTGCACTGTGTATTCTTTTATCAGAAAACAGTGTTACCTGTTGTAAAAACTCATTTCATGCTTTAAAAACTTAGACTATTGACGTATTGAAAAATCTTTCAAATGAAAAATTTCAATGAAGTGTGAACTCATTTGTTAAAAATATAAAAATATTTCTATTTTGCAAGAACTGTTGACTGACACAGTCCAGTGTCAGTCAACAGTCAGTGTCAGGAAGATGAAAATTTACTAGCCAAATTTCAACCAAATCTGAATAATTGGCATGTAGGGGTCAATTGCACTTCTTTCATTTGATTGAGGTATCATATCTTTTCCAGGTATGACAGCTATGAAAAGCAAATATTGAAATAAAGTGAATGTGGAACCAGGCTTTCAAATCATTCTATAACAAAACATTAAACTAAGATTTAAAAAATAAGGTGTATTGTATCACTCTGCTTTCATAAAAAATATTATTTCTACTGCTAATATTTTTAGTGCCAGCAAAAATCTTTTTGCACCATGAATAAAATTTTAAAGATTGTTTGTTTCTCCTATGGTTTTTACATTTTAATTTTTAACAATGTAATTAATATAGTAGCATAATTGTACGTGTGTATAATTTTTTAATGAATAAGTATACACATATTGAGGGGTATATACTAAAAAATAAGGCTTCCTAATCACAAATGTTTGAAGTCTATTGATCTAAATGAACATGAGGTGAATATTAAAAGTGAACATTTATGGATTGGGTGTCGTAATACTTACTAATTTTTTATTTCTAGTTCTTCAGAAGTAAGGGTCTTGCAATTTTTATAAAAGGAAGTAAAATATATAACCTTTCCATGTGAAAGGAAAGTTCTGAATGAGAAAATTAAAAATATATTGGAGGAGAGATGGCTTAAGTTATGACTTTTCTATTTTAGAGGTAATTCAGAGACTTTCAAAAAGAATAGTTGAAAACTGTTGTCAGAGCTTGGAGTCATTTAGGGAAAGTCATGTTTTATCTAAGAATAAATAAGAACTGTTGATACCTAATTGAATAAGAGAAAATGGTGAAAGTATTTTTAATACAAACAATGTAACTGGCAGCTTGATAGAAGTGACCAAGAAGAGAAAGATACGCCAGAGTTTAAAGGAGTTGATAACAGATAGAGGCAGAAGTACATCATTTATACTTAAGATGAAATTTGCTTAATTGGTTGAGATTGTAAGGCAGAAGTTAAGCACAGCACCAAAATTTTTTTTCCTTTAGTAATTGAAAGTTCCTCCTAGTTATTCTCTTACCCCCTGCCCAGGATAATCCATTTTGTTAGTTTATTGATTATCATTCCAGAATTTCTTTATGCAAGTGTAAGCAGATGTAAATATGTATACGCAAACACACTGAGATCATCTTACCTTTACACTTGGGAAGTCTTCCTTATCAGCTCTAAAAGAGTGTTTTCATTTTTTCTTTTTCACACTTGTATAATATTCCATCGCTGGAATGTACCACAAGTATTTAACCCACTGTTGATGGTCATTTGGTTGTTTCCTGGCATTTGCTATTATAACCATGTTGCAGTGAGTAATCTTCTACATATCCTTTGTATGTGTGTACGCGTATGTGTGTAAGAATATCTGAGGGTACATTTCAGAAGGGTATATGTGTTTGTAATTATGGCAAGTATTGCCAAATTGCTCTCCATATTTTGGTGGCTTGAAACAACAAAGGTTTGTTTCTTGCTCATGTTACATGTGTGCTACAAGTCAAGGGATTCTGATTTAAGTTGCCTTTCCTCTGGAATCCAGGTGGATGGAATAGCCAAATTTGGAACATTGCCAGCCACAGTGGTAGAGGGAAATAAAAGATAACAAATGAAAGAGAACATAGTAAATTGCACATTGGTTCTTAGAACTTCTGCCGATAAGTGACGCACATCACTTTTACTCATGTTTCCTTGGCTCACACAAATGACATAGCCACATCTAGCTTCAAGTGAGTGGTACCAAGAGAGTTGTGGAAAGAGAGAAGAATAGTTATGAATAGCTTTAATGACTATCCCTAAGGGTATATGCCTACCAGTAATGTCATGAGGGTGCTTTTTTCTTCCCAGACCCATCAGTGGAGTGACTTCTCAAACTCTTTTGAGAGGTGACTTCTCAAAACATCTCAAACTCTTGGATTTTCACTGCTGGTGATGGTGTCTCAGTAGAGTTTAAATTTGCATTTCTTATTCTCAGTAAATTTGAGTACATTTTCATTTATATAAAGGTTACTAGTATTTACTTTTCTGTGAATTATCTATTTATATTCTTTGCCTATTTTTCCACTGAGCTGTTGGCATTTTTTTTTTACTAATTTCCAGGAGCTTTTCATGTTTGGGGGAAATTAACTCTTTGTTTGTGATGTAAGTTGCCAGTATTTTTTTCTCAATGTATCGTTGTGAGAAAATTTTTTAACTTTAATGAACTACTTTTCCCTTATCCAGAAAACAAGGAGAATGATAGTATCTTTCTCTGAGGATTGTAAGCTATTTTTTGAAAAAAAAAGAAATCAGAAAAAAATTATAGTTTGATGGTTCCACATGGCCTTCACAATAATATACAAACTTTATGAACTAGCTCATTACGGCTCAATATGAGTCACACTGTGACAGCACCAGACCAGGAACTGTTTGTTACTAGTCTTTAATGAGATAAGTACAGAAATTGAGAGTGCTGAGCATTTAGAGGCAATTTGATATTGCTGTGATATCAAGTATATGATCACGCGCCTTCTCTCACTGAGGAAGATGTAGACTATACGTATATATCAGTTCATGACATGGGGAATAAAAAACCAGGCTCTTCACAAAAAACAGTTTGAAAAGCACTGATACAGGCCCTACCTGTCTTTCCTGCCTTGCCTCTTTCTACCAACTATTTAGGCAACCCTCCCCACATACAGAATTATTTATGTTTCAGAAATTCTCAGAGACTTTGCACTTGCTATTTCCCATGACTGGAGTACTTTTTATTTACCTAGCTAACTTTTTAATTTACATCTTTTAAAACACAGCCAAATGTCACGTGTTTTTTTTTTTTTTGGTAAAGCTTCCAGACTAGACTTCGTATACCTCTTTTATGCATACTTCTAGTTTGGCATTTACCATGATGTAATGGAGTTACTTGTTTACTGGTATATCTTCTTTTTCTGTACACTTCTTATGAGATCTTGAGTGCCAGGGCTATGCTTTTATTGCTGGTATTCTAGAACTCAGTATAGAACCTGGCAGAGTGTTTAGGCAACCTTTTATGGGTACTTAACCAGCCAGAAATACCCATCAACATTTCCATGAAAGTTTCCATGTGCTTCTTTATCTTCTTATAATTAATCTTATATATTTTCCCAAAGACCCAGCACTTAAAGCCAACAATACCAAAATCTTAAATATTAACTTTATCTCTTTTTTTTTACATAATTTTTATATACAGAATATAAATTAGGCTAAGTTGGGATTTTTTATTTTCTCATTTAAATTGCTTAAGGTTATGTAATATTATATATTCCATGTTATAAAAATATTTTTAAAAACATGATTTAATGATTATTAATAGATTAGTAATATTCTGTCATATAGATCTTCCATAACAATTCCTCTTGTTTCTTTATTTTTATAAATAATGCTATGAAGAATATCATGTACATAAATCTCTGTTTTCATTTATAATTATGTTTTTAGCTTAGCATCATCAAAATAGATCCAAATGAATTGCTGAGTTAAAGGGTGTAGGTTTTTTATTAAGTTCTAAATTTATTTTCAGCAAAGTTTTTTCAGTCGTACTTTCAGTGTTTGAATATGCTGCACCAACATTGAATATTATCATTTTATTGGTAAAATTGGTAAAACTTTTCCAATTTGGCAGAAGAATGATATCACATTGTTTTAATTTGCATTTCATTGATTGTGATTTCCGTCAGTTTATATATAGGTCATGTATAATTCTTGAGCTGACATTGCATGAAATAGACTTTCAGGAGCTGCATACATCCCTATAAGATTGTCAGTGACTTGAGGAAAGAGGTTATGTAGGGTTATCTCTGTATCCTTGGGGCTGGTTTAGTACCTGACCATATGTACTTAACAAGTGTTTGATGACACTATTAATGCTGATGAGGCAGTAATGTTAGTAGTGTGTGTGGGAATGGATATGAATCTGTCCCTTATTTGGCTTAGCTGCAGAAAAATATGGGGGAGGAGGTGAGACTCTAGAAATGGAGACTGAGGTGGCAGCAGGTGGGTGGGTGTTACAGTTGGAAGGGACAGTGAAGGAGAAGGCATTGAGATGGGCCATGAGGAAGACTTGACAGGACCTCTTGGGAAGCCTTAATGGGACCTGATAGTTGCTGAAGAAGGAGAACCTTAGTTAGCAGGGATAGAACTGAGCAAGAGATTAAAAGGCCCATATCCAAATGGAACAATCCCAGGAGATCCAAAACTGTGTGTGGTCAGTCTAAGAGAGGGATCTGCATTTTCTTAGGGAAGGTCACTAAGAGGGAAAGCTAATTGACTTGCCTGCAAAGTTCTGTTCTTATTTGTGACTTTCTCCTGAGCAAAGAGATCTCCTTTTTGTCCTTGAATTGAAACTCTATAAAAGGGGTCCCCTTGGAGACAGAAATGATGAGGCTCAAGAGGAAGGCCCTTGAGGACCCCATCTCTTAGATTTAACTGAATCAGAAATACATTGTTTCTATAATCTTAAACTACAGGATTTTGCTCTGACTATGGCTTAAAATCTTAGTTTTCTGTGCCTTGACTTTTTGACGTCATATAGACTACCAATTTCTGATCCGTCTTTTTGCTCACCATCTTTCAACCCTTTCCCTTACCATTGCTCTTCTAACACGTAAAAAAAAAAAAAGAAAAAAACACTAAAGAATGTTTTGAGTAAGTGATATATGCAAATGTAAATTTTAAGTTATGCAAAAGGATAGGTATTATTAAGGTTTCCTTTCTGCAGGGAGGGACTCTGGTCTCTAGTGCCCCTCCCTGATTGTTACCTATGTTTTATGAATTGTTCTGTTGACTTACAAGCAGCTGTGCTTGTGTGTGTGTGTTATACATTGCCCTGTAGCTTGCTTTTATCATTTACTGTCATATCTTGGGGATTTTTTTTATTAGTACTGATAGAGCTACCTCATTCTTTTTAAATATATCATATTTCTGTGCTTGTATTATAATTTATATATTCTGTCCTATTAATGGATATTTTAGGTTGTTGCTAATATTTTGCTACTTCCATAATGTTGTAATGCAAATCCTATGCACAAACTTGAATACTTCAAGACTTCTTTTAACCAGGGCTTTTGGTGCCCCTCTTCAAACTTTATGGTAATTCCTATCCAACACACTCTACCACCTCCTCACAAACTGGAGTGACCTCACATGAACAGGGCTCTATCTGCTGCTCTGAATGCTGTTAGACAGCCCCTTCCCCCATCAGGCCCCTTCTACCCTTTGGCATACTGTGGAGTCCAGAACCAATACATTCTCTACCTTCTTGCCCCAACTGAAACGTGGATGTTTACTGAAGCCCTCTTTGGTGGAGATGATACCTTTTCTTATGCCCCATGTATATATGCCCCTAGTCAAGAGTGGGGCTTGATTTTCTCTGGCACCCTCTGTCACTTCAAAGCATTTCTAGACTCTTGCACAACCCATTTCCCACACCCACCTTCCTTGGTTGTTGTTGGCTTCCAGCTACCCCATAACTCCCTATTCATTCATTGAAAACTAGCTTGCTTCATGTAGCACCTATATCACAGTTTTCCTTTTAATCTCAACTACTGCCACAATTTTATTATTATCCCAGTAACCGGATTTATTGAATACTACTATGTCTCATACATTATGTTGGGCTTTACGTGCATTACCCAATGAATTCCTCATTTTTGTTTTTATGAATTAGGGTTTATTTTTCTAGACCTATTTTACAGATGAAGAAACTGAGGCTTAGAAAGATAGGAACTTATCCAGGGTCATCCATCTAGTAAATGGTAGAACCAGGATTCAAATCTGCATCCATTCAGACTCAAGAGCCAGTGTTCTTTTGTGTGTGCATTTTTCCAGCATTGTTTATATAAAGTTTATTTAATTGTGAAACATTGCTTTATACTATTAATGGATAAAGAAATGAATGGAAAGGACACAACAAATTCAGGATGGTGGTTTCATTGAGATGATGGGGAAAGAGTCTGGTAGAGCTGGCAGGGGTGTTCACATGTATTTGTGATTTTAAATAATCTTCATTTAAAAAATGAAAACAAAAGATCAGGTTAAAAGTCATAACAATAATCCAGATGAGATTGATGAGTTTGATTTTTTGGGGGGCGGTAGGGGTGGTCATGGGCTGCGAATTGAACCTGGGCAAGCATTCAACCACTAAAGTTGATTTGATTTCAAGGTAATGACAACTGAGTTAGAGAAGGTACTAAATAAAGCAGTGATCAACAAACTTTTCTATTTTAGTTCTGCCAGCAGAGAAGTGAGTAAACTCTCATACCTCCAGATATAATCCAAAGCATCCTACCACGTCTAAAGTTTTGTATTTGAAGTCCATATTAATTTTGCATTCTATCCCATAATATTTGTTTGATTTAGTATCAACATATATGAATTATAGAAGAGGGAGCTTCTATATTTGACTCTGTAATTCCATGCCTGAATTTTTTTGAAGGAGTAGGAACAAATATGGACAATTATGTATGAACATTATTCGATCATGAAAAATTGCAAACAACATAATGTCCGATGATAGACATTTTCTTAAGGAAATTATTGTACAACCCAAACAGTGGTGTCCAGTATAGTCATTAACTATGTAGATGTTGGTGACTTGAAAAAAATTCTTATAAAGTAATGTTAAGTGAAAAAAGGAAGACTCAAGTTATATGTACTGTGTGACCTAAGCTTTTAGAAATTATATAATATCAATTAAAAACCAGGAAGAAATGTAGAAAAGCATAATATTGGTTAACATTCTGATATATTTTTCTATATTCTTCATGTTTCTCTAAATTATTATTTTTTTTTTAAGGAATACCATCAATAGATGAGCAGTGAGAGCTGGTGACCCTAGGAAAATTAGTTATTTTAGCTTCTCTAAACCTCAGTCTCTTCATCTGTGAAGCACAAATAATAACACCTAACTCAAAGAACAGTGAAATAGTGTTTGTAAAGTAACATGTAGAATAATGCCTGGCCCATAATAAGTCACCAATAAATGCCAGTTTCCTTCTATTTAGAGTCTAATATTGTTTTGGTTTGCTAATGCTGCTGGAATGCAATATGTCAGAAATGGAATGGCTCTTATAAAGGGAATTTATTAAGTTACAAGTTTACAGTTCTAAGGCCTTAAAAATGTCCAAACCAAAGCATCCAGAGATAGATACCTTGACTCCGAAGAAAGGGCAGTGTCTGTCACACGGGAAGGCATGTGGCTGGCATCTGCTGGTCCTTGTTCCTGGTTCCATTGCTTCCACTTACAATTCCGCTGGCTTCTTCTCTAAATGTCTGTGTGTCCTGAATTATCTGTTCTGGGGCAAAACTCTGGGTTTCATCTCTTAGTTTAGCATCTCATGGAAAGGCACGTGATAATGTCTGTTGGGCTCTGACTCCTGTCTAGCTTCTGTTGGCTCTCTTAGCTTCTGGTGTCTCCTGGGACTTCTGCATTTCCACACGTCTGCATCTGTGTCAGCTTGAGCTTTTTCCAAAGTCGTTCCCCCTAAAGGACTCCAGTAAACTAATCAAGACCCACCTTGAATGGGAAGATTCACATCTCTGTCTAATCAAAAGATCAGACCACAATTGGGTGTGCCACAACTCCATGAAACAACCCAATCAAAAGGTCACCCCCTATAATATTGAATCAAGATTAAAGAACATGGCTGCCCCCACAAGTGTGGATTGGGATTGAAAGAACATGGATTTTTTGGGGTATATAACAATTTCAAACCAACACAGATATACTGTTATGAGCATAATGAGGTTAGAACAGACATTAAGATCATTAGGGCCCCAAAATATGTTTGTACGTCTGTGTGTTTAATTATGGGTGTCATTAATCATAGTGCCGCAACCAGCATGGCTCAGTGTTGGGGGGAGGCAGTAGGGAATTAAGAAAGAAAGACAAGAGACAAAGATATAGTTAAAGCTGGAACCAGGTGGGACTCTGAGCTGTGATGGAGACTCAAAGACCCCAAGAGTTTCAGCACTGTTTATTTTATAGGTATGCGAGGTAAAGAAAGTAGCAAAAGTGTAACTAAAGAACAGGGAAGGAGGAAGCGGGCTGAACCATCTGCTGAACCATCTGCTTCCCTGTGCCTGGATGAGTCAGAAGTTACACAGGTTTCCCAAGGCCTCCTTCCACCCCAGACTCAAGCAGCTTTGCAACACTTTAGTCTTTTCAGGACATCAGGTGCCTATTCCCAGAGATAGCTTTCCTATATCTCTGCAGCAAGCATGTGACCTCTGTCTCATCCAGAGGTATGATGTATGAGAGCATCATAGTACTCTCAACTCTGGATTTTCCAAGAAGACAAACTCTAAGCATAAGTAAATTGACATTTTGACATTTCAGGTCCATAAGTTCCTAAACCGAACAGGTAGTTTTATTAGAAGTTCTACCCTAAGAACACTTCTATTTCCATTTCTGGTAGCCTGCCCAAACCTACACTCATCAACCACCATATCCTCATAATGCCTTAGAATGACATTGTCATCGTTGTCCTGTTAGGGCATGGGAGTGGGGGACAGGTTGGTGGGGATACAGGCATCCTGAGGAATCTCTGGGACAGCTGCATTTATGAGAGCTTGCGTGAAGGCATAATTGGAGCTGTTGAGAGAGGTGGTTAGCAAGAAGGGGCAGTATGTGGCAGCAGTTTTCCATGAACCACTTTGGGGCAGTGATCCACTTCTGTCAGCCCAGGTCCTGGAAGTTGATGCATAGCTGAAGACGATGACAGAGGTTCTTGCAAGAAGCCTAAGGGGCAGTGATGGTGTTGTGGGGCGCACCAACAGAAAGACCACACAATGTCAATTTGCAAGCTAATTAGGAGTCTTTATTAGCCGGCCAGCGACTGCCTCAGAAATCCCAAGAAGGAGGATTCAGAGAGCAGCAGCATGGGGCTTGCAGAGTGGGCTTATAAAGGCTGAAATCGCAAGCTTATTCACAGAAGCAGAGAAGTGGCATTTGTTTCACAGACCCACATCCTGGTTTTGCAGCTGTAAGCAAGCAAGCTTATCTACGGAAGCAAAGAGTGCTATTAGCTTTTGCAAAAACAGGTTAGTGTGATTCCCACATCCTGACCCCATTACCGGGTGTTCTTCATGGGTCTGTGGGGGACTTTCCACTTGGTTGGGGTCGAGCTCCTGATCCCTTACAATGGCTGCCCTCCTTTTTCGGGAAGAAGGGTGGCACTGTTCAGGATTGAGGGTTACCACCAGCAGGGAAGTATGAAGGGAATGTCTCAGCCTGGCACAGTTGTCCTCAAACCGAAAATTCACCTCAGCCTCTCTGTCTCCTCTGACAGGTGTCTTCAGGATCAAACCAAGTTCTACTAAGGGCTGATAGACCTATTTCTAGCCATATCCCCCAGGTTGAAGTGAAGGGGACCTTGAGGCCCTGGCACTCATTGCAATGCAAAGAGTTTACCTGGCTTAGGGATGGGCTTGTCCCACAGAGATGGTTTCTAAACTAGAAACAGCCAATTCCAGTTCCCAGGCTATATTAAGTGTAGGGCTCCAAGTCCAGGCCTAGCTGGATCATTAACTGGTCCTTTTCTTTGATAGCATTCAGGTTAGAGTTGCTTCTCTAGGCAAGAAGAGGTTTGGGAACATTTCTTGGAATAAAGAAAGAAACCTTGGTCTGGAAGAAGTTGGAATACATTCTCATGGACACCCAGCTCTGTCAACGTTTATAAGTGTTGGGAGACCCCAGTGGCTGTTGCTGCCTCTTGATCCTGGAAGATTTTCCTGAAGATATAAGACAACAGCTGGAACTTCTGTGGTGAAGGCTCCTTGTGAAGAGGCCAGAAATTGTAGAAAGACAAGTTCTTGAAATTGGAATGGCTGGCCGAAGGCCAGAGTTAGCAGGTGGCTGAGAGCCAAGCCTGGAAGGAAGGAAAGCAAGGCCTCTGAGGTGAAAGCAGGCTTACTGGTCAGGCTCGTGAGAACTCTAATGCTAGACTTGAATCTGTATTCTTAACAGTACTCTTTATTACCATGATTTTAGACTCCTGTTTTCCAAAGTGTATTCCATGGACTTCAGTCTCTGGAGATGTTAATCAGTATAACATGATAAAGGGTTTCATGGTCAAAGAAATTTGGCACACACTGAGTTTAATAGTGTAACACCAACAGATTGCTTTATTGTAGGACTTCTCAGCAACTTGAATATACTTATACCTGCTGTGATTTTTCAAGAGAGGGATATAGTATGCACATTATTGCAAACTTATTTGACCATGCAACTCTTTAGGGAAAGCATTCTGTGGACTAGGTGTGCAAGTAATATACTTGAGATACAGTCTCAGAAGATTTCAGTGATATCTATACTTAGTGTCCTCACTATCTTACCTAACTTTTACGTGAACTCGCTGTAGCCTGTCTCCTCAGTTTCTTCATTTAAACTGCATTTGTTAAGGTCATCGGTGAGCTCTAAGCTACCTAATCTAGTGGTTTCTCTTCAGTCTTATTGGACCTATCTGCAACATTTGACACTCCTGAATACTGCCTCTTTTCTTTGATATCTCTTCAGTCTCCTTTCTCTGATTCTCTCTTTGCTCACTTCTTAAATGTTGGTCTTTCTGGGGTTCTTACCTCAATCACCTTCCATATAATTCTATATGTTCTTTCTATAAAATCTCATTCATTACATTAACTACCAACTGTATGTGGATTTCTTTCCTATCTATATCCCTGATCTAGATCTCTTTCCTGAATTCGAGACCCATATTTCTTACTACTTTTTTGATATTTGTTTGCCCCATCAGCAGCTCAAACTCAATATATCTTATCAGAAGACATCATCTCTTACTCCAAAATCTATTTTATGTCCTGTATTTTGTTCTCATGCTCCCCAAATCAATCCTGAGTCACTAGGTCTGATAGGGTTCTTGAGAGATAAGAGAAAGCAGAGCCATCTTCTATATTATAGAGAATTAAGAGCAGACATTTCTCTTGCTTCAGAAGGAGGAAAGGATAAAGTAACTAACTCGTTCTGCGTATAATAGGTACTTCATAAATATATGTTGACAGGATGAATGAAAAGGGCATATAGTAGGAAAGCTAGTCCTTGTTCATTCTGAATGAATGGAAAGGAATGAGGAAGTCTCCTTTCTCCTCTAGAAAAGGAGGGGTCACACTTATGCTTTCCCAAGTCAGCTTCAGTTGAGAAATTTTTCTATATTATTCCCTAATTTCATCTTTTACCACCCAGCCATGGCTTCTCCCTCTATTCACAGAAAATTTTCTTCTGCTTCTTCTCGTTATTTTAAAATGAAATAGAGACAAAGAAATATGATGCTCTGTGTACTCTCCAGCTTTCTCATCCAGCCCTACTTTTATACTATTTCCCCTTAGTGGCTTGAAAAAGGAGTCCTATGGCCCCCCTTTTTAAGTACCAAATATCTTTTTATTTAGATGTAATTTACATTACACAAAATTCACCTTTTAAAAGTATACGATTCAGTGGTTTCTAATATATTTACTAGGTGGTTTCGTTAAGTCCAGTTGGCGCGAAATGTGGCCTCTAAACTGGTATATGCAGAGACATTCACATTATCAAATGTTATTTGTATCTATTTACTATTATCCTTGTTACTAACAAAATTTTAGGGCAAAGCACAATGAATGAGAAATAGAAAGATTGGGTCCTTGCATTAACTTAACCTTAAAGTATGAAAACTTGAACAAATCATTTCCAGTTTCCTTTTTCAAGGTTATAAATTAGAGATAATAACTGTTCTTTCCCACAGGAATGGGGCAAGATCGTAGGGTCCCCTAGTATTTCTCAAATCTGTAGGTTTCCAGGGCTCTGTCATGACCATCCTAGCCTAGGCTTGAGGCTACCATGTCACCTGCCAAAGGTATTGCTGGTACTTTGTTGCCTCTGTGTTGCCTGTGAGGAAGAAGTCAGCAGAATGCCCCTCTTTGTGAAGTCTAAGGAAGAGACTGAAAGGCTGCCCTAGACTCCGGGGAAACATCTTCAAAGGGGTGCCTTGTACAGTTGTCAGGAGAAATGCATACATTCTTTGAAATGTTCTAGAATTGTTTTATGTCCTGAATCTGTATGTTCATCGGTGGGTAGCCTTTCCATTAGCGTTGGCCTGGTTCTAGGCTGTGTCTGAGCCTTGTGAGTTACAAGATATCACATCTGGGAGCAGGATTTGGGGAGCTAGTTTGCAGGGGTGGATTCAGCTCTGGCGTCTAAGACGTATAAAAAAACATCTTTGAGAAATGCCATGATATCATTGACTAGCCCAGAATCCGAGGAGGGGGTCATACTAGCATCAGACCTTGGCTCTAGCTGGCAGCATATTCTAAACATAGTATTAATAAAGGGAAATGCTTAATTAATTTTTATGCAATAAATAAAATTTATACTCTGTAGAAAATTACTTGCTTTGAATTAACAAGCAAAACTGCCCTTCTCACTTCCTACCACCTTCTCTGACTCCTGTGCTTGTTTGACAGTCCAACCAATGAGAAGTGGCTGGAAAGGCACTCTGTTTCTTTGTGAGGGAAAATCCTTTTGCCAAAGCATCCAAAAGGAAGCAATTAATATATAAGTATTACATTTTAAATGAAACCAACCAGAAGTGGGTACCACTGGGTGCTGTGGGGATGTTTTCAGACTTTTTTTTTACCCTCCAAAGCTTATAGGTCTTGGGGGAGGTAAAAATAATTAAGTAAGAATTAAATATGTAAATACTGTTCTCTCCTCAGACACCTTTTCTTGGTCCTTACATTCTTACTTTTTCTGCAGTATTCCATAATGTTTTTTTAAAAAACCTCCCTACTTGTAATTTCCCATTTTCTTGGCTTCTATGATTGATTCTATATTCTCCCAGTTCTCCTCCTTTCTTTCTTACTTTGCCCAGCTTTTTGTCTGTCTGTTCCTTCTTTGTATATTCTTTCCATCAGGCATCTCTTTTAATCTCAGATCTGCATCTCTTCAGCCTTTTAATCAAGAATCATTAATTAAGCAAATCCAGCATGATAAATACTATGTTTGGTCTTGGCCTCTGCTAGGCAGCCACTAGACTTCCAACCATCTGATTGGATGACTCCCACATCTATACTTCCAGTTCTTCCTTTTTTCCCCTGGGTTCTGTCCTCATGTCTAAGTTATCTGCTGGTTATTTCTTCCATGATTTCCTTTCTACTTAAAACTTCACTCCTGAGCCTGTTCCTCTACCTCCGTTCTCTATTTGTATTAAAAGTACCATCCTGTTTTGCTAATCACCCACTCAAAATCATGGTGTGATTTTTATTCTTCCCTCCCACATAGGATCATTTATTAATATTGCTCTTTTTCTCTCTGTGATCTCTTTTATCATATCTGTTCTCTCTTTGTGTTCATGTCCTTTTAACTGTTAAAATTAAATTTAAAATTTAAAAGTCAAATGAAAATTTTAAAGCACAGAAGAGGAATTGGTCTATTTAACTTTATATCCCTGATGCCTGACATACAGCTAGCTCTTAACAGATATGTGATGAATGAATAAATGAAAGTTTCTCCTCAAAAAATCATTAATTTTTCTTTCTATTATTAGTTAAATTATAGTCTGAACTTTTTAGCCTGGCTTCCACCTATCACTCAACCCATCCCACTTTTCTAACCTTTGTTAATCCAGAGGCTGCATTCTGCAGTTGGAAGAACTTGGCCCTGGGAATAAGCCAGATCCTGAGTTTAAGACATGGCTCTACCACTGTCTAGCTGTGTAACTTTAGGAAATGCATCCAGCTTCTTGGAAACTTAGTTTTCTCATTTCTAAATTGGATATAATATCTGCCTCAGTGGATGAATAAGGTCATATAAGTAATACATGTAGAACAGGACCTGGCATGTTGTTAGCATTCAGTAAATGTTTATTTTCTTTCCTCCAACAAGGTACCGTCCTTTCTCTCTCTTTCACATCTTTGCTCATTCTGTCTCCTCTTCCTTGAATGCCCTTTCTTCTTTTCAGTTTTTACATATCCAAATATTTTCCATCCTGCAGTATCAAACTCGAATATCACCTCCTTCACAGACCTTTCCCTAATTTTCATCCACAAACCAGCACCTCTGAAGCTGGAAATATTTTTCTTCCTCAAATTCTCATATGTTTTTATCTGTGTCTTTTAAGATGCATATTAGTCACTCACTCTAATTGTTAGGGGTTGCGGAAGGATGTCTTCTCACTCCACTTCCAGGAGTAAGTGCTCTCCTATGAGTTGATTTGAAAGTGTAGTTCTTTTAGATTATTTGTTGGGCTATAATGTTGGAGGCAGGAGCTGTCAATTGGAATAAACTGGGGCATGGAAAGGCAAGTTGATAAAACTGCTTTGAGCCTTTGGTATTCTTTTTGAGTCTCCTCTGGAGAAAGATTCAGAAATTTGTCCAGGATGTGGAGCCAGTGGCATGGGATCAAGTGGACCTGTCTTTTGAATTAGTTTTCTGTAAAGAGGTATTTGTAGTCCCACTGGGCTTATCAAGGTAAGAGGCTGTATTAGTTAGGGTTCTCTAGAGAAACAGAATCAACAGGGAACACTTGCAAATATAAAATTTATAAAAGTGTCTCACGTGACCGTAGGAACGCAGAGTCCAAAATCCACAGGGCAGGCTGCGAAGCTGATGACTCCAATGGATGGCCTGGATGAACTCCACAGGAGAGGCTCGCCAGCCAAAGCAGGAATGCAACTTATCTCCTCTGAGTCCTCCTTAAAAGGCTTCCCATGATTGCATTTAGCATCACTAATTGCAGAAGACACTCCCCTTTGGCTGATCACAAATGGAATCAGCTGTGGATGTAGCTAACGTGATCATAACCTAATCCTATGAAATGTCCTCATTGCAACAGACAGGCCAGTGCTTACCCAATCAGACGAACAGGTACCACAACATGGCCAAGTTGACACCTGTCCCTAACCATGACAGTCCACCCCTTGTCAACTTGGCACCTATACCTTAGATTTCCAAATGAAAACAAAAATAAGCACGCATTTTTTCTTTTACCTGACAATACTCAACTGTCCTGCATATAACTGGAAACACATTAAATCTCTCCAGAATAGGGTGCAAATCCTTGGACAACATTCATTCTTAAACTTGATATCTTACAACTTAAATAGTATAACACAAACAAAACAGCATTACAGTCCTCGTTTCTGTAACTGATCACGTGGTCGAAGTTCATATTTATCACTACCTTCTTCCACTACCCATTCCATGTTCCCTTTCCCCTCAGCAAGCACTTCAGCTGGCCGTGGTTCTTTGCCTGGTGGGGTGACCCAAACCTTCATTCCTGAAGTCTCAGAGCCATTAGTGGTCCTGCCTGGATTGTGTTGTTGCAGTTTTCCATTGATTTTAATCACAGGGCATGGTAGTACTAATAGACGCCCCAGGGGATCTCCTATATTCCAAGAAAACTCTTCTTTACCTCCATTATGTAGTTGCAGTCCTACTTCCTTCTGATAGTCAGGGTCAATTACCCCAGACAATAATGTAATTCCCTTCTTGGTGTGTTGATCCAGAGGCATAAGTAGCCCAAAGTGGCCAGGTGGCAATCTTAACTTCCAGTTCAGTGGTATCACTGTTGTTTCTCCTGGAGAAAGCACACCCCGTTTTGGAACTAAAACCTGTAGACCAGCAGAACTCAGGGTAGCAGGGACAGGAAGCAAAAATTTTCCCAGTGGATCACTAGGAGTAATAGTGAGTGGCACCACACCCATTTCCACCCCTTGGTTCCTGGACCCATGGATCCTGGCTATGGGAGAAACAGCACCATACAGTGGACGCTGATTCAGAGCATACACAGCTTCCTGGAGAACATTACCCCAGCCTTTCAAGTTTTTGCCACCTAGTTGGCACCGTAATTGAGTTTTCAAAAGGCCATTCCACCGTTCTATCAATCCAGCAGCTTCTGGATGATGGGGAACATGGTAAGACCAGAGAATTCCATGAGCATGTGCCCATTCCCGCACTTCATTTGCTGTGAAGTGTGTTCCTTGATCCGAAGCAATGCTATGTGGAATACCATGGCGATGGATAAGGCATTCTGTAAGCCCACGGATAGTAGTTTTGGCAGAAGCATTGCGTGCAGGGAAAGCAAACCCATATCCAGAGTATGTGTCTATTCCAGTTAGAACAAATCGCTGCCCCTTCCATGAAGGGAGTGGTCCAATGTAATCAACCTGCCACCATGTAGCTGGCTGGTCACCTCGGGGAATGGTGCCATATCGGGGGCTGAGTGTGGGTCTCTGCTGCTGGCAGATTGGGCACTCAGCAGTGGCTGTAGCCAGGTCAGCCTTGGTGAGTGGAAGTCCATGCTGCTGAGCCCATGCATAACCTCCATCCCTACCACCATGACCACTTTGTTCATGAGCCCATTGGGCAATAACAGGAGTTGCTGGGGAAACAGGCTGACTGGTATCCATAGAACGGGTCATCTTATCCACTTGATTATTAAAATCTTCCTCTGCTGAAGTCACCCTCTGGTGTGCATTCACATGGGACACAAATATCTTCATGTTTTTAGCCCACTCAGAAAGGTCTATCCACATACTTCTTCCCCAGACCTCTTTGTCACCAATTTTCCAATTATGGTCTTTCCAAGTCCCTGACCATCCAGCCAAACCATTAGCAACAGCCCATGAGTCAGTATACAAACGCACCTCTGGCCAGTTTTCCTTCCAAGCAAAATGAACAACCAGGTGCACTGCTCGAAGTTCTGCCCACTGGGAGGATTTCCCCTCACCACTGTCCTTTAAAGACACCCCAGAAAGGGGTTGTAATGCTGCAGCTGTCCACTTTCGGGTGGTACCTGCATATCGTGCTGAACCATCTGTAAACCAGGCCCGAGTTTTCTCTTCCTCAGTCAATTCACTGTAAGGAACTCCCCAAGAGGCCATAGCTCTGGTCTGGGAAAGAGAAGGTAATGTGGCAGCAGGAGTGGAAACCATGGGCATCTGTGCCACTTCTTCATGTAACTTACTTGTGCCTTCAGGACCTGCTCTGGCTCTATCTCGTATATACCATTTCCACTTTACAATAGAGTGCTGCTGTGCACGCCCAACTTTATGGCTTGGTGGGTCAGACAACACCCAACTCATGATAGGCAACTCATGTCTCATGGTAACTTGGTGGCCCATGGTTAAGCGTTCAGTCTCTACTAAGGCCCAGTAGCAGGCCAAAAGCTGTTTCTCAAAAGGAGAGTAGTTATCTGCAGCAGATGGTAAGGCTTTGCTCCAAAATCCTAAGGGTCTGCGTTGTGATTCTCCTACTGGGGCCTGCCAAAGGCTCCAGACAGCATCTCTATTTGCCACTGACACTTCCAGCACCATTGGATCTGCTGGATCATATGGCCCAAGTGGCAGAGCAGCTTGCATAGCAGCCTGGACCTGTCGCAGAGCCTCCTCTTGTTCAGGTCCCCACTCAAAATTGGCAGCTTTTCTGGTCACTCGATAAATGGGCCGGAGTAGCACACCCAAATGAGGAATATGTTGTCGCCAAAATCCAAAAAGACCAACTAGGCGTTGTGCCTCTTTTTTGGTTGTGGGAGGGGCCAGATGCAGCAATTTATCCTTCACCTTAGAAGGGATATCTCGACAAGCCCCACACCACTGGACACCTAGAAATTTTACTGAGGTGGAAGGCCCCTGTATTTTTGTTGGATTTATCTCCCATCCTCTGACACGCAAATGCCTTACCAGTAAATCTAGAGTAGTTGCTACTTCTTGTTCACTAGGTCCAATCAACATGATATCATCAATATAATGGACCAGTGTGATGTCTTGTGGGAGGCAGAAACGATCAAGGTCTCTGCGAACAAGATTATGACATAGGGCTGGAGAGTTGATATACCCCTGAGGTAGGACAGTGAAAGTATATTGCTGACCTTGCCAGCTGAAAGCAAACTGTTTCTGGTGGTCCTTACTAATAGCTATTGAGAAAAAAGCATTTGCCAGATCAATAGCTGCATACCAGGTACCAGGGGATGTATTGATTTGCTCAAGCAATGATACTACATCTGGAACAGCAGCTGCAATTGGAGTTACCACCTGGTTGAGTTTACGATAATCCACTGTCATTCTCCAAGACCCATCTGTTTTCTGCACAGGCCAAATAGGAGAGTTGAATGGGGATGTGGTGGGAATCACCACCCCTGCATCTTTCAAGTCCTTAAGAGTGGCAGTAATCTCTGCAATCCCTCCAGGAATACGGTATTGCTTTTGATTTACTATTTTGCTTGGTAGGGGCAGTTCTAGTGGCTTCCACTTGGCCTTTCCCACCATAATAGCCCTCACTGCACGAGTTAGAGAACCAACGTGGGGATTCTGCCAGTTGCTCAGTATGTCTATGCCAATTATACATTCCGGAACTGGGGAAATAACTACAGGATGGGTCCGGGGGCCCACTGGACCCACTGTGAGACGGACCTGAGCTAAAACTCCATTGATCACCTGGCCTCCATAAGCCCCCACTCTGACTGGTGGTCCAGAGTGACGTTTTGGGTCCCCTGGAATTAATGTCACTTCTGAACCAGTGTCTAATAATCCCCGAAATATCTGATCATTTCCTTTTCCCCAATGCACAGTTACCCTGGTAAAAGGCCGTCGGTCTCCTTGAGGAAGACTTAGAGGAAGGTCAACAGTATAAATTTGTGGCAGTGTAACAGGTTTCTTCCCCATAGGGACCTGGCCTCCCCTTCATTCAAGGGGCTCAGGGTCTGTAAACTGTTTCAAGTCTGGAAATTGATTAAGGGGCCGTGATTCTGTGTTTTTGTAATTCAGGTTAGACTTCTGTTCCCTTGACCTAGAACTCTTTTGTTTATACAGCTCCAACAAGAATTTAGTAGACTGCCCTTCTATTGTATTTCTAGGCACCCCATGATTTACTAGCCAATGCCACAAATCTCTGCGTGTCATATAATTTTGATGCCTCCTTTGAGTTTGTTGTCTATTATAATACCCACGTCTACCCTGTCTTTGGTGATTAAGTGCTGCCACCTGGCTTCTGCCAACTCGGGATCCTGTCATCCCCATTGTGTTTAAGGATTCCAGCTCAGTGACAGCAGTTCCTACAGTAATATCTGACCTACAGAGAATTGCAACCACAGAGCTCTTGAGGGATGATGGTGCTAGTCTCACAAACTTATTTCTCACTGTTCTGGTAAAAGGTGCATCTTCTGGACATTCCTGGGGTGTAAGAGCAGGCTTTGCATGATAAATCCACTCTAACATCCCAATCTCTCTAAGCCTCTGGATCCCCTCATCTACATTATACCAGGGCAGTTCTGGCATTTCAACCTCAGGTAATGTTGGCCACCTTTTGATCCATGTTTCAACCAACCACCCAAACAAGCTGTTAACACCTTTTCTAACTGCTCTAGCTATAACATTGAATGCAGAATCTCTGCTTAGTGGGCCCATATCAATAAATTCAGCCTGATCCAGCCTTATATTCCTCCCACCATTATCCCACACTCTTAAAATCCATTGCCACACATATTCCCCTGATTTCTGTCTATATAAATTGGAAAACTCACACAGTTCTTTTGGAGTATAACGTACCTCCTCATGTGTGATACTTTGTACCTCACCTTTAGGGGCCTGTTGGGACTTTAGTCTAGTTATAGGTCTAGAAGAAATGAGGGGTGGTGGGGGTGGGTCATGAAAAGAATTAGAAATATCTTCCAAGCCATTTGCTTCAGGGCTTTCATTTGCAGTTTCATCTGGTGAAACAGGATTAATAACTCTAGGGCTAATCCCTTCAGGAGGAGGTTGGGTGGCCAATTCCTCAAGGCAGGCTGAAGGTGGGGCGGCTATGTCCTCAGGGCAGACTATTACAGGGTTATCTAAAGAAGGCTCACCATGGTCTAGGGTTTCAACCTCACCCCCAACATCATTATCAATCCATATGTCACCATCCCATTTTTCAGGGTCCCACTCCTTTCCAATCAATGCCCTCACTTTAACGGCAGACACCATGCAAGACTGAGATTTCAGTTTACGTTGTAAAGTTGCTACTCTAACAATAAGATTCTGAGTCTGATTTTCAGAGATCTCAAGTCTACGGCTACAGGAAATAAAATTTTCCTTGAGGATACTCATAGAAACCTCTACATCTTTCAGACGGCACTTAAGCTTCTTGTTTGAAGCCTTAAGCCCATCCCTTTCACCCTTTAATGCAGACAGTATATCTAACAACAACCAACCAACATCTCTATAACTCTTATTTCTACAAAACTCTGTAAAGGTGTCAAGAACATTATCCCCCAGAGTCTGGCTTCGTACAAGTGAAGCATTAGGAGAATCGAATGATGATATTTTGACTATCTCCTTTGCCAACTCAGTCCATGGATTGGGAGTGTCATTCTGATTATGGGAATCAGAGTCCTTAGTGTCTCTGAGCCCAGTCAGAGTAGAAAACCATTCATAAAAACCCATTTTTAAGATTCTGTTCCTTAAGAACCACTCCTGGTACCAAGATGTATTAGTTAGGGTTCTCTAGAGAAACAGAATCAACAGGGAACACTTGCAAATATAAAATTTATAAAAGTGTCTCACGTGACCGTAGGAACGCAGAGTCCAAAATCCACAGGGCAGGCTGCGAAGCTGATGACTCCAATGGATGGCCTGGATGAACTCCACAGGAGAGGCTCGCCAGCCAAAGCAGGAATGCAACTTATCTCCTCTGAGTCCTCCTTAAAAGGCTTCCCATGATTGCATTTAGCATCACTAATTGCAGAAGACACTCCCCTTTGGCTGATCACAAATGGAATCAGCTGTGGATGTAGCTAACGTGATCATAACCTAATCCTATGAAATGTCCTCATTGCAACAGACAGGCCAGTGCTTACCCAATCAGACGAACAGGTACCACAACATGGCCAAGTTGACACCTGTCCCTAACCATGACAGAGGCCCATGTCGGGATTTATGTCTGAAGTCTTAGGTATTAACCTTGGACATTTATCTGGGGTATCTTCTCTGCCAATATGCCTTGGGGACCTAGTAGATGCAGGTAGAAAAACAGAGTTCAGAGATTCAGAGACCCCGTTCCTAGCTGTATATCTTCTTATGCCTTCCTTTTTCTTCTTGCCATGCATATGATCCCAAATGTTAAATTGCATTTGAGATCAGAAACTGATTGCCAGTTCTTAGGATATAGCTCCTGGCAGTCAGTCAGGTTTTGTGGAATGAATGCTTAAAATTATGAAATGGTATTACAGGATCATAGATAATTGGTTACAAAAGGATTGGCGAACATTTGTAGCAGAAAATAGTTGCCATAGAAATTTAAAATAGGGAACAATCCCTTTGGTGGGAGAGTGGTTGAAGAAAAGTCTTGAAAAAAGAATTCCCAGAGGATATTAAGTTACCAATTGCTATTAAGTAAATATCAGGAAATGTCCAAGAAATAAAATGTTATAAGCTTGGGAAAATGGAAATCAAGAGATAGCTTGCTTCCTTTGTTTATAAGAATATATAATTAAGGTGATCCATGGTACCATGTAGCCAGAAAGTTGAGTTCATTCTATAAGCACTGAAGTTTAGGTTTACTACCTATTCCAAAGCAGGCATAAGTACAATTCTAGTTTATGAAATAAGACTTCTTAAAGTGAAAACAAAGAGGTAAATTGTAGCAAGTACTCTTCCTCAATTCCTTAGGCTATTGCTTCCCTTTGCTGGTTATCATCTTCAAGCCTGCTAAAGAAATATGTTTAATTAGTTAACACCTGAGGACATTCAAAAGTAAATAGCCAAATATGACAAGTTACAAAGTGTATTCTAGATGAAAACCAACATCCTGGAGTGTTTCTTTGTGACAGGTAAGATAAAAACTCTTGACTTGTTCCTCCCTAAAACATTCTTCCTTCTTGGTTTCTGTATCTTTTTTTCCCAAGTGCTTTATTCTTACTGACAGCTCCATCTTGGTCTCCTTCACATCACTTCTCTTTCTTTGCTTGCCTTTTCAAACTTGGTGTTTCTCAGGGCTCTGTTCCCCACACACCCCCATTCTCGTCTCTAGATCATCTTGCCTATGTCTTCAACTACCACTTGTCCAATGATGAATCTCAAATTTCTATCTCTATTTCAGGCCTCTTTGCATGAGCTCCAGACTCATATATCCACCCGCCTAAGGATATTGTCACCTGGATGTCCTATATGCACCTCAAATGCCATGTGTTCAAACTGTGCTCATCCTCTTTTCTTTCTCTTCCTCTTCTATATGCTGTCTCTCATAAATATCACTATCAGTCACTCAAACTTAAAATCTGAGACTCCTCTTCCTCAGGATATATGATGTAGGTATAACAATGCCCACACCATAATCCCTCCTGTATTAAGTCATGAACGTCCTAAAGTCATCATGGCTTTTCATTATGCCTGGCGTAACACCTAGATACTTAGTAGGTTTTTGGTGGAATTATATTGGTAACTCTGAAAGATATCAAAGTGGTTTTTCCTGTTTGGGTATCAAAGTAGTTTTTGCTGTTTTGGTTACAAGTCTTGTTTTTTGACATGCCCTTGATGCTGTCACTAGTGTTCCTCACCATCCTGGTGCTTACTCTTTAATGGTACTCAAGACAGTGCCATCTGGAAATATAAAGGATGCGCTTCATTGAGGTGTTGTTTGACCAAATTTAGGTACTTGGAAAACTGAATCCCTTCAGACATCCACCGAACAAAAAAGAACTTTAATACTGTGCTAAGCAACTTGGACTTTTTCTTAAGAACTGTCACTGAAGGATTTTAAAAGCTGAGCAATAAAATTTATATTTTAGAAACATCAGTCTGGCAAATTGTGGAGAATAGATTAGAGATAGAGAGGGGTGAGAAGGAGCTATGTATGTTAAAATTAACTTTTAACATAGAGGGACACTAGGGAGGAGGAATATTTACAATAGCTCATGTGAGAAATAATGAAGCCTGGACTAACAGTTGTTGAGAAGGGAACAGATATGATAAGTAAGAAGGTAAGATAGATTTATACTTGGTGAAATGTAATCAGGGGACAGAGGGTTTTGCAGGGGATTTTGTCACTCCACTGAGAATTAGAATATATGAATTGTAAGGATCCTAAGTCTGAGCAGAGATGTCAACTCTGCGTATGATTGGTATGGGTGAGCTGGCAGTTAGTGCTCCAGCAATGCCAACACCAACAAGCTTGTCATCAGCTGTCCTTGCTTTCCAGGCTAAGTCTGGCTCTCTTTTCTGACTTATCTAGCTGCCTTTTCTCCCTACCATGTTTCCTCATTATGCTGTCACAGATCCCTAACTAAGAATGGGTCTCCTTTAAGTCTTCTTTTCCCCTTTGTACATTAGCTAGCTTTCTAGTAACTCAGTGCTTCATGCCAGATATTTTTTAATATATGGTTAATCCTATCTCCTCTTTGGGGTCCCATCATTGTGTTCCAAGACACTTAAGATTCATGTGCCTGGCTAGAACATATGTAGAAATGAGCCTAAAGCAAGAGAATTCTCCAGATGTGGGTGTGCCCTAAGGCACATTTCAGAACATACAAACAAAGGGGATATTTGATCAATTTTAGGAGAGTTAGATAGTTTGTTTTTAGTATAAGAGGTTTGCTTCTCCATGAAATTTCATATTTTGGATTCCTATTAGAGAATTCTCAACATGGCCTCTTAGCTTCCTTCGAGTGGAGAGATTGAGGCATAGATAGTGTACTCTGAGGATTGAACTGAGACCTAGGTAAGCAGATACTAGTTCAAAACCAGCGTTAATTCCTAAATCTTGGAGCTCTGACTTTTGATCAAATAACTGAGAGGACAGTAGACACGAAGGCCACTCTGATTATGAGTTTTTAATCATTTGGTTCTGGAAAGGAAATGGAGCCTGGCCTTTAGAGGTACAGGCTGAAAACCTAACTGCTTAGCTGAAGAATTTATTTATCAGTTCTATGTGATCAAGCTTTAGCTAATCAGGGATGGTGCTTGACCTGATTGTAGGACTGAAAGTCATCAGCAATTTATGACTCCTTAGGCCTGCCTTGCAGCTTGTCAGGTCTGATTTAGGCTGTGTAGCAGCTAAGCCTCAGCACATCAGAAAGATCAGCACATCTCAGCCAAGCACATCATTCTGAGAGGGGAAGGCAGAGGGGGCATGTTCCTGAGGGAAAGAGGAGGATTACCTGTCATTGCCCATTATTCTTTGCTGCATATAATTTCTGAGTAGTTTGTGGAGGACATAGTTCTATAGGAAAACAAGAATACTTCTTAGTCACTAGAATAAACCATTTTCCTCATCAAACGCATCCCAGCTGTGTTGGACTGGTGGCTCTGTGTCAGCCTCTTTGTGTTCCTTCTGGCTTCACTTCATGGTAGAGAGGGAAACTAGTCTCCATCTGATTCCCTCATAGACCAGACTTCTGTTCCGCCTATCCTTTGTACCCTGCATGTGTGAATGCTAACTTTGAAAGATATGATAGGTACCTTCTTGCCCTGGTCCTGTTTGTCTCTGACAGTGACACCTGGAAAGGTAAGGCCAGGTTTGGAGCAGGCACTATTTTTGCTTGCAGACCAGTTTTATCTGGCCCCAGGGAGACTTAGATAGGTCTGAATGAGGGGAGGGGGGATTGTCGCTGGTGAGACCCTCCTCCATTGTCTCTGTGACACCTCTCAGATGCTTTAACTAAAGATATTTTGTGTGCCAGGTGGTCTTCTGACTAACTCACTCTTTCATTTCCCCTTTAAAGCTCCTACAGCTTTGAACCTCCCCACGATTGCGTGAGTGTTTGTGTCTCATGTTGAATTTCCATCTTGACTCATCTGTCTCCAGGCGAAGATCTTGCAACAATTTAAATTGGGAACTAGACCTTGAGAATGTCTGTTCAGAGTATTTCACAGCTTCTGGATAAGTGCCTTTCCCTTCTTAACCCAATCTGTTTTTCCAGTTCTGCCCAGCTAGCTTGAGCATCCTGGCTTTGAGGAAAGCTTCCCAAGTGAGGTAGGTGCTTGTGCTATTTGTGGCAAAGCTTCTTACCTCTGAAAAACAGCCCTGCCCAGGGCTGTTTTTCAGTCTGCCCAGGATTCCTTGACTGCCCAATCCCAAAAATGCAAGTCCACTGAGGAGGCCTGAGTGTTCTTTGGCGCTCTGGGGGCCCTTTAGAGTGGTGGCAGGAGCCCTGCTTTTTCACCAGAACTTATATTGACTGATGTTTATCACTATCCCAATTAGTCTCTTTGTTTTTGCTGAAAGCAAGGGAAGTTGAAAGATACAAAGGTGGTTTATGGCCAAAGCCGTGAGTTTTCTTGTGAAGTTTAAGACTATAATTACAGATAGCATGTGCCTTGTGTCCTAATCATGTCTTTAGTTTTTAAGCCTCTGTTTTTGTGGAAAATCAAGCTGTTTCAAATATGGACTGAATGTAGCTGGGCAGGCAGATGGACAAAACAGGGCCACGTTGGCCTCAGGTATACCTTCTGGAGACCTCAACTGGGCCCTGGAGTAATTGGTAGATAAGTCAGGAATAAGTAGATTCTTTAGTCAGTGTCCTAGCTCTGGTGATTTTCCTGAATCTTGAGAGCTTTGAGCCTCTCCTCAACCTGGCAAGCCTGAACCCAAGCTTGATGATATCTGCTGCTTCTGGGTTTTCCCTGTATTTCTTATGTAAAACCCTTTACTTTTTCTCCTGGCTGAAGTCTGGGAAACTCCTCAGTAAATTGGCTGTGACTTCCACTGAAATTTGACAGTTTTCAAGTTATTTTCTTCTGTATATGGATGTGATTATAGTTGCACTGTCAGTCCTTATCTCTTCTGTCATCCTGCCAGCTCCCAAATGGGTTAGAAGGTATTTCTCTGCTGGCAGTGTTGGCTGTATAATGAGGTGGATGGTTAAGAAATGGGTTGCTAGTGTCTCTTGAGATTTAAATTTTCTTCCTTGGTTGCAGGGAAGCAGTATTATTGGAAGAAAGCAGTAGGGAGGTAAATTTTGGCTCTGGAATCAACATTTTCTCCTCTGGATCTTGGATATGGCAAGGAAACCATTCTTAATTTAAAAGCTTGTGTTATGTACCATATAGGACTGTCTGTTCTACAGAGAAAGATCCTAGGTTGTCTCCCATAGACTGACTCCCTGGTTCCTTGGCTAAAGAGGCCATTTTCTGTTAAAGATTGTCATGAGAAATACTGAGGAGCAGCAAAATTTGAGATCCTTGCTTGGGCAGGGTAGGTGAATGAAATGTGCTCATCTACTGTTGGCCTAAGGCTTCAGGGAGCAGAGGGCCTTTTTCTCATTAGATCAGGCCTAGAGGAGGTAGAATAGCAATGGCTTTACCAGATTGGTACGGGCTAACCAAAGCTCTTAATTGAGAAGGATTCTGAGGTTCTCTGGGCTCATCAAGCAATGTTTTCTCTGCTATGTTTGGGGAGTGGAAAGGGTTATCATGAGTCATGTATTTGAAATTTTATGTTTTAGAGCATCAGGGGGCTTTAGCTTATTGCTTGAACATTAATTTGCAACTAACAACTTGCATGTCCTTTGAAGATAAGCACTTTCAATTTCCTGATAAATCCTAACTAGAATTTTTGAATTGTTAGGAATTAGGACCACATCAGAGACATCTAGCTAACAAATCTTCAGAGAAATGGGCTGCCGCTGGCAAAGAGAGACTGGGAAATTTGGGTGATGAAACCAGTGCCCTAACTCTTTTGGTCAATATGGTAATGTTTTATTCCTAATTCTGGATTCCAAAACAATCTGTGGTCCTGACTTCAGCAGTAGACAGTTCATTTCAGCTCAGCTAGCTCCCCCTACCCTCCCTAGTCATTGCCTTGGCACCCCTTAAGGGAGTTCTTGTTTTCTAGTTTGTTCTCTTGCCGTAGCTATTCGGTGAGAACTAGACTAGATGCCTGCTCTGAGAACATGGTGCTAGTTGATGTTAACTGCATTTGGCTCTTTATTCTCCAGCTTCTCCAAATACCGGAAGGCAGATTATATACTTACAAAATATAGACACACACACACACACACACACACACACACACACACACACACACCATACTAAACAAACAAAAACCACCTAGAGCTTGTCTCGGTAGAAGGGAAGATTTCCTTTGTATCGTGCTTAGACAGTTTCTTGCTGTGTTCTGTTTCCTTCTGAGACTGGAAGCTCCTCAAAGTGTAGGAACTCTGTCTTATGTTTCTTTATATCCTGTAGCCCGAAATGAGAGAGGTAGAGAAGCAGAGAAGAAGAAAGATGGGGGAAGAACAAGGGAAGGAAATGAGGGAGGGGAGAGAGTAAATCTATATTTAGCGAAAGGGAGAGACACTCAACAAGGGTGTGTGAGTGAGCTTGCTGGCGAGGGTTTTCGAGTGCGTGAGTGTGCTGGGAAAGGGGGTGTGTGCGCCAGGAACGTGTGAGGAGCGCTGTTGCCCTATGGGAGGTTGCTGGCAGGAAGCAGCTGGAGAGGAGGAGGAGCGGCAGCAGCAGGAGCTGCCCTGCTTTCTGTCTCAGTCTCAAAGCCTGAAATCAGTTGAGTTAGAATTCCACATCCAATTGAAATTTGACTCCTCTTGCCTTCAGCAGACTGGTCATCAGAAATCATACTCAGCAGAGAGGTGTGGACCAGATTGGATTCCTAGATTTGCAGCCAGCGAGACTCTTGCCCAGCTCTTCACTGAGGGGATTTCTCTGCTGTTCATTGTTTCTATCATCAACTTTGCACTGTGGAGCCAGCCAGCTGGGTGCAACTGAAAATAATAGTCCTTAGCTCTGTTTTTCAGTTGAGCAAACAGCAGTGCTGTGGCTTAGAAAGTTCGTCTGCGGCTTCTCTTTAAAACCAAGGAGTGTCTCTGAATGGATTTCCTTTTAAAGACGGCACTTGGGTTCTAAACTTGAGAATTCATGGTTTTCATGTAGTTTTTTCTTTTCGTTTCCTTAATCCTTGTTTTGGTTGCAGCAGAAAGGTAAGTGGTATGGACTGTATGACTGACTCTGAATGATAAGTAGAGACAAAAGCAAAACATTTGTGGGTAGAATATGGAGTATGGAGCAGCTATATTAATTACATAACTATTTGAGCCAACTTGCTGGTTGGGGTCATTATAATGAGTGAAAAATAGCATACTCAGCACTGAGGGTAGAATCTTCATGTGCACGTGTGTGTATACTGATAAGCTGACCATCCATCCCTTCTTGGTGGTCTCCTATCTGTATACAGATAACCCAGCCATGCCTTTGACTGTGTGCATCCATGTGTACAAATAATCTATTTCTCACTTTTGACATATCCAAATGTGTTTATGAATAACCTGTCCGTTCCTCTCCTGTATACATACATATTGACAACTCCATCATTTGTTTTATGTGAAAACATATAAACCATCTCTCCTTCTGTTTATGCATACATGCATACGTATAGAGAGCTAATCTGTCCCTTATCTCATGCATGTATGCATGTAGCCAGGAAACCTTTCTTTTCTTCTTGTATCTCCCTGTGTATATAGAGAAACTTTCCATCCTCCCAGTGTGAGTGTGTGTGTATACTGTCCTTCTGTCTAATTTTGAGTATTGTCATTCCTCTCTTGTATGCATGTACCATATAAACAGAAAACTCACCTTGTGTTTTCTCAGACTTGAGTATGTACACATAAATCGTAGTCTGTCCATTTGTCTCATGTATGTATATGATAGAGCACTAACTTTTTAGATTTGATGACCCATCTTTAAATCCTAGCTCTATTTAGTGGCCTTGGTCATGTCGCTTATCCTCTCTGAGCTTATTTTTCTCATCTGTGAAATCAAAATAATAATTCTTCCCTCTTGACTCACAGGACTGTAGTGATAATAAAATAGAAATCATGTATACTGTAAAATTCTAAACAAATACAATCCTTTATACCATTATGTTTTTCTCTGTGTATGTGTTGTGTAGAATAGCATACCTTTGACCTAGTTACATTGAGATTATACTCCTGTCTATGAGAAGTCTCCAAGCCTTCTATGAAGGGGTAATTTCTGTTAAAGTAACTGGATTTATCCTGTGATTTTGCCCAGAGTATTAGAAAGGAGCTACATGGAGCTACAGGGTATCTAAAAGGAAAGGGTTGAGAGGGAGAAAAGGTCTCATCCTGCAGGGTGGAGTTTTAATACTTTGTTCTTTGTAGCCACAAGGAGGCTTGAACCTTTCACAAAATGGAACTTTTGTAGTGCTTCCAGGAAGGGTCTGAGTGAGTGAAAGAACAGAGCATTCTGTCCCTGAGATGAGAGCTTGCTCCTTGCAGTGAGCATCTACTGACAAGCTTTGAAGGCTCTTTTCACCTTTTTATGTGACAAAGAAAATTTAAATTACATATCTGGCTCACATTATATTTCTGTTGTACAGCTCTGTTCTAGACCCATCACTAGCATAAGAGGCAGGGCAGCTTTTCTGATTGGAATGGCAAATGGGAGCCCCGTCATGGGAGATGATGGAAACTATGACAGGACCTATTCCTACCAGTCTCAGGCATGTCAGATAATAGACAGTATGGAAGAGGCCACTGCTGCCAGTACCTCTTTTTCAGTTCTGGGTGTGTTCCCAGAGAATTGTGAGTAAGTGTAAGTGGGGAGACGTTTTCAACTTAGTTTTTTATGGTGAAAGGGTTGTAAGTCATCAGTCTAGAAGGAAAGCTAGAACTTCAAGGCAGCATGTTGTCATGGAAACAGAAGAGGACTAGAAATTAGGAGACTTGGATTCTAATTCACTCTGCCATCAGCACATTTATCCTTTCCATGGCACTGAGTTCTCACTGTATGCCAGGCCATATGCTAGGCATAGTAATGCCCTGTGCTAGGCATTGGGGATTCGAAAACAAATGAGGCACAGCTTCCAAAGTAGTGGAGTTCACTACTGAACTGAAGCAAGCCCCTCCCATTTAGGAGTTCACCAGGTAAAACAGATTAACAATAGTTACAATGTTATATGTATTATATACATGTAATATAGACCAAAGGTTATAAACAGGGTAACAGAAGACCTGCTGTGACTAAAGGTTTTCGAATTCAAAATTTAAACAAAACAAAACACGATAAGCAAACAAAATCACTTCATAGGCAAGATCACAATGTAGTATTGTGATCCAGGCCTGTATATCATCTAAAGGACCCTTCCAACTATGGCCTATTCTGATTTTCTATTCTCATTCCTTTTATTCAATGGGGGGAAAAGTGAGTTCCTTATGTGCCAGGTACTGTTCTAGGCGCCAATGATCAAAAGTGACCCTTCCCACATTCTAGGATGGAGAGGTTGGGGAGGGAGAGGGATAATAAGTTATGTGAAGAAATAATAGCATAGTAAAGGGATATAGAATGGGATTTGTTTTTGTTTTATTTTGTTTGGGTCGGGGGCATAAAGAAGATTCCTGTTCATTTATTTTCTCCAGTCTACTCACAAAAGCCATGAGGTGATAAGGAGAGAAGAAGGCATGATGAGTCTGATTCTGGGCATGTGTGTATTTGTTTTATGGTTTATTATGCTGTGCTGTACTATACCATACTGTACTGTACCATACCATATGGTACCATACTATGGTACTACTGAAAAGGAAGCCCTGGGCAAGGCACAGAATACCCAGCTATCCTGATTGGCATTCAGGCTTCATTTTGAGATCTTGATGTGTCAATCCATGGGAGGCTGAGCCCTTTCTCATGCTACTATAACTTAAATAGAAATTACCCAAGGTCTCACTTCATGGATACTGAACCTTGAGATTTTCTTTCCTTTGTGTTTCCTCCAGTTTCTGGCTTATACTTGGAGTTCCTCTTAATGCTGGTGAGGAGGGGTGGCAAGTCTCAGGAGCTGCAATAATGGGACCTTGCTAAGCATCTGACTTAGGGCATTCTCTAGGCCCTTTGGCTGATCTCACTTCTCATACCATGTACCCCTGATAATTTTCTTCTCACAAGCTATTCTGTAAGCACTAATTCTTTCCCAAAGATTAGCATTTTAAGAGCGCCCTTATCTGCTGTGGCCATAGAAGTCCCCTCCTCACACCATGTTAACCTTATAGTATAATTGATAAATGACCCAAGAGCTTTCCTGTAGGGGGGCTCAGAGCTCTTGTTTTTTTGCCTTGTGGGCTCATTTCACACAACGCGAGAGGCCAGTCTCACTCTTCATACCATGTGCCCCTGATAATTTTCTTCTCACAAGATATTCTGTAAGCACTGATTCTTTCCCAAAGATTAGCATTTTAAGAGTCCCCTTATCTGCTGTGGCCATAGAAAACCTCTCCTCATACCATATTAACCATATAGTATAATTGATAAATGACCCAAGAGCTTTCCTGTAGGGGGGCTCAGAGCTCTTGGCTTTTTGCCTTCTGGGCTCATTTCACACAAAGCAAGAGGCTACTTGATATATGTACTTAGAGTTCTGGCCTGTTCCAGAGATCCCCTGTTTGTCTTCTACACACTAAGATTTGGGTCAGAAGCACTTTTTTTTTTTTTTACATGGGCAGGCACTAGGAAATGAACCTGGGTCTCTGGCATGGCAGGCGAGAACTCTGCCACTGAAACACCGTGGCCTGCCCCCCCCCCCCCCCTTTTTTTGCCTTTTTTACTCAGGTTTTTAGCCACTTTTGTTTGATATGTCAGAGAGAAAGAAAAGACTCCACCATTTCAGAAAACTGAAGATTTTTTTCCAGTATGCTGATACTAATGTGGTGTGATTTAAGGGGGGACTACTCTCTGCCATAATTCTCAGCTTTCCATCATCAAAGCCTTATTTTTTTATTAAGTCAATTTATTTTGATGTGTTCCCTTTTCAAATGCAGATGTCCCCCAAGAGCACTACCTTATTTCTCTTAGCCTTAGGCATCCCTTAGGAGAACACAAAAGGTTTATGGCCATTTTTGTAAGTTTGTGTATTTGGAGAATTGATCAGAGTGGATAGGCCAACAGGATTGGGCCAAGTGATAGCACTGGAGTAAGGGAATCTAGAGGTTTGGGTTTGAGCTGGACGGACCTCAAGGACTCCTTATCTGATCCCAGCTCACACTTTATTTCTTTTCTGTGGCCTTCCCTGTACTGGTAATCCTAGGCCTCTCACTTCTGTCTCAAAGCCCCCAAATTAATTGCTCACTTTTAATTACAAACTTCTGTTATAACATACCATTTTATATTATGATTGTCTCTCTCCTTAATGAATTTGAGAGTGGAAACTGTATCTACTGTGTCTTATATCCCTGGCTCATGACTTAGTGCCTGGCACCCAGTAGGTGCTTATTTAATTAAATTGAGTTAGAGACTAAGCTGCCTTTCTCACAATCTGACCTCTATTATTTTACTTCTCTGGACAATAGAGGCAGAGAGAGGCTAGGGAAGGGCCTGGCCTTGGGTTGAGGCTCAAGACCCTAAGAGCTGCCCTTTGAATCTGTTCTAGCTTCTGGTATCCTAATGGACACTGAGAAAGATGACTGATTGATCCTCTGGAAATCATATTGAGCCCTGTGCCCTGCTTCGAAGCCTAAAGATCTGGGAATCTGTATCTCCAGGAGGTGATTCTCACATTCAGAGTTTATCCAGGAGCATTGGCTTCCAACTCAGAAGAAGGTTTAGAGGTTCTGTTTGTTTAGTATGGAAGCAAGCATCTTTCTTTGCTGAGAGAAGGACTGAGAAAAGTTGCTATAACAACTCTAGTTAGAAATTTCCTATTTGTTAGTAACATAGAGAACCAAGCAGCTTTGCCTTCAGTCCTTCAGGAGGCGATAAGAGAGGATTCTGAGAAACAATGGCTATGCCATTGGCCCCTTATGGTTGTCCAATCAATGTTGTAGGCACTGCAGTCTGGGAGGGGACACCAGGCAAGATTGTCCAGAAGTTAGGCTAAGCCCATCCGGATTATTGTCCTAAGGGGCAAGAGCAGATAGCCTCAAGTTAACCTGACCAGCAATTAATTCTTTGCCTCATATTAACCAAAGTAGGACTGGACTTGGAGGACCTGGCAATGAGTTCTGGGGCTCACTGCCAGTATTAGAAAGGAAAGCTATAGCCATTTATACCTTCCTTGTGCTTTCTGGCTGACTGAAGGAGAGTGGCAAGCCTCCTCTCACCTGAAAGAAGTGTTAAGGACTAAATGTTTTGTTCTTCCTTTTTCTTACTTTAAAAAGAAATTTTCTAGGCAAAAGCTGAACTAAACCAAAGAATGGCACTCAGGTGGTAGAATTCTAGGCTCTTCTGCATAGCACTAGAGGGGGCTGGGAAAGGTGGAGTTCTGGGGCTAAAGTAGAAGTCATGGTTCAAGTCATGCAATTTAGGTGTTTGCATGCTTAGCTTAGGTATTAGTTTCCCTACTTCTTTGTCTCCGACTTGCCATGTCAGTAATAATAATACTGCAATGTTTTATAATTTACTAAATACCAGTCTCTCATTTGTACTTTACACCATTCTTGTGATTATCTTCCTTATTTTACAGATGAGGAAACTAAGACATGGAGAGGTCAAGTGTTTAATCCAAAGTCACTGGTGAAGAAATGCCCAAAACTTGTGTCCTAATTCTTAGACCAGTTTGCTGTTGCTCGTAGCCTCATGCAGTTACACACAGAGCTCCCATCTTGGTTTAATAAGCAGTCTTTTTCCTTTGAGACAGACTAGGAAGGTTAATTGCCAACAGGGCATTGTTCAGGGTCTGTCAAACACTTGGTACTTAAAAAAAAGAAAACCAAACGCTTGGTGCTGAGACAAAATCACAGGCACCTAGGCCCTGCATGGTGGTTGAAAAAGAAAGGAATGGCTTCAGGAATATAGATTTCTTTTTTTGTATGCTGTATGGCGGGGTCACATTTCATTATTTTTCCATGTGAGTTTTTGTTACTGCATCACCATTTGTTGAATTTTCTGTTTGTTTGCTTTTGTTGGTTTGTTTGTTTGGTAAATGCAAGGACTGGGAATCATACCTGGGTCTCCTGCATGGCAGGCGAGAATTCTACCACTGAACTACCCTTGCACCTCCCCAGAAATATATTTTTATACCTGTGAGAAGAGAAAAGCAAGAATTTGATGAGTCAGTCCTAGCACTGGGGGCTTTGTCCACTTGAGCAGCTGAGCACTGTGCCCAAGACCTGGAAATTCTGATTGTGCACAAGTGTATCCTCTCTCTCTCTTGCAGGCTAGGTGGAGTTGGCTAGATTAGGGATGTGGCTGGAGCTGGCTCCATTGAGATCTTGGGGTAAAGCAGTAATGGGTCAATAGGACTTCTATAATGCCTTGTAGGATGGGTAGAGTTATTAGATGAGGAATTGGAGCTGGAGAGGAAAGGGGAAGATATAAAACAGAACCTAATCTAGTTTCTGTCTCTTAATTCTTAGCCTAGTTTTCTAGTAAAGGATCAATTTTATCTTTACCCCAAAAAGGATGTAACTCATCCTTTTGTTTTTTCCTAGCCTTGAGAAATACATTCCTTTCAAATTCCAGGCCTATGCAGTGTAGGTGGTGTTCTTACCTGAAAAGGAGTTGCTGTGAGAGCAGTCAGCTTGCATTCTTTACAGGCAATTTTCCCCTTTTAGGGTTAACATAAGTATTAGGAAAAGAAAAGGAGGTCAGGACTTAGAAGATTAGAAATCTAAATCAGATCTAGAAAATGGGGAAGTTATCTCTGGTCAAAGAATATGAAGGGTAGTCTGCCTCTTATTAACCCAGACTGTGATACCTTATTCTAGAATTAGGTGCCGAAAATTTTTTTCTTCTAGTTTGAAATACCTCCCATAGTCCTTTTTCCAAGGGAAGGGTTATTAATCAATAACAAAAGGAAAACACTTTGGGCTATAAGCACAGGCAGGAGTAAACCTTTGAATGCTGTCTTTATCAGAACAATAAACTGAGAAGAAAGAAACATTTCATGTCTTGTCTTTCACTGACTGTATGTTGTTTGAGCTTTGGTGGTTAAACATTTACTTGTTCATTCCTGAGCTAGACCCTAGTGCTGAATTTTGTGAAAGTTCACGTTAAGAGTCCCTCACTGACCTCACCTTCTTCCAGGAGGTTGTCTCAATATGAAAGCCTTTGGGTACTTGCCCAAAACACACTTGGTTCAATTTTCTATCAGTTCTCTAATGGGAAGCCGAGAGAGAACTATCTGATGGCAGCCTTTAAGGCCAGCATCGGGAGGCGGGTCAGAGTTGATTCCTAGAACTTTAGAAGGTAACATTCTTACTCCTGCCTGAAAGATTGATTCAGATTAAAATTACCCTGCTGCTTTCTGACCTGAGTGCACTATTTTCCTTTTTCACTAGCTGCAGGATAAGAGTCAATCCAGGATCCAGGGGCATGTGCCAGGTTTGGAGACCATACATGGGGCTGTTCCCAGCAGCCCTGTGGGATAAGCCCAAGGCATCCTCCAGCAATAATTGCTAGAAACAGATTGAAAAGAGCAGTTCAGGGTATTGCCTTCCAAGACAATCTTTATTAAAACATTCTGAACAGAAATAAGAGGAAGAAGCAGATATCCCTTCAAACCCTGAGGGAGAAAATGAAGCGATTGTTACATGAGTCAGAAGAAGAAATCACGATCACCCTGGGACCCTCCTCCGTGCTTTTCCCTGATAAGGCTAAGTCAGAAACTATGTGCGGCATGAAAAACAAGTCCTCAGGGAAAAACAGTCCTCTGTCCTCTTGCTGTGTGTCAGTAGTCTCAGCCATTGATGGAGACAGAGATGGGAGCCTGGCCGAGCATTGCAGCTTTGAGCAGCAGGTCAATAGCCAACTTCCTCTGGGCTCTACTGCCTGTGTGTCAGGGCCTGATTCTCAGGACCTCTCAACGGTCAGCATTACCACGAGCTGTCAAGAGCCCTCAGAGAGGAACCAAACCAAGCCTCTTTTGTCCAGAGGTCCTGGCCAAGGCTGTAGCTGTGAACAGCAAGAGCCTTTGGGGGATGTAGTGGAATATATCATCAAAGAGCTACAAGGCATCAGCCGTCTCCAGACTGAGATTGCTGAGCTGCGGCAGCACTTGAGCCAAGTCCGGGGTTCTGTGGATGAGGTCTCTAGCTGTGTAGACTCAGTACTGAGTGAAATAGAAGGCTTGCAGATGGGCAGCAACTCCTTGACCACGGTATGTGTGGGAGAAAAGGCCCAGGAACCCTGTTTAAACAGACCCAGAGAGGAAGCCATTCTCTATCTCTATGGACTTCCAGAACAAGATGGGGAAAATACCATGGAACTGGTGGACTGCTTCCTGGCAAAGCACCTCTGTGTTAATGGCATACAGTGCAATGGATACATCAAAGAGGCTTATAGGGCTGGCAAAACCCCTGCTCCCAGGCCCACTGTTGTGAAGCTTGCACATCTAGAGCATAGAGACTTCATCTTGCAGAAATCAATCCTCTTGCAGAATGTAGGGGTCCGGATTGCCACCAGAGAAGAACCAAGCTGGTCACAGGTTGGTAAGACTTCTCAAAAAGAGTCCATATCATTATTGCAACAACAACTTCAGGATCATTGTTGGAATTCTGTAAACCAGAATGAACAAGCTCTTCAGATGGAAATGGTGGACAGAGGACCTATTCCACAAGCATATAAGTTGAGGGCTCAGAATCAAAATAGAGAACCCCAAGCCCCTGCTCAGCAATGTCTTTGCTTCCTACCCAAGAATAATTTAGCAAAGCAAATTGAAGTTTCTACACTGGAGGAAGAAGTAAAAGGAACATCAGGAATAACCCAAGTTATCAGTGGCAACTGTGGTGAACTTTCAGGGAGAAAGTCTTCTCTGTCTACTTTCCATCAACTTGAGGAACCTTCACTACTGTTAACCATGAAAGAGGAGGATTCTGGGAAATCCAAGTTTGTCAAACAGTACAGCCAAGGACTTGAAGTGTGTAAAGTAGCAAAAAGAGAAAATGGCTGCAGCATTGAAAGTGAGGCCAGCACCTGCTTGTCACTGTCTGGGTTGCTGAAGACAGAAAGAGTAAGTGCAGAGGACAAACTCCTGGGCTGTGAAGCTGGGCTTGATGTTCTGAGCTCAAAGCAGCTTGAAGACCTTTTGACAGACGAGTCTAGAAGATTTGCAACTCTGAGCTGTGACAGTATTATGAAGGAAGTTAACATAGGTCCCGAGACTTTCAGTGACATGGTTCATATTGACCTGAATGAGGAGGAGGAATGTGCTGCTCAGGTCCTTAAGGATGTCCTTGACCAGTCCTCTTGCGTTCTGGGTACCTTACAGGAGGATGAAGATGTGGAAATCAAGTTTTACACAAGTAAACTGGGCAAAGTAATTCATCACCTCTGTTCAACTCTGCAGGGTGTGTTTCAGAAGCTGGAGAATAGTGAATCCATCAGTCCTGAAGACTTGGAAAGCAATGAAAGTGGTTCCCAGTCTGAGAACAGTGATAGATTTCTTCGGCCAGTGAGTTCAGAGAGTACCCAGGATTGCTCAGTGGAGAGCCCTGGGAGTCAAGGGAATGAGAGTTTGTTCAGTGTGGTCTCTGGTAGAGAGGCCATCTCCACACATGGAGACCAAACCTCTCAGGACCCCAGCAATCTCTCTCTCGCTTCTAATAGCTCACCTCTTGCATATTCCTTGCCGGGTTTTGCTCTGGCTCCATGTGTAGAAAACAAGACTTGTGCCAGGCCTGAATCTCCTAAGCACACCAGAATAAGCCTAGAGCAAGTGTGTACAGAGACCATCTACCTCAATAAGTGCATCAACAATTTAAAAAATGTTCTAAGAGAGAAAAGACTGAGGCAGAAAAAACTTTTGCATGAGCTAGTCCAGAAGGCAAATCATCTCTCAGTAGAAGACATTCACTCAGGTATTCTAAGATTCTTTTTAATGGGGTCCCAGCTGGCTGGATGTGACCTCCATCTGACCAGCATGATAGCCAGTTTAGTGGTGAGTTCTACAAGGTGATGGAGAAGTCAACTTGAATCAGTCTAAATTGTTCTAGTACAGATTTTAGAATAATCCTGTGGGGATTGCAATGAAAGAGGGTTCTAAAGCAAAAGGAAAAAAGTTCCTGCTTTCAGGGAGCATCCAATCTATTTTGAAAAGTACCTTTTCAGGAATTGATGAAAATGTTAGCATAGACACCAAGAGTCAGAATGCCTGACTCTTTAGCTTGCAGTCTGACATACTGCTAGGCAATGCAGGAACTTGTGCCACCTGTAGTAAACAGGTGGTGGCAGCAGCAGTGACTATGAGATAAGGGAGATTTTCGGAAGCATCAACAAGAGAGCCAAATTTTTGAGTCCTAGACAAGACCCAGTCTAGCCAAGAGCTGCGGCATTAGCAGTGAAGGGGTACCTGGCAGTTGTAACATCCCTTTGGTGCTGGATCCAGGCCTGACTCCATCATTCCATAGGGCAGGAGGGGTAGAATAAGGTAAGCACGCAGGCCAACGTCTCACCAACATACTCTTTTTGTTATGTAGTCAATCATCCTAACCTGATGAATGGATTCATTACAACAGTAGCTGCTACCAGAATGCAGCATTTGAGAAATCAGCTTTCTTCATTGCTCTGATTGGACTCTTTTAAGGTTAAGCTTAGCAGTTGTAGCTTATCATTACCTTAAGTTCTTATTTTTCATCTTTTTTTTCCATTTTAGACATTGTTCAAAGTACTCTCATGTACATTATATAAAATTCAGTTCTTTCATTTCTACTTCTCCACCTAAATAGCTTTTGTCCAGGCTGCCAGGTGACCACCAAAATGCCAAATCTAGTGGTCTATTTTCAGTTATCCTCTTCATCAGCAGCTCGATACAGCTGAACACTTTCTTCTTTTAAACCTTTAAAAAGTCTACAATTCACTAGTTTTTAATATATAATGGAATTATGCAACCATATGCACTAATTGCAGAACATTTTCATCACCCCTTAAAAAAATTCCTTAACAATTATCAGTCACTCTCCAACCCACCTGCCCCTGGCAATCACAAATCTACCTACTATTTCTATGGAGTTGCCTGTTCTGGACATTTCATATAAATAGATTCATACAATGTGTGGCCTTTTGTGTCTGGCTTCTTTCATTTAGCATAATGTTTTCAAGGTTCATCTATGTTTTAGCATGTATCAGTACTTCATTTCTTTTTGTAACCAAATAATATCCTATTGTAATGATACAAAATTTTGCTATCCATTCATCAGTTGATGTATATTTGGGTTGTTTCCTCTTTTTGGTTATTATATATGTTTCTTTACATCCTTATTTACACTTGTTATTGTCTTTTTTAATATAGTCTTCCCAGTGGGTGTGAAGTAATACGTGATTATGATTTGAATTTGCATTTCCCTTAAGACTAATGATGGTGAGCATCTTTTCATGTGCTTATTAGCCATTTGGATATCTTCTTTGGAAAACTGTCTAATTAAATATTTTGCCTATTTTTAAAATTAGGTTGTCTGTCTTTTTGTTGTTGAGTTGTAAGGATTCTTTATATATTCTGGTTATAGTTACCTTACCAGATGTGATTTGTAAATATTATTTCCTGTTCTTTGAGTTGTTTTTTCACTTTCATGATGGTGTCTTTTACACACTAAAATTTTAAATTTTTATAAAGTCAAATTTTTGTATTTTTGCTTGTATCACTTGTGCCTCTGGTGTCATATCTACCAAACTATTGCCTAATCCAAGGTGATAAAAATTTACTCTTGTTTTCTTCTAAGAGTCTTATGATTTTAGCTCTTACATTTAGGACTCTGATCCATTTTGAGTTAATTTTTGGATATGATATGAGGTAGGGGTCCAACTTCATTCTTTTGTATATACAAATTATCCAGTTATCCCAATACCATTTGTTGAATTGTCTTAGTACCCTTGTCTAAAATAAATTGACCATAGATCTAAGAGTTTATTTTTGAACTCTCGATTCTATTCCATTGATCTATAGTCTATGTCTCAATTCCTTCCTTTAAAACACTGTTTCACTTGCCTTCCAGATACCGCTCAGTCTTGTTTCTATTCTGGAATTCTTGGACATTCCTTCTCAGTCTTCTTTGCTGGTCTCTTCTTATCTCCCTTTTCTCCTTGTAGCTTCCCAGGATTCGATCCTGACTTCTTTTTTTTTTTTTTTTTTTAATATTTTTATTGCGAAATCTTTGCACACATACATTCCAGCATGGTATACAATCAGTGGCTTACAATATCATCACGCAGTTGTGTATTCATCATCATGATCATTTTTTAGAACATTTTCATCACTCCAGAAAAAAGAAATAAAAATTTTAAAAAACTCTCATACTTACTATACACCTCACCCTTCCTTCTCAGTGACCACTAGTATTTCCATCTACCTAATTTATTTGCACTTTGTCCACATTTTTTTTTAATCTACATTTTTTTACTCATCTGTCCATACCCTGGATAAAAGGAACATCAGACACAAGATTTTTCACAATCGCACCGTCACACTGTAAATGTTATATCTTTATACAATTGTCTTCAAGAATCAAGGCTACTGGAACACAGCTTAACAGTTTCAGGTACTTCCCTCTAGCTACTCTAATACACCATTTACTAAAAAGGGATATCTGTATAATACATAAGAATAACATCCAGGCTAACCTCTCTACTCTGTTTGAAACCTCTCAGCCATTGAAACTTTATTTTGTCTCATTTCTCTCTTCCCTATTTCAGTCAAGAAGGCTTTCTCAGTCCCAAATGCCAGGTTCCAGCTCATCCAGGGATTTCTGTCCCACATTTCCAGAGAGATTTATACCACTGAGAGCCGTATCCCTCATAAGAGGGAGGGCAATGAGTTCACCTACTGAGTTGGCTTGGAGAGAGAGAGGCCACATCTGAGCAACAAAAGAGGTACTTTAGGGGTGACTCTTAGGCCTAATTCTAAGTGGACTTAGCCTATCCTTTGCAGGAATAAGTTTCATAGGGGTGAACCCCAAGATCAAGGACTTGGCCTATTGATTTGGTTGTCCCCACTGCTTGCAAGAATATCAGAAATTCTCCGAATGGGATAGTTGACTATTTCCACCTTTCTCCCCAGTTCCCCAAGGGGTCTTTGCAAATACTTCTTTATTCACTGCCCAAATTACTCTGGGATTTACTGGGGCATCACACTAACCTGGACAAACCAATAAAATCTCACACCCTATTCAAGAGTCCATGTACTTATCTTTTTTCTTTTTCTTTCTTTTTTTTTTTTTTTTTACATGGGCAGGCACTGGGAATCGAACCCTGGTCCTCGGGCATGGCAGGCAAGCACTCTTACCTGCTGAGCCACTGTGGCCCGCCCAAGAGTCCATGTACTTATGGTGTTCAGTGAAACTGGCCATACAAATTAAATTGGAAATGCACTATCCAAAATATAAATTTTGCACCCAATAAACATGTCTTTCTTTAGCCTCACACAGAAGTTGAAGTTTTAGAATATCGAGAATATCATCCTTTACCCTGTATTCTCATATACCTTAGTCCTATCCAGCTCAGCTCATTCATATCTCTACTCAAAGAATCCTGACTTCTTTTTATTCATTATCACTTCCTAGGTGATCTCTTCCAATCTAATGAGTTTCATGAACACTGCCAGATTTATATCTCCAGCCCAGACCTTTTCCATGAATACCAGACCACAATCTACTTAACACCCCCCACTTGAATTAAATAGGCACCTCAGATTTAACATATTCAAAAGCATTCCAGAAATACTGGCCAAATATACTTTTCTCATCGTTTTCCTTACCAGTACATAGCAAGTTCTTTCTTGTACCTATTCAGGCCCAAATCTGGAGAGTTATTCTTGACTCCGCCTTTTCCTTCTCAACCCACATACAATCCATTAGTCAATTCTACCTACTCTATTTAAAAAAATATCCCTGAACTTACCACTTCTTTTTATTTCCATAGGTATCATCTTGTCTAAGCCACCATTTTCTCTTTTCTAGATTATTGCAGTAGTCTCCTAACTTGCCTCCCTGCCTCTTCCTTGTCCCTCTGTAGTCTCCTCCCCACACCAACCAGAGTAATCCTTATAAAATATGAATCAAATCAGATCAGTTATTTGCCCAGAACCTTCCAGAGATTTTCTTCCTTACTCATAAGGAAATCTAAAATCTTTATAATAGCCTGTAAAGTCCTATTTGAACTGACATTCAATTGTGAACTTGCTGTTCCTCCATACCAATTGTGTTCTTACCTCATGCTTGGCACTAGCTGTATACTCTGCCTGGAATACTTTCTCTTAGAACTCCAAATAGTCTCCTTGATTTCCTTCAGGTCTCTGGTCAGATTACCTTATCAATGAGACTCTCCTCGATAACCTTTTATAAAATTGTGATTGCAATCCCAGCACCATTACTAGGGGGCACTATTTTTCCCTTTACTTGGATTTTTAACCACAGCCTCTATTACACATGACACCATATATATTTCATTTCTTCCAGAGAGCAGACATTGGAATTAGAGAGCCTATTTTGAATTTTAGCTTTGCTACTTGCTGTGACCTCTCTGATTTTCAGTTTAATTGACACAAAAATGGAAACAGTAATACCACAGAGTTGTGAGAAATAAATGTCCTTACTCAAATAAAATCCCAGACACATAATAAGTCTTCAATTAGTGTTAGCTTTTGTCATCATCTTCATCATCATTTTTTTTGTCTGCTTCTTCCACTGTAATAGAAATTTCTCAAGATAAGGGACATTGTTTCATTCATTGCTGCATCACCAGTATCGAGAAAAGTACCTACTGTGCAATAGGTTCTCATAAGTATTTGTTCAATAAGTGAATCTTCACAATAACCCCAAGAGATAGCTGTTTTTTTTATTGTATAGTATAACATATATACAAAGCAAAGAAATAAAAAAGTAATAGTTTTCAAAACACTCTTTAGCAAGTGGTTACAGGACAGATCCGAGTCTGTCATAAGCTACCATATGATCCTCTTATATTTTTTCTTCTAGCTGCTCCAGAATATAGGAGGTTAGAGGGCTTAAATGTTTTTTCTATCATCACAATCGAATTTTTTCCTTCTTTTTTTGTGAAAAATAACATATATAAAAATGCTATAAATTTCAAAGCATAGCGCCACAATTAGCTGTAGAACATATTTCAGAGTTTGACATGGGTTACAATTTCACAATTTTAGGTTTTTATTTCTAGCTGTTCTAAAGTACTGGAGACTAAAGGAAATATCAATTTAATGATTCAGCATTCATATCCATTTGTTAAATCCTATCTTCTATGTATAACTCCACCATCACCTTTGATCTTTCCATCCCTTTCTTTAGGGATGTTTGGGCTATGGCAATTCTAAATTTTTCATATTGGAATGGTCTATCACTAATATGGGGTAGGAGAAGCTGGGCTAGGTTTCAGGACTTATCTGAACCAGGGACCCATCTGGAGGTTGTAGGTTGTTGGAAAGTTACTCTAGTGCATGGACCCCTTGTGGAATCTTATATATTGTCCTAGGTGTTCTTTAGGATTGGCTGTAATGGTCCTGTTTGAGGGTTGGCAGGTTATGATAGGTAGCAAGGTCTAACTGAAGCTTGCATAAGAACAACCCTCAGAGTAGCCTCTCAACTCTATTTGGAGGTAGCTGTTTTTATCTGCTTTTTACAGCTAAAGAAATATAAGTTCAAATAAGTTGAGTGTTTCAAGTCTTGACTTCAAGTTACAGTGGAATTAAAATAATTTTATTGGGCATATTGGAATGATGGGGTTAGGGAGATATATCACTTCCTCATAAATGTACTATCTTTAAGAGTGAGATCATTCTTGGGGGTCAGGAATTTTCTTGCAGCACAGGTGTTCTATAGACATATATTACACTGAAAACTAAATCTGAGTGGAAGAATCCTAAAGCATCCAGGAAGTTAGGAGGCTGGAAAGTTTGATGATTAACAACAAAATATTTTTTTATGTTTGTCCAGTGGGTGGGACAAACTAAATAGCTAGCTCACAGGTTCCAAGGGGTCTGGAAAATAGTACAACCTACTAGCTATGAGCAAGAGGCACTTTCTTAGAAAGGCTGCTATTCTCTATGCCCTGAAAATTTGCAGGTTCCTTTTACTACATTCAAGAATATTTTACTGATAATGTAGTGGGCACCCAACAAATGCTAGGGGATGTGCTAAACCCTCAGGCTACAGAGGTGAATAATATATACAATGCTTGCTCTCGAGGAGTTTACAGTGTCCTAAAAGAGCTGTTTTACAGATAATTACAGTAGAACATCATAAATACTGTCACAGAGGTATGCTTTGGGTATCATGGGCACTTTAGAGAGAGGCACTTAATTTTGCCTTTCAGGAGGAAGGCAGATAAAGAAATTTTCACAGGGGCGTTAATATTTGAGCTAAGTCTTAAAGTATAAGCCGGAGCCTACCCAGTAGACAAGAGAGATGTAGGAGGGAGGTTTGCAGAGTCTCAGAGATGAGATGGACCGAATTCAGTAAGATTTGAATATAGGGCACGTGTAAAGGAGTGGAAAGAAAGTAAACTAGAAAGGTAGGGAGAGCACAAATGTTGAAACACCTTATGTGCTATAATGAGAAACTTGAATTTTATAGCAACGGTGATGGGGAGCAATTTGAAGGGATTAAGCAAAGAAAAAGTGTGACCATAATTTCGAACTAGAAAATGTGGAGGATGGATTGGAGAGGAACAAGTCAAATGGGTTTGGAGTCTCATGTTACAGTCCAGATAAGAGATGTTGAGAGTCTGGACTAGGGCAGTGGCAGTTTGAAATGGAAGGACAGGAATGGATGCCTAAGATATTTAGAAAGTAGAATATATAAGGATTTCCTGACTAGGGACGGGATAGAGAGAGGGAGGAATATCAGAGTCTCAGGTATAGGTTACAGAAAGAAGGAAGAGTTTGAAAGAGGAAGATGCGTTTACTGTTTTTGAACATGTTGAATTTGAACTAACATAGGATACCCACATGATATCCAACATCATAGGCAGTTGCTGTATGTTGGGATAAAGTAAGTTTCCAAAGGTTAGGTATAACTGCTTTGAGAAGCATAAGAGGTGATTGACTAGTGAAATGGGGAAAGGCTTTCCAAATGACAGAGTCCAGTTGAGGTTTAAAGTCTGCGTCTATTTGCTATGTTTCTCATCTGTTCAGAGGTGAAATTTTGTCAAGGCATGATATATTAAGTTCTAGGGCATTAACTCTTTGTTGGATGGACATCAGGGAAGGCTTTGCAGAACTGTGCTTTGGAGGAGAAATTAGATTTTATCTTGTGGAAAGGAGATATGAAGTGCTGTTTTAGGAACAAAATGAATTCTGATTCTGATGCAACAGAATGAGTAAATAAATACTTAGAGTTTTGAGTATGTGACCTATTTGGGAAACAATGCTGTTGTTGGAAAGTAGATTGTAAGAAATGTGTGTGCGGTCAGGAAGGAAGAGTGGAGGGGAATTTTGGGATGGGAGCTAGATCATGGCTAGCCTTGGCAGCTTGCCAACAGATTGGATTTTATTATTTAAACATTGTGGAGAGGTTTGGGGGAACAGAAGGACACACAGTAACTTTTCATGGCAGGTGGAATGTATTTAGATAGTGGAGGAAGAGAAGAACATTTCTGATTTGAGTCACAGGGTCAGTTAAAGTGTGCTTTGCCTAATCTTATTATTCAAAGGGCATTGAATATTCTGGGAGAGGTGAGAGTAGATGTAGAAAAGATGTCCCCATTCTAGGAAGTGTCTTTTTCATCTCATCTGCCTTTCTATAGCTGCACTGTTTGGGAGGATTCCTAGTCCTGAGTTCATTGTTCTGTGTGGACAGGTGACCCACTGGGCTATCAGAAATAGCTTGGAAAACATAAGAAACTTGTGAATTTGTTTCTTAAATTCTCTCTTCCAACTATATGATACTATATCAGTGAGTTTCTAAAAAGGAGGGAAAAGAAAGCGATTGGCCCACAAGTGAATGAATTTTCCTTAGAGGGGGAAACCTGTGAGCCTATCTATGTATAACCTAAAAAGCAATGTGGTCTCGGACAGCAGGAAAGGAGTAATCTATGGACTTTATTCCTCTCTCACTGTGCCTTGCTTGAGTCCTTCTGGAAGTGTCAGTTTACTTTGGTGTGTTGTTCTGGGTTTGCTCGATAATCAGGCCTGAGATTGCAGTGAGAGTCTTGTTGTCCAGGTCATGGTGACTTCTATTAAGGCAGTAAACATTTGGTACCACAGTGTCTATAGTCCTTCAGCATTATATCCTGGCCTTAACTAGAATCTGGGAAAAACCAGCCAAGACTTGCTGGACAAACTCATGGCAAAGCTCATACTGTAAAAGGGAAAGGGCTCAGCCAACAGATCTTTGGGTTTTGAGACTTATCCAAGATCCAGGATGAGTTCACGTGGCCACTGAGGAAGGAGTTCACTCTGTGCTCAGCCAGCTTAGATAGCCTGTTGGAGTGACCCTTGGGTAACAGTGCTGTTTCTGTGCCTTGAAGGCCATAGATGTAGGCTTCTTTGGGGGGGGGGGGGGGGGGAAGTGACTGGAATCCCCGGGTAGGTGTTGTCTTTGGTTTCAGTAGCCCCTGAAATGTTCAAAACTGAAATGCAAGGGTGAGCAAATACAGGAGGTAATGATTCTTGGAGCTTGTCAGCTAGGCTCTGTGAACTTCCCAGGTGTTTAGAGGGCCAGTGCCTCTCCTCTATGTCCTCTAAGTTTAGGTGGCATTTTCTTTGGGTTCCCTGCTGTGAACTGAATCTACTAACCTCTCTGCCGTTTTTTTCTGCTCTTTTTCTCCTTGCAGAAGGAAAGCGAGGAATCCTTCAGGTGGTGCTTCTGGTCCCTTTGGGCCCTTTTTGTTTCTATTCTCCACCCTTCCTTCCTGAGCATGGTGTGTGTGTGTGTATGTGTGTGTGTGCATGCACATGCAGTCTGTGCTTCTGAGCTCATGCAGACAGTCTGTTTCTCTCTAAAGCAGTTTGTATGCATGCTCCATGCTTGTGTGTGCTCCTGCAGACATCCCTGGAGCACAATATGAGAATGTGTGTGCCAGCATGGGTGTGCATTCAACATAGCATGTGTGTGCTTATACTTGTACTCAGTTTGACTCCTCCAGACACTGTGATTGCTCTTCCCTGCTCCCCACTCAACAAAGTTTGTGTCCTTTTCTACCTGTTGCTGCTGTCTCTGGCATATGCTACAAACCCTCACTGAGCCCAGCATGCATGCAAACTCTGTATTTGAGTTGCTGCAAACATTTTGTGCCTCTTGCCTGGGGCCCTAAGTGTGTATGTGCTTTGTTCTTGTGACTTCCTGACCTCTCTGTGAGCACAAGCTTCTGTGAACCTGTTGCATGGTTCCTCCATTCTGTGTGAATGCAAAGTATACTAATGTTCTGTGCCTGTGAGCAATGGATCTTGAAGACTGAGTGTTTGCTTTGCCTGTGAGTGGCGTGGGGTTGGGGGACTCTAAAGGACTGTGAATTCTCCCCACACGGATATATGCCCATGTTCTATAGCTAAAAGTACAGAATCTATGCTCATATTTCCGTCTGGACACTAGTTGTGTTTATGAATAATGTACTTCCTGTAGACACTTTGACCTCCTCCAACTTACTGACCCCTCCCCCCCAAATTCCCTGTGTGTGCATACTTTGTACTTGTGTGTGTAGGCTCCTGCAGACATGGGAAACCTGCTTAGCACAGTAAATGTGCATGATCAAAGTCTGTGAGCCCTGGCTTCCAAAGACTTCTTATGCCTTTGTTTCTTTAAGCCCAGTGGTTTCTGACAAGCATCTAATTCTGGGCAGTAAATAAGAATTTGCTCAGTACAATTACTGTTTCCTAAGGAAAGATAAGTTTTGGCTGGTAGGATCTGGGGATTTGGAGATGAACTTCCCTGCCCCAACGATCACAGGAGACTTTTTTCCCATTACTTCTTGCCTGCTGTTGCTTCTTCTACCACATCATTGCCTTTTGCTTCATACACTTCTGGTGGCCTTTTGGGCCTGGCCCTCCGTTTACCAGTATCATCCCACCCAAAGAACCAGGACATTAGGCAAATGAGGTGGAATGGGGCCTGAAAGGCTGTGGACAGTAGGCAGACAGCCTTGATTAGAGTACAGACAACCCAAGAACGGTGTTACTGAGAAGGATCTTAGATCCAAAGTTCACCTTGAACCTATTGCTGACCCAAGGTAATTCTTGCTCATATTTCCATTACTTGTTAGTATTGTCCTATCTCTCCCTATTCTTCTCTGTCCATAACTCTCCTAAAACTAAAGCTAAAGCTAAACAGCTTACTTCTCTCTCCCTTGTTGTAGAGCTCATTTGATCCAGGATAGATAGCTGGAGGCAGGGAAGCTGTTGGAGGTATAGGGGAATAAGAACGTGCAGAAGCTCCAGGCCTGTTAGCACCAGAACCGATTGTTCCTAAATTGCATTTACCATTGGTTCTCTAGTGAGCCCTTGGCAGCTCTGAAACAATCTCCTCTGCACACTGTTTAAAGGATTTGCTTTTTGTGTGTGTGTGGAAACCTTTAAAGGTATTTTTTGAATTGTTCCTTCCTTTAATTATTTGGTGTCTCAATTTTCAGCCATATCACCAGAATGATAACTCACTGTCTTATCTGCTCTGGATCATCTTATTATATAGAGTTTATCAAATGCCTAAGAGATATAGATAGTATGTACACATGTGTTCAGTGTCAGTGACTCAGGGGTTCAAAGAACCCAAGCCAAGTCAAGTCATAGTATGAGAAGGGAATCCGGAAGGGCTGGGCTTGACTCTGGCTGCAGCCAGACAAGCCTAGAAATTACGGCTAGAAGACCTGACTCTACAAATTTGTCCTTTTGCTTTAGTGAGGCCTGGAAGCATAAGTGAACCTTATTATAGGCTTAACTTACTGCTGTCTATACCAATGAGGGGATAGGAGTTCTGGCAGCTATCACACTCCCAGTGGACCAATCTCAATGAGTTTAGCCTATGTCCTTTCTCTTCCCTGGGGATAAGGGAGATGTAATAAGATTACAGCAGTCTTCTTAATTGCCCTGGCTGATCAAATCATTGCCTTTGACATCAGGTTGGCTATGTTACCACATAGTGTATGTGACTGACAGTGTCCTGAGCTTCCTACTTTATTGGTCACTGCTCTACCTATAGGCAGTTGCCAGTATTTCCCAGGGTCTAACTTTCTTGTTGTTCTTAATTTCTTTTTAAAGATTCCAGATGATGATGACTCCTCTCTCCCCCAGTGGCTCCCTGAAGGGTAAGTGATTCCTTGCAAGTTGTTTGTCGATTTTATATAGCCTCTCTTATGGCTTTTAGCTTTATTCCAGGAAGCAGAGGAGACAGTTCTATAAGCTGGTTCATGGGGAAAGAAGAGGTTCTGCTGTAGGTTGGTTGGTTCTCTGGGTCACTGCAGGCTGATTCCTCAGAGGCAGAAGAGGAAGCTTTGCAGAGTTGTTCACCTGGGGCAGGGGAGGGAACTTCGGGGCTCTTCCATCTTTGCCTCTGAAATTTCTAATCCATTGCAGCAAAGTGATGATAAATCCTTCAGGTAGAAGAAGGAGGAAACTAGAAAAATATCTGCATTTATATACACTGTCTTTCTGTTCCATTGTTGAGAGGAAACAGAACAATGTAGCTGATCGATTAGATTACTCCCTGGGCTCCGTCCTGCTTCAACTTTTGAGTCACATAGTCGCTTCACTTCAGCCTAGACATAAGCAGCACCCCTTCTGAGCTATTTATGTCCTACCTGTGTTTCTTGTCTGGAGTTTCAGACCTGTGTGATTTGCACCAGAGAGTCATTTTAAAGCTGTTCAACTGTTGCCTGTAACTGACTATTCTTAAGAGAGGCAAGAGTTTAAAGAGTGCCCCCCACCCCACATACGCACACACTGCCGATTAGTTTTCAGCACCTTCTCTCCTTGCCTTTCAGGGGCCTTCTGATATCAAAGTTCTCAATTGCTTCCTCCTCACTAGTGGCCAGGAAGGAAGGCAGATTAGATCATAAGTTATCTACTGCATTTTTACATGCTCTTTTTCCTTTCTTTACTCAAAGAAATCAAATTAATCATGTGAATGAGCTAACACCCCCCCCCCCCTTTAAATCAAAACCTCATTTATGTTACAGAAAATTTTTTGGTCTAAAGTGGTACTTATTGTAGTATTTAAAATCTGGCATCATTTGCTTTTCCAATAGGCTTTAGTGTTTTTCTCCTAATAATAATAAAACCTGTCCATGCAAATGGAAAATATCCAAGCAGTTTTTTTTTTTTTTTTTTTTTTTAAAGAGAGAGGGAGGAAGGGAAGGAAAGACAGAGAGAAGGAAGGAAGGATGGAAGGAAGGAAGGGAGGAAGAAAGGGAAACATCTTTAAACATTTTCTTGTTTTATTATATTTTGTTTGTTTGTTTGTTTTTTACATGGGCTGGGGCCGGGAATCGAACCGAGGTCCTCCGGCATGGCAGGCAAGCACTCTTGCCCGCTGAGCCACCGCGGCCCGCCTCCAAGCAGTTTTAAATGTAACCATTCAGATGTTTCTAAATGTTCTTCTATAGTCATCTTTTCTTTCTTTCAGCTTAGTGCGTAGAAGCTGTTCACAGTACAGACTTTTCTAGACCTGGTAGCTTTATTGAAAACAAAGCCCAGTGCCTGTGCTTAGGGAGCTATTTTATCAGAAATCAGCATATTGGGATGCTGGTTCCAACTCCTAAACTTGACCCAGTTCTTTGTATACCTGGCAGCACCTTACTTATTCTTCTGGGACATTTCTTCTTCTGTTCGTTTTTTGGGGGGGTGGGATTGGGGCAGACATTTCTTCTTTTATACTAGATGTGGTCACAACTTTTCCACCCATCTTCCCCACCTTATTGCTCTCATCAAAACTAAGTACATAGTTCTTTTTATAGAGGCCCAAAATGTCAGCACCCAAAAGGCCAGAGAGATTTTGTAGTCCATCCCCTTCATTTTATAGAAGTAATACAGGGTCTGGGTAAAGGGAGGGACTTAGGCAGAGGGTTTTATAGAAATGATGCAAGGTCTGAATAGAGGGAGGAATTTTAGCAAAGGGCATGTGGTGAATTTTAGAAGAGTAGAAGCCAGGTCTTCTCACTGTAAGGACATCCTCTGTTTTTATTTTAATTTTTTTGAAGTTCTTTCATTTACTTTTTTTTTTTTTTTGAATTTTTATTTATACAACATACAAGTACATACATTCTTAACATACGAAATTCCATACATGGTGTACAGACAATGGCTAGCAATATCATCACATAGTTGTATATTTATCATCATGATCATTTTTTAGAACATTTGTGTCACTCCAGAAAAAGACATAAAAGGAAAAAAGAAAAAATTCATGCATACCATACCTCTTACCCCTCCCTCTCATTGACCACTACTATTTCCATCTATCCAATATATATATTTTTAATTTTAACATTTGTTCCCTTGTTACTTATTTATTTTTAATCCATGTGTTTTACTCATCTGTCCATACCGTAGCTAAAAGGAGCATCAGACACAAGGTGTTCACAATCACATAGTCACATTGCAAAAGCTGTATCATTATACAATCATCTTCAAAAACATGGCTACTGGAACACAGCTGTACAGTTTCAGGCACTTCCCTCTAGCCTAATATACCCTAATCTAAAAAGCGGATATCTATATAATGCATAAGAATAACCTCCAGAATAACCTCTTGACGCTGTTTGAAATCTATTAGCCAGATGCTTTATTTTGTCTCATTTCTCTCTTCCCCCTTTTGGTCCAGAAGGTTTTCGCAATCCCTTGATGCTGAGTCCCAGCTCATTCTAGGATTTCTGTCCCACATTGCCAGGGGGGTTTATACCCCTGGGAGTCATGTCCTATGTAGAGAGAGAAGGGGAGGGCAGTGAGTTTGTTTGCAGTGTTGGCTGAGAGAGAGATAGGCCACATCTGAGCAACAAAAGAGGTTTTCTGGGGGGTGACTCTTAGGCCTAATTTTTTTTTTCAATCTACAAATTTATTTTAACATTTGTTCCCCCTATTATTTATTTATTTTTAATCCATATGTTTTACTTATCTGTCCATAAAGTAGATAAAAGGAGCATCAGACACAGGGTTTTCACAATCATACAGTCACATTGCGAAAGCTATGTATTATTATACAGTCATCTTCAAGAAACATGGCTTCCGGAACACAGCTCTACATTTTCAGGCAGTTCCCTCTAGCCTCTCTGTTATGCCTTAACTAAAAAGATGATAACTATTTAATGCGTAAGAATAACCTCCAGGATAACCTCTTGGCTCTGTTTGGCATCTCCCAGCCATTGATACTTTACTTTGTTTCATTTCTCTCTTACCCCTTTGGGTCAAGAAGGTTTTCTCAATCCCTTGATGCTGAGTCTCAGCTCATTCTAGGATTTCTGTCCCATGTTGCCAGGAAGGTACACACCCCTGGAAGTCATGTCCCATGTAGAGAGGGGGAAGGCAGTGAGTTTGTTTGTCAGGTTGGCTGAGAGAGAGAGAGGTCACATCTGAGCAACAGAAGAGGTTCTCTTGGGGATGACTCTTAGGCCTAATTTTAAGTAGGCTTAGTCTATCCTTTGCAGGGATAAGTTTCATATGAACAATCCCCAAAATTGAGGGCCTGGCCTATTGATTTGGTTGTCCCTACTGCTTGTGAAAATATCAGGAATTCTCCAAATGGGGAAGTTGAATTTTCCTCTTTCTCACCGTTCCCCCAAGGGGACTTTGCAAATACTTCTTTATTCACTGTTCAAATCACTCTGGGATTTATCGGTGCATCCCTCTGGACAAACCTACAAAATCTCATGCCCTATTCAATGTTCTATGTATTTATGGTGTTCAGTTAACCTGTCCATATAAGTTATATTAGGAAATTCACTAGTCAAAATATAAATTTTGTGCCAAATAAACATTTTTTGCTTTAATCTCACATACAAGTTAAAGTCTTATAATATGAATTACCATCTATTTTCAACACCCTGCCGTATGGACATTCCTTTGTTCTTCCTCATGCAGAAACATTTTTTTTTTTTTTTACATGAACAGGCACTGGGAATCAAACCCTGGGTCTCCAGCATGGCAGGTGAGAATTCTGCCTGCTGAGCCACCATGGTCCACCTGCAAAAACGTTTTTTAATTTGTACATTTAGTCACTATCGTACACTCTAGGCATTCCTAGATTATACCATGTCGGTCTTTATTGTCTATCTTTTCTTCTGGTTTCATTTGTGCCCCCAGCCCTCGTCCCTCTATCATTCTCACATTCAGTTTCATTCAATATACTAACATTATTGTGCTTCAAATAGGAAGTATTGTACTATCTATTTCTGAATTTTTACAATCAGTCCTGTTGCACAATCTGTATCCATTCAGCACCAATTACCCACTATTTTCCGTATTTCTATCTCCTGATGGCCTCTGTTCTTAACTGAAATTCTCCAAGTTCATTAATTAATGTTAGTTCATATCAGTGAGACCGTACAGTATTTGTCCTATTGTTTCTGACTAATATCACTCAGCATAATGTCCTCAAGGTCCACCCACGTTGTTACATGCTTTATGACTTTATTCTGTCTTACAGCTACGTAATATTCTGTTTATGCATATACCACAGCTTGTTTAGCTATTTGTCTGTTCATGGACATTTAGGCTGATTCCATCTCTTGGCAATTATAAATAATGCTGCTATAAACATTGGTGTGCAAATGTCCATTTGTGTCCTTGCCCTCATGTCTTCTGAATAGTTACCTAGCATTGGTATTGACGGATCATATGGCAATTCTATACTTAGCTTCCTGAGGAACTGCCAAACTGCCTTTCACAGTGGTTGTACCATTTTACATTCCTACCAGCAGTGGGTAAATTTGCCTCTTTCTCCACATCCACGCCAGCATTTGTTGTTTTCTGTTTTATTGATAATGGCCATCCTGGTGGGTGTGAGATGATACTTCATTGTGGTTTTGATTTGCATTTCCCTAATAGCCAGGGAAGTTGAGCATCTTTTCATGTGCTTTTTAGTCATTTGTAGTTCCTCTTCTGAGAAGTGTCTGTTATGTCTTTTGCCCATTTTGTAATTAGGTTGTTTGTCTTTTTATTGTTAAATTGAACAATCTCTTTATATATTCTGGATAGTAGAACCTTATCTGATGTATCATTTCCAAATATTGACTCCCATTGTATAGGCTGTCTTTTTACTTTCTTGACAAGTTCTTTGATGCACAAAAGTGTTTAAATTTGAGAAGTTCCTATTTATCTATTTCTTTCTTTGATGCTCATGCTTTGGATACAAGATCTAGGAAACCACCTCCTATTATACCGGTATTATAAGGTATTTCCCTACATTTTCTTCTATAAGTTTTATGGTCTTAGATCTAATGTTTAGGTCTTTGATCCATTTTAAGTTGAGTTTTGTATAGGGTGTGATATATGGATCCTCTTTCATTCTTTTGCATGTGGTTATCCAGTTTTCCAAGCACCCTTTGTTGAAGAGATTGTTCTGTCCAAGGTGAGTTGGCTTGACTACCTTATCAAAGATCAATTGTCCATAGATGAGAGGGTCTATATCTGAACACTATTCAATTCCATTGGTCAGTATATCTATCTTTATTCCACTGCCATGCTGTCTTGACCACTGTAGTTTCATAATAGGCCTTAAAGTCAGGTAGTGTGAGACCTCTGACTTCATTTTTCTTTCTCAGGATATTTTTAGCTATTTGGGGCACCCTGCTATTCCAGATAAATTTGGTTATTAGTTTTTCTATTTCTGCAAAGTAAATTTTGCGGATTTTAATTGATATTGCATTGAATCTATGAGTCAATTTAGGGAGAACTGACATCTTAACTATATTTAGTTTTCTAATCCATGAACATGGTATGCCCTTATTTAGGTCTTTTGTGATTTCTTTTAGCAATTTCTTGTAGTTTTTTTTGTGTGTGTAGGTCTTTTGTATCCTTGGTTAAATTTATTCCTAAATATTTTATTCTTTTGGTTGCAATTGTAAATGGAATTTTTTTCTTGATTCCCCCCTCAGATTGCTCATTACTAGTGTATAGAAACACTACAGATTTTTGAGGTTGCTCTTGTAACCTGCCACTTTGCTGTACTCATTTATTGGCTCTGCTAGTTTTGCTGTGGATTTTTCTGCATTTTTGACATATAGTATCATATCATCTGCAAACAGTGAAATTTTTACTTCTTCCTTTCCAACTTTGTTGCCTTGTATTTCTTTTTCTTGTCTTAATTGCTCTCGCTAGAACTTCCAACACAATGTTGAATAACAATGGTGATAGTGGACATCCTTGTCTTGTTCCTGATCTTAAGGGGAAAGTTTTCAGTTTTTCCCCATTGAGGACGATGTTAGCTGTGGGTTTTCATATATTCCCTTTAACATGTTGAGAAAGTTCTCTTCTATTCCAATCCTTTTGAAGTGTTTTCAGCAAGAAAGGATGTTGGATTTTGTCAAATGCTTTTTCTCCATCAATCGAGATGATCATGTGGTTTTTCTGCTTTGATTTTTTGATATGGTGTATTACATTAATTGATTTTCTTATATTGAACCATCCTTGCATACCTGGGATGAATCCTACTTGGTCATGGTCTGTAATACTTTTTTTTTTTTTTTTTTTTTTAAGACAAACAAAATTGTGCTGCTGGATTTGATTTGTAAGAATTTTGTTGAGGATTTTTGCATCTATATTCATTAAAGAGATTGGTCTATAATTTTCTTTTCTTGTAGTATCTTTGTATGGCTTTGGTATGAGGATGGTGTTGGCTTCATATAATGAGTTAGGTAGCTTTCCCTCCTTTTCAGTTTTTTTGGAGAGTTTGAGCAGAACTAGTACTAATTCTTTCTTGAATATTTGGTAGAATTCACATGTGAGGCCATCTGGTCCTGGAATTTTCTTTTTTGGGAGCTTCTTAATGACTAATTCAATTTCTTTACTTGTGATTGTTTTGTTGAGGTCATCTATTTCTTCTCGAGTCAGTGTTGGTTGTTCATGCCTTTCTAGGTAATTGTCCATTTCATCTACGTTGTCTAGTTTATTAGCATAAAGTTTTTCATAGTATCCTCTCATTACCTCCTTTATTTTTGTGGATTCAGTGGTTATGTCTCCTCTTGCATTTCTCATTTTATTTATTTCCATCTTCTCTCTTCTTCTTTTTGTCAACCTTGCTAGGAATCCATCAATCTTATTGATTTTCTTATAGAACCAACTTTTGGTTTTGTTAATTTTCTTGATTGTTTTCATATTCTCAATTTCATTTATTTCTACTTCTAATCTTTGTTATTTCTTTCCTTTTGCTTGCTTTGGGGTTATTTGCTGTTCTTTCTCTAGTTCTACCAAGTGAACAGTTAATTCCTCGATTTTTGCTCTTTCTTCTTTTTTAATATGGGCATTTAGGGCAGTAATCCCTCTTAGCACTGCCTTTGCTAAATCCCATACATTTTGATATGTTATTTTTCATTTTCATTTGCCTTGAGATATTTTTTGATTCCTCTTGTAGTTTCTTCCTTGACCCACTGGTTGTTTAAGAGTGTGTTGTTTAGCTTCCATATATTTGTGAATTTTCTGGCCCTCGCACTGTTATTGATTTCCAACTTCATTCCTTTATGATCCGAGAAAGTGTTTTGTATGATTTCAATCTTTTTAAGTTTATTGAGACTTGCTTTGTGACCCAGCATATAGTGTGTTCTTGAGAATGATCCATGAGCACTTGAGAAAAAGGTGTATCCTGCTGTTGTGAGGTGCAATGTTCTATAAATGTCTGTGAAGTCTAGTTCATTTATTGTATTATTCAAATTCTCTGTTTCTTTATTGATCCTCTGTCTAGATGTTCTTTCCATTGATGAGAGTGGGGAATTGAAGTCCCCAACTATTTTGGTAGATGTGTCTATTTTTCTTTTCAGTGTTTGCCTCATTTATTTTGGAGCACTTCGGCTTGGTGCATAAATATTTATGATTATTATGTTTTGTTGTTGAAGTGTTCCTTTTATTAATACGTAGTGTCCTTCTTTATCTCTTTTAATTGTTTTACATTTGCTGATTTGGTGGATATTGGTATAGCTACCCCTGCACTTTTCTGATTATTGTTTCCATGAAATGTCTTTTCCCAACCTTTTACTTTCAACCTATGTTTTTCCTTGGGTCTAAAATGCATCTCCTATAGATAGCATATAGATGGGTCCTGTTTTTAAATCCATTGTGCTGGTCTGTGTTTTGATTGGGGAGTTTAATCCATTAACATTTAGTGTTATTAGTGTAAGGGCAGTACTTTCTTCTACCATTTCGTCTTTTGAATTTTACAAGTCATATCTAATTTTTCTTCTTTTTACCTTTACTAATAGTCTTCATTTCTACACTCTTCTCCATACCTCTCTCTCCTGTCCTTTCCTGTCTGTCTCCAATGCTCCCTTTAGTATTTCTTGCAGAGTCGGTCTCTTGGTCACAAATTCTCTCAGTGATTTTTTGTCTGAAAATGTTTTAATTTCTCCCTCTTTTTTTTTTTTTTTTTTTAACATGGGCAGGCACCAGGAATTGAACCCAGGTCTCCGACATGGCAGGTGAGAACTCTGCCTGCTGAGCCTGCCCTCCCCGTTTCTTGAAGGACAGTTTTGCTAGATATAGGATTCTTGACTAGCAGTTTTTCTCTTTTAGTATCTTAAATATATCATACCCCTGTCTTCTTGCCTCCATGTTTTCTGCTGAGAAATCTACACATAGTCTTATTGGGCTTCCCTTATATGTGATGAATTGCTTTTCTCCTGCTGCTTTCAAAATTCTCTCTTTCTCTTTGACATCTGACATTCTGATTAGTAAGTGTCTTGGAGTACATCTATTTGGATCTGTTCTGTTTGGGGTATGCTGCACTTCTTGGATTTGAAATTTTAAGTCTTTCATAAGAGTTAGGAACTTTTCAATGATAATTTCCTCCATTAGTTTTTCTCCTCCTTTTCCCTTCTCTTCTCCTTCTGGGACACCCACAGCATATATATTTGTGCGCTTCATGTTGTCATTCAGTTCCCTGAGTCTCTGCTCATATTTTTCCATTCTTTTCCCTATATTTTCTTTTGCTTGTTGGATTTCAGATGTCCCATCCTCCAGTTCACTAATCCTGTCTCTGCCTCTTGAAATCTAACATTGTAGGTTTCCTTTTTTTTTGTTTTATTTCTTCTACTCTGTCTTTTATTCCCATGAGTTCTGTGATTTGTTTTTTCAGACTTTTGATTTCTTCTTTTTATTTGTCCCTTGACTTCTTTATGTCCTCCCTCAATTCATTGATTTGATTTATTTTTTATTTTTTTATATTTTACATGGGCAGGCACCAGAAATCGAACCTGGGTCTCCAGCATAGCAGGCAAGAATTCTGCCTGCTGAGCCACTGTGACCTCCCATTGATTTGATTTTTATGAAATTTTCCATGTCTCCTCGAACATCCTGAATTAATTGTTGCAACTCCTGTATTTCAGTTGAATTGTTGGTTTGTTCCTTTGACTGGGCCATATCTTCAATTTTCCTAGTATGATTTATTATTTTTTGCTGGCGTCTAGACATATTTATTTTCCTTAATTAGTTTATTCTGGAGATTGTTTTCACTTTTTTGCCTAGGATTTTCTTGCTGAATGACTTCGTTGCCATTGAACTGACATTCTGTTCAGCTTATTCTAGACCTCGAACATAGGTTTTGTTTAACAGATCAGAATTTTTCAGTTCTTCTTTTCTTGTTTCTTGCCATGCCTGCAAGGTGCATGGCATACATTTTTTTTTCCTTAGGAGGGTCTACTTAGGTATTATGGACCCCAGTCAGATTTTCCAGTCCAGACTGGTCTCATCTCAAGGAGAAAGAGTCATCTGCATCAGTTTTCCCTGAGGGTGATACCCAGCATGTTGAAAGACTTTCCTATGAAGTCTCTAGACTCTCTGTTTTGCCTGTCTAATTCAGTATGTGGCTGTGTCTGCCTGCAGGCCCCACTAGCATAAAGTGATGCAGTGACTATAACTTCAGCAGACTTTCCCTGCTGGGGGCGTGGTTTAGACAGAGTAGAGGTAGTAATCTGGCTTTAATCGCTTTAGTTTTCTAGACCCTGGTATCTGAATTCCTTGAGGGAGGGATTCCACCTGAGCTGGGTCCCACCCCTCTCCTGGGGAAGGCACAGCCTCCAGGGATTTATTCTTTCACCTGACCACCCTTTTTCTCTCTGGGACAAGCTTAATTCTGCCCTTGCCTGGGGCAGTTGGAGCATGAGAAGCTGTGCACTTGTAGCCAAAGAGTAGTTAAGCCATAGAAACACAGCCACCAAAAAAAAAAAAAAGAAAAGAAAAAAAAAACCTTTTCAGGGAAGAACCCCTGTACTTCTGGTTTGCCAAGCAAGAGCTTAAGTTGGTACATTGCTCTGTGTATCTCCAGGTCCTATGTGCCCCCTTCTTTCCTTCAGGGCCCAGACCCTTTCAAGTATTTTGTGCTGTCTGTTCCAAAAAAATCTCTTTTTTTTTTTTTTCCTGTTTTCGTCAGCCCTGCCCCCTATGTGTCGGGGCAAAAACCAGCAACCTCAGCTTTTCCTCAAGGTTCAACTGAGCTCGGGGTCTATCTTTAGTAGTCAGAATTTGTTAATTAATTCTACAATTGGAACTTGGTTGAGCTCAGCTCCTTGCTGTTAGTAAAGTTTCTTTCCTTTCCCCTCTGCGAAGCAGCCTGTCGGGGAGAGGCACCGGTCTCTGTGGCTTGGGGGACTCACGGTTCTGGGTGGGATTGCAGCTGGTCCAGACTGGTGTATGCTGTGTGTCCGGTCACTGATGTGGCCCCAGCAGTTATGTACTGTTCCTGGCTATTTACTATCTGCTCTGGAGGACAAACTAAATTCCATACCTCACTAAGCCATCATCTTGAAACTTTCTCTGTTTTTATTTTTTATTGTTATAGAAGAAGAGGCAAAGAACAGCAAAAGTAATAAGTATAAAAAAACCTATCAAAATTTTAGAAATCACCTGTTGCTCCAACTGTACTTTTTTCCTTGTCCCTGTTAATGGGTGTTAGGCTCTTAAAGTTCCTTTGCTGCTGCTTCCTTCCTAAATGGTCTTTTGGAAGTCTCCTATCTTGCCTCCCTTGGTTCTACTTTATTATGAGGACTTCTTTCTTCATGGAGACTCTTTTTCTTCAGGAAGCTTTGAAGAACAGAATCCAAGGTATCTCTGTAGACTCCTTTACTTATAGATGGAGAAAGTCTCCCCCTCCATGTCATTGTTAGCAGTCTTCCTTACCTAAGCAACAGGCTCTTCCTTTAGAGCTGCTCCAGGGGCCTTTGTTCTGGCACAGGCCAAGCAAGACTTATCTTTGGGGAGCCGTGTCTCTGTCCTGGGTGTGGGAAGGACCACTCTTTTTTTTTTTATTAGTTAAAAAAATTAGCTAACACAACATTTAGAAATCATTCCATTCTACATATACAATCAGTAATTCTTAATATCATCACATAGATGCATATTCATCATTTCTTAGTACATTTCATCGATTCAGAAAAAGAAATAGAAAGACAACAGAAAAAGAAATAAAACGATAATAGAGAGAAAAAAATAAAAAATAAAAAAAAACTATACCTCAGATGCAGCTTCATTCAGTGTTTTAACATAATTACATTACAATTAGGTATTATTGTGCTGTCCATTTCTGAGTTTTTGTATCCAGTCCTGTTGCACAGTCTGTATCCCTTCAGCTCCAATTACCCCTTATCTTACCCTATTTCTATCTCCTGATGGTCTCTGTTACCAATGACATATTCCAAGATTATTCTCTAATGTCGGTTCACATCAGTGGGACCATACAGTATTTGTCCTTTAGTTTTTGGCTAGTCTCACTCAGCATGATGTTCTCTAGGTCCATCCATGTTATTACATGCTTCATAAGTTTATTCTGTCTTAAAGCTGCATAATATTCCATCGTATGTATATACCACAGTTTGGTTAGCCACTCGTCTGTTGATGGACATTTTGGCTGTTTACATCTCTTTGCAATTGTAAATAATGCTGCTATAAACATTGGTGTGCAAATATCCGTTTATGTCTTTGCCCTTAAGTCCTTTGAGTAGATACCTAGCAATGGTATTGCTGGGTCGTATGGCAATTCTATATTCAGCTTTTTGAGGAACCGCCAAACTGCCTTCCACAGTGGTTGCACCTTTTGACATTCCCACCAACAGTGGATAAGTGTGCCTCTTTCTCCACATCCTCTCCAGCACTTGTCATTTTCTGTTTTGTTGATAATGGCCATTCTGGTGGGTGTGAGATGATATCTCATTGTGGTTTTGATTTTCATTTCTCTAATGGCCAGGGACATTGAGCATCTCTTCATGTGCCTTTTGGCCATTTGTATTTCCTATTCTGAGAAATGTCTGTTCAAGTCTTTTTCCCATTTTGTAATTGGATTGGCTGTCTTTTTGTTGTTGAGTTGAACAATCTCTTTATAAGTTCTGGATACTAGACCTTTATCTGATGGAAGGACCACTCTTGACCACCAATTCACACATGGCCTTATGGAGTACAAGGGTCTTCAAATAAAGAGATATCTTGGACCATCACTGTGGGATAAAAGAACTCTCAGCCTGGACTAAAACCGAAGAAGACACTGAGGGCACTCTGAGACTCCTCCCATGGCTTTATTTCCCATATATTATGTCTTGCTAACCCCTTTCATAGAAATATGGTAGAGGTCTTCTTCTGGGGAGAGGGGCAACAAAGGATAATGAGACATTGAACGTGGCAGTTACTCAAGACATGACTGAAGATTCTGACATATTTTCTTCTCTCCTCAGGCCAGCTGGAGGGCTCTATGGCATTGATAGCATGCCAGATCTACGCAGAAAGAAGCCACTACCACTTGTCAGTGACCTGGTGAGTGAGGATTGTTGTCCAGGCTTAGGCAGGCGCCTTGGAGTATTGCACAATTAGGCCTTGACAAGTGGTCAGGACAGGGAGTGGTGCATCAGTGACTAGTTTTGGTCTGATGATCCTTCTGTTGAAGCCTTACTAAGACTTACTGATGGCCCTAGTGGGACCTCATTCTATCTTATTCCTTAGTTAGAGCCCAGGTTTTTCGTTTATAGCTCAGGTTCTCAAAGCTCTGTTTAGGTATCTGGCTTCTTTAGGTATCTCTACAACTTTCTTTGCTGATCTGGAATAGAAACTGCCGTTAGCCTCCGACTTAGATAATTGAGTTTAGTGTGGAGTGAGTATAAGTGGTGCTACCCCTTCTTCAAGGTCAAGTAAAAGTCCTCGCCTAAAAGATAGGCTTTATGGATGATCTCTATATCCCTAATCCTTAACCTGGTGTTTGGCGTGAGGAATAATAAAAAAAATTGTGGAATTGAGTTGGAACAGGCTTGAGAGTTAAAGCTGATCTTGGGGCCTCCCATCCTGGGTCACTCCCGAGATATAATCAGCTTAAGGTGTTATCTGTAGCCTTGGGGGTAGTGGTATAGAGTGGGCTCCAGGCATTGGTGAGCTCTCACAGGCTCCCAGAACTCTAAAGCCAGAAGAATAAATCATTTCTCTTGTCACATTTTCTGCTTCTATATTCTTCTTTTTTTCTCTTTATTCTGTCTATTCTGATTTTGCTGTCCAGTCCTTTTCTGTTTTTTCTCCACCTGTTTTTCCCTCTTTAGTTGGTTGAATAGAACTATTGTCTGTCATTTTCTCATCATCATTTCTTTCTTTTACTCCTTTATTTGCTATCATTTATGTCAGACACACTTGGGAGATATTATGGATTTAGTTCTAGAGTACAGCAATAAAGCAAATATCACAGTAAAGTGGTATTTGCACAGTTTTTTGGCTTACACAGTTTTTTGCCTTACCAGTGTACATAAAAGTTATGTTTACATTATTAAGTGTGCAGTTGCATTATGTCTAAAAATGCAATGTGCATGCCTTAATTAAAATATGCCACAGAGACTTGTAGTGAGCACATGCCGTTGGAGAAATGGTGCCGATAAGACTTGCTTGATGCAGGGTTGCCACAAATCTTCAATTTGTAAAAAATAAACAAAAAACAAAACAAAACCCGCGCAGTATCTGCAAAGTGCAACAAAGTGAAGTGTGATAAAATGATTTTATTATCTTCCTTCTTTTTTCCTCCTTTCTTCTCCTGTTATACGCCTTCCTCCAGCTCCTCATTTCACTGGCTGGATGAGGATATATTCTGATATCATCTCTTCTTTATTAACTTCTTTCCTTCCTTCATCTCGCGTCTCCTCATTCTTCTTTTCCTTTCATTCCTTCCTACTTTTTTTCTCTTCCTCTGCTCCTTCCTTACCTATTGCTTCTCTTTGCTTAACTAATTGGATACAGCATCTTGTTCACTTCTTGTTTCGCCTCCTCTCTCTTTTACCATGGCCTCTTTCACTGTGTGGTGTGCTCTCCTTAGAGTGGGAGCTCTAGGCCTTGGGGCCTGGCCAGCTGTCTGAGTTGAAGTGTTTAGTAGATAGAGGTGGAGGAGGGTTGGGAATTGTTCTCTATTTATGATTATAAGGCAGAACCTCTCAACTGCCTCTGAAAGTCATGCCCTGGGAAAGCTTTAACATCATGTTGTTCCTTTCTCTGCTCTCCTCTGCGCAGGCTATGGTGAGTGTCTCCAGAGTTCCTTCCCATCCTTTATAATAGAGCCCTCAACCCTAACCACCTGGGCCCCTCCCAGCCATTCTTCCTACCTTAGACTGATTATATGACTTATATCTACCCAGTGCCCACTCTATTAGGGAAACCATGTGCCTCTCCAGGGTCTACCTCTAAAACTCAGGCTTGGCAAATACAGCTTAAGGGGTTGATACATGGCACCCCTCTATACAGAAGCCTAGTTAGCAGAGCAGCCCAGGTCTCAGGGTAGCCCCAGCTCTCAGGCTTAACTCCCTGCCTTTCTTGATTTAACTGAGGCTATTTTTCCCTGTCACTTGCCAAGTGCCCAGCTTACTTGTCTACTGGCTTCTACAGCCACCCAGGGATCATGTGAGCATCAGGTGTGTATTAGTTAGGGTTCTCTAGAGAAACAGAATCAACAGAAAACACTCACAAATATAAAATTTATAAAAGTGTCTCACGTGAGCACAGAAACGCAGAGTCCAAAATCCACAGGGCAGCCTGTGAAGCCGACGACTCTGATGGAGGGTCTGGACGAACTCCACAGGAGAGGCTCGCCAGCCGAAGCAGGAATAGAGCCTGTCTCTTCTGAATCCTCCTTAAAAAGCTCCCCATGATTAGATTAAGCATCACTCGTTGCAGAAGACACTCCCCTTTGGCTGATTACAAATGGAATCAGCTGTGGATGCAGCTGACACGATCATAATCTAATTCTATGAAATGTCCTCATTGCAACAGACAGGCCAGCACTTGCCCAGCCAGACAAACAGGTACCACCACTTGGCCAAGTTGACACATGAACCTGACCATGACAGGGTGGTACCAGGGAACAGAGAATAGCATGGAATCATTGTTCTCAATGATGATTCCTAAATGTGATTCTGGTCGGGTTACATGTCTATCCTATTCTTAGTGACCTGTTTCCTACTATAACTCAAAGCTTTTCACATTCTTTTTTCTTTCTATAAACAAGGGGTTTCTGTGGGGTAGACTACCTAAGAACAGTAAGAGAAGTAAAAACTCTTTGGACTTTGAAATAGGGAGACTGAGAGAAATGTGTTTTAATACAGTTAGAACAGTCCCCTGAGGTACTTGGGTTTTATATCTTAGCCTGGGATAATTGTTAGCTGTTACCCAGAGGCAGCCCCTATGAGTGACAGTTGAAATATTTGGCTCCGCGGTCATTAACGCTCTTTCCCCAGAGCTTTGCCAATCCTTGGTATTGGTGGCTAGGGCTGACAGCAGGTCTTCTCTCACAGTCATTGGTCCAGTCCCGGAAAGCAGGGATTACTTCTGCATTGGCCACACGTACCTCTCTCAAGGATGAAGAGCTGGTAAGTAACCCATTTGTGGGCTTTCATGAGTCTACTATCTTGAGGACAGGTGATCACCTCTATAGCCTTACTAATTTTGAGAATTCAAGGATGCTGGGCAAACATCATTAATAAAATGGATAGAAAGCAAAAGGTCCTTGTTTTTCACACCTGAATAGGCAAGGGGCCAGACCAGGGAATAAGCCCCCAAGTCTCCTGTTGGCCTTTAGGAGGAGGTAACACATTAGCCTTTCTGAAACTCAGGGTTTTGTGTAGGCTCTGGTCCTCTAGAAACCCTGAATGCTAGGGCAAGGCTCACACCCAGCATTCAGGTCAAACCCATGTTGGAAGAATGGGAGCATACTACTTTGGCAGCTTCTTTTTGCTGGGGTGAGCTATGGGGTAGGCCAGGGTAAGGAGACTTTCTCTGCTGCGAGAGAAGAAGCCAGGGTCCTCAATGTCCTCCAAGGGTCTCAATTCTGGTATCTCCCAGCAGAGTCCTAAAGTTGCTGATGAGTGATGGGGTATGTGTCTTTCAGAAATCCCATGTGTATAAGAAAACCCTGCAGGCCTTAATCTACCCCATCTCGTGCACCACACCCCACAACTTTGAAGTCTGGACTGCCACTACTCCCACCTATTGCTATGAGTGTGAGGGCCTACTCTGGGGCATTGCCCGGCAGGGCATGCGCTGCAGCGAGTGTGGAGTCAAGTGCCATGAGAAGTGCCAAGATCTGCTCAATGCCGACTGCCTGCAGCGTGAGTGCCCCTGTGGGTGATGGACAGAGGGTGAGGGAAGCAGGCAACAAAGAGCTAGATTTGCTGAGCCACCAGTCTTCCAGTCTACCTGATTCTGAAGCCCCTTCCTTCTCAGAAAAGATAGAGTCCGGAATCAAAGGACATTGCCTTTCTCAATAACAGATCTTTAGCACCATTAGGAAAAATTCTTTGCACTTTCCATGTCCCTCTGGTAGGGACAGTATCTCTTCCATGATTCAAGTGATTCCAGAGACTGAGCACAATGTCTGTAGTGACCAAATAACTAAAGCATGTTTAATTGGGGACAGAAACTAATGGGGAGAGAGTGATTTCTGTGGACTTTCAGAGGGAACTCCTTAGTTCTAAACCCTAGGGCCCAGGAAAAGGCAGCATTTGTTTCTTTCTCACAGAAAGAAACATGCAGTACCAGGAACAGAAATTTCATATAGATCAGGCAGAATCCAGAGGAGAGTGTACCAGACTCTCAAGACTCTGGCTAAATAAGTGGCTTTACTGTCAACATGGTTGGGCAGATTAGGAACAGGAAAAACAATATGTTTCCTTCAAAATTATGGGAAACTACTCTCTCACCACTCTGGACATCCTACACATTACTCAGACCTAATCTATAGTGAAAGAAAACAAAAATCCTTAAGGGCTTCAGGGACTGTGGTAGGAGCCTTTTAAACTTACAAGTGCTTCATTATCCCTAGGAAGGAAAGGTGACATGAAAGGGGCACAGGGAGAGAACTTGAGGAACTGTTCACATAAAATGTCCTTTGAAGAGCCAGTGCCATGAGTACAGTAGACATGAGGGACAAGAAGACAAAATCAGGAGAAGAGACAAGGCTCTGAAAAGACTCAGAAGACAAATGCTAGTGATGACTTTGCTCAAGATTTGAACCCAAACCTGTCTGATAGCAAAGACCATATTTTTCTCACCATATCACACTATATTATTTTATTAAAGACACTGGAACCATATGGCAGAATCCACCTGAGTGTCCTGATGAAATCTGGGATCTGTACTATGGCTCAATGGTTGGATGAATTTGGTGATGTTGTCGTATATACTCCCTACCCCTCTGTAATAACTGAAACACTCACTGGTGACATTTTGACCTCAGGGTTAGAGAGTATCTCTTAAAACACCATCTGCATAAAAGAAAGAGAAAGCCAAATGTTGAGTGAGCATTTTTTCAGTTTCTTTTTGATGAAATTTCTCAAACATATATCTAAATAGAATAACGTAATGAGCCTCTCTTAACAATTATCATGATTTTCCACTCTTTGAGTTGCATTTTAAACGCCACTGGGCAGGCAGCAAGTCCAACAGTATACCTCAATCTACCTAAGCTTTTCCTGTTACTTAGTAGACTCTCCCAGGCCTATTCCTCAGCCTAACACTTGGTCCAAGGCCTGTTGGTTAGCTCTACTTTCTGACTGTCTCTGTCCATCCTTCAGGGGCTGCAGAAAAGAGCTGTAAGCATGGAGCTGAGGACCGGACCCAGAACATTATCATGGCCATGAAGGACCGCATGAAGATCAGAGAGCGCAATAAGCCGGAGATCTTTGAAGTTATCCGGGATGTCTTTACTGTGAGCAAAGTTGCCCATGTGCAGCAGATGAAAACAGTGAAGCAGAGTGTACTGGATGGCACCTCCAAATGGTCAGCCAAGATTACTATCACTGGTGAGCAGGCCAGAGTTGAGGGACAGGAAGATCCTGGGCTTTGGGGAGGAACCTAGGGAAAAAGCAGTCTGAGTATGAGAGGGCAAGAGGCTGGAGAGAGAAAAGATAGAACCCAGGGGGAATCTCTACTGCAGTGGTGATAGGAAAGGCCAGGTTGGTACCTACAAACAATGTGAATGATAATACAAGGATTTGCTAACAATCTGGCATTATAGTCTTGGTTAATAGTTCAGTTGTATAAGAACTGGGGGTAGAAGAAGGAGGTTAAGCAGGAAACCAGGGAATAGTTAACCAATGGCTCACTTGTTGGATGGATGAGACTGAAGTATGCATATACCAGACAGGGAAAGACCAAGACCAATGTAGGGGTAAATGGTCAGTAAGGGCTTCAAGTTGGGACGGGCATCCTTGAGATAGGTTTTGAGGGAAAAACTGGTAATCCAGAACAAGGAATAGATGAGAAGGGGGGTCGGGAGTTTGAGTACCTGTGCAAAGAGCACATGGTCACTGCTCTAGGTTGGAAAGCATATAAGCAATGCTGCAGAGGGCTTCAACTTCTAAAGCATACTCAATCCTTCTCCATGTGTGCTCGAGTTACAGTGGTGTGTGCCCAGGGCCTACAAGCCAAGGACAAGACAGGATCCAGTGACCCTTATGTGACAGTGCAAGTGGGCAAAACAAAGAAGCGTACCAAGACCATTTTTGGAAACCTAAATCCTATTTGGGAGGAAAAGTTTCATTTGTAAGTCGCAGAGGGCAGCCTGTTGTCTTGCCGGAGACTGTGTATTTTGGTGACAGCATTAAATCCTGCTATTCTGGACTTTGACCATAAGAGGGATCAAGTAGAGGGAGTGGGGAAAACTCATTTCTGAAATGTTTCACTTGGGTGGCAACCATTCTTTCTCTGGATTTCTTCTCATGGACTATTGGATCAGGGTTATTGTCCTAAGCTCTGAATGTTAAACAGGGCTGTGAAGAAGGCCCCAGTGCATCTCTTACCACTTTTTCTAGAGCTAGAAAGATTTTACTGCTGCTTAATGACAGAACAAGGGACTGGCCACCGTACTGTGTACCTTCCGGCACTACCAACTTGCCTAGGTGGGGTTAGGCTCTTCCAGGGAATAGGGAAGGAATATCCTTGCCTTATAACTGGTTAATTCTGGCTTAAGGAGGGAAATCTGAGATATGGAGGTGTTTGCATTTCCCTTAAGCACTTTGCCTTTCCTCCTACCGTATAATCCTTTTTACATTATCTTATTTCCTTAAAAATTCTTTCATATAACGGTAAGGGCTGGTTGTTGAAAAATGGCAAACTCTAGCTAAGGAGTTGGACTAATTTCTGGAGTATCCATATAGAGTTTATTTGTCATGACCTTGAGGCCTTGGAACAGTTCTCTCAGTCTGACCCAGCTAAGCAGACTGGTGAAGTAGAAGCCTTCTTCTGATGGCCATTTGGAGAACTCATACAGAAAGAGATTGGGGTACAGTACAATTCATCTCCACAACCCAGAGGCAGCAGTTACTTGAGGAAGCACGTGTTTCTTTGGAAATCTGAATGATTCTTGCTTGAATTCTTCTTATATTTAATTCTAAATGTGTTGGCTCTATTTTCATTTTTGCTAACTTTTACCCAGTTAGTAAATAATTTATTAAGCCCCTATTCTTATCAAAATACTGTATGTGATACTGTGGAACTAGATTAATCCCTGACTTAAAGAAGCTCCTTGTTTAATTGTCTATTATTTTTCAGTAGACCAGTAGTTACACTATACTATTTTTAATGGAATATGGAAAGATATTTAATGGAATATGGGACTTAGGGAAAGAGCAGGTAATTCTGCTGAGTACAACTTGGCTGAGGCAATGGGACCGAGAAAATAGCTGCTGGAGAAGGAGAGCCTGATGGGGGGTTGGGGGAGGGGGGTCCTGGGTAAACCCTTCTACAAAGCTAACACTATAGAAGGAGATGACAATTCAAGTGATTATTAAAGGGTAATAAAAGTCCATCAGGCACACAGTGGGTGATTAGAATAGAAAGCTAAGCAGATATAACCAGATGGATATACCATGAACATCTAGTACCTTTCCTAATTTTATGCCTTGGATTCTGAGAAGGGAACTGGAAATTGCTTCCTGAGTTTCTGTAGCGTCTTCCAGCTGTTTTCTTCTTTGAATTGCTGATATAGCTAGCTGCAGAAGGAGTCAGAATTGATCCTGGTACTCATTCCTGCCCCCTTCCCTTGTTCAGGGCAATTAAGAGCTGGATGGTGATAGAGCCACAGCGCTGCTCTCAGTGAGGCCCAGAACAGGAATGAAGAATCATTTGCTGGGTAGCCTGGCTCACTGGGAACTTTAGTTCTACTGTTCTCTGGGCTTCTTTTCTTCTGTTCCACGGCCTCAAGTACAGGTTATGGAGCTTTTGGGAGGGAATTGGAAGTAATAGGAGTGGGAGCAACTGGGTCTGTCTCTAACAGAGCTTACCTCATTCTCTCACAGTGAGTGCCACAATTCCTCTGACCGCATTAAGGTGCGTGTGTGGGATGAGGATGATGACATCAAATCAAGAGTAAAGCAGAGGCTAAAGCGAGAGTCAGATGACTTCCTTGGCCAAACCATCATCGAGGTTAGGACACTGAGTGGCGAGATGGATGTCTGGTACAACTTGGGTAAGGAAGCAAAACCAAAAAAAGTTTCTGGGAAAGGAGCATGAAGAGGAAACCTGGGAAAGTTCCCATCTACCAAGACCATTATATAATGCCTAAAGCATATCTCTGTGTAGTCTTCCTTACCCACCAAGAACTGACCATAGTTAGGGGTGGGGGACTGAGGAATTGGGGGGTCTGGAACTCACTCTGGCTGAATATTCCCCGGGTTTCAGAAGTCCCTTTAATCTTCATACCCATCCCTGATGCCTTTAGCCTCTAGGCCACTCCTATTCTCCCACTTAGTCTACTCAGGGATATTTGAAGAATATATGGTCATTGGAATGAGTTCACCTATTGGGTGAACCCTTGGGTCAGTGTCTCCTTTGCCTTGGGTAATCCATGATGAGGGCTGTCTAAGCTATCTGTAGTTGCATTGGTGTCGATCTCCAGTCTTTCCTTCATTCCCAGAAAAGAGGACAGACAAGTCAGCCGTCTCAGGGGCTATCCGACTACAAATCAATGTGGAGATCAAGGGGGAGGAGAAGGTCGCCCCGTATCATGTGCAGTATACCTGTCTCCATGAGGTGAGCTGCCCTTGGTAGATAGGGTACCAGAAAGCAGTGCTGGGCAGGATGTCTTTGAGAATAAGTAGGATTGCTAAATGGTTGAAGATACGGGGGTCTGTTATTTAATTTTGTCCTTGGCTTACTGTGAAACCCTGAACAGCCCAAGTAATAACACCAAGTTTCAGTGTCTCTCTCGGTAATGTGAGAATTGCCTTCTAGGACTGTAAGAAGTACTGAGCAATGACCTGAAGGACAGGATTTTTGTGGAACCCTATTTGTATTCCCCTGGCCTTTGCCACCGGTTTTTTGTTTGTTTGGCTTTTTGTTTTTAATAACTAGGAACTATTCTCAGCATTATGAATGAATCCAGATTGCAACATCTATGTCAGATCCCCAAGGGTAACAACCTAAGTCCGGCCTGGTTGCCATCTTTCTGACTCCTCTTTAGAATTTAATGAAAGCCATAAACCCTTTCCCCAGAAAACTGCCTGAATTTTAAGAGGTTTATAGACCCTTTCAAGTCTATCCATAAATTCTCTAGAATTAAGAATCCCTGATTAAATAGAGCATGAGCTTTGGAGTCAGAACACTCAGATTTGAATCCTGACCATACCAATCACTTTCTAATAGGGTGACTTTGAGCAAGTTTCACAAACAAAGGTGTATTTTAGTTTTTCATGTGTAAGTTGAGCATTATAACTCCTACTTCACTGGGTTGTGATGAGGGTTAAATAAACTGATGTGTGAAAAGCATCTGACATAGTACCTTATATAGAGTAGACTCGGACAGGAAAATCCCCTTCCTTTCTTGAGGTTGTCTGGTCCCCCATGTGGGCAACCAGGCCAGCAGACCTCCCAGCCAGGTCTGGCTGGAACCATTCCCCTCTGGCTGATACTGTGGATAAACTCACGACCTCTGGGGGCAACCTAATTTGGGCTCTTCAGGTTGTGCTGTCTAATCAATGAGATATTTTATTGTCCTACCCTAGAGGCCACTTGGTCCTGCTGCTTTTTTTTTTCTTAACCCTTTCTTTTTCTCTGCTCTGTCTCCTGCAGAACCTTTTTCATTACCTCACGGACATTCAGGGCAGTGGAGGAGTCCAGATCCCTGAGGCTCGAGGAGATGATGCGTGGAAGGTGTACTTTGACGAGACAGCCCAAGAAATTGTGGATGAATTTGCCATGCGTTATGGCATCGAGTCTATATATCAAGCCATGACGTGAGGCTTCCCTGGGGCTCTGGGAAGTGGATCCTAACCTTTGGGTGGCTGATGAAGGCACACTGACAGGGCGGACAGGTCCTGAGAGGGCTAGTATGCCATGAGTCATTGCTTTGTTTTCCTTTCTGAGCTGTTTGGATGGGTCTCCTCCCCAAGGCAGGAGGGTATATGTAAAACAGGAGTGTGTTTATCTGTAACTCTGGGAGAACAGGAGAGGTATTTGTGTTCTTACCCCAGAGCTCAGAGAGGGAAGGAAAAGGGTATGGGGAAAGTATGCAAGAGCAAACCTACCAGAACATCACAGGTCTGAGTAGACAGCATGTATGCACATGTGAATGTGTATGTGACAGAGAAGCCAACTCAGACTGTCATGGGAACCAGAGAGTGCGCTAAGCTGTAGGAAAGGCAGCTGTGTATGGAGTTGACCAAGACTTCTGTGACAGGAATTCCTGCCTACTGTGAGAAGAGGCATAGCCTATTTGTCTGTGAAGCTGCCATAAGAGCTATGTACAGGAAACAGCCCTATGTAAGCAGAGGGTAGCTAGTGCCCAGGCTATGTTTCATTCATTCTAGAAACTTCTATTGAGTTCCTACTGTGTTTTGCATAGCTCTAGGTCCTAAGAACACAAACATGAATAGGATGGACCCTCCATGGTTGGGAAACTCAATCTAGTAAGAGAGACCCGTAAACAAACATGACAAATGCCATGATAGAAGTTATCACAGAGTATTAGGAGAGTACTAGGGAAGGGCAACTAAATTTCAGAGGAGACATGTCAGGGAGGAATTCCTTAGAGGTGACATTTGAGCTGAGTCTTGAAAAGGAGGAAGGGTGTTTTTGGTAGGACATATACAGAAGTGCTAAGATTCAACAGAGTATAGCTTATTCAAGGAATTGCAAATGCAGTATAGATGGAGAGAACTGTGCAGGGGATGATAAGGTTAGAGAATGAACCCTCTACCATTCTTAATCTGTTTACTCTCTCTAGGTGATATTATCCAAACCCATACTACTACCACTACCTTTAGGGTAATGACTCCCAGCTCTTTTTCTCTAGATCAGACCCTTTTCCAGTTGCATCCTGGGTATTCCCACAGGCATTACAAATTCCGCATAGCCAAAATCTAAATTATCATCATCACCACCAAATCTGCTTAATTTCCCATATTCCCTATTTTAGTAAATGAAACCATTTTCTACCCAGTTGTCCAGATAGAAAGGTTTTCCTTCTTGATTACTGCCTCCCCTGTAATCCCCAACATTAATCTCTAAAACCTCTAGATTCTACCTCCTAAAAAGGTTTTTTTGACTGTCAGTGCTTCTGTGGTTCAGTTATAATAATAACTATAATAATAATAACACAACAACAAATTTCTATGTAGCATTTCTTGGGTGCTAGACCCTCATCTAAACACTTTGCTAATGTTAACTTATGTGATCCTCATAAAACCCTATGAAGTGGGTGTCGTTATTTCCATTTTACAGATAGGAAAACTGAGTTATGTAGAAGTTAAATAATTTACCCAGGGTCACTGAGCGAGTGATGAAGGTGAGATTCAAACTCAGAGTCTGGGTCTAGAGTCTGTGTTCCTTTCTCTGTTCCATTAATTATTTCATTGCTTCTAGCCTGAATGATTGCAGTAGCTCCTCAGCTGGTCTATCTCAAACTCTCCTTTTCCAGTTGGTGATCAAAGTGACATTTCTGAAAGATATCGGATCACATTGTGCCTTTGTTTAAAAATGTACTATATCTTTAATATAAACTCTTCCTACTATCTGTTCTTTTCCCACTTCTCTCTCATTTCTTACTTCGCCTTCACCAAACATCCCACAGTAGTCATAACTGAGAGTTCCCCCTAAAAATCACCCTTTCTTGAGAGTGTTTATTTTAGCAATATAATTTCTTTTTACCTGAACACTTCCCCATTTGATTTATTCCTGCTAATCCTTTAAGACTAGTCTCAACTATCCCCTTTTTTGGAAAACTTTCTCTAACCCCACCCATTCTGATTTAGGTGATCTTCCTGTATGTTTCCACAGCATTTTGGGTAGTATGCCTCAGATTATTGACTGACTTACTAAATGCTGCTTTCCCCACCAAACTATTAAGTCTTTGGATCCCTAGCACTTAGCACAGGGCCTGACATATATTAGACATTAATTGGATGTATATTTGAATTAATAAATTTTGAAGAGCTTTGTATGTCAAGATGATTGGAAGCCTTATACACATTAGAGAAATCTTTTTTTCTTTAAATGCAATTTTATTAAGATATATTCTCATACCATATAATCATCCAAAGTATACAATCAGTGGTGTATAGTATCATCATATAGTTGTGTATTCATCATCACAATCAATTTTTGAACATTTTCATTACTCCATAAACAACGAAAATACGAATAAAAATAAAATTTAAAAAGAACACCCCAAACATCTTCAAGAATCAAATCACTGGATTATAGTTCTATAGCTTCAGGCATTTCCCTCTAGCTACTCCAAGACACCAAAAACTGAAAAGGGATATCTATATAATATATAAGAATAACCTCCAGAATAACCTCTCAACTCAAAATATCTCAACTATTGTAACTTTATTTTGTTTTATTTCTCTTCCCCCTTTTGGTCAAGAAATTTTCTTAATCCCCTGATGCCAGGGCCAGGCTCATCACTGGGAGTCATGTCCCATGTTGCCAGGAAGATTTACACCCCTTGGAGTCATGTCCCACGTAAGGGGGAAGCAACCTGCGAGTTGGCTTAGAGAGAGGCCACATCTGAGCAACAAAAGAGGTTCTCTGGGAGTGACTCTTAGGAATAATTATAAGTAATCTTAGCTGTTCCTTTGCAGAAATAAGTTTCATAAGGGCAAACCCCAAGATTGATGGTTCAGTCTATTAATTGGCAGTCTTTAATGCTTACAAAAATATCAGTCTTCCCCAGGTGGGGAAATTTAAAATTTCCACATTTTTCCCCAGTCCCTTAAGAGGATTTTGTGAATACTTTTTTATCTTCTGCCCAGATTACTCTGGGATGTATCAGGGCATGACACCCACCTGTGCAAACCAATAAGGTCTCACTCCCTATTCATGTTCATGGTTCCATGTAATTATGGTGTTTGAATAAACTGACCATATAAGACAAATTAGATAGTATGCTACAGAAGATAAAAATGTTGCACCAAATAAATATCTCTTCTTTGGTCTTACATGTAAGTTGAAGTTTTAAAATGCAGCCAATATATAGAGATCTTTTGATTCCTTGGCTTTTGTTGCAAGCCCTGAAGAGTCTTTGAGGGTGAGGGCACTATGTTTTTCAGGCACTTTGCATGTCTGTCCTCCAAGTACATGTGTCCTGGTGTGCCAGCAGTGATGAGCACCTTACTGGCCAACATCAATGCCTACTATGCCCACATTACTGCCTCTACCAATGTCTCTGCATCTGATCGCTTTGCAGCCTCCAACTTTGGGGTGAGTGTGATATGAACACATATGTGACCCATTTGTTATGAATTGATAAGTTTGATTTTTCTTGGCAGGTCCTATAGAGTTGACTGATATGCCTAATATTCAGATAATTGCTACCTTGATAATATTGACCTTGTGTCCTTATGGATATATAGACTATACTGATACCATCTTTTGAGATACAAATAATGCAGAAGGTGGAAAAGCATCATTATGGTTTGGAAGAGATCCCAAATGGGACACCACTTGGTTTTAGCCGAACTACTGTAGGCCAACAATTTGATTGGATCACCACATTCCTTAGTGTTGCAAGTCCAAAAATGGACCTTTCTTAATAATATTCATTCTCTCTGTGATAGACTCCTGCCAGTTAACTTTGTGTGAGACTGATATCTCAGCTAGGATGCTAGCATATACCTGAGGCAATTCCATTTCCAGTGTCAGAACTGTTGCCTCTATCCAGGTCATGCCAGTTCCTGTTGTTAAGGCACCCAGGAAGTTGAATCATTAATCAGAATGTCACCTGACTGACATTTGATATACTGGGAGGCATATTTCTGACCAAACACAAAGACTACTTCTGATATTTGTAAGGCTACCTCTTTAGGGATGAAATTGTTAAAAACCCCAAATCCACTAAGTCTTTGAGCCCTGTTTTCTTGTTTTCAGTTTTTTAGTCACTTTTGTTGTTGAGGTTGATAGAATCTTTCTATAGAAGAATTTATGTCATTAATTAAACTAGTCAAGTGTTCCACTCTGCCTCATCCCATTATGTATTAACTTAATATCTAACAGTATATAATATAATCAATATATAAGTTCAAGGTGTGCTATGCTAACAGCTACAGGTACATGCTTTTTCCCCCTACATCTAATTATACTTTTTCTATAAAAATCAGCTATTAAAATAATGTTATTGAATTTAGCATAAAAAATTTTAAATTAAGGGAATGATGTATAATGTGGTTTAAAGACTGACTCCCTTATGTCTGCCTGATCATCTTTCAAATGTATAAGAATTTCTCACTGCCAGGACGTGGCAATATAACTTACAAGTTACCCCATGATAACTCAGAAGACCATGGACTCAGGAACAAGTTGGAGAATGTGTTTTCATTCCTTAGTCCTTTTTTCTGACTGATAAGTTACATTCCCAAAGGCATGGAAATGCACTGGTCATTGCCTTTTTTTTTTTTTGGCATGGGCAGGCACCGGCAATCGAACCTGGGTCTCCAGCATGGCAGGCGAGAACTCTGCCTACTGAGCCACTGTGGTCCACCCTCGTCATTGCCTTTTGACTCTTGTTAAGAAAGAACTGTTTCCCCTCCTAGGGACTTGGTTTTCCCCTTGGCAGTGTAAGCAGATTCCCCAGTCTGAGAGAGAGCTACTAAAAGACGGAACAGGGACCACCTATCTCATTTCTCTGTTACATTATTTGTTCTTTTTGCCATGACCGGGGATGGGATAGAATGAGTGCCCAACGCAATGTCTCCACCCCACCCTCTCTACTCACCTAGAAGTGGTTCTGTTTTTGTTACAGTTTAGGAGGCTCAGAGATAGATTGATTCTCTCTCTTCCCCATTATTTGTTTCCCACCCTCAGAAAGAGAGATTTGTAAAACTGCTGGACCAACTACACAATTCACTGAGGATTGACCTCTCCACATACAGGGTGAGTGAAGACATGGTGGTAGGGTGGGATAACAAGCAGTATCAGGCTCATCCAAGCAACCCTGTAGGCCAATCTTGGCTATAAATGTAGAAGACATTCTACGTGATGACGCAGGAAAACTTGGCCTGCGTCACCACTCCCACATGAATGACCAATGACACTGACAACTGTGGTATTCCAAATACAGTATTACATACAGTATGTAAATAGCAGAAGGATGGCTGAATTTTTGTGGACAGTTGGCTTACCAACCTCAGTCACATCAATCTACCAAACTTTCTATTGACATTCTCATTAGGGAGTCTCTTGAGGATAATTTCTTCCAAGAGTGCCCTTTTAAAAATTTGTTTTTAATTGTATTTCCTTCTTGCATTTTTCCATACTCTCCTCATTTTCCACAAGAGGTGTGATAATCTGGCAAGGCAGGGAGAGAGTAGCTTTGCTTGGGCAAGTAATTTATATCAGAGATCATGCCCATTCCTAGTATAGAGGGAGGAAAGAGGTTTATTTAGGAAGGTAAGTACTGGGAGGGGGCAGGGGAGAGAGATGGGCAGTTCCTCCTAAGTTATCTCTTCTTAAAATGGCTTCATTACTTGTTTTAAAGTGTTGTAAATTTCTAGAACAGGCAATATACCCATTAAAAAGTAAGTATAAAAACAACTGCAAAGTAAGAAAGAAGTGAGGTTTTAACTGCCTGTATTTCCGGTGCCAAACATTTGCACGAATAAGACGAGTTGACTTTGTATCTTATATTTGGCATATAAGTAACCATTTGAAGGTTTAAAAATCCATCCCTTAAATTGGAGAGGGGTTCAGCTATCTCCCTCCAACTCTTCATGGCAACTTCCTCTTAAAGCTCATGAAATGAAATGAGGCATGTTAAGAAAGGAAGGTCCTAAGGCCTTGGAACTCATTCCAAGAACATTTCTGCTTAGAGTTCTGCTGTCTGCTGACTTCAGAACAGTAAAAGAACTGGGATTTTTTTTGTATGGAAAGTACAGGTCCTAGATCACAGTCTAGTCTGTAGTGTGGCTCCACTTACATTCGGGGATATACAGTTAGAACGTAACTTTTGAAGAACACACTGTTAGGGTGCGTGCAGATGGGGTGTGTATCTGTGTGTTCATTTGTGCAAATGCTCACATAATGCATAGGAAGTAGGGTTGGGAAAGGGTGTGTTGTTTTCTGACCTGAGAATTATTAATCCCTGCTTTTGGCAAGGGACTGTCTATATCAGTAGGAAAGAAAGGAAGACCTGTAGTTACAGCTTTTTCTGCCCAGCTCAACTATGGAGAATCCTGTTGGGGAAGCTTTTGGCAGGGAAGATTTTCATATTCCCCTGATCCTTTCTTAAAATTGTTTGATTTGCAACAGAACAATTTCCCCCCTGGGAGCCCTGAGCGGCTTCAGGACTTGAAATCCACAGTGGATTTGCTGACCAGCATTACTTTCTTCAGAATGAAGGTAAGGGATGAATTGAACAGAGCAGTTCTGGGCTGGGGACCCGGCCACAGGGACATAGAGAATAAGAGTCACTGGGCAGAGTCTGAGGCCACAGGATTCATCACCTCTAAGCCCACATTTCCATAGCCTTGTTTCCTGGGCTGGACAGTCCTCTTCATTGGCTGTCCTGACAACTTCGGAGACCCATAGAGGAATGCAGGAACCTGGAGTGGTCTAGGAGGAGTTCCCAACCAGGTGAGCAGGAACTTAGACCCCTATTTCTTCTACTAACTGGCAGGTGCAAGAACTGCAGAGCCCACCACGAGCCAGCCAGGTGGTAAAGGATTGTGTAAAAGCCTGTTTGAACTCCACATATGAGTATATCTTCAACAATTGTCATGACTTATACAGCCGCCAGTATCAGCTGGTAAGAGGTTCAAGATTAAGTGGGGCCAGTGGTCAATGGCTCTTTGGAGTGTCAACCTTCCTGTGCTGGGGTCATGGTGAAAGGGAGCTTATGACAAAGAGAGTGATTGAGTTGTAAAGTGTGGACCATCTAGACCATCTGAGATATTTGTGGTTGGAGAGGAGAGACCCTTAGATTAGATGTGACATTCCAACAATAAGTTTTACTTAGGTACTGAAGAATGTAAACCTAAATTCAAGTACATTTTAGGGACTGAGGAGGTGAATTCTCAGTCCATCACAGAGTCTTTTTCATACCCAAGGTAAATTTTATTTTTCTTCACGTGGACCTCTACACAGCATTCTGGAGTTCCAGTCTGCCTTCTCTCTGAGATCTACTGCTGTCTGTCTGAGCTACTGGGCCTTGGAAGTCTAACTTTTCCCTCTGACCACTTCTCTGTGCATTGCTTGGTGTTCTGGCTGGTTGTCAGTCAGTCTTCTGTGAGGCTGAGTCTCTTCACCTGTTGTAGGCAGCATCCTAATTCAACAGCTGGTGATTATGTGCATTTTTCGAGATCCTTCTAATAGTATCCTTTTTTTCTCATTTCAAATCCAGGGTTTCCTTCTTGGCCTAATAACCCAATTACAGGTTCTCCTTTAGGAATGTCTTGCTGACCACAAGTTTTTAGAGTAAACTCCTGTTCTAGTTTGCTAGCTGCCAGAATGCAATATACTGGAAACAGAATGGCTTTTAAAAAGGGGAATTTAATAAGTTGCTAGTTTACAGTTCTAAGGCTGAGAAAATGTCCCAGTTAAAGCAAGTGTATAGAAATGTCCAATCTAGGGCATCCAGGGAAAGATACCTTGGTTCAAGAAGGCTGATGAAGTTCAGGGTTTCTCTCTCACGTGGAAGGGCACATGGCAAACACAGTCAGAGTTTCTCGCTCATCTGGAAAGGCACATGGTAAACACGGTGTCATCTGCTAGCTTTTTCTCCTAGCTTCCTGTTTCATGAAGCTCCCCAGGAAGGCATTTTCCTTCATCTCCAAAGGTCGTTGGCTGGTGGACTCTGCTTCTTATGGCTATGTCATTCTGCTCTGCTCTCTCTGAATCTCCTTCATTCTCCAAAATGTTTCCTATTTTATAGGACTTCTGAAACTAATCAAGACCCACCTGAATGGGTGGAGACATGTCATCACCTAAACCAATTTAACAACCACTCTTGACTAAATCACGTCTCCAAGGAGATGATCTAATTACAAGTTTCAAACACACGCATTGAATAGGGATTAGAAGAAATGACTGCCTTTACAAAATGGGATTAGGATTACAATATGGCTTTTCTGGGGTATATACATCCTTTCAAACCAGCACAATTCCCATCAGTTCACAAAATATGCATTGAATGTTTATTCTGGGCCAGGTTCTGTTGCCCTGTACTATGAGAGTACTGAGCTGAGGAAAGCATAATCCTCCTTCAGTAAATTCGCAGTCTCATGACCACATATATAACTCCAATCAGAGCAATTTGTTCAAGGAGCCTTGAGAGAGGAATACAACTGAAGTGATTCCAAGGAGAAGTCACTCTTGACCAGATATCAGGAAAAGCTACATAAAACAAGAAGCATTTGAGACAGACCTTGGAAAGCAGATAGACTCTGAATAGCAAATGATGGGAGGACAATCTAAATCTCTTGGACATTTACCCTTTAGTATATACATCCGATTTGTAATACATCCTGGGTCCTCCTTTGTAAAGAGTAGAATCTTGTTCATGCTGCCTATTCTCATTCCCAGGTATACTTTTTGTACTGGCCTTATCTTTAAGCCTTCTTCCTTTTAAGCTTGAAAAACCTCCCTTTGGTTCTGAAGTCCATGGTTTTCCTTGGTTTGCCCAATACGCTTTGTGCTGCTATGCAATCTATCTATGGATTCTCTCCAGTTAAGGTAAAGTGCTGTTCTCAGACTTGATTTTCAAACACACAGGGATCTCTCTGAATATTTAGTCTCTCTCTTCCTTAGCATGAGATGAACTTATACTTTGGAAGAGGAATGATAAAACATTCAGGAACTTTCTATAGCCTTTGTACCTTGCTGCCTGTTTTTTACTTTCTTTTACTCTCATTTTCTCATTATTCATTATTTATCCTGGAGTATAAATGTATCTAAGGTTAATTAAAATATCTCTCTGCTTTGGGGAGCTCATAGTTTGGTGGAGGTGTGAGGCAAGTTTATTACCTTTATTGTTGTCTATCATTTTATTGTTACTGCATTTTGTTGTAGTTATCTATTAAGTCTATCCCAGAGGTTCACAGAAGGAGCTCAAAGGAGGCACATCTAACTAGACCAGGGAAAACTTCTCAGAAGAGGTAAAGCTCAACTTAAATTGTGAAGAATTACATTCACAATTCACATTCACAACAAATGAGTTGAGGTAAAGTGTAGAAGAAAAATACCATATGGAGAAATAGAATGTTTGGAGGAGCAGAATTGTGAATAAATATGTTAATTTAAGGAAGCATATGATATTTAATTAGGGCAGTTACATCAGGCTTTGGAGTTCAGCTCTGGGATCAAATCTTGGTTCTGCATTTACTAGCTATATGGCCCTTGGCATATCATGTAATCTCTTGTCCTTCAGTTGTCTCATCTGTAAGATGAAGGTGATAATTTCTACCTAATGGAATTGTTATGAATATCGAATGAGATAATACATGTAAAGTTCTTACTAGAGTTCCAGGCACATAATAAACTCTAAATAAATGGTGGTGGCATGGTGATGGCTAGACAAAAGGGAAGCATTAAGGTACAAGGTTGAGAGAGGTATGTTCTGAATAACCTTTGTGTCGAACTAAGGAGTTTGAACTTTATTGAATGTTATTAAAGGGCTTTAGCAGAAGAGTAACACCATGAGATTTTCCCTGTGGAAAGGTCACTTACAGCTAGATAGAAGATGGACTGGATTGAAAATCAAAGACCAGTTAGGAAATTCTTTTTTTTTTCTGTTCTACGTATATAATCAGTAATTCACAATATCCCATCACATAGTTGCATATCCATCATCATGATCATTTCTTAGAACATTTGCATCAATTCAGAAAAAGAAATAAAAAGACAACAGAGAAAGAAATAAAACGAAAACAGAAAAAAATTATACATACCATACTCCTTACCCCTCCCTTTCATTGATCACTAGCATTTCAAACTAAATTTATTTTAACATTTGTTGCCTCTATTATTTATTTTAATTCCATATGTTCTACTCATCTGTTGACAAGGTAGATAAAAGGAGCATCAGACACAAGGTTTTCACAATCACACAGTCACACTGTGAAAGCTGTATCATTATACAATCATCATCAAGAAACATGGCTACTGGTATAGGCTGAGTCCCCAGTCTTGGGGTTTGTTCATATGAAACTTAACCCCACAGGGGATAGGATAGGTCAAGCCTACTTAAAATTAAGCCTAAGAGTCACCCCCAAGAGAACCTCTTTTGTTTCTCAGATGTGGCCTCTCTCTCCAGCCAACACAACAAGCAGACTCACCACCCTCCCCCTGTCTATGTGAGACATAACTACCAGGGGTGTGGACCTTCCTGGCAGCCTGGGACAGAAATCCCAGAATAAGCTGAGACCCAGCATCAAGGGATTGAGAAAACCTTCTCGACCAAAAGGGGGAAGAGTGAAATGAGACAGAGTGTCAATGCCTGAGAGATTCCAAACAGAGTCGAGAGGTTATCCTGGAGGTTATTCTTATGCATTAAGTAGATATCACCTTGTTATCCAAGATGTAATGGAGAGGCTGGAGGGAACTGCCTGAAAATGTAGAGCTGTGTTCCAGTAGCCATGTTTCTTAATGATGATTATATAATGATATAGCTTTCACAATGTGACTGTGTGATTGTAAAAACCTCGTGTCTGATGCTCCTTTTATCTACCTTGTCAACAGATGAGAGGAACATATGGAATAAAAATAAATAATGGGAACAAATGTTAAAATAGATTTAGTTTGAAATGCTAGTGAACAATGAAAGGGATCAGAAAGGGGTATGGCCTGTAAAATTTTTTTTTCTGTTTGTTATATTTTTCTGTTGTCTTTTTATTTCTTTTTCTGAATCGATGCTAATGTTCTGGGAAATGATCATGATGATGAATATGCAACTATGTGATGATATTGTGAATTGCTGAGTGTATGTGTTGGGAATGTTTGTGTTTCTTGTAATTTTTTTAATTAATAAAAAACAAAAAAAATTTTAAAAAGCAAAAAAAAAAAGGAAACATGGCGACTGGAACACAGCTCTATATTTTCAGGCAGTTCCCTCCAGTCTCTCCATTACATCTTGGTTAACAAGGTGATATCTATTTAATGCGTAAGAATAACCTCCAGGATAACCTCTCGACTCTGTTTGGAATCTCTCAGGCATTGACACTTGGTCTCATTTCACTCTTCCCCCTTTTGGTCGAGAAGGTTTTCTCAATCCCTTGATGCCGAGTCTCAGCTCATTCTAGGGTTTTTCTCAATCCCTAGATGCTGAGTCTCAGCTCATTCTAGGGTTTTTCTCAATCCCTAGATGCTGAGTCTCAGCTCATTCTAGGATTTCTGTCCCATGTTGCCAGGAAGGTCCACACCCCTGGGAGTTGTGTCCCATGTAGACAGGGGGAGAGGGTGGTGAGTTTGCTTGTCCTGTTGGCTGGAGAGAGAGACCACATCTGAGCAACAAAAGAGGGGCACTCCACTATGGAGGAATATACACCTAGACAGGGTGCCCCAAAATACATGTGGCAAACAATAGGGAGAAATAGACTTATCTACAGGAATCGCTGGAGACTTCAACACATGACTCATGCTAACAGATAGAACATCTAGAGGAAGATTAATAAAGAAACAGAGAACTTGAATAGCTCTAACAGGCATATATAGAACATTGCATCCCAGAACAGCAGAATATACATTTTTATCTAGTGGTGTTGGATTATTCTTCAGCATAGACCAGGTTGGGCCACAAAACAAGTCTCAGTAAATTTAAAAAGATTGAAATTATAAAAAGCCTTTGATCATAATGGAATGAAAGTGGAAATCAGCAATAGGTGGGGGACTGGAAAATACACAAATTTTTGGAGGTTAAACAGCATACTCTTAATTGGTGGGTTGAAGAAGAATTTACAAGGGAAATCAGTAAATATCTCAAGACAGTGAAAACAGGAACACAACATTTCAAAACTCCTGGAATGTAGCGAAGGCAGTTCTGAGAGGGAAATTTATAGCCCTAAATGCATACATTAAAAAAGAATAAATAACTAAAATCAAAGACCCAAACACATGTGGAGGAACTAGAAGAAGAACAGCAAACTAATCCCAACACAAGCAGATGGAAAGAAATAACAAAGATTAGAGAAGAAATAAATGAAATTATGAACAACAACAAAAAAAAACAATAGAATCAACAAAACCAAAAGTTAGTTCTTTGATGTATCAACAAAATTGACAAGCCCATAGCTAGGCTGATAAGGAAAAGAAGAGAAAAGATGCAAATAAATAAAATAAGATATGGGGGGGGGCAGCATTACTATTTACCCCACAGAAATAAAAAGATCATAAAGAATACTATGAACAACTGTATGCCAGCAACTTCGATGAAACTGACAGTTTTCTAGAAGCAACAAACAAACTACACTGACTCCAGAAGAAACAGAAGATCTCAACAAACCAATCACAAGTAAAGAGATTGAATTAGTAATAAAAAAATCTCCCAACAAAGGAAAAAGCCCTTGACCACGGGGGACTTCTACCAATCATTCCAAGAAAAATTAAAAAATTAATACCAGTCTTGCTCAAACTGTCCCAAAAAATTGAAGAGGAGGGAACACTAACACATTCTATGAAACTAATATCACCCTAATACTAGGTAAAGATGCTACAAGAAAAGAAAATTACAGGCCAATCTCTCTAAAGAACATGGACGTAAAATTCCTCTACATAATATTTGCAAATCCTCAGCTTCACTAGCTATTAGGAAAATGCAAATCAAAACTACAATGAGATACTGTTTCACACCTACTAGATGACCAATATTTAAAATAAAAGAAACAGTAAACCACAAGTATTGAAGAGGATGTGGAGAAATAAGAACATAATTCACTGCTGGTGGGAACATAGAATGGTGCAACCACTGCAGAGGACAGTTTGGCAATTCCACAGAAAGCTAAATATAGAACTGCCATATGATCCAGCAATTCTACCTCTAGGTATAACTCAGAAGAACTGCAAGCAGGGATGTGAACAGAAACTTATACTGTGATGTAAATAGTGACATTATTCACAATTGCCAAAAGACGGAAACAGCCCAAGTGTTCCATCAACTGATGAATGGATAAACAAAATGTGGTGTATACATACAATGGAATATTATTCAGCTGTAAAAAGAAATGAAGTTTTGGCACATGTGACAACACAGATGAAACTTGAGGACATGTTGAGTGAAATAAGTGAGACACTAAAGGACAAATATTATATAACCTCACTAATATGATCTAAATATAACTAGCAAACACATTGTGTTCATATCTAGAACATAGGTCACCAGAATATATGACTTTGTCATATCTCATTCCCTATTCTAGGTTCCATATAATTATATTGTTTAAGTAAAGTGACCATGCAGGTTAAATTAGATGTTGTGCATTGGAAAGTATAAATTTTGAACCAAATAAACATCTCTTCCTTTGGTCTCACAAAAGTTGAAGCTTTAGTCAATAGCATCCATTACCCTCTATTCTGATTTACCTTAGTCCTAACCAAGTCCATTTCATTCATATCTCTAATTGAAGTCTGATCTCCTTTTCAGCTTCTTTGACAGTTGCTATGGTATAATGCTGACTTTCAGAGCTGCAGAATTCTGACTTTGAGTCTCAGATGTCACATAGGTCCCCACAGTTCCAAAGAACTACTAAAGAGCTCCACATCTCAGAATTTATAAATAACAGTTAAAACTCAGGAATAGATGTGACTGCCTTAAGAGCTTACAATCGAGGAACGTTTATAATAAGCCTTTTAGAACATTCTGTACTCCTTAATCCATCTCTGCCCATGTTCTCTCTCCTGATAACCTGTTCTCTCAAATTTACTTCTCAGCATTTGTTCATTATAGTTAGTTTATGTGTGAGACCGTACAATATTTGTCCTCTCATTTCTGGCTTATATCACTCAAAAAATGTCCTCACGGTTCATTCACCTATCTGCATGCCTCACAACATCATTCCTTCTTGTAGCTGCTCAATATTCCATTGTATATATATATATATATATATATATACCACAATTCCCCGCTTTCAGTTCTTCCAATTATTTACCTAGTAATGGGGTTGCAGGGTCATATGGCACCCTGTACTTAGCCTCCTGTGGAACCACCACATTGCCCTCCAGAGGAGCTGCACCATTCTACTTCCCTACCAACAGTTAATAAGTGCATATCTCTCTCCACATTTTCTCCAGCACTTGTATCTTTCTGTTTACTTTTTAACAGTTGTATTCACACACCAAATAATTCATCTTAAGTAAACAATCAGTGGCTCCCGGTACAATCATATAGTTACGCATTTACCACCACAGTCTGTATGAGGGCATTTCCATTTCTTCTGCAAAGAAAGAGCAAGAGGGGGAAAAACTGAAGAATAAAATAAATAAAAAGGAGAAACAACACCACCACCAAGAAGCCCATACCCGTCCCTTATAATCCCTTCTGAATGACATTTATCTTTGCTTTTGTTACAATAAATGGAAGTAGAATACAACGTTACTGTTAACTATAGACTGTAATTTGCATTGATTGATTTTCTCCTTGTATACCTCCCATTTTCAACACCTTGATATTCATTTGTTCTCCCCCATATAAGCGCTTTCTTATGGTTGTAGATTTGATCACCATCATTGTCCACTCTAGGTTTTGCTTAGTTATGCAGCCCCATTTTTTATCCTCTGTCTTTCCTTCTGGTACCATACATGCCCATAGTTTTCCTCTTTCAACCATATTCACACTCGACTTTGTTTATTATACTTACAATATTGTGCTACCATCAGATAGTATTGTGCTACCCATTTCTTGATCTTGACAATTAATCCTGTTGAACATTCTGTACTCCTTGAGCACCAAATGCCCATTCTCTACCCTCTTTATATTTCCTGATAACCTGTGTTCTTAATTTTAACTCTCAAAATTTGCTTTTTATTGTTAGTTCATATTAGTGAGGCCATACAGTATTTGTCCTTTTGTTTCTGGCCAATTTCCTCAACGTAATATCCTCATGGTTTATCCATGTTGTCTCATCTGTTATGACTTTATTCTGTCTTAAAACTGTAGTGCTCCCTTTGGTATTTCTTGTAGAGTAGGTCTCTTGTGCACAGACTCTCTCGTTGTCTGTTTGTCTGAAAATATTTAAAACTCTCCCTCATTTTTGAAGGACAGTTTTTCCAGATATAGAAATAGTATATGTAGTTTTTCTTTCAGTTTCTTAAATATATCATACCACTGCCTTCTCACCTCTGTGATCTTATCAAGTTTACCTTGTATGTGATCGATTGCTTTTCTCTTGCTGCTTTCAGAACTCTCTCATTGTGTTTGACATTTGGACAATCTGATTAGTAAGTGTCATGGAATAGGTTTATTCAGATCTATTCTGTTTGGGGTATGCTGCACTTCTTGGATCTGTAATTTTATGTCTTTCATAAGAATTGGGAAATTTTCAGTCATTATTTCCTCTATTATTTTTTCTGTTCCTTTCCCTTCTCTTCTTCTTCTGGGATACCCATAATACGTATATTCATGCTCTCTGTGTTGACATTTAATTTCCTGAGACCCTGTTCATATTTTTCCATTATTTTTCCTATCTGTTCTTTTGTGTAGAGGATTTCAGATGTTCTGTCCTCTAGTTCACTGATCCTTTCTTCTTTCTCTTCAAATCTGCTGTTGTATGTCTCCATTGTGTTTTTCATTTCCTCTATTGTACCTTTCATTCCCATAAGTTCTACCATTTGTGTTTTAAGCTTTCAGGTTCTTCTGTATGTTCTCCCAGTGTCTCCTTTACATCCTTCATCTCTTTTGCCATATTTTCCTTCACCTCATTGATCTGATTTAGTTTTTTCAACTCCTGTTTATCATTTGAGGTGTTAGTGTGTTCCTTTGACTGGGCTACATCTTCATTTTTCCTAGAGAGGCTCATGATTCTTTGCTGATGTCTAGGCATCTGATTTCCTTTATTAGCTTATTCTGGAGGTTGTTTTCTCTTTTATCTTGGGTTTTCTTGTTTGTTGGCTTTGTTCTCTATCTGTTCTTTCACATTCAGTTCAATTTATTCTAGACCTCTAGCATAGCTTCTGTTTAACTGATCAGAACTTTTCATCTCTTGTTTTTCTGGTTCTTGCTCTGCCTATAAGGGGACTTTTTTTTTTTAATTTCAGATTTTCCCAGAAAAGACAGGCCCAGGTCTCAGGAAGAGGGTGTAAACAGTATCAAGTTTCCCTAGGATAAGACCCAGCATGTTGCCAGTCTTTCCTGTGAAGTCTCTTTATTCTGTGCTTTTCCTATCCTGCCCAGCAGGTGGTGCTTATCAGCCTGCAGCACCCCACTGGTATCAAGTGGTGCAGAACCTTTAATCCTTAGCAGACCTGTCCCTGCCAGGGGTGTGGTTGAGACAAAAGCTGAGGTAGAAGGCAGGCTTAAGCTGTTTCTGCTTACCAGCCCTTGGTGTTCAGATTCTCTAAATGAAAGCCACCACTTGTGCTGGGTTGTCCCCATCCCTCCCCATGCCCATCTCCCCACCTTTCTTGGGGAAAATATTTCCTTTAGGGGATTATTTCCTTCTCCCAACCAGTTATTTTGTCCGTCAGACAGACCTTAACTCCACCCTTTCCTGGGTCAGTGCTGACAACTGAAAATGCCTGAGGCTTCTTTTTTGTTAATGGGTTGCTAAAAAGCTTTAAAAAAAATTTTCTTCAGAACCAGTACCCAGCTCTGTGTGCCCTTTTTCTTGGGGCATAGCCCTTTTCCAATATTCTGAGTTTAGCCAACTCTAATAGCCTTTTTTTCCCCATCAGCCCCACCTCTCTGCTGGGAGAGACTTCAGGGGCCCTTTCATGCTTGCTCTGGGTGGATCTGTCTGGCACTTATATTCAGCATTGGCGCTTGCTTGAGCTGTTCTTGCCTTGTTCCTATTAGGGACTGCTTCTTTTTCTCCAGGGAAGTGTCTCCACAACAGCCTGTCATGACAGTAGGGGAGAGGCACCAGTCTCTACAGTGTGGGAAACAACTTACAATTCTGTGCTGTGATCTTGGCCCTTCCTCCCATTCCAGAATGCACTGTAATGTGTATCTGCTCACGGAAATCCCCCAAACGGTTGTTCCAAATAGTTCCTGACTATTTATTATCTGCCCTAGAGGATTAACTAAAATTCCACACCTCCCTACACCACCATCTTTTCCTACAGAATTTGGATGGAACTTCTCAGAGCTGGGATTTGAATGCATGTGAGGGTAGGAGTGTCAAAGGAAGGACACCACTAGAAGAGAAGGGCTACCAGTGGGGGTTACATGGAACTAGACCTACTAAGCGAGACTGGAGTGGCTTTTTATTTTATCCAGGAAGTCACTATACCCAAAGCTACTGAGAGAAAGAGGAAAGGAGATGGGCCCCTTTGTGTATCCTGTACTGACCAAGCTTATTAGAGTAGTGCCCTGGAGCTGGGGAGAGAAGTTGTCAGGGGTAGACTCATTGTGTCCAAGGAACCTCCTTGCAGTTACCCTTCTGACAAAACAAGGAAGGTCTTGAGGAAAGCAGACTCTATGAGAGGAATGGTACCTAATTCTAGAGAAGGGAGAATGAGTATAGGAGGAGAAAGGTTGGGAGACGCTATCCACATTCTCCTCTTTCATTCTTTATCTCCGTCTCCTTTGGACCAAGAAGCAAGAGCTACCCCCAGAGGAACAAGGGCCTAGCATTCGAAACCTGGATTTCTGGCCCAAACTCATCACTCTTATTGTGTCAATCATAGAGGAAGACAAGAATTCCTATACACCTGTTCTAAACCAGTGAGTATCACTCCACTAGGTCTTGTCTTGTTTGTGACTGCTTTGTCCAACAGTCTCTTTCCTATCTCTGTGTGTTTGCAGTACCACCTCTTCTTGTCTGTTCATTGGTGCCTCTATCCCTTATATCTGTTGGAATAACTATTCTGGAAACAGGTGTAGAAATATAATGTGTCCCCTTCTCACACTGAGCCAGCCTTCTTGGATTGAGAGGCCTCTTGAACTATGGCTTCCAGGGAACCCCAAGGGCCCCAGAGACCATGCGTGTATGTCCATTGTGAATAAAGTGCCTTCTTATAACCCAACACCTTGCCCTTTCTCCTCCAGCTTACTTAGCCTATGCCTTTCTTTGTGCTCCAACCCTTTGCCCCAGACCCTTATTACCAAATGGGATCCTTTGTCCCCACTTGTCCCACCACTGGTCCCTGGTCTCCTTTTTTCCAGATAAAGTCTAAACCTGTGTCCTAAGCTTCTCCTATCTTTAATCTGAACTCCAAGTAAGAGACACTTTAGCCTTGAAATCAATCACGTAAATTGCTCTTGCCTTGTTCTCTGACTGTAGCTTCTTCCATCATCCAGGTTTCCTCAAGAGTTGAATGTGGGAAAAGTCAGCGCAGAAGTGATGTGGCACCTGTTTGCCCAAGACATGAAATATGCTCTGGAGGGTAAGGGTCTGCCCAAATCAGTTGGCTGTGAGGCCCCTCCCAAGCACCTTATTCTCTGTCTACTCCAAAAACAACTATAAGTTCTGGGTGAACAGTATAATGAAAAACTAGAGGGATTCTAGGCATGGTGGGAACTAGGCCTTAGGAGGCAATGGTTTGGCAAAGCTGTGTGGATACAGATCCCTTCTTTCAGCTTTGGAGTGAGTGTCTAAGATTTTTCCCAACTCAGATAACCAACTCCTCCCATATTGGGTGCTCTTAAGAGGCCCAATATAAGATAATAGTTTTTCATAACTTATCTTTACAGCTTTAAGGAATCAGAAAACCTTAAATACATAGGTAGATAAAGTTATTTTCCCATACTGCATGCGCCTGACCTGGTATTCCTTGAAAGTTGCTCTGGATGGGTATGATGGAGCCAGAAAGATATTTCTTCCCTTATTCTTCCTGTAGAGCAGGGCCACAGATGAACTATTATTCATCCTGTTCATTTGGCTTGTTCTTTGATTCCTTTCCCACTGTAGTACACATTCCCTACCTGTGTCAAATATTCCCAGCTGTACCCATCTGTGTTCCCTTAGCCACCTTTCCTGCCTATTTATGTATGTCAGTCTTTGAAAGTGGATCTTATCTCCTCAGTCTTTGAAAATGGATCTACAAGAACAGGGAGCAGTCGGGGGCAAGGGCAGAGCAGAGTCTGGATCTGTTATTTGGGTGGAGTGGCAAGGGGAAATGGATAACTCGGACTCTTAAACTCTTGAGACTTAGAATCAGTGAGTTGAGGCTGGAAAGAAACTTGAATATCTATGTTAAGTTCGAGACAGCCCCAGACTGTAATACATAGTGCATAATTTGGCCATAGAGTAGTGACTACCTCCTGCCCACAGTAGGATCGTTCCTGGCTCTGTAGTCTATGCTTTAGCCGGGCAGGCCGATGAGGAAGTCACTTGTCTTTCTCTCCAAGGCAGCAGTCAGTGAGCCTGATAGGGGCCTGTGGTCCCAGTTCTTGAACAACTCCAGTTCCAGTGAGTTTGGGGGCAAAAGATGAATACCTGTAAAAGAAGAACCAACTCCCTAAGACAGTGTAAGATACTGTCTTGTGGAGTTCTGGAGGTTTTCAGAGATATCTAAGGAGCTAATTGAAAATGTGAAACTTAGGTGCTAGGCTCCATGTCTTTTACCTCGTATCCACTAAGTCAGCTCTTTTTTAATCAGTTCTATATGAGTAGGTGAGATTTCTTTTTTTCTCTCTCTCTCCTTTTGGCACGTGCATGCTCAAGGTACCAAACGCGGAACTCCCTCCTGGCTGCAATAACTCTATTACTGAGCCACCCCTGCACTGCTCGAGTTTTCTTTTTTAAAAGAGAATTCTGCTATTGTTTAAAACAAACACAAAAAGGTTAAACACTCTTGCGTTGAGAGAAAGAATCAATAGTGCCCTGGTTTCCAATCTCAATTACACCACCTATTTAGCAGTATGCCTTTGGACCGTGCCACTTAATTTCTGTGAGCTCCCATTTTCTCATCTGTAAGTGGGGGGCGATGATAGCATATATTTCATTGAGCCTCTGAAATAAATGAGATGTATAAAACATTCATACACACTGCCTAACACACTGAATAAATCTTAGTTATTAAGGACAATAAGAAACCAATGTAGGCTCTTGAGCAGAGACACAAAGTAACATTTCACCTCATTGGAATATGAAGGTGGCCAGAGAGAGGTAAAACTAGAAGCAGTAGCTCAGATAATGAGGGGCTGTTGTAATAACTTAGGGATGAAGGGGTTGGATCTGGGATTTGAGCCAAGAAATGGAGAGGGAAGAAAGAATGGGCTGTGATAGACGTTGGAAGGAAATCATAACAGGACTTAGTGCTTGTGGGATTAGGAGGGCAAGAGAGAAGGAGCAGTGTGGGAGCCTGGACGATAAAAGGACAATATTGCTTCTGACTGGGAAAGGAAAGTTGAAAATAATATCATTCACTAAATATTTTTTAAATAACTTTATTAAGGTAAAATTTAAGTACAACAAAATAAAAATAAGAGTACAATTTGATGAGCGTTGACTAATAAACACATCTGTGTTATACACTACCCCAATTAAGGCCTGTTACATTTCTGTCACTCAGAAAGTTCCCCTTGTCCTTTTGCAGTAAATCCTCACCCCATTCACCAAGTATTTATTGAATATTTTCTCTTTGCCATACACCGTACTAGTTGTTAGACCCCCAAGCAGGTAAATATGGGATAGTCACAGGCAAGTCTGTGAATATGTGATAGCTCACAGGCAAGTCTGGAAAAGTAGACATATAGATTATTAGTTATAAATGCTACAAAAGAAATAAGGGTAGGGTACTATGAGAGCACACAGGAGAAGCATGTAACTCTGACATAGAGGGACAGGGAAGGCTTCCTGGATGAGGTACTAAACAAGCTGAAACTTGAAGGGTAATAGGACTTCGCAGGTGGAAAGAAAGGGAAGTAGTAACAAGAAAGGGAGATAGAATATTTCATGCAGAGAATACAGTATGTTCAGAGGCCTGGGGTCTAGAGAGAGCTGGCATGCTTGAGCAACTGAAAGCAGTAATCTAGTGTGGCTAGTACTTTAGAGTATAGGGCAAGAGATGAGTGAATGGTAGCAGAGCCAGACCATGAGAGAGGTGCCAGGTGATAAAATTCCTGGGTCTGGGAACCCTTTGAGGCTGAGCCCCAGGCTTCCATTTCCTCCTTGAGTGTCTGCTGCCCAATTCACCCAGCTGCCCCAATACTGGGTGTTTTGCCTTCACTTGGAGGAGGAATATCACCCATGGCAACCCAAAGTTGAGCAATGATAGATTCTCCAAGGAAACTGGCCTTCTCTGTTGTTCAGTACTTTCCCCCATTTGCTTGCTTTTACCATTATGTTATATAATACACACAATTCATTTTATTATTCAAATTAATGATTCAACTAAAGGGAATGGAAGAAGAGAACCTGTGAGTGTGGCCAGTGCTCCAGACTCTCCAAGCATGCAGTCCTGGGTTTTCCAGAAAGCTCTGGGGCTTCAGCTAAATGATATGTCAAGTCCAAAATTTCTGTTCCATTTTTTGTAGCATGATGGCCCTTTCATCTGGCTGTGTTTCCATGGTTTCCAAACTGACTATTCTTATTTGCATACTTCTCTGAGAGCTCCTATTTTCAGCTCTGCTCTGGAACCTTTCAGTTTATCTCAAGATCCTGTTATGACATGGCTGCCCAACTATCCTTTCTGTCTGCTTGGGCACTTTGGTTTTCCCTGTCTCTGTGTAGTTGTCATTCATGCCATGTATTACTGCTCATCTCTGCATTTAAGCCCAGTCTGAGGGAGTGGTCCAGCTACTTGGGTATAAAAGCCCAAGAAAACCATGGGCTCTTTCCAGTCCTGAGCAGTCTCCTCTCTAATCAGCATCAACACCTACATCCCTTTCTTTTTTTCACTAGAAGCCAGGGCACTTGGCACTTCTAAAATCTAGAGCAAGAAACCTATAGGCCTTATCTGGGAACCTAGCTGAGTCTCTCTAGCAGAAGATTTGGGCCAGGCTCTTAGAGAGGTACTGAGCAGACTGTTGGTTGTGGGGAGGTGGCTGTGAGGAAGAATTTGTCAGTCACCTTGTTCTAAGACACCTGATAGAGCTACCTGGCTGGATCTGCTGCCTTGGGAGAGCTCAGTAACCACATATGGCCTCTGCTGCCGGGACCTGACCCAACCTCCCTCCCCCTCCACTAGAGCATGAGAAGGACCGGCTGTGTAAGAGTGCTGACTACATGAACCTGCACTTCAAGGTCAAGTGGCTCCACAATGAATATGTGCAGGATCTGCCTGTCCTCCAAGGCCGGGTGCCTGAGTACCCAGCGTGAGTCCTTGTGTGGGCACTGAGGAGGGAAGGGAAGAGGGTCCCTTTAGTTTAGTGGTTGGGCAGGGGTCAGTAGTCTCAGTTCAGTTTAGCAAGCCATTCTTGAAACTGCCTGTTCTGGGCACTGCTGTGGAAAGAGAAAAGTGTCAAATTATGCCCTACCTTCCAGAAGATCCCTGATTGATATCAGGCTTGTGACATATGCCAACCACTAGCTTCAGCCGCCTGTTCTGACTACAGGTGGTTTGAGCAGTTTGTGCTGCAGTGGCTGGATGAGAATGAAGATGTGTCCCTGGAATTCCTGCGTGGAGCCCTGGAACGAGATAAGAAGGATGGGGTAAGTTGGGGGGTTGGATTACACAGGGGTCAGGCTAGGTTTCCAAGCAATTAGCTTTCTACAGAATGGGCTTGAGCCAGGATGATTTTTTCCTGCCCTGCAGAATCCATAAGAAGGGTTATTAAAGACCACAGGGCCACTACAAGCTTAGGAAACCCTTTTGAACTCTACAAGCTTGGGGAAAAGATAGCAGCTGAGGAGGGTGACGCTGTATGTGTGGCCTTCCTTAGTTCCAGCAGACATCAGAGCATGCACTCTTTTCCTGCTCTGTGGTGGACGTCTTCACACAGCTCAACCAGAGCTTTGAGATCATCCGGAAGCTGGAATGCCCAGACCCCAACATCCTTGCTCACTACATGAGGAGGTTTACTAAGGTGACCATGATCCTCCCCTCCTCCCCTCCCTGGCCATCACTAACCTTCTCAGCCCAGTCAGAGGCCTGGGTTCATATAGGCTTCTCTCCAGAGTGACCTTCAGGTGGGGCCTAATATTATTCCTGTCTCCTTTGCATGTGTCTGGGGCATGTAGATGGATCTGTCTGAAAGCTGGTCTGGGATTGAAAGGGAGCTTTGTTCCTTTCTATGAGATTCACCCCTTAACTCCTTGTTATTTTTCTCGGATGAGAGGGACCTCAGGCCAGATCTCTGTGGAGAGAGCTTTTCCTTTGCTTTTCTCTTTTCTCAGACCATCGGGAAGGTGCTGATGCAGTATGCAGACATCTTATCAAAGAACTTCCCAGCTTATTGCCTGAAGGAGAAATTGGTGAGGGGTTAGGCCCTGGGGCCCTTAAAAAAATGGAGGACATGCGAATATTTCTTGCTTTTGAAGCTTACCTTGGAGCTCAGGGTCAGGGTGATGCTCCTGACTTCCTGATTCCCACCAGGGCTTTGTTCCCTGTCTGTTCCTCTACATATCTGCCTGACTGTATAAGCCCGCTGTATTCTAGTCCTTTGAGATCTATTCCACAGAATGAAAATTTGACCAGGAGTTCCTCTGAGCCTCCATTTGGTACTTTATCCTCTACTAAGCCAAGCTTTGCTTAGTTTTTTTTTTTTTTTTGGAATGTTTTTTTTTAAAATACCAAAAAACACAAAGCAAATGCAAACATTCCTATTTTGATCATTCCATTCTACATATATAATCAGTAATTCACAATATCATCACATAGCTGCATATTCATCATCATAATCATTTCTTGGAACATTTGCATCTATTCAGAAAAATAACTAAAACGAAAACAAAAAATTTATACATACCATACCCCTTACCCCTCTCATTGATCACTAGTATTTCAAACTAAATTTATTTTAACATTTGTTCCTCCTATTATTTATTTTTATTCCATATGTTCTACTCATCTGTTAACAAGGTAGATAAAAGGAGCATCAGACACAAAGTTTTCACAATCACACAGTCATATTGTGAAAGCTATATCATTATTCAGTCATCATCATTTGCTTAGTTTTTTAAATGAGAAAATTTAAGATATTCAACAAATTATAAAAAATACCATGAACACCTGGGTGCCCACCACCCACCTTAAAACAAAAGCATTTTCTTCTAGTCTTCATTCAAGGAAGATTGCTTGAATTAGCTCCAGATTTCAATGCTCAGGGACAGTCCTATGTAGTATGTGTTGTGAATTCCCTGTGGCTTTCAGAGTAGCATGAGAGGGGGATGTCCTCTAGGCTAATGGGCCCAGTGCTCAAAGAAGCCAAGACTTAGTAGCTCCATCTGTCTTTGAAGCCCTGCATCCTGATGAACAACATGCAACAACTGAGGGTCCAGCTGGAGAAAATGTTTGAGGCCATGGGAGGAAAGGAGGTAAGTCTTAGGATTTGGGGCCTCTGCACTTTCCCTTTATTCATGAGCCCCCTGGCCACCCAATTCCACCCTCTCTTGACCTAGGTATACGTCAGGAGCTTAGCTTGGTGTACTAGTTAGGATTCCAGAGAAACAGAATCAACAGGAGATAGTTATATATGTAAATATTAAGGGACTTATTATAGGAATTGGCTTATGTAATTTTAGGGATTGGCAAGGCCATATTCTGTATGGCAGGTCACAAACTGAGAATTCTGATGAAGGTTTCCATGAATTACCAAGGAGAAAATGACTGGCTGAAGTAGAGATAGAAATTATTCTTTCTGATTGCTGAAATCTTCAGTTCTATCTTTAAGGCCTCCAACCAATTGGATGACGAGACTCCTGATTATTGAAAGCAGTCGCCTTTGTTTATGGTTGTAATCAGCCATAGATGCAGTCAACCAACTAATGATTTTGTGGACTTAGCTATGAAAAACCTCACAGTGACAATCAGGCCAGCACTTACTTCACCAAACAACCAGATACCATTACCCGGCCAAATTAACCATCACACTTGGGGCCTGAGGCTGGCTTGAGCTGAGAGATTCAAGTAGGCATTGGGGTGAAGGCCCTACAAGGAGTGGGGACACAGGAGGGGAGAATTGAGTAGGATAACCAGCTTAGGTAGTCCTACTTCCTGTGGTTATAGTTGGACTCTGAAGCTGCAGACAGTCTGAAGGAGTTGCAGGTGAAACTGAATACAGTTCTGGATGAGCTCAGCATGGTTTTTGGAAACAGGTCAGTGGCTCCCAAACATACTAGATTGCTGGCCCTCAAAGCCAGGTATGGCCCCCTTAAAGCCCCTCCCCCAGCACCCATCTGTCCAGCTGCAGGTACCTGGGTCTTCCCTGTATTGCTCTGCCTGTCCCTGCTGGAGCTGCACCATGAACATGCTGGGATAATAAAGCTGATGCTGCTCTAAGGGCATTGTGTGCTTAGGGAGGGGAGGGCTGCACTGTGGGCACATGTGTAGTTTCCAGGTGCGGATTGATGAGTGTGTTCGACAAATGGCTGACATCCTGGGCCAGGTTCGGGGACCAGGAAATGCATCCCCCAACACCAGGGCCTCAGTGGCTCAGGATGCAGATAGTGTACTGCGGCCTCTCATGGATTTCCTGGATGGCAAGTGAGTACAGAACTCAAGACTATCCTGTGGGGAAGAACAAGGCAGACAGATGAGGGGCCTTTCAAGGATGGGAGCTCTCACCTGACCTCACCTCTTGCCTGGGCCTGCAGCCTCACACTCTTTGCTACCGTGTGTGAGAAGACAGTTCTGAAGCGCGTACTGAAGGAGCTATGGCGGGTGGTAATGAACACAATGGAAAGGATGATTGTTCTGCCCCCACTCACTGACCAGACGGTACGGACACTTTACTTCTACTTCCTCCTACTGTCTCCCTTCTCCTCATTCCCCTCTTCCTGATCAAGTTTGGAGTGCTCTTCTTTAGGATTGATCCCCTCTCTGCCTAGGGTGCCCAGCTGATCTTCACTGCTGCCAAGGAGTTGAGTCATATTTCTAAACTCAAGGTATTCTGTGTGTGGAGACCTTCTGTGAGGCATGTTTCTTCTGAGACCATGGGGACAGGGTGTTGGGAGGAAGGAATTGGAGCTTTAGAGAATAAAAATGAGGGGAAGAAGGGAAACATATAACTGTGGCCTGGCAGTTGGGGGCAAGGCTTTCATGACGTTCCTGAGCTGTCTTGATGTTGCTATTTTCTCTGGGGTTCTAGGACCACATGGTGCGAGAGGAAACTCGGAATCTCACTCCAAAGCAGTGTGCTGTTCTTGACCTCACCTTGGACACCATCAAGGTAGAGACCTCCCCTCTACCAGACAATCTCACTATCACACACACACATGGTCCTGGCATTCCACTCTGCCAGACTGGGTGTCCCCCAGGGCTCTTGCCATTCCACATCTAGAAGAGAGTGATTTTTATGTTCATTTTTCTCTGCTATGCCCATATTCCTGCTTGGGAGCAACTAAAAAGTTGCCTCCTATATTTTACTTAGATGACTCACCCTGGATCCAGAGCACTTGTTCCTGGGTTCTGAGGACATTCTTAAATATGTCCCGCATTCCTAAATATTCCAGATCTCAACAGTTGAGATCTGGCCAACTTTTTCCTTTTCCACTTAAGTATAAAGTCATTTGTGTTTTCAAAGGATTTTTTTCTACCACCCATTTTTTCATACGTATTGCACACAAGAAACCATGCACTTTGAAGTATACTGAGAATCAGATATGGTTTCTACCCTCAAGAAGCTTATTATCTGGTAAGCTGGTAATAAGGCAGGTACACACAAACCATAGCTCAAGACACTAACGTATGTCTTAGGTAGAAAGTTCTCTAATCATTCAGCAGGGTAAAAGAACATTTCTGGCTATTAGCCCTACCTGAAGTATCTTTCCCTGTTAAAGACCCATCCTTAAACACCACTTCCAGGAACTCTTTTTGGTGGCTACTCCCTTTCATTACCCCGAAATAACCAAGTGATACAACTGCATATAGCATTTTATTATGAATGCACTTGTCTTAATCTCATTCATCCCTTACCAGGGTGACTCTTTACCCTGAGAGACTATAATTCTGGCTGTGTGGATATTCCTGACCTTATTGTTCATTGATAGGCTTGTTATCCTCACCATCCTCTCCTGGCTTTTTCTACCCTTCATTGAGCCTCTGCTCAGATGTTATCTCTCTGAAGATGATGTCAGAGAACTGCCTCTCTATAAGGGAATGAGGCAGTAACAGGTGCTGTTTTATCTTCCAGCAATACTTCCATGCAGGAGGCAATGGGCTCAAGAAGACTTTCTTGGAGAAGAGTCCAGATCTACAGTCCCTACGCTATGCCCTGTCTCTATACACACAAACCACAGACACCCTCATCAAGACCTTTGTGCGCTCACAGACTGCCCAGGGTAAGACCCCAAAGGCTTTGGGTCCCTGTTTCTGTCCCTGGGGAGTCAACATATTCTAGCCCCTTTGGGAAGACCCAGTTACCTTTTCAGAGAGCCTCTAACTCAGATTCCAGGATTTTTGGGGGGATCCAATTCTTAGCCCCTACCGCATACCCTACCAGACTGGAGAATTATAGTTTGGGAAATGTGCCAGAGATCTCTTTTCCCAGACCTCATCTTTCCAGTGCATGTTTATTGAACTTAGGGAATACATCCTGCCTGGCATGGGAAGAGAAGAAAGAAAAATCTATGAGGGAGCCTTGAGAATGTATGGTTGGAATACTCATGGAGGCTCATAGATTTGGGAGTTTGGCTGGAAGCTGACCTGGGGAAAGACTCTCCAATTTTCCAGTGTGACTGAAGAGAAGACCAAGAAAGGCAAACCATGGGAACAGTTGAAGGGAGGGCGCTGTCATGGGTCACTGAGCATAGCTATGGCTCCAGCTCATGCGAAGCTGGGTCCCAGGGGACCTCCCTGCTGCCATGTAGCCTATCCATAACAGCCAAAAAAATCTGTACAGACATGGCTTATACTGAAATTCTGACTTTTACCCTGGAGTAAATCCCTCCGAAGAGGATCCTTGAGGTACACTTTTTCCAGGGAAACCTGGACTTGCTGCCTGGGGGGTGAACCTGGTGGAAGGGGTGGGAAGACTTAGGCTTTACTTACTGACTTGTAGATCAGGTGCACAGAACTGATTTGTGGTGGAAGAGGGATCTGAGCTGTTAGACTGAAGGCAAAGGGAAATGAGAAAATAGAAGGAACCTGTAGTACTGCTCCATTCCCCACATCTGTTCTTACCTCTAGGTCAGAATGAGAAGAAGAGGGAACAAAGGAAGTAGCTAGGAGTCTTGCTCAAAAGGACAGGAAGAACTTTTATAAAGCTGAGTACATACAAGGACCTATTTAGGGAAGAGATGGGTAAATGCAGAAAGGCTTTTTTAGAAGCACTGAACTTGCACCTAGATATAAAGATGAAGAGAGGCTGAAATGGGTCCATAAGAGGCTAGGGCAGGGGTGGTGATTTTCAAGTAAGACTTTTAGATGCAAGAAGAATTTGAATGTATGTGTGCATTTTCTACCTAGGAAATTAAACCTGCAACCTCTCTCTTTCCTGCCCCACTTATCTCAGCTACCTTCTCTCTGTCTTCTCTACTGCTTCTGCCCCTGGTTTAATTGATCTCTGGCCCTCGAAGTCTAATTTGGAGCATTCAGGCACTGACCTTATCTTTGACTTTTCTTTCCACCCCTCCCCCATCTCTGTATTTCCTCAGAATATGTATAGAGCTGCTCTGTATGGCTGTTAACACCTTAGACCTCTAACTGATTCTTCTTTCTCTATCCTACTGCTGCTACTGCTTCTTGACTTGCCTGTCCTCACTCAGTGCATGATGGGAAAGGTATTAGGTTTACGGCTAATGAGGACATTCGGCCAGAAAATGGTATGTTATACACCATGCAGATGTGAATCTAACATGGGTCAATCTAATGTGGGCTAACATCACCTATGAACTAAAAGAAACTGCTGGGGGTGGAAGAACAAGGTGTCAAAGTTCAGCAGCTCTATTCCAAGTCTTAGAGATGGGAGATCTATTCATACAGTCCAGGAACGGGATTAACAAGAGTTTTGCCTTCAGAATCCACCCCCAAATAGAAAGACAAAGATAAGTTTTATCTGTAATACACGGTAGAGGTGTTTCCCCAAAACAGAGTGGGGCCTCTGCTGAGGGAAGCTTGCAGATTGGCTCTTTTCAGAGATTAAGATTGAGGAATTGTTCTGTGGAGGTGTCCAGGTTTGAATAAGACAAAATAGTTTCTAAGCTGGGCAGCCTCCTGAGCAGGGCCTCCAAGAGTCCTGGGGACGGGTGGGAGGTGCTGTTTTTGTCCATAAGGGGCTCATATTGTTCCAGTAAAATACACCATAGGGTGGACATATTTCCCAGACATCAGTATAAGGTGACAGCATTGTTCTTCCCAACAACTTTCAATTAAAGATTCCTCAGCTTAGAAGATAGGAGAGGTTTGTGGGACCTGAGAACTTCTTGGTGTATATTTGTAATAAGTTCAGCTCGAGATGTTGCCAACCTAACTTTATAATAATATGATACACAGTCCCATTCTTTCTCCCTTTTTTCCCTTATGCTGTTGCCTACCCCATGACTACTATGGATGATTGATTCTTGCTTTAGGTTATATAGTGGTAGCCTCCTAACTCCTCAGTTTTACATAGCATAATTAGGCCTGAAGTTCTAGAGTTCTGTAATGGGGGATCATCTGCCCATCTGTCCCTAGGCTCTGGTGTGGATGATCCTGTGGGAGAAGTCTCTATTCAAGTTGATTTGTTTACACACCCTGGTACTGGGGAGCACAAGGTCACAGTGAAAGGTGAGTGGCATGGTCTTACAGATAGATCCCTGACCTTTTCTGCCCAATGGCCACACTCAGTAGTCAAAGGGAAGAGCTACTAATCCCAGCCCTCAAGCTCAACCCTTCTCCAAGGGGAATGCCAACTGGAACTCAATAACTGGGAATACCTGGTGAGATTCCTCACAGGTTTCCCTTGTTTGGGCAGTGGTGGCTGCCAATGACCTCAAGTGGCGGACAGCAGGTATGTTCCGGCCCTTTGTGGAAGTGACTATGGTTGGCCCGCACCAAAGTGATAAGAAGAGGAAGTTTACAACCAAGTCTAAAAGCAACAATTGGGCTCCCAAGTACAATGAAACATTTCACTTGTAAGTTATGGGACAGGGAACTGCAGGACTCTGGGATGGGAGTAACTGGGGAGTAAGACTTAAAAGAGGAGGGGAGGGATGGGCTGGATGATATTTCTGTTGAACTCCTACCTTCCACCCTGTGCTCATAGCCTTCTGGGAAATGAAGAGGGACCAGAGGCCTATGAGTTGCAGATATGCGTGAAGGATTACTGCTTTGCCCGGGAGGATCGCATGCTGGGGCTGGCCGTGATGCCTCTGAGGGATGTGGCAGCCAAGGGTAGCTGTGCCTGCTGGTGCCCCTTGGGCCGGAAGATCCACATGGATGAGACAGGCATGACTGTTCTCCGGATTCTGTCTCAGAGGACCAATGATGAGGTGGCCCGAGAATTTGTGAAGCTCAAATCAGAGTCTCGTTCTATGGAGGAGGGAAGCTGAACACCTTTGACCCTTTTTCCAACCAGACAGCACCACTTCCACATGTCAGGGCCAATGGGAGGTAGCTTTGTTAGAGTCCTTGTAGTCAAGAGGCCTTAACTTTCAGTTAAGGATATTTAAGGAAACATTTTGGGTGGTAAGGATATGGCTTTTCACAGAATGAGCCAGGATTCCCAACCAGCAGGCCTCTGGGGCTAGGAGCTAGGCTGTGGGGGTTATGGCATTGGGAGAGTTTCCATAAAAAGAGAGAGATAGACATTCTTGAGAGTGCCAGTCAGTCTTAGTTGACATCCATCCACTCTATACCGCATCTCTACCTCTCTCCATACCACACCTTATTCAATTAGATACATACATGCAGATCATCAGAAGAGCAAGGGTAGAGGGCCTGGAGCTTGTGCCTGGCTGGTTAGGTAGTCAGTTGAGCCTCCAGGTCTCTCTTGAGCCCTGTAGTCTGGGTTGAGGTATGGCGAGGGCAGGAGCCCACAGAACAGAATTCACACTGTCTCTTGAGCAGAATCCACTGAATAAGTTTTGAAACTGAACAAGATACCTTCCAGAAGTGAACTGTGCTAGCCCCCTCCCCCAGATTACATCTGTTATGAGTAGAACCAGGTTCATGTGGTGCTTCAGAGTGCTGAGCAGAACCCAAGCACCAGAGGCCATCTTTCCAGGACTCCCCTTACCTCACTCCTATAAACAGGGGAATGATGCTTCAGGACATAGGAGGCTGTTCTTGGGTGTGTGTGTGTGTGTGTGTGTGTGTGTGTGTGTGTGTGTGTGTGTGTGTGTGTGTGTGTGTGTGTGTGTGTGTAGGAGGCTGTTCTTGGGTGTGTGTGTGTGTGTGTGTGTGTGTGTGTGTGTGTGTGTGTGTGTACACATGAAGGTTAGTTGAAGGAGCCAGGGTAGAGGACTGTATTACTTTCTTGGATAGGCTTTGAGTAAAGCCAAAAACTGTAGAAACCAGTCTAGAAAAATCTCCCTCACCTTCTGGCTGTCTTCCCCTGTGCAGAAAAAAATCTAGCCCTTGGCCTCTCTCCCTTTCAACTGGGGTGATCACTGTTTCCCTCAAAGATGTTCACCCCTACAGAAGGAGCTTAGACTCTGGCCCCTCTGTGAAGGTTGAATGAAGGGAGGCCCTAACATTCCTTGGGAGGCTAGAAACAGACTGTTTCAGGGACTTCCCAGAATCTTGCCCAGAGAAGTGATGTGCCCTCTTGGTAGCAGCCTCCCAGAATTCCTGAGGACTAGGCATTGTCTACAGTTGTATTGGCCACTACATGAAACCAGAAGCCAAGAACCTTTGCTATTGTTAATTGTTGTATATGCCATTATTACAGGAGATTGTATACTAAAATAAATTATCTTATAGCAGCCTTTGGTGTCTGGTAATTCTGCTAAAGTGTGGAAAACCATCGGAATGACCATCCTATATAAAAGTAGTTTGTACCAGTGGTGCTTTGCTGCTTTACTCTCCTGCACCTTCCCCCAAGTGTGGAGCCTAAAGCACTTCTAGATAAGCATCAATTAATAAAGTAGCAATTGGCGGGTAACATCTTGGCCTCAACCAGAAACCACCAATCTGATTAACACAGACATGGGATGAGGGTCTCAGCTTCTGCAAAGGTCTTGAAGAGATGACATTATGTGCCAGTGAGAGCTAGTTCATGCTATCTCTTTCCTTTGTCCAGAATCACTAAACTCAAGCTGAGCTTTAAGCACTACGAAGAGGCCCCACTGGGGAAAGAATTTGCCCTCAGGGTTTGGCAGAGGGCTGAGACTGACATGGACAAAACAGAAAGTTAAGCCTAGGAGTGCATATGGGCCATTTCATTCAGGCTGTTCAAGGAAGAGCTGGAGTAGAAAGTCTACTCCCAAAAGGGAGGAAACAAGGTAAAACAGTCTTCCTCCACATGGGATTAGAAAAACTGAAGCAAGAAATATCTATGTGGGATTGCACTATCACTACTTGCCGGGCAGGGATGGAGTGGAGGCACTGGGAGGTAATTTATCCGACTTCCCACTTCCTCACTTCCATTTGTGCTAAATAAATCCTTTCAATGGATTTCAGTGGTCCAGTCATTTAATTTCCTTCTCTTCTCCCAAACCATTTGCTGTTGTCTGTCATTTCTACCTTTAAAATGTTTCTTGATCCATTGACTCATCTCAATTCCCACTACTCAAGTGGAATAGTGGTTTTTAGATTCTGTCTGGATTACTGCAATCATCCTCGCTTACCTTCTTCCCCTGTCCTCTTCACACACACTGGTAGATCGTTCTATTGTTAAAACTATTCAGCCTCCAAGCTGAAAATCCAAGACAGTGTAGCCAGTTTATTTCCCACCAACCTGCCACAATTCTAAAGCACACCTTTTCAGTTACCCCACATGCATCATGCACCTTTACACCTCTGTGCCTGTGCACATTCTGTACCCCTTGTTGGCATATACGGCAGCCATTTCTACTGCCTTCTAGGTTCTGTTTCCGGGAAACCTTTAGGACCTAACTAACCTTGACCTCCTACCCCCAACAGTATATATTGTTATAATTTGTCTCCCGTCATCAATCTGTGATCTACACGCAGGGACTCAGAAATTCATCTCCGTTCCCCCTACGCTCGGGTACTTCAAAGCTGCTGGCCCCTCTCGGGGAAGCACAGTAGGGCGGGATGCTGACGGGAGGGGCGCGGTCGGAGGTGGGCTCGCAGTGGGGCGTGGTCTGCGCATGCTCGCGGAGTGGACGGCGTGCTTCGGAGCGGGCTTCTACCCTGGGCCGGAACCTGAGGCTCTGCTGCGCCTGCGTAGAAAGATGCGTTAAGATGGAGGACGGTGGCGTCGATGGCTGCGTGCCGACGGTGAGCAAGAGGTGCCCAAAGAGGGCGCCCGAGGAGAGGTTATAGCTGTTTCCAACCTCAGTTTCACTGAAGAGATGGTGCCCCTCCTAGTGCTTCTCAGTAGCTGTCCACCCTCGTTCTTTCTCTGTTCTCCCAATACTCCTAGAGGTTATTGCCCCTTCCCATACTCCTTGAGTATACGGGTATCCCAGACACTCTCTGAGAAGATACATTTCCCCAGGTACCTAGCAAAGGGGTCTTTATTCCCGCAAATAACTCCCAGAGAGCACACATTAATCCACTTAACTCATGAAGCAGATACCCCCAAATCTCAGATGAGGCACATTCCTACTAACTCAGGAAGTTTATCACCTTTTCTAGCACTGTTTTGTGAGAAACAACCATAAACCTTATCCCATATTTGACTTAGAAGTGGCACATTTGCTATCCTTCCTCTCTCTTATAGGAAAAGAACCTATTCCGTAGGCAAAAATGAAACTGGCTGGCTACCCATGGTTCGCAACAGAACTGCACGTTTGAATTGATAGCTAACGTTTTAAAACCAGACTTCACATTTTTTAAATGCACATTTCCAGTTTTAAAAAAAATATGGAAGAGTTGTCAACTCTTGGTTCACATGCCCACAAAGCAGCTGATAGTTGGAGCTGGGAAGCAACTGTTAAATTAGTTTATTACAGTTCACTACAGATGTCACCACTCTTGATTTCCCCACACTCAGCTTTCACTTACTTGCCTGGCACCTGAGAGATAGCTGAGTTTGTGATCTGATACAGGACCTTCAGCCATTTTCTTATCTGATACTATGGGTTCTTAATGGAAACTGAAATCCGGAGAAATTGGCTAGATGTTTAGGTTGGATTTGACTCCTGTAATGCTCTGATTAGGATCAGAGAATATTCTAGTATAGAAACTAGAAACTTGCCTGAAATTTGGATCAAGGTGGCTTTATAAGAGAATTCAAGTGAAAGATTTGTAGGTAGCTTCCTGGTACTTTTGGTTTTGAAGAATTCCAATGTGTCAGCTCTCTCTGATGGGGTCAGACCAAGAACAAGGTGTTATTTGTTTCTCTTATGAGCATCTAGTTAGAAAAGATCTGGTCAGGAATTGATATCTCAAAAGTGTTGTAACTGCTCTCAGGTACCCACAGGTTTACTGCCTCATAGTATCAGGAAGTGAAGGCAGGTAGTAAATCTGCAGGCTGCTTCTAATCAGAAGTTGAATAGAAGTACCCTTAACAGTGGCCTTTTAAAGAAGCAAAATCACTTCTTTCAGCATGTGTGTGACCTACCTGTTCGTTGTGAATATTCTGACTAGCTCCCTGAATCATCCCACCATCTCTAGAAGCAGAAAGGCAAAACTGAAGAAGCAACATGAAATAGAAGAGTTATGGAGATATCAGTGAAATAGAGTCAGAAAATATAAATACTCATGTCAGCTCTGCTGCTTAGTAGTCAGGAGACCTTGTGCCTTTAATTCCTCAGAGGCTCAGTTTCCTGCACCTTTTAAGTAGTACTAAAAATCCCTGACATGTCTACCTTAGAGAGATCAAATGGGCTCATATGTGTGAAAGCACTTTAAAAAGTACACATTTTCTCTACATATATAAAGTTATTATTACTATAAATGATCCTCCAAGTTCCAATTAGCTCACTTCCAAGGAATTTGACTTGTTGTTGAGCACATACTATGTACTCATCTAAACACTGGGGCATAGCATTGAAAAAACCAGACAAAAATCCCTGTATAAATTTGGAAATGAGTCATCAGCATATTGCATACCTAATAAGTTCCCAGTACAGCATCATAGCGTGGTGAAGGAGTAGGAAGAATCGAGATTCTAGACTTAGATTTTCCACTATTTAGCTGTGTGGAAAAGAGCCCTTTTCTGAGCCTTACCTCCCCCTGAGCCTTAACTTCCGCATTTAGAGAGAAAGTAATCTCTAAAATTCCTTCCAGCTAAAATATGTTCTTGATTAGAGGGTTCTAATTGCTAAAATTCCCTTCACCTAACAAATGTATTGCCATGCTGGGATGACCAGGCTGACAAAGCCAAACAGTCATGAAACTATGAAGACAGTAGAATGCTAATGTCACACTAGATTCATCAGAATAATAGGACCAACTATTTGCTCTGTTGGTAATGGAATATTTAGGAAGATTTCTTAGACGATCACGTAGACCTGTAAGAGATAGGAAGCTTTCAGTTAGGGTAAGGGGAATAGACTCAATTGAAGATATTGGAAATTGGATGAATGAAATTATAGAGGGAGAGAACATGCCAGTAACACTCCTGGCCTGAAGGGGCAAGGGAAGGGAATGTTACTACCAAAGCCCCACTAGAACTAGAACTATGGAAGAAGGATTTCCTGACAAGATTTATGGCCACAGAGGAATACAGTCACTCTAAGAACTTAGGTAAGGCAGAGGGAAACAGGAATAAGTTCCCCAGTATCTCTCTACTCCTGTCATTCAGTCATTTAGGTTGGTGCCTCCTAAAGTCAAAGCCCAAAGAGAAGCCCAGGGGCAAGGGAGTTTGAATGATGTAGTCCATAGAGGTCAGCTTCCCAGAAGAAGGTAGAGAGGTTGTGGGGAGGGAGGTTGTGGGGAGGTAACTAGGGAAGAAAAAGTCACTGCTCTGAACTCTTTCCAAGAAAGTTTTCCTTAGGTCCAATTCAAAATCGGCTTGAAGGTCAAGCTTTTTTATTTATTTATTTATTTTTGTTTTTTTTTATGATACATAACCACATACAAACACAGATATTCTTATCATATCATTCCGTTCTTGTTGTATAGTCAGTGACTCATACTACCACCACATAGTTGCGTATTCATCATCGTGATCATTTCTTAGAACATCTGCATCAATTCAGAAAAAGCAATAAAAAGAAAACAGAAAAAAATTCATACATACCATACCCCTTACCCCTCCCCTTTACCGATCACCAGCCTTTCAATCTACTAAATTTATTTTAACATTTGTTCCCCCCATTACTTATTTCTTTTTAATCCATATGTTTTACTTGTCTGTCGATAAGGTAGGCAAAAGGAGCATCAGACACAAGGTTCTCACAACCACACAGTCACACTGCGACAACCATATCATCATAAATTATCTTCAAGAAACATGGTCACTGGAGCACAGCTCCACATTTTCAGGCAGTTCCCTCCAGCCTCTCCAACACACCTTAACTAAACAGGTGATATCTATTTAATCTGTAAGAATAACCTCCAGGATAACCTCTTGACTCTGTTTGGAATCTCTCAGCCAGTTGACACTTTATTTTGTCTCATTTCGCTTCTGCCCCTTTTGGTCTAGATGATTTTCTCAATCCCTTGATGCTGAGTCTCAGCTCATTCTAGGATTTCTGTCCCACGTTGCCAGGAAGGTCCATGTCGCACGTAGGCAGGGGGAGGGCAGTGAGTTTTGCTTGCTGTGTCGGCCGAGAGAAAGAAGCCACATCTGAGCAAAGAAGAGGTTCTCTTCGGGGTGACTCTTAGGCCTAATTTAAGTAGGCTTAGCCTATCCTTTGCGTGATTAAGTTTCCTATGAACAAACCCCAAGATTGGAGGCTCAGCCTATTGCTTTGGTTGTCCCCACTGCCTATGTGAATATCAAGAATTCTCTACTTGGGGAAGTTGAATTTTCCCCCTTTCTTACCACTCCCCCTAGGGGACTCTGCAAACACTTCCCTATTCACTGTTCAAATCACTCCGGGATTTATCAAGGCATCACTCTGGACAAACCTACAAAATCTCATGCCCTACGCAAGGTTCCAAGTACTATGGTGTTCGATTAAGCTGTCCACATAAGTGATATTAGGAAATGCCCGAGTCAAAATATAAATTTTATACCAAATAAACATTTTTTGCTTGTCTCACACATACGTTAGTTTTAAAATATTAATCACCATCTATTTTCAACACCCTGCATAATTGACATTCCTTTGTTCTTCCTCATGCAGAAACATTTTTAAATTTGCACATTTAGTCACTGTCATTATACACTCTAGGCGTTCCTAGATTATACCATCTCAGTCTTTATTGTCTATCTTTCCTTCTGATTTCATTTGTGCCCCCAGTCCTCCTCCCTCTATCATTCTCACATTCAGCTTCATTCAGAGTTCTAACATTATTGTATTACGGTTAGGTAGTATAGTGCTATCCATTTCTGAATATTTACAATCAGTCCTGTTGCACAATCTGTATCCCTTCAGTTCCAATTACTCAGTATCTACATCTCCTGATGTTCTCTGTTACCAACTGAAATTCTCCAAGTTCATTCGCTAATGTCAGTTCATATCAGTGAGACCATACAGTATTTGTCCTTTTGTTTCTGACTAATCTCACTCAGCATAATGTCCTTAAGGTCCATCCACATAGTTACGTACTTCATGACTTTATTCTGTCTTACAGCTGCAGAATATTCCATTGTATGTATATACCACAGCTTTCTTAGCCACTCATGGCTAAGATGGTTGTTTCCATCTCTTGGTAATTGTAAATAATGCTGCTATAAACATTGGTGTGCAAATGTCCTTTTGTGTTCTTGCCCTCATGTCCTCTGAGTAGAAACCTAGCAGTGGTATTGCCGGGTTATATGGCAGTACTATACTTAGCTTCCTGAGGAACTGCCAAACTGCCTTCCACAGCAGTTGTACCATTTGACATTCCCACCAACAGTGGATAAGTGTACCTCTTTCTCCACAACCTCTCCAGCACTTGTCGTTTTCTGTTTTATTGATAATGGCCATTCTGGTGAGTGTGAGATGATATCTCGTGGTTTTAATTTGTATTTCCCTAATAGCCAGGGAATTGAGCATCTTTTCATGTGCCTTTTGGCCATTTGTATTTCCTCTTCTGAGAAGTGTCTGTTTATGTCTTTTGCCCATTTTGTAATTGTATTGTCTGTCTTTTTGTTGTTGAGTTGAACAATCTCTTTATATATTTTGGATACTAGATCTTTATCTGATATATCATTTCCAAATATTGTCTCCCATTTTGTAGGCTGTCTTTTTACTTTCTTGACAAAGATCTTTGATGCACAAAAGTGTTTAATTTTGAGGAGGTCCCATTTCTTTCTTTCTTTCTTCAATGCTCCTGTTTTGGGTGTAAGGTCTAGGAAACTGCCTCCTATTATAAGACTGATAAGATATTTCCGTGCATTTTCTTCTAAGAGGTTTATGGTCTTAGATCTAATGCTTAGATCTTTAATCCATTTTGAGTTAATTTTTGTGTAGGGTGTGAGATATGGATCCTCTTTCGTTCTTTTGCATGTGAATATCTAGTTCTCTAGGCACCATTTATTGAAGAGATCGTTCTGTCCCAGGTGAGTTGGCTTGACTGCCTTATCAGAGATCAGTTGTCCATAGATGAGAGGGTCTATATCTGAACACTCTATTCTATTCCATTGGTCAGTATATCTATCTTTATGCCAGTACCATGCTGCTTTGACCACTGTAGCTTCATAATACACCTTAAAGTCAGGTAGCGAGAGGCTTGAAACTTCATTTTTCTTTCTCAGAATATTTTTAGCTATTCGGGGCACCCTGCCCCTCCACATAAATTTGGTTATTGGTTTTTCTATTTCTGAAAAATAAGTTTTTGGGATTTTAATTGATATTGCATTGAATCTGTAAATCAGTTTAGGTAGAATTGACATCTTAACTATATTTAGTCTTTCAATCCATGACCACAGTATGCCCTTCCATTTATTTAGGTCTTCTGTGATTTCTTTTGACAATTTCTTGTAATTTTCTTTGTATGGGTCTTTTGTATCTTTAGTTAAATTTATTCCTAAATATTATATTCGTTTGGTTGCAATTATAAATGGAATTTTTTTTTAATTTCCCCCTCAGATTGTTCATTACTAGTGTATAGAAACACTACAGATTTTTGAGTGTTGATCTTGTAACCTGTCACTTTGCTGTACTCATTTATTAGCTCTAGTAGTTTTTCTGTGAATTTTTCAGGGTTTTCGACATATAGTATCATATCATCTGCAAACAGTGAGAGTTTTACTTCCTTTCCAATTTTGATGCCTTGTATTTCTTTTTCTTCTCTAATTGCTCTGGCTAGAACTTCCAACACAGTGTTGAATAATAGTGGTGATAGTGGACATCCTTGTCTTGTTCCTGATCTTAGGGGGAACGTTTTCAGTTTTTCCCCATTGAGGATGATGTTAACTGTGGGTTTTTTGTATATTCCCTTTATTATATTGAGGAAGTTCAAAGGTCAAGCTTTTAATAGCTGTGAATGGGAGTGGTGATGCCTTTGTCACAGGGCAATTGTAAGGATTCTATGATATGATACATGAAAGTGCCTAGCACAGAGCCTAATTCATACTAGTAACTCAGTATTTATTAGTTCCTTTCTTCCTACCGGCACATGTTTAAATGACCCCTTGGCTGAAATACCTTTTCCAGTAAAGGACACAAAGTATGGTTGGAGCAAAGTGAATAAAGGGGAAAATGTTAGGAGATGAAATCAGAGCATCTAGAGCCAATTAGACCATTGTAATAACTTTGACTTTTGATGGAAGTAAGATAGGAAGTCATTGGAAGCTTCTAAGCAGGATTGTGTGACTTCTGACATTAGGGTTCCTATCATTCACTAGGGCATCACCTGGTCATTCAAAAATATTTATTTAGACTTTGTACATGTTGAGCACTGTTTTTGGCACTGGAGATACATTGTTATACTGTATGTATAACCCTCAAGAAAAATGTGGTCTAGCTAAGAAGACAATTTCAATTTAAGGTATAATATTAAAATATGGGTGAATATAGAACATACAATGATCACTCATACTAAAGCCATCTTACCCATCGTTTGGACATCTAAGAAGGCTTCCTGAGGAAGATGATTTAAACTGAATCTTACCCAATAGAATTTATCCTCTGTCTAAACAGAGAGAAATGCAGTTCTAAGCATTTGGAGTGCTATATGCAAAGGGTTGAGTAAAAAATTGGGGTGACATGCTGAAATTTCAGCTAGTCTGAATTACTAGAGAATTGCCTTTGAGCAGGAGGATGGTGAGAAGAAAACAGAGGTTAGATAATGAAGGAGAATTCAGAGTTTATCCTGAAGGCAATAGTAGGTTTTTAAAGCAAAACAATAGCACAGAAAGACCACTCTGGCTAAATAATGAAGAGTCATTTGAGGGGGAAAGAGGCATGTACAAGGCTGGAGTCTAGGATGGAGTGTAATAGGAGGCTAATTATGGTTCCTGAACTTAGGAAGAAGCTATGGGGATAGATAGAAGTGGAGATGGATCCAAGAGTTTGTTAAGGTGGGAGAATGTACAGACCTTCTTGATTAATTAGAAGTGGGAGAGTAGGGAGAGTAGAGAGAGTTGTCAAAGATGACTCTCGTTCCTGGAAGATGGCGGCTTAGTAAGACGCGCGGATCTTAGTTTCTTCTCCAGGACACCTACTAGGGGAGTAGAAACGATACAGAAAGCGCCCAAAGCCACAACAGAGATAAAAAAGACAGCGTACCCCATCCTGGAACGGCTGGCTGGCTGAGAGAAGCAGCTCGGGTGAGATCGCCGAGGCGCGCGGGCCTTACCGGGCGGGGTGGCAAGCGGCCGGAGTTACTCCCTTCCCCCTTCCCGGGCCGGCTGGGAGAATTGGAGAGGTGGTCCCCTGAAACCAAGGCGACTGGCGCCCACACCACGCGCAGCCCCCGGACCAACTGAGAGAATTGGATCGGAAACCCCCAGGCCGCAGAGAACGGTGACCCCGTGACTCCCGGGGAACGTGCACTCTCTCGGGCGGGCCGCTGCCGCTGGCGCCCTCCCGCCACGCTTGTTGCCCAGGGCCGACTAGGAAATTCGGACGGGCTCTTTCCCTGGCTGCGGCGACCAGCAACCCTCCCTGCGTTCGGACCCCGGACCGGCTCAAGCCGCTTCGGCTAGCGAACCCCCAGGACGGCGAGAGTTTTCCAAAGTTTAAGGTCCCACAGCACCTTTTACTGGTGGGACCCGCAGACAAACGTGTGCCACGAGCGCCACCTACTGGGCAGGATAAGAAGAACAGAACCCAGAGATTTCACAGAAAAATATTACAACCTTGCTGGGTCCAACACCAAGAGAAATCTGAATAAATGCCCAGACGCCAGCAGCAGAAGATAACTGTCCACGCTCAAAAGATTGAGAATATGGCTCAGTCAAAGGAACAAACCAATAGCTCAAATGAGACACAAGAGCTGAGACAACTAATGCTGAATATACGAACAGAAATGGAAAACCTCTTCAAAAATGAAATCGATAAATTGAGGGAGGACATGAAGAGGACATGGGCTGAACATAAAGAAGAAATAGAAAAACTGAAAAAACAAATCGCAGAACTTATGGAAGTGAAGGATAAAGTAGCAAACATAGAAAAAATAATGGATAGCTACAATGATAGATTTAAAGAGACAGAAGATAGAATTAGTGATTTGGAGGATGGAACATCTGAATTCCAAAAAGAAACAGAAACTATAGGGAAAAGAATGGAAAAATTTGAACAGGGTATCAGGGAACTCAAGGACAATATGAACCGCACAAATATACGTGTTGTGGGTGTCCCAGAAGGAGAAGAGAAGGGAAAAGGAGGAGAAAAACTAATGGAAGAAATTATCACTGAAAATTTCCCAACTCTTATGAAAGACCTAAAATTACAGATCCAAGAAGTGCAGCGCACCCCAAAGAGATTAGACCCAAATAGGCGTTCTCCAAGACACTTACTAGTTAGAATGTCAGAGGTCAAAGAGAAAGAGAAGATCTTGAAAGCAGCAAGAGAAAAACAATCCATTACATACAAGAGAAACCCAATAAGACTTTGTGTAGATTTCTCAGCAGAAACCATGGAAGCTAGAAGACAGTGGGATGATATATTTAAAATACTAAAAGAGAAAAACTGCCAACCAAGACTCCTATATCCAGCAAAATTATCCTTCAAAAATGAGGGAGAAATTAAAACATTCTCAGACAAAAAGTCACTGAAAGAATTTGTGACCAAGAGACCAGCTCTGCAAGAAATACTAAAGGGAGCACTAGAGTCAGATACAAAAAGACAGAAGAGAGAGATATGGAAAAGAGTGTAGAAAGAAGGAAAATCAGATATGATATATATAATACAAAAGGCAAAATGTTAGAGGAAAATATTATCCAAACAGTAATAACACTAAATGTCAATGGACTGAATTCCCCAATCAAAAGACATAGATTGGCAGAATGGATTAAAAAACAGGATCCTTCTATATGCTGTCTACAGGAAACACATCTTAGACCCAAAGATAAACATAGGTTGAAAGTGAAAGGTTGGGAAAAGATATTTCATGCAAATAACAACCAGAAAAGAGCAGGATTGGCTATACTAATATCCAACAAATTAGACTTCAAATGTAAAACAGTTAAAAGAGACAAAGAAGGACACTATATACTAATAAAAGGAACAATTAAACAAGAAGACATAACAATCATAAATATTTACGCACCGAATCAGAATGCCCCAAAATACGTGAGGAATATACTGCAAACACTGAAAAGGGAAATAGACTCATATACCATAATAGTTGGAGACTTCAACTCACCACTCTCATCAAGGGACAGAACATCTAGACAGAGGATCAACAAAGAAATAGAGAATCTGAATATTACTATAAATGAACTAGACTTAATAGACATTTATAGGACATTACATCCCACAACAGCAGGATACACCTTTTTCTCAAGTGCTCATGGATCATTCTCAAAGATAGACCATATGCTGGGTCACAAAGCAAGTCTTAACAAATTTAAAAAGATTGAAATCTTACACAACACTTTCTCGGACCATAAAGGAATGATGTTGGAAATCAATAATAGGCAGAGTGCCAGAAAATTCACAAATACGTGGAGGCTCAACAACACACTCCTAAACAACGACTGGGTCAAAGAAGAAATTGCAAGAGAAATTAGCAAATACCTCGAGGCGAATGAAAATGAAAACACAACATATCAAAACTTATGGGACGCAGCAAAGGCAGTGCTAAGAGGGAAATTTATTGCTCTAAATGCCTATATCAGAAAAGAAGAAAAGGCAAAAATTCAGGAATTAACTATCCATTTGGAAGAACTGGAGAAAGAACAGCAAGCTAACCCCAAAGCAAGCAAAAGGAAAGAAATAACAAAGATTAGAGCACAAATAAATGAAATTGAAAACATGAAAACAATAGAGAAAATCAATAAGGCCAGAAGTTGGTTCTATGAGAAAATCAATAAGATTGATGGGCCCTTAGCAAGATTGACAAAAAGAAGAAGAGAGAGGATGCAAATAAATAAGATCAGAAATGGAAGAGGAGACATAACTACTGACCTCACAGAAATAAAGGAGGTAATAACAGGATACTATGAACAACTTTACGCTAATAAATACAACAATTTAGAGGAAATGGACGGGTTCCTGGAAAGACATGAACAACCAACTTTGACTCAAGAAGACATAGATGACCTCAACAAACCAATCACAAGTAAAGAAATTGAATTAGTCATTCAAAAGCTTCCTAAAAAGAAAAGTCCAGGACCAGATGGCTTCACATGTGAATTCTACCAAACGTTCCAGAAAGAATTAGTACCAATTCTCTTCAAACTCTTCAAAAAAATCGAAGTGGAGGGAAAACTACCTAATTCATTCTATGAAGCCAACATCACCCTCATACCAAAACCAGGCAAAGATATTACAAAAAAAGAAAACTACAGACCAATCTCTCTAATGAATACAGATGCAAAAATCCTCAATAAAATTCTAGCAAATCGTATCCAACAACACATTAAAAGAATTATACATCATGACCAAGTAGGATTCATCCCAGGTATGCAAGCATGGTTCAACATAAGAAAATCAATTAATGTAATACACCATATCAACAAATCAAAGCAGAAAAATCACATGATCATCTCAATTGATGCAGAGAAGGCATTCGACAAGATTCAACATCCTTTCCTGTTGAAAACACTTCAAAAGATAGGAATACAAGGGAACTTCCTTAAAATGATAGAGGGAATATATGAAAAACCCACAGCTAATATCATCCTCAATGGGGAAAAATTGAAAACTTTCCCCCTAAGATCAGGAACAAGACAAGGATGTCCACTATCACCACTATTATTCAACATTGTGTTGGAGGTTCTAGCCAGAGCAATTAGACAAGAAAAAGAAATACAAGGCATCAAAATTGGAAAGGAAGAAGTAAAACTATCACTGTTTGCAGACGATATGATACTATACGTCGAAAACCCAGAAAAATCCACAACAAAACTACTAGAGCTAATAAATGAGTACAGCAAAGTAGCAGGTTACAAGATCAACATTCAAAAATCTGTAGCATTTCTATACACTAGTAATGAACAAGCTGAGGGGGAAATCAAGAAACGAATCCCATTTACAATTGCAACTAAAAGAATAAAATACCTAGGAATAAATTTAACTAAAGAGACAAAAAACCTATATAAAGAAAACTACAAAAAACTGCTAAAAGAAATCACAGAAGACCTAAATAGATGGAAGGGCATACCGTGTTCATGGATTGGAAGACTAAATATAGTTAAGATGTCAATCCTACCTAAATTGATTTACAGATTCAATGCAATACCAATCAAAATCCCAACAACTTATTTTTCAGAAATAGAAAAACCAATAAGCAAATTTATCTGGAAGGACAGGGTGCCCCGAATTGCTAAAAACATCTTGAGGAAAAAAAACGAAGCTGGAGGTCTCGCGCTGCCTGACTTTAAGGCATATTATGAAGCCACAGTGGTCAAAACAGCATGGTATTGGCATAAAGATAGATATATCGACCAATGGAATCGAATAGAGTGCTCAGATATAGACCCTCTCATCTATGGACATTTGATCTTTGATAAGGCAGTCAAGCCAACTCACCTGGGACAGAGCAGTCTCTTCAATAAATGGTACCTAGAGAACTGGATATCCATATGCAAAAGAATGAAAGAAGACCCATCTCTCACACCCTATACAAAAGTTAACTCAAAATGGATCAAAGATCTAAACATTAGGTCTAAGACCATAAAACAGTTAGAGGAAAATGTTGGGAGATATCTTATGGATCTTACAACTGGAGGCGGTTTTATGGACCTTAAACCTAAAGCAAGAGCACTGAAGAAGGAAATAAATAAATGGGAACTCCTCAAAATTAAACACTTTTGTGCATCAAAGAACTTCATCAAGAAAGTAGAAAGACAGCCTACACAATGGGAGACAATATTTGGAAATGATATATCAGATAAAGGCCTAGTATCCAGAATTTATAAAGAGATTGTTCATCTCAACAACAAAAAGACAGCCAACCCAATTACAAAATGGGAAAAAGACTTGAACAGACACCTCTCAGAAGAGGAAATACGGATGGCCAAGAGGCACATGAAGAGATGCTCAATGTCCCTGGCCATTAGAGAAATGCAAATCAAAACCACAATGAGATATCATCTCACACCCACCAGAATGGCCATTATCAACAAAACAGAAAATGACAAGTGCTGGAGAGGATGCGGAGAAAGAGGCACACTTATCCACTGTTGGTGGGAATGTCAAAGGGTGCAACCACTGTGGAAGGCAGTTTGGCGGTTCCTCAAAAAGCTGAATATAGAATTGCCATACGACCCAGCAATACCATTGCTAGGTATCTACTCAAAGGACTTAAGGGCAAAGACACAAACGGACATTTGCACACCAATGTTTATAGCAGCATTATTTACAATTGCAAAGAGATGGAAACAGCCGAAATCTCCATCAACAGAAGAGTGGCTAAACAAACTGTGGTATATACATACGATGGAATATTATGCAGCTTTAAGACAAGATAAACTTATGAACCATGTAATAACATGGATGGACCTAGAGAATATTATGCTGAGTGAATCCAGCCAAAAACTAAAGGACAAATACTGTATGGTCCCACTGATGTGAACGGACATTCGAGAATAAACTTGAAATATGTCATTGGTAACAGAGTTCAGCAGGAGTTAGAAACAGGGTAAGACAATGGGTAATTGAAGCTGAAGGGATACAGACTGTGCAACAGGACTAGATACAAAAACTCAAAAATGGACAGCACAATAATACCTAATTGTAAAGTAATCATGTTAAAACACTGAATGAAGCTGCATCTGAGCTATAGGTTTTTGTTTTGTTTTGTTTTGTTTTGTTTTGATTTTACTATTATTACTTTTATTTTTTTCTCTATATTAACATTCTATATCTTTTTCGGTTATGTTGCTAGTTCTTCTAAACCAATGCAAATGTACTAAGAAATGATGATCATGCATCTATGTGATGATGTTAAGAATTAATGATTGCATGTGTAGAATGGTATGATCTCTAAATGTTGGGTTAATTTCTTTTTTTCCGTTAATTAAAAAAAAAAAAAGAGAAGGGATAATTAGAGATGAAGGGATACAGACTGTACAACGGGACTGGATATAAAAACTCAGAAATGGACAGCACAATACTACCCAATTGTAATGCAATTATGTTAAAACACTGAATGAAGCTGCATGTGAGGTATAGGTTTTTTGTTTTTGTTTTTTTTTGTTTTTTTTTCTTTCTACTATTGTTTTAATTCTTATTCTGTTGTCTTTTTATTTCTTTTTCTAAATCGATGCAAATGTACTAAGAAATGATGAATATGCAACTATGTGATGTTATTAAGAATTACTGATTGTACATGTAGATTGGAATGATTTCTAATTGTTTTGTTAATTCTTTTTTTAATTAATAAAAAAAAAAAAAAGGAGCATCAGAAAAAAAAAAAAAAAAAAGATGACTCTCAGGGTTCTGACTTGGGCAAGTAGGTAAGTGTTGGTACTAGTAAATAATATAGGAAATATAAGAGCAAGGACAGATGTTGGTTGTATGAGAAGTGGGAATAGAGATAATGATTTCGGTTTTGTGCATGTAGAATTTTTTATTGTGGCAAAATACACATAAAATTTACCATTTAGCCATTTTAAAGTATACAATTTGATGACATTAATTACATTCACACACTGTGCAACCATCACCACTATCTAGTGTCAGAACTTTTTCATCATCCAAAAAGAAGATCCCATATCCATTAAGCTATCACTCCTAAGTACGTGTAGATTTTGAAGCATTTATGTGACATCCAAAACCCATGTTCAGTAGATATTTGATTTGTAGTTCAGAAGCTAAGGATAGAAATTTAGACTGGAGATAGAAATTTTTTCATCATTGGCATTAAATAAGGAGTTCTTAACCTGAGGCCTATAGAGTTGAAAGAATCTACAAATGTCTTGAATAGGCTGTACAATGTATATGCATACATGTGGATATTTCTTTTTCTGAATAGTCTATAACATTAATCAAATTTTCAAAGGAATTTCTTAAACTGACAAAAGTTAATAACCACTAATATACATATTAAATGAACCCTCACGTATGGTTAAGAGAAACCAAGGAAAGTGAATTCAGAAAAAGATGGAACCCTGGGTAACATTTAAGGTATAGAGAGATCTAGAGAGTTTCTCTTGAACACATACATACAGTAGAAAAGAAACTAATTTAGAGGGCTATGTTGTTTCCTACTTGTTGATTGTGTCTCATTGTTGCCTCTGCCAGGCACCTTTCATGTATTTTACAAACTCTTTCATTCCAATTTAAATAGACCGTCTCCTTGGGTGCCTAGCCTTAACTTCTTCCTAATTTCGTCTTATTTTTAGCTATTTGGTGGGAAGGTTGTCATGCATAATTTACAAAGTCGATAATAGATAACTAAGTTATAATCTGCAATAGTAGTAGTAGTAGCAGTGTGTGTGTGTGTGCATGCACACATGCACACCCATGTAGTATATTGTGAAACTTATGCTTAACCATTGGTTCTCAAAGTGTGGGCCCTGAATCAATAACATCAACATCACCTGAGTTTGTAAAAACTGCAGCTTCTTGGATCATGCTCCAGACCTCCTGAATCAGAAACTCTGGGGATAGAACTCAGCAGTCTGCTTTAACAAGCCTTTCAGGTGATTCTGATGCATGCTAAAGTTTGAGAAGGACTGTGCTAGACTATACCTGGCCCAACATTTTTCAGTCTATAAATAAAACAAAGGTTCCTTTTTCTCTTTTATTTTTTGTATAATTAAATCTGGATGGCAACATTTTATGATGTCTGATGAATTCCTCATGAAAAAGTTGTCTGAACATTCTTGTCCATCTGTAACCTACTCTACTCTGAATTATAGATACAAATATTATTTCCAACTTATTATTTTCCCCTTTGGTGTGCAGTAGTCACCCTCAACAACATAAATTGTCAACCATCTAGTTATAACAAAGCTGTGAAAAAGAAATAGTTATTTCTGTGAATACCCATTCTACCCATCTAATCCTTTGCATTGGAATTTCTCAGTTTTCTGTTGAGTCAGATCCTTGGCTTTGTAGAGCATGAAATGAACCTTACTGAAATTGCATCCTCCTTTTCCCTCCTTCATTCCTACCACGGATTTTTTTAACTATATGGTTTTGCCTAGAGATTCAGTAGCTATATATAAATCCTTTGGGTTTCCTGGAATTAATAGCTTTAGCCAGGAAGTAATTAGAAGCCACAGACTGAATTTTGAGAATTTGGCATGCCTATTGAGACCAATCAAGGAAAGTATCTCTCTTCCCAAGAAGATTGTACACTGACTGAAGGCATGGATAATATCTTACTCATCTTTACAACCTCAACTATGTCTTAACATCTAACACATAGTAGATATGCAACAACTAGTAGTTAGAAGATAAATATTTAGTTTTGACCCTCCCTCTAAGCCACTGTGAGCTCACTTAATGGAGATTTTCTTTTCTTTTCTACAAAATAGATTTAATGAGTTTTGCTCTGCCTACTTCCTGGTGTCTTTATAAGAAACTAAAGAGAGAATATATATGAAGTACTTTTTAAAAGTCCAGATGGCTCTGTAACTGTGAAGCAGCATAGTTTTTATTCAGATGCTTTCCCTTTAGAGGAATAATTAGTTCATTCTGTATTGTGGAAGGAGAACAATGTAATATAACAGGCTAGAAGTCAAGAGATACTGCTTGTAGTTCTGATCTTCTTTCAATTCTTTGGTCTTTAACTGTCTTATATATCAAATAAGGAAGTATGGATTATATCGGTGCAGTGGTTCTCAACCTTGGTCACAGATTGGAATCACCTGTTAACTGAGAAAATACTGACACCTGGGACCCGTCCTCATAAATTTCATTTAATTGGTCTGGGATGAAGAATTGGTCAAGATTTTTTTAAACGTTTCCACAGCAGTCAAGGTTTTGTTTTGTTCTTTAAGTCAGCAATACCATTAAGATAAAATATTATACATAAGAACAGGTTTTAAAATAAAAACCAGTGTTACTTCTGTAGTAGATTTTTTAGGACTTTAAGCTCCAACTGCCATCCCCCTCTCTCATTTTCCCACTATAGAACTCCTCAGGCAAATTGGAGCCCTGTTAGAACATCACCAGAAGAGATTATTTCTGAGGTCTTTTCCAGCTCCAAAACAATGTTATGAATATATGCCTTCTCACCAGATCTCCATCCTGTTTTTCTTAACACAAATGTAACCCAATGTCAGACAGATTATTATGGAGGCTAGCTTTCCCGTTACATCCTTCTCTGTTCCCTCACTCTTTTGTCCAAGGCAGTGAGTACTTGTACAAACTCAGTGGACATAGAACCTTCTGGGTTGCTTACTGCCACCTCTCCCCAGAGATTCTGATTTATTACGTCTGGGTAGGTACCAGATATGTCTGTTTTCCACAAGATTTTTTCATGTCTTTCAAACAAGTGGTCTGTGTACCACACTTTTGGGAAGCACTGCTTTAAGAAGTTCTGGGTAAAAAGTGAAGAAATAGGGATGCTGAAATTTGGGGACATAGGAGAATAGTGGATTTCCACCAAATAGGAATATCTGGGCATTTAAAGCTTTAAATTATACTCCTTCCGAACCACAGTATTTGATCACAGTTCTCAGTTAATGCCCTAGAAACCCACTTCAGAAGCATTTCTTTATCTGCTGCCAAGCCTGTAAGAGAGGTGATTGAGAATAGTGGTCAAGAGCTGATAGACAAGCAGTAATTCAATTCCTGACTCTTACCACTTTCTGACATATGATCCTAAGCCAGTCACTTAACCCTCTTGAGCCTCAGGTGTTTCATTTGTAGAAAAAGAATATTGGTTACTGCGATAAAAATTTTTTTAAAAAAGAAAAAGAATAATACTCTCATTCTAGGCCCAGGTTTTAGTGCAAAGTAAATGAAATAATGTCTGTAAAGCTCATAGTAAAGTGTTTAGCACACAGTACCTTTTTAAATTTTATTTTTTATTAGAGAAGTTATAGCTTTACAGAAAAATCATGCAGAAAATACAAAGTTCTCATATAACCCCCCTCTCAAACACAGCTTTCCCTGTTATTAACACTTAGCATTAGTGTGGTACTTTGTTACACACAGTGAATTTTTATAAAAATTGGTATTATATTAGCAGGGCCTGAGCTGTTTGACAAGGACCTTTTGTTTCATTCTTAGGTGGTGTTTCTTTGAGATGAAATACATAAAATCTTTTATTTCAGGTAAGTGTTCAGCTCATATCTGCTGAGATACCCAAAGTTAAACAATCATTAATGGTTATTTGCATAGTACTACACTGTACCATGTTATACCCACATAAACCAGGAAATTGACCGCTTACACTTTGAGCACTTCTGAATTGAATCCCATCAAGAAGTTTTCTACAATTTTAGATCTCCAAGAAATTTCTGGGTCAGAGACTCAGAATTGATTTTCTTCTGACCTGAACTGAGAACATTGTTTGCTCAAAGTGGAAGGTAAAAAATTCTTAAACTTGAGGTTCTTGTAGAAAGTCTTTGGTTATAACCATTGATGGTATCATTTCATCCTTGGGAGTAGTGTCTGAATGTTCTTTTTAGAGGGAAATGAGAAGAATGTTCTATTTAAAGACTTGAGGGAGACAGGTAAGTGATTTTATTTTGAAGGTGTTTGAAACAGAAAGTTAAGGTTCTGCTATTTCAACCACGGTAGAAGTGTCTTTAGTGAAAGTTAAAAGTGAGAGAATGTTTCTCAGCTGTGAGTTTTCAAGGGAAAATAGAAATAATCCAACAGAGACTTTAACAGGATTTATTGATTTAATGGGAATTACTGATGAGTTAGAAAGATGAATCATGGTTTTAATACTCCTTTCCTCCTGACACCCACTCTCCCTTTCCATCTGAGCTTAAAATAAGACTATCAAAAGGGTCTAGTTAAGAGATCTAGCTTAATAACCCTGTCTTTCCAATCCTAGATCCAACAATTTGTATCCTGAGTATCACACTTTGTCTCATTAATTAGTCAGTTTCTGCTGTTGCCATTTGGAAGAAAGCTTGGACTTTCTCTCAAAATCTGGAACTAAACTCTCTGCACTCATTCAGAATAAAATTGTTGCTCTCGCCAATAAAAAAAACCTTCTGTAATAATTCTTTGTGGACATGCTTTAAAAAAAATTGAAAAACAGTAACAAAGCTATGGGATGTGTGTGTGTGTGTATGTGTGTCTTTGGAGAGGAGAAGAGGTTTTTTGTTTTACTGAAACAAAATCAATTCCACTTGAACTATATTTGTCATTATAATTTTAAAAACTGAACTTGAAAGAATGGATGGATTTTAGCTAAATGGAACAATGTGAAGATTACAAAAAGAATTATCCTGATACTACTGAGAAGGGAGAAATGTTAAAAACTTCACATGATGCCTTATGTAGCTTGAACTTTTACTTTAACTCATGTATAATCAATGTATATGTTAGATGCATTTCTATTTATCCAAATATTTCCACAGATGTCTGTATTTGTGGCTTTCCAAATCCCATGCTTGCATTTATGAAAGAAGAACCTTTGTGCTGGCTTCCATTCTTCTATGGGAATTTCATCTTCCTTGGCCTTGTTCATTAATCTGTTCTTGTCTCATGATGGTATCAGTGCATTTCTGCCTTTACAGAATCTATTATCTCATTAAAGTCTAGGGATATACATACAGATCTATGCGCATCTTTGTCTTGCTCTCTTTGTCTTTATGGAAGTCTGTGGTAGTTCTTAAACACGTTTTAAAGCTGAAACTGTTTCCTGTAATGGATTTCATTGGGGGCTGTTAGGATAGTGCCAAAGCATTGTTCAGTAAAAGCTATTCTGAGTTTGGGGTAGAACGGTGCTTTTGAGAGAAGGCCATGCACTGATAATCTGTCTCAATCCAAGGAAGAACAAATTGTAGAGTATATACAGAAAATTCTTAACTTTTTTTTTGGATCATAGAGTACATTGAAAATCTGATAAAATCATAGAGCCCTCTTCCCCCCAAAATTCACAGATTTTTATGGACAATTTCAGGAGGTTCATAAAGTTTCTGAAATTTATCTGTTAAATCTTGATTTACAAACAAAAACAGAAGGGAGCAACCCCTCACCACTCAACCCCCCCAAAAAATGATCCCAAGAAGTAAATAGATTAAAAAGTAGATTTATAGAGAAGCAGTTCTCCATAAATACTGTTTCTAAAGCTTTCAGTATATATCAAACAGCAGTAAGTTCAAAGCACCTGGAATATAGATAGTATGTACTCTAAAGTTGTATGCTTCATCTTCCAGATCTTCTCCCAAAGTGAGCATGGGCCCATACAGAAGGTCTTGGGAACAGAATTGGATGCAAAAGTGAATGGGCTGACAAGGCATTTCTGAGGGAAATGGAACCACAGTCTAGACCAAGGCTAGTATTGAGACACTCAAGGAGTTTCTGGCTCAGACAGAGTTAACATTGGAAAAAAGATCAGACAAGAAGGTTGAGTTAAAAGCATTAGGCAGAGGACCACTAGGTTTCAGAATCAAGACTAGCAACAGGAAACAGAAAATTTCAGTAGAGCAGGTGTTAGGGCAGGATGCAAGATCGCTTGCGACTGGTACATTTTGAGAGCCTTTACAGACATCAAAGAGTAGGGAGGGAGCTGATAAGGGAACAGGGCAGATTCAGAAACCAATAAATCACCCAAACGTGCAGTAGGGTTGATAACCTTGTCAGGAAAATTAAGGGCCCTCTAGATACATAATTGATATATAAAAATCAATAGTTTTCTTAATGATAGCAATTACCAATTAGAAGATATCATGGAAGAAATAATCCATTCGTATTAGCTACAAAATCTTAAAACACCTAAGAATAAACATAAAATGAAATATACAAAACCTATATGAAAAAACTATAAAACTTTATTGAAGAATTAAAAGGTGGCCTTAATAAATGACAAAATATGAGCATGTTCCCGTATAGAACACAAGTGACTCCCACTTTTACTGAGGGTAAAAGCAAAGGTCTTTCACAATGGCCTTTTAGGCCCTACCAACTCTGTCTCCCATCCTCTCTGACCTCCTCTCTCCTACCAGTCTTCCCCTCACTCAAGTTGCTCCAGCTATTCCAACCTGCTGCTTGTTCTATAAAAATGTCTGTTTTGCTCATGCCTCAGAACCTTTGTTATCACGTTTCCTCTGACAGGAATACTCTTTTGCCAGATCTCAGCTTGGCTAACTCTTTTCTGTCCTTCAGGTTTTGCATAAATCTCACTTTTCCCATGAGATCTACCTTGATACCCTACAACCTCTCCCCACACCTGTATTCCTGATCACCCTTAACTTACTGTTCTTTTTTCCTTTTTCCGTAGTATTTATGACATTCCAACATAATTAGTAATTCACTTATTACATTTATTTGGAAAATGTAAACTCCACAAGGATAGGTTCTTTGTCTGCTTTGTTCACTGAAAAATGCCAAGTGTTGCAGAGTTCTCGCCTGCCATGTCGGAGACCCGGGTTCGATTCCCCGTGCCTGTCCATGCAAAAAAAAAAAAGAAGAAAAAAAAAGCCAAGTGCTATAACAATGACTGGTACAAGAAAGATGCTTAGGTGCCTGATGCATACTTATAGAGTGAATGGTAGAAAAATTTTGATGTTGAAAATATGCCCATTTTCTCCAAATTAATCCACAAATTCAAGCAATCTAATCTAAAATTTTCCAGGAATTTTTGGAACACGACAATGTCAATATTCATCTGAGAAAGAAAATGTCAGGGAATTGCAAAAATACTCTGCAAGAAGAACAAGAAGATTTTTCCCTACCATATATTAAAATGTAGTATAATGTTTTAATTAAGTAGTGTGGCACTGGTACAGAATAAGAAATAGATCAATGGAAAGAATAAATAGTCTAGGAAGAGACCCAGGTATATGTGGGCATTTAATATAGATAAAGGTAGCATTTCATCCCGAAATGAATGATATTGGAGTAATTGGCTATGCATTTGGAAAAAAAATCAAGTTACATCCATATTTTATATATATGTGTGTATATATATATATATATATATATATGCACACAGACACAAATACGTGCTTCAAATGTGCTGTCAAGTTAATTAGGAAAAATAAAATTTAAAAATATGGGACAATATTTTTATAAATTTCAGGTTAGGAAGGCCTTTTAAAAGCAGGAAAAAAATTCATAGATCTTGAAGAAAATGACTGCCAGATTGGAATTTTTTCAAATTTCTATATGACCTTAAACAAAAGAAAGACAAGTGACATAGGGGAGAAATACATACTTGACATAATATCTAAAAATTATAAAGAATCCCTACAAATTAATAAGAAAAAGAAAAAAGTGATATAATAGATAAATGGATAAAAACTATGAATAGGCAATTCAAAGAGGTAGTGAAAACAACAAACATATTAAAAGTTTCTTAACCTTGCTAGCAATTATGAAAATGAAACAAAATAGCCACATATAATTTTTTTTTGTTCATCAGAATGACAGGATATTTTAAAATATGATACTACTTAGTGTCATTGAATATTCTCTGTCCTTTTGGTGATAGTAATAAATTGGTAACATTTCATGGGAGGGTAATTTAGTCTCAGACATTAAGATGAAAATACAGACTTTTGGATCTAAGTGATTGTCCTTCTAGGCCTCAGATGTACATAAACACACATATTTATACAAAGGAACCATGTAAATGGGTGCTCATCACAGCATTCTTCATAACAAAAAAGACTTGGAACAAACCAGCACAAGGAAATGGTTAAATAAATTATAATAAATCTATAGTTTAGAATTAAATGGATTTATTTTATTTTCATGGAAAGGTCCCCAAGACATAATGTTAAGAGAAAAAAGTAAATTGCATTAAGTATTCACATATGATCCCATTTTTGAAAAAAATTTTCATAGGCAATGAACTGTACTAGTGTAAACATGTGAAAAGGCTTAGAAAAAGGTCTGGAAAAATAAATACCAAACTGTTAACATTATTACTTCTCAAGAGGAAAGTGAGATCCAGTGGTGAATTTGTAATTTTGTAAAAAGGGACTTTAATATTTTACTTCATGTACTTATGCTTTTGTGTATTTTTAAAAATGATATGTTTGTGTACTATTTGTATTATAAAAAAACAGAGAAAAGTTAATTAAGAGATTTAATGATAATGCATTTTGATAGATGGCCTCTTCTCTACATAGAGACAAGGTAACTTTATTCTCACAGTGTGGAGAGCCCTACCCGCTAAGCTTTTTGGAAGGGAGGCGGTTGAAAAGTAAGTACCATTCCTGTCCTTCCAGTTTATAAATTAACAGAGTTAAGGCCACTAAAGAGTGGTATGGCTAAAGGACAAAACTACATAAACAGCTTTGGGAAATAAGATGATTTTTTAGATAACTAAAGTTTATCTTTTAATCAGCAAGATGATTATTTTAACCATTTTAGATGACACACTTTCTAAGATGTATGATATGTTTTCTTGCTTCTTAAATTGAATATATTATCAAATTTAACCTTTAATTTAATAACTCATTCTTATATGTTATGGTATGTATTATTTCTGGTGCTTTCTGGAGCTATTGAATTATGTAGAGTTTTATTACTCCGTTGACTAATGCTTCCTTGCTTGTGTTAGTTTTCTATTACTGTGTAATAAAGTACCCCAAATCTTAGCATCTTAAAGCAGTCAGATTTATTGCCCCATCATTTCTGAGGGTTAGGAATCAGGAGCAGCTTTAGCTGGGAGGTTCTGGCTCAAGGTGTCTGTGTGGTTGCAGTCAGAATGTCAGCAGGGCTGCCATCATCTGAAGGCTTGCTGGGGCTACAGGACCTGCTTCCAAGAGGGCTCACATGCATGGCTATAGGCAGAACACCTCAGTTCTTCATTACATGGGCCTTTCTATAGGCGGCTTGAATGCCCGCATGACTTAGAAGTTCTCTTCCCCCACAGTAAGTGATCCAACAGAGAGCAAGGAGGAAATCACAGTGCTTTTCATGTATGACCTAGTCTCAAAGTCACACACCACTATTTTATGTTGTTAGAAGCAAATCAATAAATATAGCCCATGCTCAAGGAAAGGGGAATTAAGCTCAACCTCTTGAAAGGAACATATCCAAGAACTTTTTAATATTTTTAAACCACCAGGTTGGTAATATTTGAATTCTTGTATTTTACTTCCTATAATTTTCTTTCTCTTCATTATCACTTTTTATTCTTGTTTATAAGAATGTATATATATACATATATATATATGTCTTGTTTATATTATCCCTTGAATCCTCCTAATTCATTGCCCCTTGTATTCTTTAGAGTTGCGAACTAGTTAATCTTCTTATTAGAACTATGTATAAAATAAGAGCAAAAAATAAGATTCTGAGTGATGACTTAAGAAACTCTCCTGAAAGTAAAGTACTAAACTTTAGTGCACAAATTTGGTATTTTCTTCTAACGTGGCTATTCATGGGTCAGTTGTTTCTTACTTTTGGTTGCCAGATAATGAACTTTATGGGTGAGGAGTTATTTTAATACTAAATCACTGTACTGTAGGGAACACAGTATAGAAGAGGGCTTCCTCTCTTTCCACATATCACCCCATAATTCTTCTCTCCACGTCTTCCCTGTTACTCATGATTATGTAGTTGGTGTACATTTTTATGTTAATCATAACATAGTGGTTAAAAGCACTAGCTCTGCAGAACAAAAGGACAGCTATTATATGATTTCACTTATATAAAATAACTTGATTATGCAAACTCATAGAGACAGAAAGTAGATTACAAATTACCAGGGGCTTGGGGAGGAGCAGTGGGGAGTTCATGCATAATGGATACAGAGGTTCTGCTTGTGGTGATGAAGAGTTCTGGTACTGGATGGTGGTGATGGTAGCACAGCATTGTGAATGTAATTAATGCTACTGAATTGTATGCTTGAAAGTGATTAAAATTTTATGTTGCAAAAACACAAAGCATAGGCTCTAAAGTCAGATTTCCTGTGTTTCAGTCCTGATTTGGCTGCTTACTAAGCTGAGTAACCATAGTTACTTAATTTTTCTATGCCTGTTTCATAATCTGTAAGACATAGGTAATAATACTACCATGGTATCTACCTCATAAGATTATTATAAGGGTTAAATTTTAAAAAACTATATAACTGCTTACAATATAACAAACTGAATTAATGTTACCTCTTTTTTATTATTGTCTTATGATAAGTTCCTTCTGTTGACTAAGGTAAGTAAAATGCATAAACTTTTAGTTAATAGACACTTTAATTAGTTTTGGCTGCCCAATGGCCGACATGTCTATAATCAGTTTCCTCTTTTTCCCAAGCAGCAAGTCCTTAGGGAATTTTAAATCCAGACCACTTTTACTGTGAGCCAAACCCAAACATAATTAGGAAACTAAAACTGCTACCAAAAAGGTCATCGATCCAAAGCTAGCTATGCATAATCTTTCATTTCGCAGAGTACTGGCCTCTATACTGGCATAACTAATAGGGAGTTTGCTATACTGTTACCATGTGACCAGTACTAAAGATAGGAGTTCAGTTCAGGCCTTGTGGTAGGTATTAGGAAAGCCAGTGTGAGAACCACCAGACTGTACAACTGCAGGGGCTTTGTTCCCGTTGCAGTCTCTGTGAATGGTGACCCCTGAAGACATGCACTGTACAACCTGGAGGGCCACACGTGATGGCTCAGGCAAGAGTGTAGCCAAGGAAATTACATCTTCATTTTCTTGTACAGTTTCAGTCGGAAACACTATACAGAGCAAATGAAACCCTGTGACTTAAAGTAGACAAATAGGTTACTCAAAAGGATGGGGGTGGACTTTCTGATTTCAGAGCTTGGAGTCAAAAGACATGATTTCCAGTTCTGATTTTTCCTTTTTTACCATCTTTCTGAGCCTCAGTTTTTTATTGTAAATGGTATAGTTATCTTTCCCTCTGTCGCAGGCTTAATGAGATGATTTTTATAAAATATAAAATTTAGCCAAATGATGAAATGCAAATGATGAGATTTTCTGTCATTCCATCTAAGAGATGTTGTACTAAGGAAAAAACAAAGTCATCAGGTTAGTGATCTGTAATTTATTCATGGTTCAGAGACTTAAAGGAGTTTAGAAAATTTTAAAAGACCGATTGGCCTGGTCTGGATTATCAGATGTGAAGGGTGTTCTATATAAAGAATGAGGACAGTCTTGAGAATGTGAAATGATGAGAAATGGAAGCAGTAGGAAAAGAAGTATAATAATAGGGAATTTTTAAGTGCTCCCTTAGTCACTGGTGTAGGGAATCAAACACTATCCTATTAAAAGGAAAGATCCAGCAGGTTTTTAAAGCAATAAAATGAGTCTTATTGCATTGTGAGATAACAAAATTCTAAAACTTATGTGTTGGTAAGATTAAATATACCTTTATAAGGAGCTTTGGTCTTTCAGTGTCTTAATCATCCCATACAGAGAGTCAATTAATGAGAAAGCTACTCAACCTCCAAGAAATCCAAAGAAGAAAATGTTGAATGATAAAAGCCTGGGACAACAGAGGTCTATGCACAATTACTAAGCTTTGACACCTTATTTGTTTTTCTACACTCTTTTTCCTTTGTCCCTTCCACTTAAAAAAAAATCGTATTACATTCATAAGGATTGTTGTAACTAGATATATAGCTTTTTAATAAGCAATGATAAAATCTTAGATGACATATTTTGTGGCTTATAAAGGTTATTTCTTTTTTTTTAGATTATACCATCTCAGTCTTTATTGTCTTTCTTTCTGATATCATTTGTGCCCCCAGCCCTCCTCCCTCTATCATTCACATTCAGCTTCATTCAGTGTTTTAATATAATTGTATTATAGTTAGGTAGTATTGTGCTATCCATTTCTGAGTTTTTACAATCAGTCCTGTTGCACAATCTGTATCCCTTCAGCTCCAATTACCCAATATCTTACCCTATTTCTATCTCCTGATGATCTCTGTTACCAATGAAATTCTCTAAGTTTATTCACTAATGTCAAGTCATATCAGTGAGACCATACAGTATTTGTCCTTTTATTTCTGGCTAATCTCACTCAGCATAATGTCCTTAAGGTCCATGCATGTTGTTACATACTTCATAACTTTATTCTGTCTTATGGTTGCATAATATTTCATCATATGTATATACCACAGTTTGTTTAGCCACTCATCTGTTGATGGACATTTTGGCTGTTTCCATTTCTTTGCAATTTATAAAGGTTATTTGATTATCAGGTGAAAAAATGGTTTGCATCCACCCTTGAGCAAGTCTTTCACAGCTGTTAGAAAACTCAGCTCAAATGCCCCTTTCCCCCATTAAGCCTTTATTGATTTCTCTAATTAGAATAAGTTCCTTCCCTTAGAACCAACCATTCTGGCACTTTGTTTACTACCCTCCCAGCATTTATCATTTGTATTATATCTATTTACACCATTAGGTTTAATTTTCTTCCCCATTCACAGTCTTACACGTTTCTGTATCTCCCACAGTAACATGAACATGGTAGGTCTTAAGTGAATATTTAATAGACTAAAGATGAAATTATAAACCAGGAAAATAGGAGTTATTCAGGGATTCCCACTGTTTTTTTTTGCAGTTTTGATATCCCAAAACTGTGATTTTGATTTCACAGTACTCTTTATCCATATACCAAACTGCATAAAAGGTCACACATGGCTGTTGTCTTTCTGTTGTTTTTAATAAACTAGAAAGTGAATTTAAATGGATGTAATTTTTATAATTTCTTCATTTATAATTTCTTCATTATTTTAGAAATAACTGGCACAGCTTGAGATGTTTTCAGACCAGGGTTAGAAGTTATAGTTTAGATGCTACTGTTATGTAGCCGATATCCATTCAGTTAACTCTTTACCAGTAAGCAGACCACCAAGTTCGTTATGAGTCGGCACACAAGGAGTTATGTCCTTTGTGACACAACTTCTTACTCTCCATATCGTGCCTTTCTCCGAGACAGAACTGATTGTTCTTTCCTGTGCTCCAATTAAAGCTACTTCTGTTATCTCACTGTTTTGTGATTATTTATGTTTCTTTCTTCCCTATTTGATAGTGACCTCCTTACAAGGAAGAAAGTATTGGAAATTTCCACTTTTCCCATAGTACCTGGGATAACATGGGTAGTCAATGAATGACTATGTATGAATGTGTATATAAGATATATTATGAAAAGGTGTCTGGCTAATGATAACCTGTCACTACTTCTCTTCAAATAATTTGGTGGTAAAATGTATCAAGATTTAGTTTGTATAAATTATGAAATTTTATGTATTCAACCTTAATTCATCTATTTCTTATTTTTCCTCTGGATTATAGTGGCAGTATCTTAATTCATTTCCTGACCATCAGTTAAACTAGACTCCACACTTAGCCTATAGCTTTCTAAATTACAAGTCTGATCATATTATCTTGCTTTAAAAATTATTCATTGGCCTTCTGCGATATTCTCCATTCCATGCCTTTCACATGCTTTTGTTCCCCACTGCCTAGAAAACCCTACCTACCATATTCCCTAAACTAATTTATTTATACTTTAAGACTCGGCTTAGTATCTGCTGTTAGAAGCCTCACCTGCTCCCCATAACCTTGTTTACACACTCCTGTTTCGCACTCCCATAATACCCTGTTCTTACTTCTATCGTTCTTCTCACCACATTGTACAGTAATTGTATGTCTCCCCTCATGGACTGTGAATTTCTTCAAGGCAGTAGTAATAGTGGTGTTTTAGTCTTTTCTATATTCCCTAGCTCTTGGTATAATGCTTGATGTGTTTGTTGTATGAATGTGAGAACCTCTATATAATCTTATGCACTTCATTTAAACTTTAACAAGTTTCTGCAGCTGCCTTCTTCCATCTCCCCCAATTTGTATTTTCTTATTGATTCTTAACCATTCTACCCTAGCCACTTCTCTTCCAACTTTAAACTTGCCACACTCTTCCTCTGTCTCTTCAGGGCCCTATACCCAACTAGCCACCTACTCTGTGTGTGTGTGTCCATTACGAATGAGATAGTCAGGTATCACTAAGTTTGTGAATAACATTGTAGCATATAATTCCTCCATAGAATGCACTAAAATATAATTGAAAAGGTAAAGTAACCTCTAGATCTTATATGAAAATTACCCACAAATGATAAGTAGGAGAGAAAAACCTCTTTGAGATGCAAATTCTGGCCATTGTCAGCTGGGCTCACTCATCAGCTTAGTGAATATCTCACTTCTGCACACTAATTTCACAGAGCACCCATTTTAAATTTATACTTCTGTAAATCACCCTATCGCATGGGCTTTCAAGGTTGCACATGAAAGTTGGAGTTATAAATATTAAATCTGAAAAAGAGTGCCCTGTGCATTGTCAGTGCTTGTCTTTTTGTCCACATGTCAAATTTTCCATCCAAGGTGAGAGGTTTTTTGTAGGCAGGTACGATATCTATGATTTCCACTGTGTGCAGGTCCCAACATTGGGCCATGGCTATTTGATACATTTCAAGCTCATGGTGTAAATCCACATTGCTGAGTGAAACTCACAGGAATTTTCAGGTCTGGAGGAACCAAATTAGCCTTTTTCTCATGTTTCTTAGTTCAGTTTATGTGCCTAGCTCTGGGTTAGAAGCAATTTAAAACATATTTTTAGAACTTAATAAATCATTTAGGAAACAAGACTTAATATGTGAAAGCAAAAGATTTATTATACATTAAGATGAGTAAAAGAAATGAAGGAAAATTTATTGAGTGCCATTTGCCATATGCTGTACTTTTCGTACGCACTTTGGTGTTAGTTTTATAGAACTGTCATTAAGAGTTGGAAGACTTTGTAGAAAGGAGATCAGAGTAACTAAAGTCATCTGGGAAGACCTCACTGAGGAGATAGGAAACAGAATAGGCAAATGTAGTGATATACATGGAATATTTGAAAAGTGATAAGGAAACAGATTCCCCAGAATGTTCATATAGGGAATGAGGAAGAAAGAAATTTGAAAATTTTCTGAAGACTTCATGGGGATCCTTTTTAAAAAAAATTTTTTTTAATTAGAAAAGTTATAAGATTACAGAAAAATCATGTAGAAAAATATAGCATTCCCATATTAACAGTCCTCCCACACATACACATTATTAACACTCTGTATTGGTGTGGTAACTTTGTTACAATTGATGAAAGAATATTATACTTTCACTAGTAAGTATAGCCCATGGTTTACATTAGGGCATGTTTTACCCATATACCACCCTATTATTAACACATTGCATTAGTTTGGTACATTTGTTATAATTCATGAGAAAACGTTTAAACAATTGTTCTATTAACTATAGTCCATCGTTTACAATAGATTTCACTGTGTTGTGCAGTTCTGTGTTTTATCTTTTAATATGTATTCTAAAAACATATATATGACCTAAAATTCCCCCTTTTAACTACATTCACATATATAATTGAGTACCGTTAATTACACTCGTAATACTGTGCTACCCTCACCACCATCCATTTCCAAAACCTTATAGTCAACCCCAATAGAATTTCTGTACAATTTAAGCATTAATTCCCCATTCTCTACCTCCAACTCAGTTCTTGGTAACCTGCATTTCAGATTGTAACCCTATGAGTTTACTTATTCTAAGTATTTCATGTTACTGAGATCACACTATATTTGTCCTTTTATGCCTGGCTTATTTCATTCAACATAATGTCTTCAAGGTTCATCCATGCTGTCATATGAATCAAACTCATTCCATTTTAGTGCTGAATGTATATACCACATTTTGTTTATCCATTCATCAGTTAAAGGAACTTGTGTTGCTTCCATCTTTTGACAATTGTGGATAATACTGCTATTAATATCAGTGTGAAGATATCTGTTCAAGCCCCTGCTTTCAATTATTTGGGGTACATACCTAATAGAGAGATTGTTAGGTCATATGGTAATTCTATACCTAGCTTTCTGGGGAGCTGCCAAGTTGTCTTCCACAGAAGTTGCACAATTTTACGTTCCTACCTGCAATGAATGAGTGTTCCTATTTCTAGACATCCTTTCCAAAACTTGTAATTTTCTGTTTTTTAATATTAACCAGACTAGTGGGCGTGAAATGCTATCTCAGTATAATTTTGATTTGTGTAGCTAATAATGTTGAGTATTTTTTGTGTGTGCTTCTTGGCCACTTGTATATCCTCTTGGAAGAAATGTTTATTCAAGTTTTTGTTCATTTTTAAATTGGGTTGTTTGTCTTTTTATTGTTGAGTTGTGAGATTTCTTAATATATTCTGGATATTAAACCCTTGTCGGATATGTAGTTTCCAAATATTTATCTCATTGAATAGGTTGTCTTTTTACTTTTGTGATTAAGTCCTTTTGAGGCACAAAAATTTTAAATTTTGATGAGGTCTGTATTAGTTAGGGTTCTGTAGAGAAACAGAATCAACAGGGAACACTTGCAAATATAAAATTTATGAAAGTGTCTCACGTGACCGTAGGAATGCAGAGTCCAAAATCCACAGGGCAGGCTGCGAAGCCGATGACTCCAATGGATGGCCTGGATGAACTCCACAGGAGAGGCTCACCAGCCAAAGCAGGAATGGAACCTGTCTCCTCTGAGTCCTCCTTAAAAGGCTTCCCATGATTGCATTTAGCATCACTAATTGCAGAAGACACTCCCCTTTGGCTGATTACAAATGGAATCAACTGTGGATGTAGCTGACGTGATCATGACCTAATCCTATGAAATGCCCTCATTGCAACAGACAGGCCAGCGCCTGCCCAATCAGATGAACAGGTACCACAACTTGGCCAAGTTGACACCTGTCCCTAACCATGACAAGGTCCTTTTATCTATTTTTTTCTTTTATTTCTTGTGCTTTGGGTGTAAAGTTCAAGAAACCATTGTCTAACAAGTTATTGGAGATGCTTCCCTACATTTTCTTCTAGGAGTTTTATAGCCCTAGTTCTTATATTTAGGTCTTTGATCCATTTCAGTTTTTGTTTATGGTGTGAGATAGGGGTCTTCCTTCATTCTTTTGCATATGATATCCAATACTCCCAGCACCATTTGTTGAAGAGACTGTTCTTTCCTAGTTGAGTAAACTCTGACACCCTGATAAAAAAAATCAGTTGGCTTTAGATGTGAGGGTTTATTTTGGTACTCTCAATTCAATTCCATTAGTCTATTATGTGTTCTTGTGCCATTACCATGCTGTTTTGACATTATAGTTTTGTAATAAGCTTTAATGTCAGAATGTAGGAGTCTTCCAACTTCATTGTTTTATTTCAAGATATTTTTGGCTATTCATGGTCCCTTACTCTACCAAATAAGTTTGATAATTGATTTTTTCATTTCTGAAAAATAGGCTGTTGGAATTTTGATTGGGATTGTGTTGAATCTGTAAATCATTTGGGGGTAGAAATGACATCTTAATATTTAGTCTTCCAATCCATGAACATGGAGTGTCCTTCCATTTATTTAGATCTTTCTCAATTTATTTTAGTAAAGTTTTTGGTTCTTTGTATATGTTGTTTACATTGCTTAAATTTAGTCCTAGATATTTGATTCTTTGACTTGCTGTTGTAAATGGAATTTTTTTCTTGATTTCCTCCTCAGATTGCTTCTTACTAGTGTATAGAAATACTACTGATTCTGCCTATTGATCGTATATCCTGCCACTTTGCTGAATTCATTTATTAGCTCTAGGTAGCTTTGTTGCAGATTTTTCAGTACTGTCTATATATTGGATCATGTCATCTGCAAATTATGAAAGTTTCACTTCTTCCTTTTCAGTTTGGATGTGTTTTATTTCTCTTTCATGCCTAACTGCTCTGCTTAGAACTTCCAGAACAAAGTTTAATTAACAGTGGTAACAGTAGGCATCCTTGTCTTGTTCCATATCCTACAGGGAAAGCTTTCAGTCTTTCACCATTGAGTGCAATGTTAGCTGTGGGTTTTTCATATATGCTTTTTATCATGTTGAGGAAGTTTTCTTCTATTCCTATTTTTCTAAGTGTTTTTTTATCAAGAAAGGATGCTGGATTTTGTCAGATGCCTTTTCCACATCAATTGAGATGAGCGTGTGCTTTTTTCCCCCTCCCTTTTGTTAATGTGGTTTTCATAACATTAATTGATTTTTTATCTTGAACCACCCTTGCACACCTGGGATAAAACCCACTTGATCATGGTGTATAATTATTTTAATGTGCTCTTGGACTTGATTTGCAAATATTTTATTGAAGATTTTCGCATCTGTATTCTTAAGAGAAGTTGGTCTTTAGTTTTCTTTTCTCATGGTATCTTTTTCTGGCTTTGGTATTAGGGTGATGCTAGTCTCATAGAATCAGGTAGGTAATGTTCCTTCCTGTTCAGTTTTTTGGAAGAGTTTGAGAAAAAGGGTTTGGTATTAATTCTTCTTGGAATGTTTGGTAGAAGTCATCTGTGAAGCCATCTGACACTGGGCTTTTCTTTGTTTGGAGGTTTTTGATCTTCTATTTCTTCTGGAGTTGGTGTAGTTCATGTGTTTCTCAGAATTTGTCTATTTCATCTAGGTTGTCTAATTTATTGGCATACCATTGTTCATTGTATCCTCTTATGATCCTTTTTGTTTCTGTTGGGTCAGTAGTAATGTCCCCCCTCTCATTTCTGATTTTATTTGTGTCTTCTCTCTTCACTTCTTTGTCAGTCTAGCTAGGGGTTAGTTGATTTTATTGATCTTTTCAAAGAACCAACTTTTAGTTTTGTTAATGCTCACTATTATTTTTTATTTTCAATTTCATTCATTTCTGCTCTAATAATTTTTCCTTCTTTCCTTCTACTTGCTTTGGGTTTAGTGTGTTGTGCTTTTTCTAGTTCCTCCAAGTGTATAATTAGGTGAATCAAAAGATTTCACCTTTCTTCTTTTTTTAATAAAAGCACTTAGGACTATAAATTTCCTTCTCAGCACTCTCTGCTGTATTCTATAAGTTTCTTTAATATATATTTTTATTATAAATCTTAAACAAACAAATAAACATTTTTGACATACAAACATTCTATACATGGTGTATAATCAGGGACTCACAATATCATCACATAGTTGTGTATTCATCACCATGATCATTTTTGAACATTTGCATCTCTCCAGCAAAAAAAAAGAAAAAACTCTACATAACATACCCCTTACCTATCCTTCTTATTGACCACTAGTATTTCAATCTACTCAATTTATTTTTTTCTTCTTCTTTTACTTTTTTTCACTCAATTTATTTTAACCTTTGTTCCCCCATTACTTGTTTATGCTTTATCCATAGGTTTTTTTTTATTTGACATAGCGATATACAAACACAAACATTCTTACCATATGATCATTCCACTCTTGATATATAATCAATAACTCACAATATCATCACATAGTTGTATATTCATCATCATGATGATTTCTTAGAATATTTGCATCAATTCAGAAAAAGAAATAAATAGAAAACAGAAAAAAAATTCATACGTATCATATCCCTTACCTCTCCCTTTCATTGATCACTAGTATTTTAATCTACTAAATTTATTTTAACATTTATTCCCTCTATTATTTATTTATTTTTAATCCATATGTTTTACTCGTCTGTCGATAAGGTAGATAAAAGGAGCATCAGACACAAGGTTTTCACAATCACTCAGTCACATTGCAAAAACTATATCATTATACAATCATCTTCAAGAAACATGATTACTGGAACATAGCTCTACATTTTCAGGCAGTTCCCTCCAGCCTCTCCATTACACCTTAACTAAAAAGGTGATATCTATATAATGTGTAAGAATAACCTCCAGTATAACCTCTCTACACTGTTTGGAATCTCTCAGTCATTGCATCCTATAAGTTTTGATATATTATGTTCTCAGTTACAATCATATCAAGATATATACTGATTGCCCTTGTAATGTCTTCTTTGACTCACTGATTGTTTAAGAGCATGTTATTTAATTTGGATATGTATGCCAATTTGAAAGTATTATGTACTTTAGAAAAGCCATGTTTTAATCCTGTTTCAATCTTGTGGGGACAGCCATTTTTTTTAATCCCAATTCAGCACTGTAGGACAGAAACTTTGATTAGATTATCTCCACAGAGTGTGGACACACCCATTTGTAGATGTGACCTCTGATTAGATGGAGATGTGACTCCAGCCATTCCAGGTGGGTCTTGATAAATTTTTTGGAATCCTTTAAAAGGGGAAACATTTTGGAGAGAGTCAGAAATGACATAAGACTCAGAGATGACAGAGAGAGAGCCAACAGAAAGTTCAGAGCAGAACCGACACAGATGCCAACACTTGGAGAACAAAGACACAGATGTTTGAAGATGCTTCAAGCCTAGCAGATGTTGCCATGAAATGTTAAGCAAGATAGAACCTGGAGAGAGCCAAGGGAAGCCAAGAGATGAAAGCCAGCCACATAGAGGCAAAGTGAGGAACCCCCACAGGAACATAGGCTCAAGGCGATGGAGCAGGAGACCAGCATATGCCAGCCATGTGACTTCCCAGCTGATAGAGGTATTACAGACCCATCAGCCTTCTGTGAATTAAGGTATCTTTTCCTGGATGCCTTAGTTTGGACATTTTTATAGGCTTAGAACTGTAAACTTGCAACTTCTTAAATTCCCTTTTTAAAAGCTGTTCTGTATCTGGTTTAGTGCATTCTAGCAGCTTACAAACTGAAATAATGTGTTTATGGATTTTCTAGTTGTCTACCTGTTATTGATTTCAGCTTCATTCCATTATGTTCAGAGAAGATGCTTTGCATAATGTGCCAGTTTGAAACTATTATGTACCCCAGAAAAGTGATGTTGCAATCCTGATCCAGTCTTTTGGGGGCAGGCCTATTGTTTACAGTGGGAAACTTTGATTGGATTGTTTCCATGGAGATGTGACAGACCCAGTTGTGGGTATTACCTTTTGATCAAACAGAGATGTGACCTTGCTTTTTCAAGGTAAGCCTTGATTGGAGTCTTTAAAATGGGAAACATTTTGGAAAATAGTTGCTTGAAAGCCAACACAAGACCCAGAAATTTGGAGCTGCAGAAAGTAAATGCCCCTGAGAAATCAGTTTTAAACCAGAAGCCAAAGAAACAAGGAGACCAAGTTAGAGATCTCCAAATTACAGCAAAGAGAACTGAATGTTTTTATGCAGTATTTATATTAAGATATGGTATTCTTTATGATAGTCTGATAAACTATTTTTCTGTGTTCTAGGGATATTTCCTTCCAAATAACTTTAATATGCATTGTAATTGGAGAAACTTTGCCCAGACAAATAGTGATAAATGTTTGTTTTCAGTATTTTATGTTCTCTAAAAACTTTCTTCCTCCACTCTCTCATGACCAACATGTTAGTTTTAAAGATTAAAATACAATTATATTAATTGTATTTTAACTTCATGCCTCCCTTTTTAGGGAGGAAGTCTAAACCCCATACTGAAATTTAGGCTGTACATTAATCTTAGCAGCACATTTATCAGTCATTTTATAGACATTATTTCCAGGGAATAGTTCCATAGATGATTAAATTTATTTATTTATGCTGATTCTTATTAACTTCCTATCAAGGAAGTACATGTATGCATGTGCACGTGTGTATATATGTATGTGTTTAAAATCTAGTCCCCAAATTGTATTTATGCCCTTTTTGGGTCCTATATCCTCCCTATCAAGCACTACACAGCTTCTTGAGGCTAACAATGCAAAATGAGGAAGTCCATCAGGAGTTACTGAAATTCAGGGAGTGTCACAACTTGTCTAAGATTGGAGTTTCTGAGGAGGCCTTGGAGGAATGAACAATCATGCCCACTCATCAATCTGTTTTAGAATTGCAATGACTAGAACTGTTACCCTTGCTTTAGATAGCATTTGCCTGGGGCGGGGGGCAACATTTGGGCTAGCACTGTGATTTGGATTTAATGGACTGGTATTGAAATATGTAGAGCAAATACCTGTATGTAATTGGAAATCTCTGAGATGTAAACTGGGGAGGACAAATAAGACTTGAGAATTATGGCAAGAAGCAAAGCTAAGACATCCTAGACCAGTGCTGAGAAAATGGTGAAGTGATCACCATTCATTTAATTGGCTGCTGCTCGTGTGGTAGGTAGGTGAGTCAGCCAGTTTTTAGGACTCAGGACATGGGTCATAGCACCTAGTCCAGTAATCATTCCATTACCACATGGAAGCTTTGACCCGGAGGGGCCATCCAAGATCTAGGTTGCCTCTTATCCCAGAAATTCTTGGTAGGAGGAGAAGATAATTCTGAAAGTGATTCTTTTTACTTGAGGTTTAGTTTAATGTAGGTAGTTCCAGCCTGGTCCCTCTGTGCCTCTCCTTAGACCCAGTAAAAATCTGTGTGATGTAAGAAACCACTTGCCAACTCCAGTTAGCACTGTGATCCAGGGATGTTCCTAGTTTGGTCCCAAAGCCAGAGTTTCCTGAAAATATCTGGGGACAGGGAACCTCGGGTGGAGTGACTTAAACTCCCACAGTTTATTGACCTGGTGACATTAAAAATGTTCTGCCTTCTGTCATGAAGTAGTATAGTGCAGCATAACCACCAGCAGAAAAGTAGCAGGTGGAACCCAGAAATTCCTTCACAGTTTAAGATTTTGGATTATGTAAATCACAGAAGCTCCCTACTTTATGGCTGCCACATTTGTATTGAATGAAGTAGGGCAGTTTAAGGGAATATATCTTTGAATAGATTTCAGTGCAGAAATATACAGGTCTCAGAGCTGGTTTTAAACATCACCAGATAAAGTGTTTGTACTCTTTATGGCAATTATCTTGATAAAACGATCTATCTGCAGAAAATCTCTTGTAACATGTATTTTTCAGAAAGGTTTTGCTTAGACTGATATTCTTAATAAATTTACCTACTGCTTGTCTTCATTCTTTTTTTTTAGTTCATTTTATTTACCAACCCCCTCTTAGAAGCCAGATCATGTGCTAGGACTGTAGAGGATACAGCTGTACTTATCAATCTTATTGAAGAGTTAATATACAAAAACAATGACAAGAAGAGAGTGAAAAAATGGTTAGTTTTAGAATAGTACCAATAAAGTAGCATGGGAACTGGGAGGGGGAAGAAATTATTTCTGGATCGGGGAGCAGAGAAACCTCATGGAAAATTTGCGGGATTTGAGATGGACTTTGAAGGCGTTTGAGTGTGATAGAGGAGGGCATTACCCTTGGAAGTGTGAGCAGCAGCCTAAATGAGGAAAATGTGGGCCTTATATAGGAATCATGTGTAGGTCAGTTTGAATAAGGGTAGATAGTAGATGAAAGTGTAATTCGGATTAAAATCAAAGTGTCTTGAATGTATGACTGATGATACCCAGATTTTATTCAATCACCTGTGGGAAACAATAGAAAATTTTTGAACTGATAGGTAAGAAAACATGATCAGTGCTGTGTGTGGATGGATTATAAAGGCTAGAAGCAATTAATGGGATATTGGATCAGGAGGAAAGTATAAAGACTCTGAGCTGATATTAGTAGGAATAGAAAGGAGGTAATAATTTCAAGAGACCCTCAGACAGAATATGTAAGACTTGCAGGTGAAGGAGGAAGTAAAGGGACCTGGAGTTCATGAGCAAATTTATGAAATAGTAAGACAGAATGAACTGATAAACTTAAGATCAGGGAAGGCTAGGGATGTAGTTTTGGAACATATTTATTTTAAGATAGTAGTGAGCACCTAAGAGATTGTCCAACACAATGAGTTGAAACAAGAGTTGGAGATTTAGGAGTCATGGCTAGAGATGCACTGGGAGGTATGGTATCTTTCAGGGAAAACACACACAGAAAGAGAAGAAGGGTTAATGATGTTTTTGGAGAAGAGTTTCTGTTATCAGAAAGGTACTATTGAAAACACTTGACATACTTTATCTCATATAATACTTGCAACAAGGTTAAGTGGTATTATCATCATACTACAATTAAGGAGAGACTGAAATTCAGAGATTATCTTATTACCCTAAAGTCACACATTTGATAAATGTTGGCTCTAAGGTTTAAAATTAGATCAGCCTATTTCCACTACGTGATGCTCTCAGCAAAAAGATAGTGGGAAAAAAAACTAGGAAAATGCATTTTCATGAAAACAAGGGAAGAGAAGACTAATGAATATCATAATGAACTATGGTAGGAACACACTGATAAAAGAGAAAAGACTGAGGCAAAGAGGTAAAATCTCTTCAAATGGTTCTCCAATAGGTCCAGCTTTTGTTGTGAATTTGTGTCAGGGCCACATAAATGCCAGGGTTAGGTACATTGAGAGAAGCTATTTAAGCACTTTGAACTGTGCCTTGCTTAGGTGTAGGTTGAGCTCCTTTCTGCAATTGTGTATTTTAACTTACTCAAAAAAAAAAGCATTTCAGATGTAAAATTATTCTCTGAGAAAGAGTTATATTGGTCTGGAATATACCACTTCTCTTGGGGAGATGACACCAATGTATTACTGAAAGGACCTATTATTAACAGGATTAGCCAGATACATACCTTTGATGCATCATTTTTCTCATTTGTTAAAAAGAAGATAATTATAATTTATTCTCAGTGTCTCATCTTACTGAATCCATGGTATCTGTCCTCATCTTATATAACCACTCAACAGCTCTCTCCTCTTCTTCAAGGCCTTGGATATGGAGTACCTCAGGGCTCTGAGCCCCTTCTCTTTTTCCCTCCTTAAACCTCATTCGGTTCCATAGCCTTTAATTTGCATATTACTTATGACATCCAAATTCTTATCTTCAGTAATCTGGGAGAAGCTGAACTTCTCCCCAGAATTCTAAATTGATATATCCAACTATGTACTCAAAATCTCTACTTAGAGGTTTAAAAGGCAGCTTAGACTTAACATACAAAAACCTAATTCCTGAATTTAGATCCCAAAACTTACTTCTCCCATCTCTATAAATGGCAACTCCATCTTTCCAGTTGCTCAAACCAAAAAATATGGTGTCCCTTTTGACTACCACATTTCTCTCACGCCCTATCTTCATCCATTTAAGTCAGGTCAGACCACTCCTTTCCTCAAAACCTACCAATGACTTCCCATCTCATTCAGTTTACATGTCAATGTGTTGAAATGGTCTGCAAGACTCTACCTGCTCTATACCTGGCTGTATCCAACCTCTCTGACAACATATTTTATTACTCTCCCTCACTTACTAACCTTTAGCTGTAACTGGCCTCTTTCCTGTTCCTACCGATTCCTTCCTTCAGCCTTTGCTTTGGCTATTCTCTCTTATATTTTAATATCTCAGATATTTCATTGCTCACTCTCTTTGTTCTTTGAAGTCTCTGCTTAAGCACCATCACCTTCTCAGTGAGGCTTTCCCTGACTACTCTCTTTTAAATTGTACCCAGAACCACAATGTCCCCATGCCTTACTTTATAGGAAATGTATCCCCAGCACCTATAAAAATGTTTAATAAATCTTTGCTAAATGAATGTATGAATAACTTTTTCTGGATTCATATATCCAGCTGCCCATATGATATTATTTGAATGTCCATATCAAACCAAACATGGCCTAAAGAGAGCTCTTGAACATCTCTCTCCACCAAATGTGTTTCTCCTCTAGTCTTCCCTATTTCATTTAATGATACCTCCATTTACCTCATTAAAGATCCTCTTCAATACTTTTCTTTTTGTCACATTCCATGTCCAAACTATTAGTGAATCCAATAAACTTTATCTTTAAATTATATCTTAAATTCAACCACTTCTCACTATATTTGCTTCTGCAGCTCAAGATTAAGCTACATCATTTCTCATCTAGATTCCTTCAGAAAGCTTCCTAACTAATCTTCTTGCTTCTTTTCCATTTTCCCCACCTCCCCACCCTGGACTCCCTATAATACAATATAGCCAGCTAGTATTTTTTTTCGTGGGCAGGGACCAGGAATTGAACCCAGGTCTCTGGCATGGCAGGTTAGAACTCCAGCTAGTATTTTTAATATATTAGATTAAATAATGAACACTCTTTCTCTTGCTTAAACTTTTCTGTTGGTTTCCCATTACAATTTCAGAATGAAATCCAGACCTCTTATCATGGTCTAAATTGCCCAACATGATCTTGTCTTTATCTCCTTCTTCTTCTTCTTTCCCCCCATTCTCTGTCCTCTTGATACACTGAAGCTCTCTCTGCCCTTCAAACATAGCAAGACTTTTTTGTTTCAAGGGTTCTGCATTTGCTTCTCTTTCAGCCTAAAATGCTCTTCCTCCAGATCTTCTCAGGGCCATGTCCTTCTCGCTACTCAGGTCTCATCAAAAGATCTTCTCTAATCACCCTCTCACCACTACCAATCATTTTCTGAACCATTACTCTGTTTTATGTTTTTAAAGCATTTGTCATTTTATGAAATTATTTTTCATATATTTATGATCTATCTTTTGCACTCAAATATAAGCTTCAGATAGGCAGGACTTTGTTGTCTGACTCACCTGTATTATTAGTATCTAGTTTAAGGCCTCACATTTTGTAGGTGCTTAGTAAATATTTGTTGAATGAATATATGAATAAAGTTCTCCACCTATTCTCATATCCCAGTCATTAACATGTAGAGCTCATTGTATCATAGGTTTTCTTTGCCTTGGAAAGTTTTTTGCCCTTTAATACCTTCATTCTGAGGACCTTTAATTAATCTTCTTTAAGGCTGATTTGGAAATATTGCTTGCCTATAGAAAGATCTTCAATGATTTCCTATTGATCATTGGAAAATAATTCAAATATCTCAGTCTTACATTCGCAGTCTGTTTTTTCACAGTCTGACTCTTTTCCACAACTTTCTATGAATCTTATTCTCCAGTCTAGTTAGTCATCACCTTGTCTTCTTCAAGTGCTGTGTCAGTCACATAACTCTGTCCTGGTTACTGCCCTCAATTGGAATGCTGTCTCTACTTCTCTCTATAAATCTAAATTCTGTCCAACTCAGTTCCCACCATCTCTATGAATTTTCTCCTAGATACATAGTCCCTCACTAATTCTCTTTTCTCTGAACTTCTATGATACTTATCCTCTCTGCCCTATAATCATATACTACTGCCTTATGCTGTCCATGTCCAGTTTTATCACCTCATTATATTGTAGAGTGAGGAGAAGAACTATGTGTATTTCATCTTTATATCTCCTTCAGCACCTAGCATAGTGCTTACTGAACAAACACTTACTGAATACATGAGATATATACGTGAATCCATAGGTAGAAGGAAAATTAGAAATTAAAATATTCATTGAATGATGCTCTATATAAATATGAAAAATGTATCATGGTTATAGTTTTCTCTTTGATTCTTTTCCCTGTTTCCAACTTTTTCTTTGTGAGAAGCTATCAAAGGCAGCCTAGAATTGGAAACGTTTATTCTTTAGAGAAAAAGGAGGAGGACATTCTTTTTAAGAGGGGCATAGAGATATACTTCACCCCAGAGTTTGGAGCAGGCAGTGAGATGACTAACCTGGCTGGAGTAAAGGATTCACATGGGGAGACAATGAAAAGGATACTGTGATAGATGAAAACTAAGAAGAATGGGGTGACCCATCTAAAAGTAGGGGTTGTTTTGGTTTGCTAATGCTGCCAGAATGCAGTATATGAGAAATGGGTTGGTTTTTGTAAAGGGGATTAATTAAGTTACAAGTTTATAGTTCTAAGACCATAATAATGTACAAACTAAGGCATCTGGAGGAAGATACTTTGACTCAAGAAAGGCCAATGGCATCTGGAAACCTCTGTCATCTGGGAAGGCATGTGGATAGTGTCTACTGGTCCTTTGGCTTCTGGTTTCAAACAGCTCCCCTGGGGGCGTTTTCTTTCTGCATCTCCAAATGTCTCTGTGTTAGCGCTGAGCTTTTTCTAAAATGGTTCCCTGTTAAAGGACTATAGTAAGAAGATTAAGACCCACCTTGAATGGGTGGAGACACATCTCCATGGAAACCACCTAATCAAAAATCTCTACCCACAATTGGGTAGCTCACATTTCCATGGAAACAATTTAATCAAAAAGATTCCAACAATAAGTGTGCCCCCACAAGATTAGATTAGCATAAAGGGATACATAACAGTTTCAAACAAGCACAGGGTGTAAGAGATGATGAATAGAGCAAGGAAGGTGGCAACATCCCTATTTGCCTAGGACTGCAAGGGTTCCCTGGGCATGGGACATTCAGTGCTAAAGCTGAGAAAGTCCCAGACAAATGGATGGATTAGTCACCCCAAGAGTAAGGCTCTATTAGGTGTTTAGGTCCCATAGCAAGAAAGAAGAGGCTGGAGCCAACTGGCTAGTGACATGCATAACCATATTTAAGGACCTATAGAAGATGAGAAAAGCAAACATAGTTCTGGCCCTTTCCCAGAGACATTTCAGGTTCCCTCTATTGATTTCTTCCAAGGACAAGAAGGAAGGGGATGAAGTAAGAACATGGAGTGAAATAGGATTTGTAGAAAAGGCTATATTTGAGAGATTTTGCTAGAAATTATCTAAAGAATTTTGAAATAAACTTGGATGTACAAGAATGAAGTAATATAAATAGGGTTTGTTTGTGGGATAAGCCAATAAGAGGCAAACATTTTCTTTTAAATGCTGTATTTTTGTTCTATTTAAAGTTCTCAAAGCATCCAAATCCCACCCATCCACGTCCCACTCATCCTTTTCTGGGAAACATTCCCTAACTCCTGTGATTCATATTTTAATATTTTGTGTTTGAGATACCATCATTCTCTAAACAGTAAGTTCGAAAGGAATTTTGGTGTCCTGAGACTGTTTACTTTTCTCTTTTTTACTCCTCCTCTCCTTCCTTCTCATTTTAATTCCCAAACTTTCTGCTTTGAAAAATTTTGATAATAAAATAATTGTTTTATTTTAAATTGTGGAAGGCCAACTATGTGCAGTGTTGCTAGGCCCTCTGGGGATAAAAAGTAACCAAGACTGCCCTTTCTCCACCGGCGCTCCCGCGGCCATCCAGCCCTCCTCTTCCTCTTTCTCCGCCGGCGCTCCCGCCGCCATCCAGCCCTCCTCTTTCTCTTTCTCCGCCAGCGGTGCTCCCGCCACCATTCAGCACTCCTCTTCCTCTTTCTCCGCCGGCGCTCCCGCCGCCATCTAGCCCTCCTCTTCCTCTTTCTCTGCCGGTGGCGCTCCCACCGCCATTCAGCCCTCCTCTTCCTCTTTCTCTGCCGGCGCTCCCGCCGCCATTCAGCCCTCCTCTTCCTCTTTCTCCGCCGGCGCTTCCGCCGCCATCTAGCCCTCCTCTTCCTCTTTCTCCGCCGGCAGCGCTCCCGCCGCCATTCAGCCCTCCTCTTCCTCTTTCTCCGCCGGTGCTCCCGCCGCCATCTACCCTCCTCTTCCTCTTTCTCCGCTGGCGGCGCTCCCGCCGCCATCTTGCCCTTCTCTTTCCCCTTCTGCTCTGGCGGCGCTCCATCCGCCATCTTATCCTTCCCTTTCTCCGCCTACTCCAGCGGCTCTCCAACCACCACCGTGCCCTCTTCCGCCTTCACCGGCTCCTCCGCCACCATCCTAAACAGGCTTTCCACCCTCACCTTTCCTCCTCCAGAATAGCTACTAGGGGAGTAGAAACGATACAGAACAGCTCCCAGAGCCACGACAGTGATCAAAAAGACAGCGTGCCCCATCCTGGAACGGCTGACTGTCTGGGAGAACCAGCTCCGGTGAGATCGCCGAGGGGCGTGGGCTTTCCCGGGTGGGGCGGCAAGCGGCCGGAGTCCCTCCCTTCCTCCTTCCCGGGCCAGATGGCAGAATTGGGCAGGCAGTCCCCTCAAGCCGTGGCGGCTGGCGCCCCCAGCACGCGAGGCCCCCAGACCAACTGAGAGAATTGGATCGGAAATCCCCAGACCGCGGAGAACAGTGACCGGAGGGGTCCCTTCCAAACACGTGACTCCCTGATCCGGCTGGGAACGGTACAGTCTCCCAGGCTGCGGCGGTTGGTGCCCTCCCGCCACACTTGGCGCCCTGGGACGACTAGGAAATTCGGACGGGCACTCTCCCGGGCTGCGGAAGCCAGCAACCCTCCCCGCATTCGGACCCCCGGGCCGGCTGGCACTCTTCCAAGCCGCTTCGGCTGGCGAACCTCCCCCATGGCGAGAGTTTTCCAAAGTTGAAGGACCCACAGTACCTTTTACTGGTGGGACCCGCAGACAAACGTGTGCCACGAGCGCCACCTACTGGGCAGGATAAGAAAAACAGAACCCAGAGATTTCACAGAAAAATCTTTCAACCTGTTGGGTCCAACACCCAGGGAAATCTGACTAAATGCCCAGACGCCAGCAGAATATAACGGATCACGCTCAGAAAACTGAAAATATGGCCCAGTCAAAGGAACAAACCAGTAGTTCAAATGAGATACAGGAGTTGAGACAACTAATGCTGAATATATGAACAGAAATGGAAAACCTCTTCAAAAACGAAATCGATAAATTGAGGGAGGACATGAAGAAGACATGGGCTGAACAAAAAGAAGAAATAGAAAAACTGAAAAAACAAATCACAGAACTTATGGAAGTGAAGGATGAAGTAGAAAAGATGGAAAAAACAATGGATACCTACAATGATAGATTTAAAGAGACAGAAGATAGAATTAGTGATTTGGAGGATGGAACATCTGAATTCCAAAAAGAAACAGAAACTATCGGGAAAAGAATGGAAAAATTTGAACAGGGTATCAGGGAACTCAAGGACAATATGAACCGCACAAATATACGTGTTGTGGGTGTCCCAGAAGGAGAAGAGAAGGGAAAAGGAGGAGAAAAACTAATGGAAGAAATTATCACTGAAAACTTCCCAACTCTTATGAAAGACCTAAAATTACAGATCCAAGAAGTGCAGCACACCCCAAAGAGATCAGACACAAATAGGCGTTCTCCAAGACACTTACTAGTTAGAATGTCAGAGGTCAAAGAGAAAGAGAGGATCTTGAAAGCAGCAAGAGAAAAACAATCCATCACATACAAGGAAAACCCAATAAGACTATGTGTAGATTTCTCAGCAGAAACCATGGAAGCTAGAAGACAGTGGGATGATATATTTAAATTACTAAAAGAGAAAAACTGCCAACCAAGACCCCTATATCCAGCAAAATTGTCCTTCAAAAATGAGGGAGAAATTAAAACATTCTCAGACAAAAAGTCACTGAGAGAATTTGTGACCTAGAGACCAGCTCTGCAAGAAATACTAAAGGGAGCACTAGAGTCAGAAACGAAAAGACAGAAGAGAGAGGTATGGAAAAGAGTGTAGAAAGAAGGAAAGTCAGATATGATATATATAATACAAAAGGCAAAATGGTAGAGGAAAACATTATCCAAATAGTAATAACACTAAATGTTAATGGACTGAATTCCCCAATCAAAAGACATAGACTGGCAGAATGGATTAAAAAACAGGATCCTTCTATATGCTGTCTACAGGAAACACATCTTAGACCCAAAGATAAACATAGGTTGAAAGTGAAAGGTTGGGAAAAGATATTTCATGCAAATAACAACCAGAAAAGAGCAGGAGTGGCTATACTAATATCCAACAAATTAGACTTCAAATGTAAAACAGTTAAAAAAGACAAAGAAGGACACTATATAATAATAAAAGGAACAATTAAACAAGAAGACATAACAATCATAAATATTTACGCACCGAACCGGAATGCCCCAAAATACGTGAGGAATACACTGCAAACACTGAAAAGGGAAATAGACACATATACCATAATAGTTGGAGACTTCAATTCACCACTCTCATCAATGGACAGAACATCTAGACAGAGGATCAATAAAGAAATAGAGAATCTGAATATTGCTATAAATGAGCTAGACTTAACAGACATTTATAGGACATTATATCCCACAACAACAGGATACACCTTTTTCTCAAGTGCTCATGGATCATTCTCAAAGATAGACCATATGCTGGGTCACAAAGCAAGTCTTAACAAATTTAAAAAGATTGAAATCATACACAACACTTTCTCGGATCATAAAGGAATGAAGTTGGAAATCAATAATAGATGGAGTGCCAGAAAATTCACAAATACGTGGGGGCTCAACAACACACTCTTAAACAACGAGTGGGTCAAAGAAGAAATTGCAAGAGAAATTAGTAAATACCTCGAGGTGAATGAAAACGAAAACACAACATATCAAAACTTATGGGACGCAGCAAAGGCAGTGCTAAGAGGGAAATTTATTGCCCTAAATGCCTATATCAGAAAAGAAGAAAAGGCAAAAATTCAGGAATTAACTGTCCACTTGGAACAACTGGAGAAAGAACAGCAAACTAATCCCAAAGCAAGCAAAAGGAAAGAAATAACAAAGATCAAAGCAGAAATAAATGAAATTGAAAACATGAAAACAATAGAGAAAATCAATAAGAACAGAAGTTGGTTCTATGAGAAAATCAATAAGATTGATGGGCCCTTAGCAAGATTGACAAAAAGAAGAAGAGAGAGGATGCAAATAAATAAGATCAGAAATGGAAGAGGAGACATAACTACTGACCTCACAGTAATAACAGGATACTATGAACAACTTTACGCTAATAAATACAACAATTTAGAGGAAATGGACGGGTTCCTGGAAAGACATGAACAACCAACTTTGACTCAAGAAGAAATAGGTGACCTCAACAAACCAATCACAAGTAAAGAAATTGAATCAGTCATTCAAAAGCTTCCTAAAAAGAAAAGTCCAGGACCAGACGGCTTCACATGTGAATTCTATCAAACATTCCAGAAAGAATTAGTACCAACTCTCCTCAAACTCTTCAAAAAAATCGAAGTGGAGGGAAAACTATCTAATTCATTCTATGAAGCCAACATCACCCTCATACCAAAACCAGGCAAAGATATTACAAAAAAAGAAAACTGCAGACCAATCTCTCTAATGAATATAGATGCAAAAATCCTCAATAAAATTCTAGCAAATCGTATCCAACAACACATTAAAAGAATTATACATCATGACCAAGTAGGATTCATCCCAGGTATGCAAGGATGGTTCAACATAAGAAAATCAATTAATGTAATACACCATATCAACAAATCAAAGCAGAAAAATCACATGATCATCTCAATTGCTGCAGAGAAGGCATTTGACAAGATTCAACATCCTTTCCTGTTGAAAACACTTCAAAAGATAGGAATACAAGGGAACTTCCTTAAAATGATAGAGGGAATATATGAAAAAACCACAGCTAATATCATCCTCAATGGGGAAAAATTGAAAACTTTCCCCCTAAGATCAGGAACAAGACAAGGATGTCCACTATCACCACTATTATTCAACATTGTGCTGGAGGTTCTAGCCAGAGCAATTAGACAAGAAAAAGAAATACAAGGCATCAAAATTGGAAAGGAAGAAGTAAAACTATCACTGTTTGCAGACGATATGATACTATACATCGAAAACCCGGAAAAATCCACAACAAAACTACTAGAGCTAATAAATGAGTACAGCAAAGTAGCAGGTTACAAGATCAACATTCAAAAATCTGTAGTATTTCTATACACTAGTAATGAACAAGCTGAGGGGGAAATCAAGAAACGAATCCCATTTACAATTGCAACTAAAAGAATAAAATACCTAGGAATAAATTTAACTAAAGAGACAAAAAAAACCTATATAAAGAAAACTACAAAAAACTGTTAAAAGAAATCACAGAAGACCTAAATAGATGGAAGGGCATACCGTGTTCATGGATTGGAAGACTAAATATAGTTAAGATGTCAATCCTACCTAAATTGATTTACAGATTCCATGCAATACCAATCAAAATCCCAACAACTTATTTTTCAGAATTAGAAAAACCAATAAGCAAATTTATCTGGAAGGGCAGGGTGCCCCGAATTGCTAAAAACATCTTGAGGAAAAAAAACGAAGCTGGAGGTCTCGCGCTGCCTGACTTTAAGGCATATTATGAAGCCACACTGGTCAAAACAGCATGGTATTGGCATAAAGATAGATATATTGACCAATGGAATCGAATAGAGTGCTCAGATATAGACCCTCTCATCTATGGACATTTGATCTTTGATAAGGCAGTCAAGCCAACTCACCTGGGTCAGAACAGTCTCTTCAATAAATGGTGCCTAGAGAACTGGATATCCATATGCAAAAGAATGAAAGAAGACCCATATCTCACACCCTATACAAAAGTTAACTCAGAATGGATCAAAGTTCTAAACATTAGGTCTAAGACCATAAAACAGTTAGAGGAAAATGTAGGGAGATATCTTATGAAACTTACAATTGGAGGCGGTTTTATGGACCTTAAACCTAAAGCAAGAGCACTGAAGAAATAAATAAATAAATGGGAGCTCCTCAAAATTAAACACTTTTGTGCATCAAAGAACTTCATCAAGAAAGTAGAAAGACAGCCTACACAATGGGAGACAGTGTTTGGAAACGACATATCAGATAAAGGTCTAGTATCCTGAATTTATAAAGAGATTGTTCAACTCAACAACAAAAAGACAGCCAACCCAATTACAAAATGGGAAAGAACAGACACCTACCAGAAGAGGAAATACAAATGGCCAAAGGCACATGAAGAGATGCTCAATGTCCCTGGCCATTAGAGAAATGCAAATCAAAACCACAATGAGATATCATCTCACACCCACCAGAATGGCCATTATCAACAAAACAGAAAATGACAAGTGCTAGAGAGGATGTGGAGAAAGAGGCACACTTATCCACTGTTGGTGGGAATGTCAAATGGTGCAACCACTGTGGAAGGCAGTTTGGCGGTTCCTCAAAAAGCTGTATATAGAATTGCCATATGACCCAGCAATGGTATTGGTATCTACTCAAAGGACTTAAGGTCAAAGACACAAACGGACATTTGCACACCAATGTTTATAGCAGCGTTATTTACAATTGCAAAGAGATGGAAACAGCCAAAATGTCCATCAACAGACGAGTGGCTAAACAAACTGTGGTATATACATACGATGGAATATTATGCAGCTTTAAGACAGGATAAACTTATGAAGCATGTAATAACATGGATGGACCTAGAGAACATTATGCTGAGTGAGTCTAGCCAAAAACTAAAGGACAAATACTGTATGGTCCCACTGATGTGAACCGACATTCGAGAATAAACTTGGAATATGTCATTGGTAACAGAGTCCAGCAGGAGTTAGAAACAGGGTAAGATAATAGGTAATTGGAGCTGAAGGGATACAGACTGTGCAACAGGACTAGATACAAAAACTCAAAAATGGACAGCACAATAATACCTAATTGTAAAGTAATCATGTTAAAACACTGAATGAAGCTGCATCTGAGCTATAGGTTTTTTTTTTTTTACTATTATTATTACTTTTATTTCTTTTCTCTATATTAACATTCTATATCTTTTTCTGTTGTGTTGCTAGTTCTTCTAAACCGATGCAAATGTACTAAGAAACGATGATCATGCATCTATGTGATGATGTTTAGAATTACTGATTGCATATGTAGAATGGTATGATTTCTAAATGTTGGGTTAATTTCTTTTTTCCGTTAATTAATAAAAAAAAGAAAGTAGCCAAGACTAAAACCTGCCCCTAAGCAACTCAGTTTCTAATAGGTGAGTTAAGACCTTGTCTTCCTCCTTCCTTCCCTTTCTTTCTGCAATTGTCATACACCTCTCTTACCCATATTGTACCAGGTTCTTAAGAAAAAGAATAAAATATGATTATGTGAATGTCCCAGATGTCAGTGGAAGCACCTTTTTTATTTTTAATCATTTGAGGTTAAAACACAGATTTGAATCCCATCTTTTGTGCAATGGGAATCCTAAATCCTTTCCAGTCTTCCTGAGATTTGAGGTGGGATGGCTTTTTTTTTTTTCCTTTTTAGATTCCTCTGGCTCTGAACTTCTAATTCTTCTAAATTGGTTCAAGTAATGGATTATCTTATTTTATCTGTGCTGTCTCTTTAACACAAATACACATCACATACACATGTTTACTCACATCAGGATTTTGAGTGTATTATAGACTTTGTTTAACATTTAGAGGAGACAAATGGTTCTTATATGATACTAAAGGAAGCAAATTAAAGTTGAATATTAGGTATTGCTGTACCTAAAAAGCCTGTCAGTCATTTGACCATATTTTTTAGTTATCCTCTCTTTCTCCTACAAGACACTATTTTCCTCCTTCCCTGAGCTCCCTCACCTTAGGCTTCACAAAAATCACTTCTCATTTCATTATTCAAAGGAACAACTCCATTCCCGATCCTCCCAGTTAGTTCTGTGACTACTTTTGCCTTTCCAAAGACTAGTATTCTTGGACCTTTGAACAATGGTAAAGACCCATCCTGAGTCCTGAGATTTCGCCTGGAGCAGAGGCATCGAAATTACCGGGTTTTCCTCTTATATCTCTGTAAATCGTCTCTTTGAGAGAAATAGAAGAAAACACTCCCCATCTCAGCCCAGCTATGCCAAAAACTCTTCCAAAGTTTGTCTTCTTTTTTTTTAATTTTATTTCTCTTTCTCTTAAAAAAAAAAAACTTTTTAGGGGTAAGTTTCAAACATACAGAATTAGACAAATAGTATAGTAGTATAATGCATACCTTTATATCTATCATTCAGTTTCAGTAATTATTATCAACTTTAAATGATTAGTTTCAAGCAATTCATAGAGGCCAGACTGCTCCAGCTCTTTCAGACCTCACTTAGTTGGTACTTACTGCCTACTTTATTATTCATCTGCTTTGGTATCCCTCAGATACCCTGTTTTCCCCCTCTGTTTCCTTCTGCATAGGGGCTGATAACCATACAGGTCTTGTAAACATACCGACAGATAATGTTCATCCACTTATATTTTGGGGGTCTTAGGGATATATTATACTGTTCTAGTTTGCTAGTTGCCATAATGCAATATAGCAGAAACAGAATGGCTTTTAAAAGGGGGAACTTAATAAGTTGCTCATTTATAGTTCTAAGGCTGAGAAAATGTCCCAATTAAAATTAATCTATAGATATGTCCAATCAAAGGCATCCATCCAGGGAAAGATACCTGGGTTCAAGAAGGCTGATGAAGTTTAGGGTCTCTCAAGTAAGAAGGTACATGGTGAACACAGTCAGGGCTTCTCTCTCAGCTGAAAGGGCACGTGGCGAACACGGCGTCATCTGCTACTTTCTCTCCTGGCTTCCAGTTTCATGAAGCTCCCCGGGAGGCATTTTCCCTCTTCATCTCCAAAGGTTGCTGGCTAGTGGGCTCTCTGCTTCTTGTGGCTATGCCATTCTTCTCTGGCTCTCTCTGAATCTCTCTCATTCTCCAAAATGTTTCCTCTTTTATAGGACTCCAGAAATTTATTAGGACCCACCCAAATGGGTGGAGACATGTCATCACCTAATCCAGCTTAACACCCACTCTTGATTAAATCACATCTCCAGGGAGATGATCTGATTACAGTTTCAAACATACAGTATTGAATAGGGATTATTCTGCCTTTATGAAATGGGATTTAGATGAAAACATGGCTTTTCTAGGGGACATACATCCTTTCAAACTAGCACATATGCCAACTAGTTTTTGTATATATTGTCAGTGATGTCGAGTAAAATAAAATGACCACCTGCATTGGGGGTTGCCAGGAGAAGACCCCTTTCTGGGATGGGCTTTTCCAGAAGACAAAAACAACTGGCCTGCAGGGATGTTCTGATAAAACAGAATATACTTTATAGATGGAGGGGGGCATAATGCTAGTTTGGGTCCAGTAGACATGGTTTATCTGATTGTATACACATACCATACTAATCAATGTATATCTGCTTCCCACTTTGTAAGGACTCCCTATGAAAAATGGAAATTTACTGTCACCCAATCAGAACATTTCCTTACTTGCTTTCCCATCACCCTATATGACCTTCTCCTTTGTGGAGCTCCCCTGTACTTTCTGAATTTCCAATTCATTAATTGCTCATTAAAGCTTTGAAATCCTAAATTGCATGAAAAGTTTTTCTTTTATCTGTGAACTTTTGGTTTTGCTATCCTAGTTGCTTGGTCTATTTTTAATGGGGTAATTTGAGGAGATTATAAAACTATACCATCACTGTCTTCTTGCTCGGTTTAATATATTTTCTTAACTTTTTATTCTGAGATCATTATAAACTCACAGTAAGTTGCAGATACAACACTTAGAGTCCGTGAAACTTTCACCCATCTTCGTCAAATACCCTCAGTTTTATTTTAAATAATAATTTTCTTAAGTTCATCCTCTCTAGGCATGTTAACTCCTCTAGGGTAGGAGTCTCTCTTGCTTTGGATTTTTAATGTCTAGTATGTCTGACACAATATAAGGCATGAGTAAATAGTTGATGAATGGTATAGAAAAAAGAACAGTAACTTGGGAGTCAAAAAGTTCAAGTTCTGTTTTGGGCACACTATCTACTCTCACTAAGTATCAGTTTTCTAAATATATAAAATGGAAACAAAAATTCTTTACCTTGTAAAGTTGTTGTAAGGATTAAATAAGACAATATATATATATAATGTCTGGTTAATTGCCTAGTAAGATCATAGTGATTATCCAATAAATGGTAGCTGCCATTATATTTCATTATTGGCACAAAAGCCAATTATCAGGATCAAAAGATAAAGAAGCCCAATTGATTAGGGAGCAGTCTTTACAGAGTGTAAGTGTAGAGATCAATACAGCAAATATTTCACATAGTTGAAACAATATGAGGGAAAAAACACCAGATGGTTATTCCTGGAGTCAATGATTTATGTTGGCAAGAAGAAGGTATCAATTTAAGGAGTTGATTTGGGCACACATCTAAGAGTTACTGAACAGGAGACTCATTGCCCAATGGGCACAGAAGTCAGTGCCATGACGTGGGATTTTGAGAAAAGAAAGAGCTTTAATGCAAGGTCTGCTGCCATGGAAACAGGAGCCCAGGCTCAAATCTTTATCCCAGGGTCTAAGAAGTTTAGGGTTTTTATGGGATTCAAACAAGGGGATCTGGAGTTGTTTCAGAGCAGTGTAACGTAACAACTACAACTACAGGTAAAGAAATGGAAATAAGTTTACAATAACAGTAACAACTACAACATCATATAAAGGAATGGAAATAAGCCAAAGTGACAACTACAATTACAAGTAAAATCACTGTAGTCAGTGGTTTCAGGAGTATGGCTGTATTGGTATGCACTTTGGGTTTTTGAGAGGGAAAGTAATGAACAGTATTTTAGGATAATTTATCTAGTGATAAATGATGCAGAATGGATTAAAGTAGTGAGCAACTGGCTGCAGGGAGACTTGTTGGGAATCCAGTGTCATCCAAGTGTAAATTGTTAGAATTTGACTAAACATCTTGATTTAGATTGCAGAGGAAGGGAGAGACTTTGAAGAAAAGATTGTCAGGAGTTGGGGATGTAGTGAAATAGTTAACAGCATAGAGTCTGGAGCCAGACTGCCTAGATTCAAATCTGGCTCAACCATTTGCTAGATGTAAGACAGTAGGCAAGTTGCTTAATCTCTCCATGGCTCAGTTTTCTCATTTAAAAAATGGAAAAAACAATAGACAGTTGTTGTGAGGATAAATTATTTAATATATGTAAAGCATTTACAACAGTGCCTGATTCATGGTGCTAAGTAAATATTTACAATTATTGTTTTTAATCATTGCTATTATTATATTAGAGTTGAAAAAAGAAATAGACAAATTAAAGATATTCCATGATTGAGGGTAAATCATGTATACTCATGTTGTGGAAAAGATTCTTTGGGGATTCCAATTAGAGTCATTCTTAAAATACCAAACCATAGATACCAAACTTCCATGTACAGTTTGTAAATATTTCAAATTCTGAATAGAATTTGAAAAGTTATCACTTTTTAACACTGAAAGAAGACAGTAGGATCTAATTTATGAGTCTCTTCTGCCTATATATAGAAAGGATTGCTCAAGTTCAAAGAAAATACTTTACCCTGGTTGGAACAAAAATATTCTGCCTGTTCTCAAATGGACTTGCCCCTGAGAGCAAATCAAAAGAAATGACTCACATTTCCTTCTGCAAAAATCTAGTTCAGGGTGGGCCACGGTGGCTCAGCAGGCAAGAATGCTTGCCTGCCATGCCAGAGGACCCGGGTTCTATTCCCAGTGCCTGCCCATGTGAAAAAAAAAATCTAGTTCAACAAGTCCATTTGGAACTGTACTCAACAAGTCCAGTTCAACAAGTCCAATCTACCCTAATGGCAATTTCTTGACAGGCAATGTCATCAACTATCAACATATTTTTCCTGTATCCTTGATAAATAATCTTAGAATATAGGATCAGGGTCTTGGTATAAAGTTATTTCATTAGAAATAAATTTGGAAAGTATATGAGAAGAAATACCAATTTTAACAGAAAAGCCTAGGAAATGATAGAATTTGAGAGCTTCACAGGTCTATCTGGTGGTCACTCTTGTTTTGCTTTTTAATTGAATTTTCAGAGTGGATTTGAGTTTCTCAGGCAGTGGCCCTAAAGGGTCCTCACAAAGGTTCATAGCTGATTTTTCTTTGTTTACAGTACCAACAATTGTACAGTAGTTCATATCTAAATGACTGATTTACTTAATTTAATTTCTATGGGAATGGTAGCCAAGGCCCAAGAGGATGTATTTTTCATCCTTTTCCTTTCTGCCCCTCACTCAAAGGGAATAAGAGGGCCAGACGGTTTTAAATGAAGAGGGAGACAAAGCCTAGAGGTGGAAGACAAAACCAGTTTCTCATTCTGAGTACTAGGCAAGTATCTCTTCCTATTGTATCTTGGTTCTTGGTCTAAATATTGTTTACAAGAAGTCTTAGTCTTATACTTTATATAAACAATGAGGTTTTGTAAATAGGTCTGCAGTTGGTTGCTGTAAGCAGCAACCTATTTGATGGCAACAAAACAAGAGAATCTACCAAATAGATTAAAAAACAGGTGGGATCCTAAGGTGATGAGTGGAGAGAGCTGGAAAGGTAAATGTGAATTGGAAGAAGTTAGGGACTATGGTTGGTTGAGCATCTGGAGCCAATTCTCTATGACTTGTGGGGCAGAGTTTAAGGGCCTTGAGTAAACTGAGTTATTGGGGAGCCAGGGAAAAACATCTCAGTGCCAAGAATATGTTGACAGACCTTTGATAAAATTTAAAAACCATTTTTTAAAGATATTTCTTTAAGAAAACGATTCATGCTCAAGATTTTATAAACTGCAAGTAGCCCAAAAGAATATTGAGTGAAAATTAAATCTCCCTTCTACCCCTAGTGTCCTACCTTTCAATTACTTAGTTACTCTCCCCAGAGGCAAGTACTGTTATTAGTTTGTTGTGAATTCTTCTAAACATGAATGTAACTAGAACATTGAATAAACAGAACCCGTAGGGACTAATCTTAAAAACAAGTTTATTTTTGTCTCCCAGTGTTCCTTTAAAAATGCCTATTGGGAATAGTTCTTTCCCTGCCACAGAGAAAAGGCAGGCCCCATTCCTTCTTGCTCATTTTAGGTAATTAAATATATATATTCATTTCACATCACAAACTACAGTTTCAAGACACTTAAAATACCGTGTACTAATCAGTGCTACCAACTATGTTCAAAATTATAGCTACTCTCCCTCCCCCCGGCTGAGGTCTGCTGCCATCTTTCTTCCTCCTTCCTTCTTTACTGCCTTACTAACCAAGGTCACTGAACTCTTGGGAGTTGGAAACCCTGGTCTACCCCCCACCCCACTCCCAAGCCCAAGAAGGAAAGTTCTTACTTCACTGGCAGGGTTGTAAACTTAGTGTTCTCTGGAGTACTAAATAGTGAGTCTCTTAGTACTCACTATTTAAAGCTGACTTTCTCTTTTTGGCAGGTCCCTTGATGAGGATGGTAGCTACCTCCAGTTCATTGAGGATCTTTACTGCAGCTCCTAGGTCTGGAAATACCTTCAGTTTCTCTCAGCTGAAGCCTGCTGTCCTCTTTGGGTGGTCCTATTGACTAGTACCTAAGATGGCTCAGTGGCTCATTTATGCTTGATCCACATCTTGTCCACATCACGTTTCCTTTGTTCTTAAGAGTGCAACCACCCAATACTTCCATCTTTCCTTTATTCCTGCCGTTGGAAAAGTTAGCTAGCTCATCTCCTACCTTTTGGATTTTAGATCATTGGACTCCATTTCTCCCCGAGTAGATTTTAGATCACTGGACTCCATTTCTCCCCGAGTAGCAAAGGGTATGGTATATGTAATGCACTGAAGCCCCTCTCACTAGGGGCAGACACCATCCTACTCTTCACTTTTAGGGGGAATGGAGTTCATAGCATACAAGCAATTCTCTCCAAAGAAATCTCTTTAACCTTTTTATTTCCCACTCGTTTATACCCTTGAAGTATATGAAGAGCTAAGAGTCATTTACATAGTTCTCACACACCTATTATGAAGCTTCCGCAAATCAGTTTGTCTCACAACTCGCTTTGGTTTCTTGGTACCTCAGTTGACACTTCCTAATATCTTGTCACATGTTCTCTGAAATATGTGTATGTGCATATGTATGTGTGTGTGTGGTTTGAAAATGCTGTCAAAGAGCAACCTCCCATCCCCCACAAAAAAGCATAAAACACGAGGGCCAGAAGGTTCCTCAGATAAATTTTTACCAAACCTTTAAGAGGACAGATAATAATGCCAGCGCTTCCAAATTATTTTAACAAAGCAGCATAATATTGATGCATCTGCGAAGATCACTACAGATTAATCTCTTTTAAGACACTTGATGCAAAATCAGCAATTAGAATCTAGTAGCACATTAAAAATAAAAGATGTGACAATCAAGTAAGATTTATACCAACAATCCTTTTTTACACAAATTTACATTTTTATAAAATCCATAACACTCAATACTGTATGTTATTTATGGACAGTACATAAACAGTAAAAGTAAAAAAGGAACATTACAGTAAAGAGAAAACTACCTTCAGTATAACTTCTGGGGACTGAGGAAGGATGATACAGATATGTGTACAAATGTATCTATAATGTAATTCTTTAAAAGAAAATATGAAGCAAATGGCAAAATATTAAGATGTGTTCAATTTATTTGATACTTACATGGCTGCATATATAATTCTATGTATCTTTGAAATATTTCATATTTTAAGAATAAATGCTTATGGAATAGATTAATAACCATGAATAACAAAATAAAAATAAAATAAAACCAATAAGATAATGTTGTATCCTCTGGTGTTAAACCATACAATTAAATGAAACATCATATGTAATTTAAAACAATTTAATTTAGCTATTTTGTAAGTAAGAATGGCAGTGATGTTGTAATATGAAATAAATTAAAGATCATGGGGTATAAACACTAATATGCTTCCAAATCTTTTAAAAACAAGAAAAGGTTTGATGTTTTTATGGAACTGTCTGCTTATACGGTTTGTCATTTTAAAAATGGAATTGCTTTTTCTCTAGATTAGTAAGACTTTACATATTATATGGATATTAGTGGTTTTGTGTCATATAAGTTGCTAATGTTTTCCTGTCTTTTGACTTTGTTTATGGTAATTTTCATTTAGAAATTAAAAATTTTCATAAAGTAAAATGTATAACTCTTTTATGGCTTCGGTGCTTTGCATCTTGTTTAGAAAGGCCTTTCCTCACTGCTGGGGATCAGAAATATATTTGCCTACCATAATAGAAAACACAACAGTGGCTTAAACCAATAGGAATTTTTTTTATCACATAACAAGAAGTTTGAAGGTTAGTAGTTGCTAACATGTATTCAGCTGTTCAGCAGTGCTGTCAAGGACCCTGCCTCTTACTGTTTTTCTGTACTACCATCCTAGCATTTGAGCTTTTGATCTCATGCTTGCCATCATGACCACATTCGAGGCAGGAAGGGGAAAGGAAGAGGGCTAGGTATACCTTTCCCTTTTTATCAGAAAAGACGTTTTCCCAGAAACCCCCTTAGCACACTTCTGCTTGGATATCACTGACCAAAACTGGATGATAAGGCTACCCCTAGCCGCAAAGGATACTGGGAAAGCAGCCAATGAGAATCCCCTAATTGGCTGAAACCAACCTAGGGCTGAGCACATTGTCACCTGATCAGACTCAGGGTTCTAATAAGAATGAAGAAAGGGAAATAGATAATCAGTAAGCAAAAAACATTGTCTACCACATCCAGACTATAAAACATTTTCCATGTTGTCTTCTAGAGCTTTTATTGTTTCTTTTAAAAATTTAAAATTTTGGATCATCTTGAATATTTGTTGGAGTGAGGATTTTGGATCTAGCTTTACTTTCTTCAAAGGATTGGCTGTGCATCCCAACATCATTAAAAAAAAGACTATTTTTCCCCACTAATTTGAAATGCCTCCTTTATTATAAAATAAATTATTATATACATTAGGGTCCCCTTCTGGATTCCCTGTTCTGTTCCATTATCTGTCTGTAGTTCTATGCAAGTCCCAAACTGTTTTATTTAGTATAACTTTAAAATGTATTTATAACTTTTAAATTTATAATCTGATAAGGATAGTTACCCCTCATTTCTTTGCTTTTTCAAAAATTTTCTTGGCTCTTATAGCATATTTATTTCCCCTTGTGAATTTTAGAATAAACTTAGTTTAATTTAAAAGAATTCTGCTGGTATTCATATTGACAGGATGTAGATAGATAGATGGATAGATAGACAGACAGACAGGTAGGTAGGTAGGTAGATATAGATGAAATTGACATCTTTGAGTCTTCCTATCCAAGAGCAGTGTTTTTTTAAATTTATCAAGGTCTTATTTACCTTTTTCTTTGTATAAATCTTATTGTTTGTTCCCATTGTTCTTTTTTGTTGTTGTTATTTCTCTTGTAAATAGGGTATTTTCTTTCATTGTATTTTCTAACTTCTTATTTTCTGTCTGTAATACACTTTTGTTTTTTTTTTTTCTTTTTTAGAATTAGTAGACTTTATTTTTTAGGGGAGCTTTAGGCTTACAGAATAATCTAGCAGACAAAACAGAGAATTCCCATATCCCACCCTTATACATTCCCCCCACAGTTTCCCTTATTATTAATATGTTACATTGGCATAGTAATGTTATAATTGATGAATCAGTATATTATTAACTAAAGTCCACAGTTCACATTAGGGTTCACTCTTTGTATTGTAGAGTTCTGTGGGTTTTGACGATGCATAATGTCATATATCCACCATTACAGTATCAAGAGAATAGTTTCCCTCCACCTATTCATTCCTCCTTGTCTCCCTCTCGACACCTGACAACCATTTATCTTTTTACCATTTCTATAGCTTTGCTTTTTCCAGAATGCTATATAATTGGAATCATTTATATGTAGCCTTTTCAAATTGGCTTCTTTCACTTACAGCTTTTGATTTTTATGTAATAATTTTATACCTAGTTATAACTGTACCTAGTTTTTCAGGAGATTGTCCTATGTTTTCCAGATATACAATAAAATCACGTGTAAATGTTGATAGCTGTTGCTTCCCTCTTTCTGATTTTTATCTGTCATTTCTGTAATTACTTTGGCTGTAGTTCTCGAACAATTTTAAATATTACTTATTGTAAGAGAGATACTTGTCTTATTCTCAGCGCTGATGGAAATGCTTCTCCCCTTTCAGCATTAAACATGCTTTGGGATCTAGCCAACCTGCTGCTGCCCAGACCGCTGTAAATGAAGGGGTTTTTTTTGGTTGTGGTTGTTGTTATTGTTGTTTTTGAGTGAAGGTTTTGAGATTCATTTCAAACCTGTTTAGAGGAAACAAACAAACAAACAAAAAAGGAATTTGACAAGTTCCCAAAAGTCCAGAATCATTTAGAAGTATGAAACTAAAGATCTAATTATCTAAATGGCATTATAGATTAGTAGATGTTTCAACATCTTCCCATCCCTCCTAGAGTTTTAAAGTTTCTAAGTTTAGAATTTCTTTGTTTTCCTAGAACATTTTCTTGTCAGAAAAAAAGTGTGGTTGAAATGAGGGGCTAACCCTCAGTTACAGGGTCTGTAACTGAGAAGAGAGGAATAGTATGGAGTGCTGGCAGGCTTCAAGCTGTACCTTTTAAAAGCTTTTCAGGGTGAGACTTGCCTTTTTTTTTCATATGTGTGCTGTTACATTATAAAAAGAAAACTTTTGCTAGCCTTGCTGAGATTCATGTGGTGGCAGTGGGAGTAGGGAAGCCTTGATTTCTAGAGTAACTAGGGATTTATGCATTGGGTATAAAGCTAACTCATAGAAACTTGGATGGAGTAGTGTAGAAGCTTTCATGATTTTATACAACAGTTTTGGGTAAAATGTAGCTCTTATTTTAGTTCAAGGATGACAGGCGCATGTGTTTCTTTTATAAGAACCTTTCTTCAGATTCTCAGAAGCATTCAAGTCAGCCTCTGCCGTTCCTTGGTTGCTGAAGTACTCTTATCCCTGGAAGAAACATCTGAGACCCAGTTATAATTTATGTGGATGCATTATATGATATTTTAATACTAAGAGTCCTTGGCTATTCTAAAGTCACAAATACGTCACTACTATATTTCATGTTGGTTATATTTTATGTGGTTTTCAGACCATGTTAAATATAAACTTAAAAACTAGTCCTTACAGTCGTCCAACAAAACTTTGCTTTTAGTGAATTATTATATTAATGAACGATAAGCAACTTATTAAATCCCCCTTTTAAAAAGCCATTCCGTTCCTGGTATATTGCATTCTGGCAGCTATCAAACTGGAACAATTGTCTTTATTAACATGTTAATCAGTTCAGTCCAAAGTCAAGCAGCTTAGAGAATAATAATTCAAGGTAGGACTTATTATTTCTACCTTTGGGTTCTCATTCTGAAGAAAAGAACTTTAATCCACGTTTTATAAACGTTAGTTCAATTCCTTGTGCCTTTTCTTTAGTGCCTCTTTTATGACTCCCCTGTTTTTCAACACCTGTTTAAAATGTGATTACCCTCTCCTCAAATATTTAATGATTACAAGGGGAAAAAGGGTAAGCTTACAGTGGAGACTCCAGGAAAAACTCCACCGTAGCCAAGTGATCTAGGTTAACTCACCAGGAGTTAACCTTCACATACTCCCAGAGTGAAGCACCAAGAAGGACACATGAGGCAAACCCAAGTTGAAGGACATTCTACAAAACAGTTGATTAAGTATCCTTCAAAAATGTCAAGGTCATGAAAAACAAGGAAAGAATGAGGAACTGTCACAGGTTGGAGGAGAGTAAGAGACATATCTAAACGTAATGCGAGATCCTGGATTGGGTCCCGGAACAGAAAAAAGACATTAATGGAAAGCACAAAAAAATTCTGTACTTCAATTAGTATTATAGTAAAGTTAATTTCTTAGTCTTTTAATTGTTCTGTGGTCATATAAGATGTTAACATAAAGGGTAGGTGTGTGAAAGGTACACAGAAACTCTGTAGTACTTTTACAATTCTGCTGTAAGTTTAAACTTATCTCAAAATAAAGGGTTTTTAAAATGTGGTGACCTAAATTGGATCTAAACTTTCCATAAAGGTAATTGAAAAAAAAAAAATCTTTTGAGTAAGATAGGAAAAGTATTTCCTACAGTTAGTATATTCACTTTAATTTTTTTCAGTTGCTTTTGTTATTATATATTGAATAAATACTAAACTATAACAAAAATAAACTTGCTGATATATAAGGTAAATGCTTCAGCAACTTTGCTAGACAAGGCCAAATTGTTTTCCAAAGTGGTTTTAAAGTTTATACCATCAGCGATGTATAAGTGTTTCAATGGTTCCCCTTTCTCTCTTTTACAGCATTGTTAGACTTTAAAATTTTTACCAATCTAATGGGCAAGTATATTAAAACGTTAAAACATTACCATTTATTGATTGCCTACTTTGGGCCAAGAACTATGTCAGGCATTTTCATACATGACTTAATTTAATCCTCTCACAACTTTTCTGGCTTAGCCCCCCAGTGAAGATTAATACTGCACTTAGTTAGTAATACATAATTACCTCTAAACCTCTCCCTGGCAAATTTATTCCTTGGGAGGCCTTTCTCTATCTTGTATCTGCCTAACTTATTTCCTTTTTCGTAAATAAGTAAATTCTCATTTTGATTAAGGAAATTGAGGCAAGAAGTTGTTAATAATTTGCCCCAAATCTCATCATTAATTAGCAGAGGAATTTGAAATAAAACCGAGTTCTCTGGCTTTTTTGTTCCATCTCTTTTTCCTTTCATACTTCATTTTTTTCCTACCTTCCCTCACATTCATCCATTCCTGCTCTGAGTTTAATTGCTAAATTTACTTTCCACTTAGCTGCTATGTAACGTGTGTGCAAAGAGTGTCACAAAATTGGGTGAATGCCTAGTTTCAGTTAAAACAGTCATTACTCAAGTCCCCGACTGGCTTCTAAATGCCTTACAACCATTTCATCTTCCATTCTAAGCTGTACTGCTTATGGGGATTTGCAGAGGTTACTTTCTCAAAGAAGCTGAGTTGGGATAAGGATAGGGAGAAAGAAGGGAAGGAAAGGAGGGTTTTTCTATGTAGGAAACTCATGGGATTTGGCTATGTATAATTTTCAAAATATTTAAAAAATCTGTCTTATAAATATAAAATGAACAGATGTCAAAGATTTCATTTATTGATTGATGAGGGAACTAGTAAGGTGTTAAGTCCAAATGAAAATTTAAGGGCTAAGTATTTATAGGCAATTTAAAAAAGGAACATTGGGATATGATTTCTGGATTATGTACAAAGTAATTAAGTCCTACAGTATAATACATCATAGCCTTTGGGATTATTTTTCCTACCAGACACAAAACATTTGTATCTCTACTGAATAAAAATCTATTAAGTTAGGGTGGGCCACGGTGTCTCAACAGGCAGAGTACTTACCTGCCATGCCTGAGACCCAGGTTCGATTCCTGGTGCCTACCCATGCAAAAACTAAAAAAAAATCCATTAAGTTAAACTCTACCCCTACAGAGTTATAAAATAGTCAAGTCAACTGAAAATTACTCGAAGGTAAAAGCTCAGCACTGCTTAAAAGACACCCAATAATGTCTTCCAGCTGTTTCCAAGTTTCATATAATCTTTATACAGATTTTAGTCATTGGTTGCCAGAAGTAGAATCTCTTTCCCTAGCTTTGCAAACATAATTTTAGGATAAGGACATTTGAAATTATATGTGTCTTAGAAGGAAATTATTTTGGATTTCAGGGATCAGGTTTCAAATTTGTTAAGCATATATTTGAATGAAACCTATCATCGTGAGAACTTCTCATTCTGAATCTTTTTATTTCCTTTGCAGAAATTCTGTGGAATTATAGTTGGTATTACACTGCAATGTGGCCATTTGAAAGCCAAAATAATGACAAAGAAAGTAGAGGTAGGTGAACTCAGTCAAAGATGTCTAAGTCTATACACCTTGAAAACTTCGTGTGTGTGTGTGTGAAGGGAGTGGGGCAGGGAGGGGGTGGGATGCATTACATAAACAAGCGTATAAACTTCCCAAATTAGGACAGGAACTGCTGATTAGCAAAAGAAAAACATTTTGCAGAAATAAATGCTTCATACTTACAAGTTCCACTGTTTTCTCATCTGAGAATTCTAATTTAAGTCATTATGATCTGTCATCTTTTATACTTTTCCAACATGTGGAAGTTCACCAGGAAAGCATGTGTTCCTTTTCCTGTCATGTCCTTTACAACTGACTCCAGTTAAAAAGAGGTGATTAGTATGAAAAGATGAAGCTGAAGCAAATAAATTCATCCTTTGTTCACAGCCTTTTTTTGGACAGAACAAATGGATCTGGCTGCAGTGTTAGGGAGGGTTCCCATACCAATCCCATGCTTTTCTTGGTGAATCAAGGATCAAGAAGTTGTGGTAATCACACACAAACCATCTTTCAGAATGGAAATGTTTGATGTGAAATTTTGAAAAAGTAAGACAGAATGTGTTACTAAATTTAGTCTTCCTATTAGGGGGGAGAAGGTGCAAAGAATGAAATTAATTGCCCGATTAAAGGCCACACTGCCCCTTCCTTACTTCCTGTCATTGGGTAGTTGTCTGATTCCTCCCGGAGTGAGCCCATTCCAAGGGTACAGGCCCTCGTTCCAGAAAGAGAAAGTCAAGGAACTCCCATTCAAGACAGAACCAAGGAGTTCTCTCCTAGTCTCAGAAGAACTGAAGGAGGGAGAGTTGATAAAAACAGAGACTAAGTGATCAATTTCTCATGCATCTTATATAAACAGAAAATATGGGGAGCAGAACACTTCGGGGAGTAAGAAGGTGAAGACGAATAAAAAATGTGGTGATCATCCATAAATACTCATTTATTCCACAAGTATTTATTTTTCACCAAATGAGTGCCAGTCACTATGCTAGGTGATGGCAATACAATGACAACAAGACTGGAAAGAAGCCCTGGTTTTATGGAAATTATGGTTTAGTGAAGGACAGCCTTTAATTAAGTAATAGGATAGTAAATAATAACACAAATATAAATTTCAACTGCAATAAGTATTATGAAGTAAAAATCACATGGGAGGCATAGTGACCAAAAGCATGGATTCTAGAGCCAGACTGTCTGGCTCCACTCCTTATTATTTATGTTATCTTGGGCAAGTCTCTTAATCTCTGCTACAGTTTCTCATCTATAAAATGGGGGTAATAATAGTGCTACCTCATAAGTTTACTGTGAGGATTAAATGAGGTAATATTTGTAAAGCATTTAGGACAGTTTCTGGCACATGGTAAACATTATGTAAATGTCCAGTTTTAAAAAATCTGTAATGAAGAGGGTACACGGGTGGTTCAGTGGTTAGATTGCCCACCTTTCATGCAGGAGACCCGGGTTCGATTCCCGGACCGTGTACCCCCCCCCAAAAAAAGTCTGTACTAGAAGCTTGATGATTTCATTCAGGGAGATAATTAAAAATTTGAATGTTTCTAAATGTGGGTTATTTCTAAAGGCAAATGTTTTACCAAGGGAAAATAACTGAAAACAGTTTTCCCGGCCCAAGTCCTTTTAAATAGTCCAGGACTCCTGCAGCTAGTTACTGCTTGGACTGTTGTGAGCAATTAAGCCTGGCCCGCCAAAGTTTTGGCACGTGGACCTGAGCCAACAAAATAGCAGTGGCAAACCCAGCAATCTGGCAGGTTCCACTGTCTTTTTTTAGGTTACCAGGCCTATTTTGGTAGGAAAATTCACAGCACTAAGAGTGACTGTCGACTGTTTCTAACATCTTGCTCACCTACCTTCATCTTCTATTTTCCGCCCTTCAGGCTTTTGTAGTTTCAAGTGTTGATTACTGCGGTAATCTCTTAAGTGGTCTTTATGACTGCAGTTTCTTCCCCTGTAAATATACCATATTAATCTTTTTGAAATTCCAGTTTTAGAACATTTTTCCCTGCTCAAAATCTTTCTTGGAGGCCTTGCCAGCTACTAGATAAAATTTAAGATCATTAGCCTAATGTGAAAGGCCTGCCTTTATGTCTCATTTCCTGCCTGCTTCAGACTCTTCTTATCTACTGTACTACCACACAAGTGTTTTAGTCTCAGTGCCAAACCTTTCATTAAGCTCTTCCTTCTGCCTAGATTCCTAGCCCTTGCATCTCTAGTAATGAATTTATTATATTCCTCGTTTAGGTTTAGTGCAAGTCCTTCTCTAGGAAAGTTTCTCTAACAATTCTTGTCCCCCAGTTGTCTTTCCTCCTTGAATTCCTTTCCTTCTGAATTCCTTGGTTATTCTACAATTTATTTTTAATAACAGCCTAATTAAGCTATAATTCATATACCATAAATTTCACCCTAAAACCCTTTATAAAGTATACAATTCACCCAGGGACGGTTCTTAGAGGCATTCAGAATGGTCCAGCGTTTGACGTACCATTGCAGGCTATCCTACGATACAGCTTCTGATAAAACTAGGCTGTCCCAGATCCCTAGTAATAGAATTGTTTACCTTTATACAAGGAAGGTTGGGGAAGCACCAAAATCTGCATGTGGCATGTGCCCAGGTCAGCTTTGGGGTGTTCGTGCTGTGAGGCCTGAAGTTCTTATGAGGTTATTTAAAAAAAATAAAAAAAAAAAACACGTTAGCAGAGTGGTAGTTCCATGTGTGCTAAATGTATCCATGACAGGATCAAGCTTGCTTTCCTGATTGAGGAGCGGAAAATCACTGTGAAAGTGTTGACGGCACAAGTGCAGAGTCAGAAAGCTAAGTTGAAAAAATAGATGAAGATTTTTTGAATAATAAAAATCAAAGGCTTGTTTTTTAAAAAAAAGTATATGATTCAGTGGTTTTAGTATAGTCAGAGTTGTACAATCATCACTACTACCTAATTCTATAATATTTTCACCACCTCCAGAGTAAACCATATATCCATTAGCAGTCATTCCCCATTCTCCTCTCTCCTAGCCCTTGACAAACACTAATCTGCTTTTTGTCTTTATTGATTTGCCTATTCTGGAAATCTCCTATTAATGGAATCATACAATATGTAACCTTTTTGTGTCTGGTTTCTTTCACTTACTGTAATGTTTTCAAGATTATCCATGTGGTAACATATATCAGAGATTCATTCCTTTCTATGGCAGAATAATATCCTAATATATGGATGCACCACAATTTGTTTATCCATTCATCAGTTGTTGGACATTTAGGCTGTTTCCATTTGTTGGCTATTTGAATAATGCTACTATGAACATTTGTGTAGTAGTTTTTGGTGGACATATGATTTCAATTCTCCTGAGTCTTTACAATTCGTATTAAATCTTATTTACATCCTGCCTCAAACTGTTACTTCACTGTATTACATGTATGTTGTACCAGTTTATTTGCCTACAGAATTCCCTCTATCCTGGAGAGTTTTCAGACCTGTCTCTATTTATCACGTTGTTCCTTTTCCTTTCCCCTACCACCTATACACATCTATAAATATTATGATTATTGTTACCACCACTATCACAGCAGCACAACAACACAAATTACTAACAATTATTAAGATGTGGTTAAATCATGTAGGTAGTAATTCAAAATAATGGGGTAAACTTATACATATTGACATGGAAAGATTTCTAAGACATTGTGTAAAAATAAAAAAAGCAACTTGTGGAGCAATATATTCAGTAGGATCTCACTTGTTTAAAAAACAAAACAAGTTTTTGTTTTTTACATATATCTATATATGTATATGTTTGTATATAAATGTCCTAAAATGGAAGCACCCAAAGAGTACATACCAATCTGTTAATCATGGTTTCTTTGGGAAAGGGAGAAGGAATCGAAGGCATGGAAAAGGAAACTTAAATTCTTTTCCTTTATATATTTCTTATTTTGAATCTTTTACAGTGAAAATATATTTATGTATTACTTTGGGTAATTTGAAAAATCAGTAAAAAGGAAGAAATACAATCACCAAGGAAGACTAAAAGGGAAGACTAAATTGGAGAAACTAAAAGGAAAGGACAGAAAAGTAAAAAAGGATGAGAAAGAAGTAGCAGGAAGGAGGAGGGCATGGAAATTATGGCATATGGAGCAGTAAGTTAATCAGAGCTTGTGATGGTTAATTTTGTGTTTCAGTTTTGGTCAAACACTAGCCTTGTTTTTACTGTGGAGCTATTTTTTAGGTGGGATTAGAATTTATGAACCATTGACTTTAAGGAAGATTACCCTCAATAATGTGCATGGGCCTCATCTAGTCAGTTGGCGGTCATAGAGAATGAGAACTGTGGGTTCCAAGATTCAGAAGGAATTCTGCCTCAAGACCCTCCACTCCTTTCTGGCCTCCACTACAAACTTAGACTAATGAGCTGAACATCAGTCTGACTGGAATGTCCAGTCTCTGGCCTTCTCTGTGGACTTCAGACTTACTATTCCCCAAACACATAACCAATTCCTTATAATAAATATATATCTGTATCTGTACATCCACACATATCCTGTTGGATCTCTGTTTCTCTGGAAAACCCTGACTTATACAGAGCTTTATTAATAGAATATTATAAAATAGATCATTTAAATAAACAGGAAAAACAGACATCTATATTGTACAACTCTGTAAGCATACTAACAACCTTTGGATTGTATACTTTAAATAGATGAATTTTATTGTATTTCAATAAAGCTGTTAGAAAAAGTCATCTCAAGTTCTTAGAGCTATACTTAGAGTTCTGTTTCTTTAGAAAATTAAAAGTAACAATTGAACTAATTTGTAAGAACTTAACAAACTGTCTCCTTTTCCTGTTATTCTTAAATAACAGAGTTAGGGTTGCCAGATAAAGGTTACAAAAGATTCCCAGTTAAATTTGAATTTCAGATAAGCAATAATTTTTTAGTATAAGTATGGCCCATGTAATATTTGGGAAATTCTTATTTTGAATCTGTATTTTTATTTACTAAATCTGACAACCCTAAGCAGAGGGAATTAAATTGCTTCTTTATCATCTCCAAGGGTTTACTGTTAGAACCGGCTTTGTGTGAATGGCATTTTGTTTCTAACTGATGGCCTTTAGTATAATTTTCCCAAACCCTCATCTCCAATCCCAGGGAAGGTTTTATGATTGAGAAGCACTGAAAGTGATGTCCAATCAAGCATGACTTATTTTACCTTTACCACATTAATTAGAGACCTACATTTAAATGGTCAGAATGGCAAAGGAGGATTCCCAACTTCTGTCCGTCTGCACTGATATGAATGATGTTCCTGTCAGCTTTTCCTTTGGAGAGGAAAGGGAGAAAATAAAGATCTCCAAGGGGAGCAGGGGATTAGGGGTTACTTGGGTTTTGAACACCTCCCAAATTGTCCAACCAAACCAGTCTTCTATGGTACCCTGTTAATTAACTTGTTTCTGTGGCTTTATGACTGTTTTGATTTTCTTTAGTATCTTGTCCCATTAACAATTTGTCTTGTTTCTCCTGAACTCAGGAGAATTAATGAAGCTATGGTCAGGGGCAGAGGTAACAGGAGAACTATAGTAACTTGAGATCTAGACTTTTCATGACATTCAAGACTTCGGTGAGTTTCCTCTCCAGGATCCTTTGAACATTGCACTCCACACATCCTCTTTAATTATAAAATACTATTTGCTGACCTTAGGATATTTAGAAGAATTAGTCTTAGTTGGGATTCTTCTTCAATCTAGCTGGTCTGTGATTATTTAGATCCTCCCACTACAAGGAAAAAATGATTATCCTCCATTGGAGGATTTGGACAGAAATCTGATGACAATTTAACAGAAGGTGTTTTTATAGGCATCTTTTCATTTGTTTACTTGTTCATTCATCAAAACTGTTTAGTAAATCCAGGGCCAGATGCTTAGGTAAGCAGGGAGATACAGAGATTTAAAGAAAAGAAAAAAAAAGAAAGAAACATGGTCTTTACCCTTAAGGAGCTCTTTGCTTAGTGGGGAAAGATGTTATTATAGGTAAGTATGATAAGTAAGTTGAATGTAAAGCATGAGAAATAGCAGTGAGTAGACTCAACTAGAAATGGTGTTGAAAAAGAAAATTATTGTCCCTTCTTGCCAGGGTCAGGTATCCTAGCCTTTCCTATGATGATTCTGGTACATAATATGCTATTCTTATCATTCTTTAGAATGGAAATATCATCTAGTAGCTGTATCCAGATATCTTAGAGATGAAGTCTGGAGAGATGAAAAATAATTTTTTTGTGTGTACTCAAGACTATAAGCCACATAGCTAGATTTACTGGTAGCTATAATATTTCGGATTTGGTCTGTTTATGCTGTTTGACTACTTTAGGATACATTGTGAGCATTTGGAATCTGCCTAATGAATACCGATATTCCAATGTAAATTGACTGCAACTAATCTGCTCTAAAGGTGTTAAAACATATGATTATGTTTGTATGGTAGCCATCACATGATAATTCAGGGGGCTTTCTAGATATTGGCAATTATCCTTCCGCTTGCAGCTATCTTCACTCATTTTTTTTTTTTAATGTGTTCCAATTTTTATAAAAATATTTGTTTCCTTACATGGTAACTAAGCATATAGGGATTTGTTCTTATTTATTTTAGATTTTAGTTTGTTGTTTTTTTTTCTTTTCTTTTTTTTTAACTTTTTTTATTAATTAAAAAAATTAACAAACAAAACATTAAGATATCATTCCATTCTACATATACAATCAGTAATTCTTAATATCATCACATAGTTGCATATTCATCATTTCTTAGAACATTTGCATCGATTTAGAAAAAGAAATAAAAAGACAACAGAAAAAGAAATAAAATGATAACAGAGAAAAAAAAGATTATACATACCATACCCCTTACCCCTCACTTTCATTTACTACTAGCATTTCAAACTAAATTTATTTTAACATTTGTTCCCCCTATTATTTATTTTTATTCCATATGTTCTACTCTTCTGTTGATATAGTAGCTAAAAGGAGCATCAGACACAAGGTTTTCACATTCACAGAGTCTCATTGTGAAAGCTATATCATTGTTCAATCATCATCAAGAAACATGGCTACTGGAACACAGCTCCACATTTTCAGGCAGCTCCCTCCAGCCTCTCTGCTACATCTTGAACAACAAGGTGATATCTACTTAATGCATAAGAATAACCTCCAGGATAACCTCTCGACTCTGTTTGGAATCTCTCAGCCATTGACACCTAGTCTCATTTCACTCTTCCCCCTTTGGTTGAGAAGGTTCTCTCAGTCCCTTGATGTTAATTCTCAGCTCCTTCTAGGGTTTTTCTCAGTCCCTTGATGCTGAGTCTCAGCTCATTCCAGGATCTCTGTCCCACGTTGCCAGGAAGGTCCACACCCCTGGGAGTCATGTCCCACGCAGAGAAGGGGAGGGTGGTGAGACTGCTCGTCATGTTGGCTGGAGAGAGAGGCCACATCTGAGCAACAAAAGAGGCTCTCTTGGGGGTGACTCTTAGGCCTAAATTTTAAGTAGACTTGACCTATCCTTTGTGGGGTTAAGTTTCATATGAACAACCCCCAAGACTGGGGGCTCAGCCTATAGATTTGGTTGTCCACACTGCTTGTGAGAATATCAGGAATTCAACTTGGGGAAGTTGAATTTCTCCCCACTCTCACCATTCCCCGAAGGGGGCTTGCAAACACTTTTCTAGTCACTGATCAAATCACTCTGGGATTCATCGGGGTATCACTTTGGACAAACTAACAAAATCTCATGTCCTACCTGAGATTCCAAGTACTTATGACATTCAATCAAACTATCTACATGAGTTATATTAGGAAATGCTCTAGTCAAAATATAAATTTTGTAACAAATAAACATTTTTTGCTTTAGTCTCACACATAAGGTGACATTTTAAAGTATTAATTATCATCTATTTTCAGCACCCTGCAATAATGACATTCCTTTGTTCTTCCTCATACAAAAACATTTTTAAAATTTGTACATTGTACATTTCACTATTATTATACATGCTAGGCATTCCTAGATTATACCATCTTGATCTTTACCATCTATCTTTCTTTCTGATTTCATTTATGTCCCCAGCCCCCTCCCTCTATCATTCTCACATTCAGCTTCATTCAGTGTTTTAACATAATTACATTACAGTTAGGTAGTATTGTGCTGTCCATTTCTGAGTTTTTATATTCAGTCCTGTTGCACAATCTGTATCCCTTCAGCTCCAGTTACCCAATATCTCACCCTATTTCTATCTCCTGATGGTCTCTGTTACCAAGGAAATATTCCAAGTTTATTCACTAATGTCAGTTCATATCAGTGAGACCATACAGTATTTGTCCTTTTGTTCCTGGCTAATCACACTCAGCATAATGTCCTTAAGGTCCATTCATGTTGTTATATACTTCATAACTTTGTTCTGTCTTACAGCTGCATAATATTCCATCTTATGTAAATGTCACAGATTGTTTAGTCAGCTGTCCGTTGTTGGACATTTTGGCTGTTTCCATCTCTTGGTAATTGTTAATAATGCTGCTATAAACATTGATGTGTAAAATGTCCATTTGTGTCCTTGGCCTCGTGTCCTTTGAGTAGAGACAGCATATAGATGGGTCCTGTTTTTTAATCCATTCTGCCAGACTATGTCTTTTGATTGGAGAGTTTAATCCATTAACATTCAGTGTTATTACTGCATGGGTAGGATTTTCTTCTGCTATTTTGCCTTCTGGATTTTATATGTCATATCTAATTTTCCTTCTTTTTACCTTTACTCATAGTCTTCCTTTCTACACTCTTCTCCACACCTCTCTCTTCTGTCTTCGTATCTGTCTCTAGTGTTCCCTTTAGTATTTCTTGCAGAGCTGGTCTCTGGGTCACAAATTCTCTCAGTGATTTTTTGTCTGAAAATGTTTTAATTTCTCCCTCATTTTTGAAGGACAGTTTTGCTGGATATAGAATTCTTGGTTGGCAGCTTTTCTCTTTTAATAATTTAAATATATTATCCCACTGTCTTCTCGCCTCCATGGTTTCTGTTGAGAGATCTGCGCATAGTCTTATTGGGCTTCCCTTGTATGTGATGGATTGCTTTTCTCTTGCTGCTTTCAAGATCCTCTCTTTCTCTTTGACCTCTGACATTCTGATTATTAAATGTCTTGGAGTATGTCTATTTGGATCTATTCTCTTTGGGGTACGCTGCACTTCTTGGATCTGTAATTTTAAGTCTTTTATAAGAGTTGGGAAATTTTCAGTGATAATTTCCTCCATTAGTTTTTCTCCTCCTTTTCCCTTCTCTTCTCCTTCTGGGACACCCACAACACATATATTCATGCGCTTCATATTGTCTTTCAATTCCCTGAGTCCCTGCTCATATTTTTCCATTGTTTTTCCTATAGTTTCTGTTTCTTGTCGGATTTCAGATGTTCCATCCTCCAGTTTTGAAATCCTATGTTCTGTCTCTTGAAATCTACCATTGTAGGTTTCCATTGTTTTTTTCATCTCTTCTACTGTGTCTTTCATTCCCATAAGTTCTGTGATTTGTTTTTTCAGACTTTCAGTTTCTTCTTTTTGTTCTTTCCTTGCCTTCTTTATATCCTCCCTCAATTCATTGATTTGGTTTTTGATGAGGTTTTCCATGTCTGTTCGTACATTCTGAATTAATTGTTTCAGCTCCTGTATGTCATTTGAATTGTTGGTTTGTTCCTTTGACTGGGCCGTATCTTCAGTTTTCCTAGTGTGATTTGTTATTTTTTGCTGGCATCTAGGCATTTAATTACCTTAATTAGTTTATTCTGGAGGTTGCTTTCACTTCTTTTATCTAGGGTTTTCTTGCTGGATGAATTTGTTGTCTATCTGTTCTTTGACATTCCGTTCAGCTTTATCTGGACCTTTAGCTTAAGTTTTGTTTATTAGAGGAGAATTTTCCAGTTCTTGTTTTCTTGTTTCTTGCCCTGCTTGCGTGGTGCCTTTCACCCACACACACTTAGGAGGGTCTACTTAGATATTATAGACCCCAGCCAGATTTTCCCAGACCAAACTGGCCTCCTATAAGGAGGAAAGAGTCACCTGCGTTGGTTTTCCATGAGGGTGAGACCCAGCAGGTTGAAAGACTTCCCTGTGAAGTCTCTGGACTCTGTTTTTCTTATCCTGTCCAGTATGTGGTGCTTGTCTGACTGCAGGTCCCACCAGCATAAGATGATGCGGTACCTTTAACTTTGGCAGACTCACCCTGCTGGGGGCATGGTGGAGACAGAGGAGAGGTTGTAGGCTGGTTTAATGGCTTTAAATTACCAAGCCCTGGTTTCTGAATTCCTTGATGGAGGGATTCCACCTGAGTTGGGCTTCACCCCTCCCCTGGGGAAGGCACAGGCTCCAGACAAGCCCCCAAAAGAGCTCACTTCTGCCTATGTCTGGGGTAGTTGCAGCCTGAAATGTCCTGCCACTGTATCCAGAGGCAGTCAAGCCTTTATAGATACACAGCCACAAAAACCTCTGTTTCCTTCTCTTTTTTTCCCCCTTTTTCTGTCAGTCCTGCCCCTTTGGCACGGGACAAAAATGAGCAGCCTCCGCTTTGATCAGGTTCACCTAAGCTGGGGGCTTATTTTTAGTAGTCAGAATTTGTTAATTAGTTCCACAATTGGTGTTTGATTGTGCCCAGTCTCTGCTGCTGATAAAGTCCTTTCCTTTCCCCTCTGGAAAGCAGCCTGTGGGGGAGGGGCACTGGCTGCCGCCGCTTTGGAAACTCACGGTTCCGGGGGGGTGCTCGCAGCCGGTCCAGCTGGTCCAGACTGCGGTATGCTGTGTGTCGGGTCACTATTGTGGCTCTGGGAGCTGTTCTGTACTGTTTCTGGTTATTTAGTAGTTGTTCTGGAGGACGAACTAAAACATGCACATTGTTAAGCCGCCATCTTGACCCGGAAGTTCACTCATTTTAATGATGGGAAATTTCAGTCACAGGTCTTAAGTGACCATTGTTCTAGAATGACAGTGAGGGGTTATTGCTTGAATTTTCCTTATTAGCACTCAACTGAACGAGAAATCCAGTGGTGTAGAGGTGCTAGAGATGTGCGCTCTTAAAGATCATCTCTCTGCTCTTCTTTCTTTAGCTGAAAGTTCCCATTTGTGATTGATTTCCCACTGTGAGCAGGAAATATTTTCTCAAATTTCCTAAACCTAATTGCCACTTAAACAACTGACCTTCCTTTCTTTTCTCCTTCCTCCTTCTTCCTCCTGGTTGCTTATCTTTCAGTATACTGCTTCCTCTAGTTCTATCCTACAGAGCTCATTTCTATAGCTTTATCCCCAAAATCTGAGGTTGGATTACATCAAGATTTTATTTAACACCCTAAGGACATCCTTAAAGAGAGGCTTCTCTTATTCTGATATCTCTTCTGCTACCTTCCCATCAAGGGACTGAGTAGAATTCCCCTCATTAGACTATGGCTTTTGTATCTTTTCATCTCCACTGACTGGATAAGCATAGCAGATCCACAGGCAGTAGCTCAGAGTTCAAAATCTACTTTGGGCACAGGAAACAGTATCAGTGATGTTTATGGAATGTCCTTGACATATCGTATGATAGAGGACAAAAGTAACATTTAATGAGCACTTTTGATGTGTCAGAAATTATGTAGGCACTTAATATTTATCACATCAGGATATAAGGTAGGTTTTATTATCTCTGTTCTATGCATGAGAAAACTGAAGCACATAAATGGAAAGTGACTTGCCCTAGGTCACTTAACAATTTAGTCACAGAGCCCAGTCTAGAGTAGCTAACTCTTTTTGAGCCTTTATTATGTACCAGGAATTGTTCTAAAATGCTTTATGTGTCTTAACTAATGAACCCTCACAATGACCTTATGAGGTAGGTATTATTATCATTTCCATTTTACAGATGAAGAAAATGAGTCTCAGAGAGGTTAAAACTTCCTGCAGCCTCCTACACACCTGGTAAGTGAGGACTAAGATTTGAACCCTGATGACCTGACATGGTTGCCCAGTTCTTAACCACTATGGGAGCCTGCCTAAGTTCTCACCTCTAAGTCCACTGCACATTTTATTACACCAAGTTGCCTTGCTGCGCCAAGACGTCTGGCCCTTCCCAGTTCAATTATTTCATCGTTGGGCCAGCTGTTAGCACAGGTCCTTGTGAAATCAAGTTTGTGCTGGATAGGCAGCAGATTCAACCCTCAGTTCCCAATGAAGAATGCATTTTCCACAGCCACCAGAGACTGGGGTTAATTGTTTGTTCTCTTAAATTCCATAGCTAGGACCTCTTCAACTAGTTCACTTCCTAGACTCTCTTATCCAAGCTAATTTCCAGTCTTCTTTAGTTCCAAACTATACCCATATTTCACATTTTATGATTCTTTTTTCATCCAAACAGGAACATACTTTGAGTTAACAAGAAATGGGGAAGATACGTAGTCATCCCAGTCTTCTCTCAAACAGTGTTTATCTATAAGCCTTAGGGAATATTGAATTAATCTTTATTTTCAGGTCTGAAAACTTTCTCCTTGACTTCATTATCTCAAACATTATTGGCTCCTTTCTTTCCTTAGACCTTTCCTCTTTTTCTCTCAAATCATTCGTTTCTTCTCCTAGATAGTATGCTAACTGAAGTTGTTCCTTTTCTTTGACAAAAAGGAAGAAGAAAAAAATCACTCTCATCATCTCTGCTTTTCCTTCTTTAGAGGTCTTTTATGAAATCTAACTTTTTAGTCCCCAATTCCTCTTCCTCTCCTGGTGAAAATATTACTGTCCTTTCTCCTTCCCCTTCTATCATGGCAAATTCTGGTATCAAGGAGACAGAACTAGATGAAGGTTAATTCTGTCCCCATTTTGTAGTCTCACTCTAACTTCACCAACTCAGGCTCTGAGCTTTTGGGATCTCTCTGCTTTATTTCACTCTTAATCTCAAAGAGGGAGGTATATTCATTTGCTGTGCACAGCTTGGACTCGGCATATCTCTTGGAGAAGGTGGGTCTAGAGAGAATAGCCTGTTGTACCCAGATGAGTTCCTGGGAAAACCTTTTAGATCTTTATTTAAATTTGAAAATAATCAGTGATATCTAAGATTAAATTTAATAGGAAATATAAAATTTAAGAAGAAAATATTATAACTTTATCAATAGTCATAAATTATATTTTGAATTAATGGAGATGCTCTGTTAGTCTGTTGAGTATCATTAGAGGGGCAGTTGGCATGGGGGAACGATTTTACTGACTAAAATCTTAGTAAATTATATATGTATGAATAAAGAAGAAAATTAGCCTGTGCAAATATTGCCAGTCTCAACACTGGCAGGAATATCAATACTGCCCTGGTGTTTTCCCCTAATCAGGCAAAGGTCTGGACCCCTGAGAAAGTTCCTGCCCAAAGGGCAAAGGCCATGCAGCAGCTCTGAATCCTGGATGTAACTGAATTGTCAGAGCCTGCTGCTTTGAATAACCCAAGCTGCAGTGGTTAGCAGGAGCTTTTGTATCACAAGATGGTAAATTAGCCACTAACCAATCAAAGCATGGCACAATAAAATATTCTGTCAGTCCCATCTCACTCAAGAGTACAACTTCCCCCTTCTTTATCTGGTTAATCCTAGTATTCCTGAGAATGAAACATAACAAGAAACAAATGCACTAATCTATCAGAACAAATTACAAACTGCACAGCTGGATTGTAAATCTAGGCCAGGGAATACTCAGAGGAGTTTGGTTATGCATTGCTGGCAGGGTGATTATAGAGATATAATCATTCACAAGGGAATGGCTTCCCAGGAGGCCACCCACATCTATCCCATGCTGTGATCTCCCACAAGGTATACAGGATGTTACTGGATAGGGAGTTATATTGCAAAAATGTCAACTCCATCCAAATTAATCTGTTTCCAAATCATTATACTCTCGAAATCCGTGGGTAAACCTAACTTAAACGCCCCCATTTCCTAACCTGGGCAATTCTAGCAAGCACCTTTCCCACAATGTGTGCAAATCTCTGAACCTGCTTTCTCATAGTTCTCTCTGTCTTTGCACTGGCCAGTGTGCAGACTTTGGCCTCTTAGATATTTTCTATAAGAAATTTACTCATACTCTGACTTCATAATGTTTAGTAACTTTACTGAAGACTGGAGGAGGACTAGCGAAATTACATCAAGAACCATAATGGCCCTTGCCTTTTACTGGCTCTCTCTTTGGCTGTCTTTCAAAAGTCTATGGTCTTACCCCACTGACAGATAAAGTACAGTTTTCCAGCTCTGACTTTTTCTTCTGAGGAAGGTAACTCTGAATCATCTAATAAACCACTTTCACCCCTCCCCAGAATTTTAGCATGTGAAAATTTCTTAACTTCATCTTTAATCAAAAGTCCAATCTTAAGAAATTGAACAAAAGAACTCTAAAGTCTATCTGGTACAGAAAATGGACAAGATAACTAGGAAGATTTTAGAAAGACGCTGTCTTATATTAAAAGTTGTATAATTTAAAAAATGGATGGGGCAATGGAACATAAGTACTTATGTTCACATTTATCATATTTCAAATGTGCATTAAAACCAAGGTGTTAAAATGGTATCTTGTTATTTAACATATTTTTTGATGACTAGTTTTCATATTTGGAGCCATTTAAATTTACTCTTTTGGAACTTAACCAACTCATGTCCTTGGGCTAATTTTCCAGTTTGGTCTTAGTAGTTTTCTAACTGATATGGAGGAACTCTTTTCCTTACTTCTTACTTACAGAGAAGCTGTGAAGAATTAGAAGTAGTATCTGTAAATGGTAGAACCTAACTTATAGTACATGCTTAACATATGGAATTATTGTCATCATTATTTAAACAATATGGACATCATACAGGGAGTGCTGTGAGGTAATGTTCTAAATTGATATTTTTCCTAATTTGCTAACCAGTTTTTCTAACACAGTGAGTTATCCATCTTTTCTATATTTGATTTGTTTCTTTTTTCATATACCTAACACATTATGTATGCTAAGTTTTATATTATATCCTATTGATATTTTTTGCACCATCTATGCTTTAAAATATTATAAATGGTATATTACTTATTGTCTGTCACTTTTTGTACTCTCATCTGTCAGTGCAAATCATCAGGTAATGGTTATATTCTATTGTTCTGAGGCTCCTTTCTTTCTAGAATCCCACCAAGTAAGGTCATTTTCAAATAAAAGTACCTTTGAACCAAATACTAAATCATTCATTTCTTTTGTGAAATACCCAAACTTTGATAAACTTTGGCCTAGATCTTTTTTAATTAATTAATTGTAACATATAAATGTGGCATAGACCTTGATTGTGAAAACCATCTCAGAATTGTCAGAATGACTAGGCTGGGACTTCAGAAAAGCCTGCTTTCTGCACACTTTGTAGTGAAGCGCTCTCAAATTTTGGTGTACATCAAAATGACCTGGGAAACTTATATAAAAAACAGATTCTTCTTTGAAGATTTTAAAAATTTAGTAAATCTTGGATGGGGTCCAGATATCTGCATTTTAAACAAGTTCCTCAAGTGATTTTATTATTTTTACATGAAGTTAAAAAATAATTGTTCTAGTGCCTCTCTCTCATGGCTATCATCAGAGAGAAATTCCTACTCTTTAGACGATAATCAGCAGCCCAGTGATCACATGTTTATTTGCATGTGTGTACGTGCACATTTGTGTGCATTCTGGGTGTATTACATCATTTAGATTTGTGGTGTAGAAAGTATTATCCTATTTCATCTAGTTAGTGCCAAATCAAAAGCATCAGTTCTCTATTAACCTCTGAAGGCTCCTGGCTCCTGACAACTGTAGCTCCAAAGGATGGGGCAGTGATTCAACTTTCCCATAATCTCCATTAGGGAACCCCATTCTTTGATTAAAACAATGATTTTTCAAGCTTATATAAAGTGATATGCAAATAAACTCACTTTTTATCTCTTGTCTCTTATTGGCACTTTAAAAGTAAAGGCCTTATTATCAACAGTAAACAAAAATGTATATTTTAAAAATATACTTTGAGGTAGAAATCCTAGGGGCTTGACTTACAGAATTTGGAGAGTAATCTCAGTGGTCCAAAAGTGGGATTTCTGTGGAATCCAGGGATCTCACCCAGATCTGAGCCAAAGAATAGGATAAGGAAGATAAAAGTGAGTCAAAAATGTTAATCTTTTGATGTATAATTTATTTTAATAATTTTTAGATTATAAAATTTATACATGTACATTTTAAGAAATTAGGAAAATATAGGTGTCAAGTGAGAAATAACAAACTAAGCTGCAAGGCAACAAATGCATTTATTTGGGGTCTTAAAATTGCAATTCAGGGAGAACAGATTCAGGTAGCAACCCAAATCGTGGTTTCTCTTGGCATTTATAGACAAATTTTTTTAATGAAAAAGAAGATTAGACAAGTTGTTGGTGGTTAGTGAATATTTTGGGTACTCCCAGTTGTCGTTCCAGTTAGATAGAACTGAGTTATCTTGTGGTTTGTTTTATGGTGTCCGTATATCCTTGGAGTTTTGAGAAACGTTGCCTAAAGCTTTGCATACTTTAGCAGTTGTGATATCTGGCTGATATTTGCCTGAGAGTAATCTCCAGAATGATCTCCTTACTCCATTTTAAATCTCTTAGCCACAGAAACTCTATTTTGATCTATTTCTTTTAACATATGAAAGCTCAAAGAAGAAAATTAAATCCACCCATTCATTCCTTCAACAAATATTTATTGAGCATCTACTATGTGTCAGTTACTGTTCCAGGCATTGAAGATATAGCAGTAAACAAAACAAACCAATATTTATACTTTCATGGAGGTTACATTTTAGTGGAAAAGACAGACATTATATAAGATAAATAAAGAGAATATATAGAATATTAGAAAGTAATAAATGCTAAGGGGAATATAAACTATCACTATGTGGGGTAACCCCGGAAGGATTCATTTAGAACAAGGCATTTGAATATAGACCTCAAGGAAATGAGGTTATGAAACACACAGATATGGGGGTGTGGATGTGGGAAGGAGAACATTCCAAGCAGAGAGAATGATAAGTGTAAAAGCCCTAAAGTGGAAGCATGTCTAGAATGTTTAAAATCAGTAAAGAGGTTATGATGGCTGAAGCATAGTAGTATTGGGACGGTTGTAGGAGATGTAGCCAAAAGAGTAAAGAATGGTTCAGGTGATAAAGAGTCGTCTAAGCCATTGCGAGGGCATTAGCATTTTTTCTATATAAAATGGAAGCAGAGTAAGGAACATGACCTCAAGTTTTAAATAATCACTCTGACTTTGTGCTGTGGATAGACTGAAGGACTGAAGTAGGAAGACCTATTAAGCTATTGCAGTAATACAGCAGGAGATGATGGTGAGTTGGACCAGAGTGGAGGCAGTGGGGCAGTGGAAAGTGACTGGATTCTGAATATATTTTGAAGATAGCACCAACAACATTTACTGTGACATATGAGAGAAAGAAGAATTGAGATGATTCAAGGTTTTTGGCCTGAGCAATGGGAAGAATGGAGTTGCAATAAAGATAAGGAGGAACCGCCAAAGGAGAGGCCATTAGAGGTAAGAGGAAAAACAGAAAAAAGAAGAAAATATTTCTAGGATGAAAGAGTGAAAAACTGGGTCAAGTGCTTCTGCTAGGTCAAGTAAGATAAGGATTGAGAATTGCCCATTGGATTTAGCAACGCGGAGATCACTGGTAACCTTTACAAGAGTGGTGGAGGGGAAAGCCTATTTGGATTGAGTATAAGGAAAATAGAGGGAGAGAAATGGGGACAGTGAGTTTGGACACCTCTTTTAAGAAGTTTTGCTTAAAAGAGTTAGAAGGGAAATTGGGAGACAGTTGGAAGGGGAACTGAGCTTCAGACAGAGTTAAGAATGTTTAGGTCAGAGAAATAACAGCATCCTTATGGAAATGAACAAGTGGACAGGGAAAAATTAATGATACCATAATAAGAGGGGAGCATTAGAGCAATGTCCTTGGGTAATTAAGAGGGGAAAGGGATCCAGTGGATGAATGGAATAGCTGGTCTTACCTAAGAGACCAGACACATTTCATTCATAGTAACAAGAATGAAATCAGAATACATGGGCACAGGTAATAATGAGGAAGGAGGTTTTAAAGATGTGAGGAAATGGGTGAAGGTATGAATAAGTCAACTAGGAGAGTGGGAAAATGAATAGAATAGGAAAACATATTATGATTATCAGGCACCATTAATAACCCAAATGAAGTTAATGATCATGAATTTAAGGTGATGTCATTCAGTATGGAAGTTTGTTTTCCTCCAGCCACATTCAGCTGCATGAGTGTAGGCATAGAGTAGTCAAGAAGCTGGATTAACCAAGACTGTGGAGTATAACAAAGCAAAAGAAAGGCAAGAGAGTTGAGGATCTATGCAAGGGAATGATTATAATAATTGGCTGTGGAATTTAAGCTTGGTTAGAAGAAAAGTAAATATAAGAGAGGGATAAGAGATACTGAAGAGATGATAGTTATTTTGTTAAACCAGATCCCAGGAGTTGAAAGGTTGGTATTCGTAGCACTAGAGGGAAGTAGCTGGAAATACTGGAGGTGGTGATCAGAGAATAGGACAAATGAATTTGTGGTTGTGGACGTATATTGGCAATGACAGTATTGGTAATAACAATGGCTAGGGAAAATGGTTGAGGTAAGGTGGAAGACAGGTTACTAGAGGAAAGGAAGTCAAGAAACTGGGAGTCAGATTATTGAAAGGATAATTCTTTCTGGTCCTTTTCTCCCAGATCACCAAGACAATTCAAGTTTCAGCCATTCTAAGCTATCAGCAATTTCCAAATTCTCCATACCTTTACACATGTTGTTCCATCCTAGAACTGCTCCTCCCACCACCCACCAGGACTTCTTCGCCCGTTGCACCCTGACCACTAAATTCCTATAGCTACTCTTAAGAGTATGCTCAAATTTTGTGAGGCTTCTCTGTCTCCACTAGGCAGACTTAAGCATTTCCACTCTGTGTATCCACCTTATAGATGTTTCCAATATAGGAGAACCATGTTATATTATGTTAGTTTTTACGTCTCTCTCTTTGCACAAACCAAAGGTCCTTAGAGCTGGAGACTGTGTTTTATTCAGTTCTGGCCCACATCTAGCACTGGGCCAGGTACCACAATGTTCAGTAAATACTTGTTGAATGATTAAAGGTGGCTTATCTTCCTATTGCCATCTCTCAGGAATCACCTTCAGGGTTCACAGTGGTGATACATTTTGTAATCCTCACATTGCAAATATGATATATTTTTTCTCTGGACATGGTGACAGAGAGGTCAGGATTACTTGGATGCCAACAGAGCTCATGGTCTGCACTATCCCTATGTCCCTGATAAGTTTTTTTCAGAATTACAAATATGTTTGGTCTTCTGTTAGCTTCTTAAATTCTTTTTGTTTTTTATATATTTTTCCTTTCCTTTGTTTTCTGTATTTTATTTTTCCGTGCCTTTTATTTTTTTAAAAATACCAAAAACACCAAATGCAAACATTCTTAACTTTTGATCATTCCATTCTACATTTCTGTGCCTTTTAAATTATATTCTTTAGTGTTGTAAAGGGTATAGGTTTTGTGTTTATGATATTAGTTACTGTTACATTTTTGAACCTTTATTTCTCATAATGTAAGCATTAAATATTGAACAGTTAATAATAAAAAAAAATCCAATGAAGAAAACCCCAGGACCAGCTGGATTTCCTGGCAAATTCTACCAAACTTTTAAGGAACAATTAAACTCAACCCTTCTCCTACTCTTCCTAAAGATAAAAGAGGAGAGAACATTTCCTAACTCATTGCATGAGGCTAGTATCACCCTGATACCAAAACCTGACAAAGATATTACAAGACAAGAAGACTACTGCCCTATATTCTTTATGAATATAGATGCAAAAATCACCAACAAACAGAATCCAACAGCATATAGAAAGGATTATATACCATGGCAAAGTGGGATATGTCCCAGAAATGTAAGGTTAGTTCAATATGTGAAAATCAATGTATATACCGTATTAATAAAATAAAGGTGAAAAACCACATGAACATCTCAATAGATGCAGAAAAAGCATTTGACAAAATCCAACACCCTTTCATGATTAAAAAAAAAAAAAAACACTTGACAAAGTAGGAGTAGAAGGAAATTTCCTAAACTGATAAAAACCATAAAGAAAAAATCCATAGCTAAACATCAGACTTGGTGGTGAAAAACTAAAAATTTTGCCCCCAACATCAGAAATAAGGCAAGAGTGTCTACTGTCATCACTTCTATTCAACATGTACTGGAGGCTCTATCCAGAGCAATTAGGCAAGAGAAAGAAATAAAAAGGCATTTAGATTGGAAAGAAGTAAAAGTATATATATTTTCAGATGACATGATTATATATTTAGAAAACCCTAAAAATCCACAAAAAATCCTTTAGAGATAATAAACTAGTTTACTAAGGTTGTAGGATACAAGATTGATAGTCAAAAATCAGTTGTATTTCTCTATACTTGTAATGAACAATCAGAAAATGAAATTAAGAAAATAGTATCAAAAAGAATAAAATACTTAGGAATAAATCTAGCAAAAGTGTAGAACTTGTACACTGAAAACTACAAAACATTTAAAGAAATTTAAGAAGACAAATTAAATAAATAGACATCCTGAATTCATGGATTGGACGGCATATGTTAAAATGACATCACTCCTCAAACTGATTTACAGATTCAGTGCAATCCCTACCACCTGCCAAATCCAACTGCCTTTTCTGCATAAATGGACAAGCTGATCATGAAATCCATATGGAAATGTAAGAGACCCCAAATAGCCCAAACAATCTTGAAAAAGAACAGAATTGGAGGAATCACATTTCCTGATTTCAAAAGGTACTACAAAGCTACCGTAAGCAAAACAATTTGGTACTGGCATAAAAATAGAAATATAGATCAATGGAATATAATTTAGCATCCGGAAATAAACCATGTATCTATGGTCAACTGATTTTCAGCAAGGGTGTCAAGTTCATTCTTTTCAACAAATGGTCCTGGATCAACTGGATAGCACATGCCAAAAAAAAAAAAAAAAAAAGAATTTGGACCCCCAAATCACTCCATATGAAAAAAGTAACTTAAAAAACAATCAAAGACCTAAAAGTAAGAGCCAAAACTTTAAACTTATAAAGGAACATACAAAATAAATCTTCATGGCCTTGGATTAGGCAATGGATTCTTAAATATGACACCAAAAGTACAAGCAACCAAAGAAAAAATAGATGAATTGGACTTCATCAAATGTTAAAGCTTTTGTGCTTCAAAGGAAACCATTGAAAAAGTCAAAAGAAACTCACAGAAAGGGAAAAAAAATTTGCAAATCATATATATGATAAGGGTCTAGTATCCAGAATATATAAAGAGCACTTACAACTCAGCGATAAAAAGACAACTGTTTTTAAATGGACAAAGGATTTGAATAGAGAGTTCTCCAAATGGACAATAAGCACATAAAAGATCAACATCATCATTAGTCATCAGGAAAATGCAAATCAGATCATTATTTGATGGATGCCATTTCACCCTACTAAGATGGCTATAATAAAAAAGACAGACAGTAACAAATGTTGTTGAGGATGTGGAGAAAGTAGGACTCTCATGCATTGCTGGTAGAAATATAAAATGGTATAGCTGTTGTGGGAAAACAGTTTGACAGTTCCTCAAAAGTTAAACATAGAGTTACCATATGATCCAGTAATTCTACTCCTAGATATATACCCAAGAGAATTTACAATATATGTTCACTCAAAAGCTTTTACACAAATGTTCATAACAGTGCTGTTCAGTATAGGTAAAAGGTGGAAACAACTGAAATGTCCATCAACTAATGGATGGATAATCAAAATGTGGTATATCTGTGCATCAGAATATTATTCAGTCATAAAAAGGAGTTAAGTACTTATACATGCCACACATTGATGAATCTAGAAAACGTTATGCTAAGTGAAAGAAGTGAGTAACAGAAGACTACATATTATATCATTCCATTTATATAAATAATCCAGAATAGGCATATCATAGATTCAGAAAGCAGATAAGTGGTTACCAGGATCTTAGGAAAGGGGGGTGTGGGGAGTGACTAATGGGTATGGTGTTTCCTTTTGGTTTGATGAAGATATTCTGAAACTAGATAGAAGTGATGTTTTCACAACATTGTGAATGTGCTAAATGACACTGAATTGTATACTTTAAAATAGTTTAATGGTAAATTTTATGTTATGTGTATTTTACCATAATAAAAAACACAGCATAATAGTTGCTGATAGCAATTATGGTTTATATATGTTCTTATTTCCTAATTTAATTTCACTTACATTTTTCTACTTCTGATTTCTTATTTGTTGAATAAGAACTTATTTCTTAGTATCATAAAATGGAATATGATACATGCTGTAACATAGATGATCCTTGAAAATATGCTAAGTGAAAGAAGCCAATCACAAAGGCCACATATTATATGATTATATTTAAATGAAATGTCAAAAATAGAAAGATTAGTGATTGTCAGAGGCTGGGAAGAGGAGGGAATTGGGAGTCACTTGTTAATGAATATGGGGTTTCTTTTTGTGATGGCTATGAATATTCTAAAAACCATTGAATTTCACACTTTAAAGGGGTGAATTTTATGTTATGTGAATTATATCTTTAAAAAAAGAGAGAGAGAAAAAAGAAAGAGAGAACAGTTACAGGGTGGGTTTTGAGGACCACTACGAGGGATGAAATGAGTGAGTTCAAGATTGAAGTAGCTGCCTGGAGGCTAGGGAAGAAACTTTGAAGGCAAAGAAGGAAATTTCTTCCTAATCTCAGGAGCCATGAGTCAAGGAGGACATTAGAGAGCCCAAAGGGCTTCGAAATACGATATCCAGTACAAGCCGAAGGCATAGGTGTTGCTAGGGTCCACTTTATGGACACATAGTCTAGGAATTACAAGAAGGATTAGTGTTAGAAGGCAGGATTGTCAAACTTCAGGCTAAATTCTAGGTTTTTTTTGGTGTAATATTCAGGCTTAAGAGAACTGGGAATTGCTCATTCTACATCAAACATATAATTCAGGTATCTTCCACTCCAGGAGTACTTCCATGTCCTTCTTTGACCTCTCATACCTAAGCCTTAGCACTCCTAACACCCTATGCTTACCTGTATTATTACCCTTAAATTAGACTGAAATTTTTTTATATTTGTCTCCCCCACTAGGAATAGGAGTCCCAAAATGATCAGGGATGATATCATCCTTCTTTGGTAACCCCAGGATTTACTCAGGCCCTAACACAGGATGAGAACTGGATCGATGCTTGTTAAACTAAAGGATAATTTAAAAAACTGCAGGAATGTTTCATTCAAAACAAAAATATTTATTGATAATATATATATATATTTCAAAGATTTTTCATAACATGATAACATGCTCATTATTTGTAATAGTTGGTCACGCCTGTATGTTTTGATGAGATTATTTTGTCATGGGTTGCAATTATCAGGCTCATTCTTACTAAAACTACAAGTCCCTTGAAGTTAGAGACTCTGTTTTACTCCTCTTTTTACATGCACAAACAACAGCATCCAGCACACTGGCTTTTATGCAGTAGATGTTCAGTAGTGATTTATTAATTTAAATTTAACTAAGCAAGATTAGGCTGGCTTGAAAAAGAGTCTCAGATATCCTTAGACAAGGAGCTGGAATTGATTTATGAAGAAGGACTGGGTTTCTGTGTTTAGCAGTACTATTGGAGCAAGATGGGGACCAACATAGTAGAGACATAATCAAGGAAGCACTAGATGTATTAAGAGCGGAGAACTCCCAAGAGTTACTTGTCATGTTGCCTCCAGAAAGCTTGAACACTTGGGGATTTTCATTTTTATTGTATTTCTTTATTCTTTGAATACAAAGGACAAAGTCCTATTTGTAGATATATCCTTAGCAAGACGGTGTGAGATCTAGTAAATGTCTTCTTCAGCAGCCAGCATCCCAAGCTAATTTACAGAGGCGTATCCTTCTCATCATTTCTCTTTGCTTTTTTCAGAACAGGAGAGATGTCTGCAAGCCAACAACAGAGCCTTCAATGCAATATTTAGATATCCGGTGAGTGTCAGGCTGGATTCCTGGCTATTTCAGACGGGGGCTGGTATTCTCATGTATTATTCCCCTCTATTGGTGGTGCAGGGAATTTATTGCAAATATGGCTCCTAAAACATAGGTTCTGGTTTCTTTCAAGCTCCTTTTAAATGAGGGCTGGTGAATTGAAGCTTCAGAAACCAAAATTTATCCAGTGACTTAAACTCAGGGAAAAGCATGTTTTCAAATTTTGAGTTTTAGATATAATTCCTGGGAAAAGAAATAATCCTAAAGAAATAGTGCAAAGAGAGCAGAGGTCTATGACGGTATACAAAACACATTCAGCAACTTTTTATGTCACATGAATCAATAATGTGTAGGAAATGATCCTACCCAACCATATAAGAAAAGCTTAAAATCTTAGTCACAGAATCTAAGGATACCTGTTAGAAATACACCCCCTACCGCCAGTCTTTACTCTTTGAAACCAGAAGATTTGTTTTTAAATTTTTAAGTATTTTTAAAATAGCAATAATGTTTTTAATACTATGTGCCAGGTACTGTGTTAAAACTATACAATCATTACTTCATTTGACTCTTACAATAATCCTAATAGTAACACATTACCCAAGATCTCACATTGCTAATTCCATTCACCAAAAGTAACCACACGTAACAATTTATGTCTCTTTCTAGATATTTTTGCATATCCATCTTGTCTAATAAGTAAATTTATATCTTTATTTACATATTTATGCTTTTTCTTGCATGGATGAAAGCACAGTTCAAAAATTTAACAGTTTTTTTTTTTTCACTTAAATGTCTCTCCATTATGGTACACATACATCTATCTTACTTATTTAATAACTACATATTTTCCCTTTATATTGAGGTACCTTAATTTACTTAACCAGTCTCTTATTGATAAACATTTGTAATGTTTCCAGTGTTTTGCTATGATAAATTGTCCTGAATTAACGCCCTTCTATGAGTATTTTGACACATTAATGTGATTATATTTTATGAGTTTCCTAGAAGTGAATGGCTGGATCAAAAGGAAAATACATCTAAAATGTTGATATATATTGCCCTCTGAAAGATTGTATCAACTTATATTTCTCCCTATAGTAGTGACTGCCCATTTCTCCACATGCTTGCCAAACTGGGTATGCCTCTTTTTAATCATTGCCAGCTTTTTAGAAGAAAAATGACATTTTGTTATCTGTCCTTCCTTATTTCTGAGTGAGATTCATAATCTTTTCATGTTGATTAGCCTTCTATATTTGTTTCTGAAACTACCTACTAATGTTCTTTGCCCATTTTCTATTGAAATATTTATTTTTTCACTTACTTTGGAATATTTATGAAAAAGTAGCTCATAAAAAGATATATAGTGAAAAGTCAGGCTCCAGCATCCCATCCTCGCCCATATCTACTCCCTATAAGGAACAGCTTGTGTTAGTTCTCATGTGTTAGTGCTTTTTTGTGCAGATAAAGCAAATACGAATATATACTCTTATTTCCCCATTTTATTACCCAGTTCTGCACTTTACTTTTTTTTGCTTAACAATATATCTTGGAGATTTTTTCATAATCGGTATATAACTTTTCCTTCTTTTCTCTTTTCATCTGCTTGGTATTTCTTATGCAGATGCAGCATAGTTTATTTAATCAGTTCCTTATAAATGGTATTTAGGTTGTGCAGTCTTTTACAATTATTCGTGTGTGTGTGTGTATACATATATATATACACACATATATATGTATGTATGTATGTATATATATATATATAGTTGCTGTGGGATATTACAATTTGTGATTTCTGAGATAGGTCCTGGATAATAACAATGCTCTCAGACTGTGGCTATGGAAACAGGTTTTCTCCCTCTCCATCTTTTAAGAACTGCATAAGAAGTACTGTAGTGCGCTAAAACTCGATCTGGCATCAGACAAATCTGAGTTTGAATTACAGTTCTTCCATTCAGGCAAGTTACTTAACTTCTCTGATATTCAGTTCTCTCATCTGTAAAATGGGCATATTAATGTTCACCTTACATGGTGGTTGCAGAAGTTAAATAAATTATGGTTGTGGAAAATACTAGTTCTCTTTCTCTGAGAAACTACTACCCCTTGATAAAAGGATACAGGTCATGTTCATTGCTGTATCCACTGTGCCTATCACCATGTTTGGCACATACCTGGCGTTCAATAAATATATGCTGAATAGTTAATGAATAAATAAATAGATTTAACTGATTATGAATTTAACAACCATTTCATTCTCTGATCCTAACCATTATTCATTCCTATTTCTCTAATTTTCTTCAACTCTGACTCCTTTTCCTCTTCCCCACCCCTAACTACTGATACATATTATATCCTTGACCTTCTGTTCTCTATGTATTTTTGGTGTGGAAAATTAACCTTTAATCAGGTATCACTGCCAAAATAAATAAAAAACCCAACCCCAAATCCACCACCTCCATTGCGCTGGAATTCTCATCACCACTGCCAAAAAAAACTGAACACTGAGGAAGTTCATAGTTAAGCAGATGTTTTACATTCTCGAGATATTGCCTCTGGTTTGACATTTAAGAGTAGAACAAAACATTCTAATTGCCAAGTTGGTAGAGAATTACTGGTATTTCTATCTTGAGGCAGCATCAGCACATGGTTTTCTTCTTTATTTGTTGAACAAATACTATCCAACAAATACTAATATAAGTATTAGAAACTTGAAATAGATTAATTAGCTATAAAGTCAAATGGAAAATCAATTGCAGGACCAAATTTCTTCGGTAAGCCTCCTTTAGAAAGATCTTGGACTCAAGTATCAGAGTCCATTTGTACTTAGACAATGAGAAATTCAGAGTATCTTATGATCAAAGACGACTACTTCTATGTTAGAATAAGATACTCTCAGGGCTAGAAGGACCCTTGGAGATCATTTAATAGAACTCCATTCAAGACAGACCTGTGAGTCTTCCAGAATAGCTTTTGTCCAATTCTTTTGCAGTTCCTACTAGTTTAGCCCAGTAGAGGGTTAATAAAGAAAACCTGAGAAACATATAGTGTTTGATTGGGTGTTAATTGGGTAATCATGGAGAAACACCAAGGAAATCTTAGTTTTAATTTGGGTCTTTAAATTCCTAAGTGCCAAAGCTTTTTGACAAACTTCTCTTCCTTGAGAAATGCATCTTGGGCAAGGCTTGGCTGGGAAGCCTATTTAATATCCTGAGCAGGGACTCAAGATTCAAGTTTTAGTCTTAGGACTAAGAGGTTTGAATTCTCTAACAAAAGGACTTTGGTGTCCTCCCAAGGCAGGGGCCAGCAAGATTCTTCATGCTTGAGCAATATCTCTACTCCAGGGCCGACAGGTGGGTTTCTTCCTCTATTTTGGCCTTATAGATGGAAAAGATGGGGAAGAAGCTCTGTCCTTAGAGAATTATTTGCTTTCATTTTTCTGCTTTTCTAGAGCCCTTGGATTGAAGCTCTGACATCTTAGGACAAGCGATTAAACACCCAAAGGTAGAAAGTAAGATGGTCCTGTCAACACCTTGAGATCAGAAGAAGATGTAGATATTCAGAAAAATAGAAGCTTAGTTGTAGGTCAAAAGTATACAATACAGATTCTTTGAGGACAATTTGGGGGCAAGTGATTCTCCAATGCTGATGGCAGTCAGTGTAGAACCTTCAGTGGGTTAAAGTCGAAAGACAGTTATTTCCTTTTAGAGTCTGACCTCCTTCAATATTGAAAACATGTAAAGACACACCAAACTGAGTTTTCCAGGATAAGAAAAACTGAATTAGATCTGGAATAGAGCTGACACAGATAGCAGACTTGCCAACTGTTTAAGGATAAACAGGACATTAGGAGCCAGAGGGTAAGAAGAAACTGAAGGATTTATGATTCAATGAAAGGAAAGTATTTGTATTGCTGCACAACTAACCAGACCTTAAGGGACACTGTAATCATAATTGTGCAATTAACTGTGTGGTCATGGGCAAATAATTTATTCTTAATGCCTCAATTTTCTTATCCTCAAAAGGTGTTAAGATAGTACTCAGTCAGTAGGCTTGTTGTGAGGATTAAATGAATTATTACATATAAAATTTTTAGAACAGTTCCTTGCAAGTAGTAAGTATTCAAGTGTTATTATTATTGGTTTTATTATCATTATTATTAATAAAAACATCAAGTAAAGAACTCTATCCAGGGCAGAGATACATTCTACCCCCAAAGAAAATCCCATATTGAGGCAGCCTTGCCATCCTTGCGTCCTCCAGCCCAGCCTCAGGGAAAGCGGAAAATTTGTGTCTTTCCTCCCTCCCTGTAGTGGGGAAACTTAGGTGGCTTTTTCCTATTTCACTGTGTAGTCTTAGTCCTCTTTATTAAGATGGGTGGAGGGATAGCTACTTATCAACCTGGTTTTGAACTGCCTTTTGTTCCTCTTTTGTTCTTGTTTTCTTTTACTCACAGAACAATACCATCAAGACCTCAAAATATAATATCTTTAACTTCCTGCCCAGGAACCTATTTGAACAGTTCCAGAGACTTGCAAATGCTTATTTCCTCATTTTGCTATTCCTACAGGTATTGCCTCTTGGGGCTTTTACACAGAGCGTTTTATCAACCTCTCTGGGGTCAGGTTGTGTAATCAGTCCTTATTCCTCCCTGAGCTAAGACATATCTGCCTTCTTTAAACAGGCAAATGGATGGCTGAAGTCCCAGATCAGTGCCCAAGATAACTATGGTTAGGATTAGCCAGTGTGAAACAATTCTCCACAAAAGGAAAGAGACAAGACCACCCAACACCAAGGAAAGGGAACTCTCCCATCATAGCTGCACAGCCACGGTTTTAGCTTGACTCTAGAAGACCACAGGCTCTTTTTTTTTTTTTTTAATTTTTTAATGAGAAAAATCTTCACACAGACCACAGACTCTTTACCCCAACTACAACTGCAGCCCCATCCGAGATTATCAGCACACACCAACTCCATCTTGTCCCAGCCAATCTGACAAAGTTGACATAAAGGAGTGCTAAGGAAGGAGAATGGCCAGCACAAACAAATGAATCAGGGCAGAGTAGACCCAAATTCTAAGTGAGGAGCAGATCATCTCACTTCCCCTTGTACTAAAGGGATGTGGGAGGCTATATGGTTTACTCATGTTCACTCTTACCTCCCTACCCACCCCCCAACAACACCTTTCATTGTCAGGAGAGATATGGCTCTTTACCATCAAGACAAAGGTAGTAAGGTTGAAGTCAGATAGGTAACAACTTACACCCTCCTCTTTTTCCTTCCTCCCTTGGAAAAATGTTTACCTATATTTGGCGGGGGGTGGAGTGTCATATAAAGTCTAGAACAGTGGGAAACAACTAGGATAACTGAATTTATTATGAACCAATGGAGACAAAAATGATGGTGATGTGTGGGGCTGGGGACCACTATATTGTCCTTTAAGCTTTCTGATCCAAGATTCTCTCCCTTTCCCTCTCACAGTTGATTCCCCAGATCTCCTCCTTGGCATGGTACACAACTGTGATACCCCTGATGGTGGTGCTGTCCATGACAGGAGTGAAAGATGCCATCGATGACCTGGTGAAGTTGCTTCCTGGACCTCTATAGCCTCACTGTACCTAGTCATGCTGTGAGACGAGAGCTTCCCATAACAACCTAATGCTAAGAAGGGTTGAAAAGAAAGAGATATTCCATTCCCTGTTTCCTTATCCATCCCATAAGAATATGTAGTTCGCTTAGACCCAAAATTGATGGTCAATGCATAGCTGAAGGGGCGATGTAAGGCCTTCCTCTGTCTTCCTACTACCACCTCTTTTGGCCCCTCTTCCAAGCTTCATTTCCCTCCTCTTTAATAACCCAGCTTTGCTATCACCCTACTTCTTTCTTCTCTCCCCTTTCTCCTATTTTAATCTTCCTCTTCCCTTCCTCCTTCTTTCTCAGTTTAGCTCATACCCACCCCCAAAATCCTTTCCAATAAAGACCAAAAATTTAATTTGCTAATTCTGGGCAATCCAATTACTTGTGGTTTTAAAGTTTCTTTAGGATAAATATTCTAACAAAATTCTGGTTTCTCCCCACTTCCTCCTCAGTTCTACCCTTTTCCTAGGAAGTAAACTCAATTGGAAAGAGGGGAATAATGTGAGTTCTGGCATCAGGACATACCCTGTGTTTGTCCCTGTTCCATTTAGTTTTTGAATATTGTCCTCTTTCCTCACTGCATCAACTACAAGCTTCTGTATGTATGTGGGTCATATACCAGCAAGGTATAGGGCCTCTTTGGTCCTGCCTATTATCATTATCTTCATTGTGAATTTTGGCATAACTTGTTTGTTCTCATTTCCCTGGGCTTTGGCTTTTGACATTTAAAGCCAGGATTTTATCTCTTTGGGTTCTTTGTTCTCACTTCCCAGCTTCCCGGAGGCAATCAGCTTCAGCCTCTTGTCCTGGTTTTAAAGGTAGAAGGACTTCACAGGGGAAAAAAGGAGAGTTACAAATAAGGGGAATTACATTGTTAGTATTCCAAAATATTATCTTCCTACATACAGTGTGCTACAAGTCTGTTTTCCAAATTTTTTCTTCTGTAATTTTAGAAAAGGCACCGAAGTGACAATAAAGTCAACAACCGTCCTGTTCTGGTACTGATGAATGGCAAGTAAGTCCTAGGGCAGCAAGTTTAGGTAGAACTATCTCTGTGAGAGGGCTGGCCTTGCCAAAGCCTGATGTGTTGGGTGCTTTGGAAAAGTAGTTCAGGACAGTGACAAGAACTCCAGATTGGACATAAGAAGAACTTGTTTCTACATCTGCTATGCCCTGAACTTCAGACCCTCCTAGGTGCCATTTTTCTTGTCTAAAAAGTGGAGATAATATTCTTTCCCTTAATATGTTAAATCAATGAATATATTATAAAATGTTGTTAACATGTAAGAGATTAGCACAGGGGTCATCATAGAGATATCTTTCTTTGGCACGTTAATGGGTTCTGACATGGCCTATTGGCTATTCTATTATAGCCTTTGGTCAGGCTATCTGTTGACCCTATTGATGTGGTATTTGGTCATAGCTCTCTAAGGTATTTGGTCAGTGTTTATATTCAGTGGGGCCCTGAAAATTCACAGTTTACCTTTAGCAGGAATGGAGGGAGGCAGGCATAATACACAGCTTTAATATAAGGCAAAATATGATGAATATAATAAAAGATGCAAGGTCTTTGGGTGCTTGGCATAATAGAATTGTTGCAGGGGAGTAGTTCAGATTTCCAAAGTACTCATGGTAATGTGTACATTCTCCTTAGTCTTTTATTAGGGAAGAAGGATTTTTTGACCCTATGTAGTTGGGGAAATTGAGGGACAAAAAAAAAGAGGAAGGAAGAGAGCCAGTAATTATAGAATCTGTTTCTAATGTCAGCTGCCTTTTATGGGAAGTAGGGATTTGAGGGGCCAGAGCAATCTAATTTTAACATAAATAAAAATTGGCACACCCATATGATAGGATTTATTTTAACTATTAAAAAGATTGAGCCACATCTTCTATAAGTGCTCTACAAGATATATTATTAAATAAGAAATGCAAAGTGCAGAAAATTGTGCATCTAGTGTGTAACTTTGAAGCATATATGTTTTATGTGATTATGTGGAAAGATATTTTCTAGAAAGAAATGCAAAAAAAAATTGCTAACAGTGGTTACCTTTGGGGAGAAAAACTAAAGGTTGGGAGAGAAGGAACTTTCATTTTTCCCTTCATACACCTCTGTATTCTTTGAACTATTTTTTACCATACACATATATTATTTTTACTTAAAAATAATTATCTGTGTGATTATCTCCATATATTTTTACAAGATTTTAGGAAAACCCTTATTGAGAACCATCTTTCCTCCCAAAAATGCAGACTGCCTACTTGGACTTACTTAAAATAAGGACCATCTCCCCCAAGATAACATTATAGTCTGAAGCAAAGAGTATTGGGTCCTGTTCTTCATCACAATCCAGTTTGTCCTCTTCTAAGCCTTGTCTTTATCTCAACCTTTTTCTTTCTTTCTTGATTGTCAAAACAGAACTTTGGGGAAACTCTTAAGAGCAGACATTCAAGGGCCATTTTCTTACAGGGTGGAGAAAGACAAGTGGATGAATGTCCAAGTGGGAGATATAATAAAACTAGAAAATAATCACTTTGTCACGGTGAGTGCCTCTTTTGGCAATGACTTTTTTCTCTTTTGGCTTGAGTGGGTGCCGGGGAGCCCTTTCAGCACTTCTGCTACCACTGCTTTTGGTGACTGGTGACCTTCATTTGCCTCACTTTGCATCCAGAGGTCAACAGATCCTGTGTTAAGAAACTTTTTCTTGTCCATCTTTCACCATGGCTAAAATATGGAAGATGGACAAGAACAGTGTGAGTAGTTTTGGGAGGGGCGTATGGTACAATAATTGGTCCCAGACAAAGAAAGTAAACCAACATGCCTATAAAAGTCTTAGTAAACATCATTTCCTGAGGTGACTGCTTTTATCACACTGTAATATTAAAAGCCTACCTGTCTGCTTTCCTTATCGTCTCTGACTTTTCTGACCACAGGCAGATGTACTACTACTCTCTAGCAGTGAACCCTATAGTCTGGCATACATAGAAACTGCAGAGCTGGATGGGTAAGTGTCCCCTCCTGTCACTCCATTAAGACAATATAGCTGATGTAAGGTGATTCCTCACTGAGGGAGATATGTGATAAGGGGAACGAATTTTATTCTTACATGAAAACTGGAATATATGAGTCAGAGAGGCTAGAAATATCCAGATGAGAGAAGACAAGAAGCCAGGCCCTTGGGACCCTCAAGCTCTTAACAGCAATAAGTATGTATCCATAGGATACAGAATCTGAGAAAATAGACCCCATATTCTTCATTTCTAAAATGGAAGCCCTCTGACTATTCAGTAATGCTGAGTAACAAAATAGAGGTTAAAAGAACTGTAAAAGAAAAAAAAAAAATAGAGCTTCAAAATTTCCCAGGGGGTTGGGGTAGCGGTGGAGTGGGAATGAGAATGGAGGTATTTATTGACTGATAAAACATTACATTAGGTATACATTAATTAAGGTGCAAAGCTAAGGTCTTAGGAGGAATGAGGGCCATCTTTGAAGGGTTCATCTTTTGGAGTTTTCTATCAAAGTGCAGTCTTACAAATATTCCTCTTGGTTCCCACAAGCTTATTGAAATGTATCTTCTATTTTTGCGTCTGTCTTTGTGTGTGCCCAAATCATATAGATATTTATGGGTACACTGAGGTGTGGAATCTATTTCTTTGGGTGTGTATGCACTTTGTTCAACAGAACCTGCTCTCTGTTCTTGAAGGGAGCAGTTGCCACCTCCAGGTTGTTTTGTGATGTCTATTTAGCTTCTCTAGAGCACGTGACCAGCTTGACATCACCAGTTAAAGTAGTGGTGATATGTTGCAGGGAGCAAGTTGGAAGTAGGGGGGTGAGCCAGCTAAACCTCTGCTTCCATGTAGATCTTTCCCACCTCAATACTATCCAAGGAGAGGGAAGAGTGGGGGTGAATTTGTAGCTCAAACTTATAGCCCAAGCTCTGCTGGCAATAATTTTCTAAAACCCCATGAAGGAGTAGGAGAACCTGGATCTGTGCTGTCATGTATGTCTTCTGCACTCTAGTGACTGTGTGTCCTTTACTATAGTGAAACCAACCTGAAAGTGAAGCAGGCCATCTCAGTTACCAGTGAAATGGAAAATAACCTGGAGTTGCTGTCTGCCTTTGATGGTGAGTTAGGAAATAAGTTTGCCCACCCAAATTTTCATCAGTAGAGGACTGGTTAAATAAAGTATGGCACATCCATATAGTGAATTTATTCAACTTTTTATTAAAAACAAAAATACGAATTGAATACCAAGAGTCACTGATGATATACTTTGGATGGATTTTATGGTATATGAATAAAACTGTTTAAAAATGCAAGTTGATATTTATTGACATGATAAAAATGTTCACAATGTATTAAAAGAAGACTGTAGATTACAAAAGCCCATGCATAATGGTTCCTCAGATAGCTAAGAATAGATCTACCATATGACACAGCAATCCCACTACTAGGTATTACCCCAAAGAATTGAAAGCAGGGACTTGAATAAATATTTGCGCACTGATGTTCATAGTGCATTATTCACAATTGCCAATAGATGGAAGCAACCTAAGTGTCCATCAACCAATGACTGGATAAATTAAATGTACTATAGACACACCATGGAATATTACTCAGCCATTAAAAGAAATGAAGTCCTGATACATGTGATAGCATGAATGAACCTTGAAGACATCATGTTGATTGAAATAAGCCAGATACAAAAAGATGAATCTTGTATGAACACACTGATTGAAACAATTCAAATGAACAAACACATAGGGTCAGAATCTAGAATATAGGTGTTCTAGTTTGCTAGCTGCCAGAATGCAACACACCAGAAACAGATTGGCTTTTAATAAAAGGGAATTTATTTTGTTAGTTGTTCAGAGGAAAGGCAGCTAACTTTTCACTGAGGTTCTTTCTTACGTGGGAAGGCACAGGATAGTCTCTGCTGGCCTTCTCTCCAGGCCCCTGGGTTCCAACAACTTTCCCCGGGGTGACTTCTTTCTGCATCTCCAAAGGCCTGGGCTGAGCTGTGAGTGCTGAGATGAGGAATGCCAAACTGCTTAGGCTGTGCTACATTGTACTCTCTCATTTAAGCACCAGCCAATTAAGTCAAACATCATTCATTGCAGCAGGCACGCCTCCTAACCGACTGAAGATGTAATTAGCAACAGATGAGGTTCACGTACCATTGGCTTAAGTCCACAGCAACAGAACTAGGTGCCTTCACCTGGCCAAGTTGACAACTGAATCTAACTACCACAACAGGTTACTTGGGGACTGGATGGGTATAGGGAATAGGAAGTTAAAACTTAAAATGTACAGGGTTCCTATTTGGAATGAAAATGTTTTGATAATGGATGGTGGTCATAGTAGCACAATAATGTGAATGAAATTAACAGCACTGAAATATATATCTGAATGTGATTAAAAAGTGAAATGTTAGATTATATATATGGTAGCAGAATAAAATTAAAAAAAAAATCCATGGAACTGCACAACACAAACAATGAACCCTAAGCTAAACCACGAACTTCAGTTTATAGTACAATTATAAAAATGTGCTACCAATCAATTTTAACACATGTTCCACACCAATGGAAGTTTTTGGTGCTGGGGTAGTGTATGGAAATCCTGTATTTTATGCATGATTTCTTTCTCCAATAAAAAAAATATATGCATAGTATTATATAACATAAACCTATTTTTGGAAATATATAGGTGCTTATGAGTACAGTCAGTTCTCATTATTCATATTAGTTATGTTTTATAAAGTCATGAATCCATGTCACATGCAGAATTACTCCTCTTTGAGCCCAGAAACCTTTGGCTATCTTCTACAGAGAAATGGGCAGCAGCTAAGAGAGGATAGGAAAAAAGACGTTTGTGTACCTTCAAAGAAGGGTTTTCTTTTTTTTATTATGTTAAGCTTCCTTCCATCCTATTCATTTTTTCTTCAGGGCAGGTGAGATGTGAGGCTCCCAATAACAAATTGGACAAATTTGCAGGAATACTGACTTACAGAGGGAAAAAATACCGCCTGGACCATGAAAAGCTGCTGCTCCGAGGCTGCATCATCAGGAATACAGATTGGTGTTATGGCTTGGTGGTTTATACTGGTATGTTTTCTGGGAGCCATAGCAAGGGCCCCCAGCTTGCTGGATCCCATTCATGACCAAATTGTGGGCACTTAGTTTTCAGGATGTGGATATAGCAGTCAGATATATATTAGAACATTATAGCTTTGAGATTAGATAGATAGATAGCTATGGATGGATGGATGCATGCATGCATGCATGGATGATGGATTTTAAAAATATATTTCTTATGAAAAAATGACATCTTTCCAAGCAAGGAATTGAGCTGCCAGCGTATAAGTTCTGTCTTTGTTAGAGGAAGGCTTTTTGTTTAAGATCATAAGGCACTCATGATTCCTTACAACCATATCTGGACACATAGAATTAACAATATGAAGGGGACTCTCCTTAAGAGTACCTGCTTGGAAAGCTAAATGAATATTACCCATAATACCTGCCACCCCAGTCTTAATTAGTGGCAGAAGAAAGGTCTCAGAACTGTTTGTCTCAATTGGCCATTTAAGTTTAATAGTAAAAGACTGGCTAATGATAACAATGCATCATAAAACCTTCAGAAGGAAAGGAATGTTTTAAACAGAACCATTTGTTCTGTGATGCAGTTTTAAGTTATTAGTTTTTTAAAAAATTTTTAAAAGTACTTTTTAAGTGAAAACAATGACCAAAAATCTGTCACAGAATTTTGAGACCCATTGAAACCAAGTTTAATGAGAAACCTGTGTCCTCTTTTGAAAGGTCAGCCTTGAATTGTTTAGGCAAAACACTTGAGTTGCTCATAACCTATTTCTGGTGTTCCATTTGCTGAAATTTGATAGTTCATGGTTAAGTTTTTTTTAGGGCAGAAATCAAGGGGTTTCTTTTACCTCTAAGGGAAGGGATCATCAGTTAAGCTTTTTAAGTACTTGCTAAAAAACTGGTTCGTTGGTTGCAACCATGGTTAGGATGGAAAAGCAGAGGGTAATTTGTAATTTTATAAGCTTCCTTACAAAGCCAACTTTTGTAATAAAAGCTATGTGTTGCATATAGAATGCTTTTGTGTAGTTATGTCTGTATCAATATTGAGTAAATGAGTTTGTTGTATCTAGGGTCTAGGAAAAATAAAAGATCTTAGAAGTAAAAAGAAAGAAAAAAAAAGAGTACCTGCTTGAGGATTACCCCTATGAAGAGAGAATTAACACAGTCGTCTTTAAGGAGGAGAATATAAAATGTAATGTAACTTTTCTCCTACCAGAGAAAAGACCCATATGGGTCACTAACAACAACCCTTCATGAGATGTCACTTAGAACTACAACCAATTATAATTAGTAAGGGATTTTCTTGGGTTATGATATGGTACAAGAAAATGGAGGAAGTCCTAGGCTACACCATTCCCTTGGTGACAATGGGCATTAATAACATCTGTCACAGTAGGAAGATGAGGACACAAGAGTTAGTATTGAGGAAGATTTACCAAAGTGGCTACTACTCAACCCAGGTTCCCAGAGCTCCCCTCTACTTCCTAAAGATCAGGGTCTAACTTAAATGAAAAATAGTGGGAATCCAGTCCTAGGAAGAAGTTTAAGAGTCTCAGGAAGCCCTGATAGAACTTACTTCATTGGTTCTTGAATTGTAGTGGCAGCTTCCAGGCTGCCTAGTTTCCAGAAGCAAAGGTTTAAAATAGACATTTCTTTTGCTGCACTTCAGCAGACACCTCCACACATTGCCACATGTTAAAAGCTCATTTTTCAACCAAAAGTTTTTTCCTAAAGCTACAGCAGTGAAGTTGCTAACACGAATTTAGTCAAGGTTTCCCTTTGACTCTTTTATATGGTAGGGAAAAACCTTTGGGGACTTTGGGAGGCTCAGAGCAGAGGAGAACTGATGCCACCTAAGACCAGTCTGAGGTATTCAGTGCAAAATTGGGTTGCTGTTCCTGCTAGCACAACGCCAAAATTTACAGATCTCCACTTTCTTCTTGAACCTGGGGTAGGATCAGTCTTTCTAAAGACCCTCAGAAGATATGATCCCTTGTAGTTTCTAGGCTCAGAGCCAAACTTCTCATGACTTCAAACTCTTCAAGGAAAGCTTAAGAGGAAAGAATGGCATAGTTTATGTGTGCATTCTCAGTGTTTGCCTGCATGTAAGGGCTTTTCCAGCTCCCCCATGTGTAAACATTGATGAAATTCTTTCATTAGAGTGCATGTAAGAATAACAATCAGAAGGTAAAAGGCTAGATAAATTGCTACTTGCAGTTTCTTCTAAGCCTCTTATGTTTTCTCTACAGCTGTATATCTCTGGTCAGTAATTTCCAACTCGAGTCCCAGTAGCCATTCAAAGCTCATTACTTCTACTTACCGTCTGCCCTGTCATGAGTAAACACAAGAGTCTTTCAGCCCCAGAGAAATCTCAGCTCCCCAGCTTCCACCTTAGAAGAGAGCACTGACATTTCTTCTTCCTTTCTTCTTTCCCAATTAGAAAATTTAAATATAGTCTGGTCCAGCAGTGTAATTACTTGGAAAGAAGGTGGGGATCTCTTTATCAGAAAATCCCTTCTCTAAGCTAAATAAACCACATGCTAATGAGAGAGAAGCTTGTGGCTCCTATTCTAACTTAACTCATCTATGAAAGACTAGATTTGTCTAAGGTATTGTAAGGAGAGGGACTAGCATTGGTGCATTTTACAGAAGTAATTGGGACTCTCCTTAGAAACAAGTTTTCCATCCTTTGAGTTATAGGCACGCACCATGAGCCTTTCTCTAGGGCTTATCATTGGCATTGGATAGAAGGTTAGATTATATGATCATAAAGGTATATTTCAATTCAGTTTTAAGCCTCTGTGCGGTGACTCTAAGAATTGACGTCTCCCCATTTCACTTAGGGCCTGACACCAAATTAATGCAGAACAGTGGAAAGTCTACCTTTAAACGAACACACTTAGACCATCTCATGAATGTCCTTGTGCTCTGGGTAAGTTAAAAGATTTTTTTTTTCTCTGTTTCTTTACAAATGGGCATCCTTCCTTCCTTCCAAAGGAGTAGCTGGCATTTTCAACTGGAATTTAATTGCTTGAAAGTCTCAAACAGTTTCAGAATATCACAGACTAATTTTGGAAGCAGAAAAGAACAGAGCCACTTTACAAAGAAGTCTGCAGTTAAACTTCCATTGTGGAAGATAGCTAAAATTTGTCTAAGAAGATTTTGTGATTTGATTAGCCATACTAAAATAGATCAATAACTCTGCTATAGAAATTAAAACGTATTTTTATTTACTTGTAAATCAAGTTTACTTATTACAACTTTAATAAAACCTCATTTAGACTGGTAGAACACCTTACTGAAACTAATGATTTCGCACTCTATTTCATTAAAAAATCCGTAAGGTCTATTGCAGGGAGAATAAGAGAGATCAAGTGGATTTTGTTCTGGTCTCCCCATTTGACAGTTACTATTTCAAAAAGAGCAGTTTCATATTTACCTGTTCTATAAGATTTCAGTTGGACAAACAGAGTTCTGATGCTAAGAAATGAAACTTGAAAAGCACTACAATAGACAATAAGCTTTGATAATAGAAGTTTAAACTGAAGACTAAATCAGTAAATTTAATTCCATGCTATCAGATACAAGTTACCTCTATTTATGTTAGATACAGATTAATTTCTTCACTTAACTTCTTTGCATAACTGAGCAGCTCCAGTGATGCCTATACTTAATTCCATAATTTTTATTTTTATTTTTATTCTGTTGTTTAGATTCTGAAAATTCAAAGATTACTTCCCTTTCTGCACACATCTCTTTAATATCTGAATTACAAATTGCCTTTTCTTCTTTATTTATGGTGAGAAATATCACAGTTCCTTTCCCTAAATCCTTTGGATTTAGTAAATGGGATTTTAGAACACTGGGAAAATTCATTCTGCTTTGAGACCAGAAACTAGTATCCACTATCTTTGTTTCTACCGTTATCTGCATAGCTTTCAGCAATTGAAACTAAGTGTCATTTCCTGGTTTCTTAATGGAGAACACAATCACAATTGAGAATTCAGGAAGGTAATATGCCTTCCACAATATGTTAGGCAGTAAGCTAGGTCATTTAGCTTGGGTGCTCTTTAAAGCAGGATGATTCCCATCTGCCTGAGAAGGTTCAACTATTTGTGAACTTGTTGAAGGACAGTTCATACTTGACATCTGTAGAGGAATTTTAACTTTTTAAGGATATTTTCACATCATTGACTAATTGCAGCCTCAATCCATCCAGGAGCATTAAGCAAACCAAGAAGTATTTTACCCATTTGACACATATGTAAATTGAGGCATAGAAAAGATACATGTCGTAAGTAAAGTCCCACAGAAAAATGATTACAAAGACAGGTCTATGGTTCATTAAGTATTTATTGAGAATCTATTATATTTCCAGCATGCAGATGTCATGAGAATCAACAAAAAAAATGTTGTGATAGACCTGGCCCCAGCCCTTAAGTGTTTAAATCCACTTTATTTGGGAGGGGGAGGGTGGTGGGGATGGGGCTGGGGCTGGCAGGCATCAAATATATGCCAGCTAATACATACATTATTTTATTTAACAATCATATCTATCCAACTAGGCATAACTTTTCAGAGTCAGTGCTATTTTTGCTATAGTTGCTATCTTCCTAGAAAGATAAGATAAAACACATCACAAGTCCTATTTAACATGGCAGATTGACCACATGTGAAGAAATTATGAAATTAAAAAGAAAATCCTAAAAACTTCCAAACATGGTAAAAAAAAAAAAAAAAAAAGGTCATATACAAGGGTCAGGAATCAGAATAACATTGGTCTTCTCAACAGAAACAGCAGAAGATAATGTCAGTGCCTTCAGAATTCTGCCGGAAAATTATCTACAGCCCATAATTCTAAATCCAAAGAAACTATCAATAAAATACAAGTGTAAAGAAATATCCACATGTGCACAACTCAAAAAATTTATTCCTGTATCCTTTGTTAAGAAACTTCTAGAATGAATACGCAAGAAAAACTAGAGAGTAGACCAAGAAAGAAGATATGGAAGCCAGGAGACAGAGGCTTCTATGCATGGGAGCAGTGGAAGGAAATCCTAGGATGATAGCTTAATAGTAGGCCTAGAGAACAATCTGTCCGGATTAGAGCAGAGGTATAGAGGGATCCATAGTAGGGGTCTCCAGAGAGAAAAGTCAACCAACGCTTTTCAGCAAACAAAATATTATTTTTTTATAGTCCTCTGGCAGGGATGGTAGAGAAGTTGAAGAAAATTTAATAATAGAGTCCTAGAAAACTAGACAGATGAAAAGCAAGTTGATTATCAATCCAGGGGGAAAAAAGTTTATACAGGAAAAGAGCTATAGTCATAGAATATTACTTTTCTCAGTAGTGAGCAACGCTTACAAAACCATAGTAATACAAATACTCTCTTTTGACTCTACCATACTTTTAAAAATAATTTTCTTAGATGAATGGGGAGGAGAATTGGGAGGAAGGTATAAGAGAAATAGGTCCTTCTCCACTATGGTAAGAAATCATGGTAGTTAGGAGCTAGCCACTTAAAGAGATGAGCATTCCATGTAAAGAAAAGAACATGAGCAGAGACTTAGGCAGGAAAGATAATGATATGTTTGAGGAATTGAGAGAAGGAAGTTTGGCTGGAGCATAGTAAGGAAGGAAAAGGAGAAAATGTGATAGAGAAGTAGAAGAAGAGGCCAGAAAACGCAGAGTTTTGTAAATCATGTTAAGACGTTTAGAAGATAGAGAAAAGGAGGTAGGCCATTCTATGTAAGAGGAAGGGCATGAGCAAAGGCACAGAAGCAAAAGAACATAAGGTGTATGATTGGTTGGTGAGTAGGACAGTTTTTATTTAAAAAGTAATGAGGTTTTTGCACTTATTGCAAACTATGAATGTCAGGTTTTAGACGGTAGCCGACTGAGAAATCAGAGAAACTGAGTCCAAGTTTAAAAAGTTTATTGTCCAGGGGCGAGGTTCCCGGGTCCAGGTGCTCAGGGTGCGGGCTGGGGAAGTTGTGCCCCCCTAGGGGCAGTGGGGCTAGATACAGGCTAGCTAGTGGAGGTGCTGATGATGCCTACGGGACCTCCTGTGGTAGGTTAGGAGTTTCGTGCGCGTTAGGGCTGGGGGCATAGCTACAGGCTGTGTGCAGTGAGGGTCCTTTGTCAGGGCAGGTCCTGATTGGCTGAGTTTGAACAGCTGTATGCCCGGATGTTCACAGGTTTTCATTCGGGTGGGGGCCTTCCTGCCAGAGGCTACCGCCCCAGGCCTTACAATGAACTATAATTAGGAGTAATATCTTAATATTATTTCATCAGTGGTAGCAAGTGTACCACACCAATGTTAGAGGTCAGTGATTGGGGGGTATGGGATATGAGATGTTTGGGATTTTCACTTCTTTTTTTTTTTGGAGCAATAAAAATGTTCTAAAACTGATTATAGTGATCAATTTATGATGATATTGCAAGCTATGGACTGTATTTGGATTGTATGATGTGTGAATATATCTTGTATACTTTGTATTATATGATATGTGAATATATCTCAATAAAATTGTATTAGAAAATTAGAAAAAAGTGAGATTTTTATATCTGTAGTATGGTTATATTAACATATGGAAAGCTGGGTGAAGATCATCTGGGAAGTCTACTGTTTTTGCAGCTTTACTGTAAGTCTAAAATTATTTCAAGACAAAAAGTAAGTAAAAAGTACATAAAAGGAAAGAAGAAAGAAGATGAAGAAGGAGGAGGAGAAATAGTGGTGGTAGTTGTAATCATGAGAGAGAAGGTTGGAAGGATAAATTGTGGTCAAATTGTGAAAGACCTTAACTGGCAGGCTAAGCCTTTTGAACTTTATCCAAAGGCAACTGAGATTCATTTTAGGTTTATGATCAAAGAACTGACAGAATGAAAGTGGTGTTTTAGGAAGATTAAAACATAGTAATATGCAGTGCAGATATTAAAAGGGAGATTCTAGAAGTGGAGAGAATGGAGAGAATGTCCACAAAACTGTTGTAATGATGCAGGTGTGAAATGATGACAAGCTAGACAGAGATGTGGATTTTAGAAATTAAGAGAATAAAATGACAAATCCTACAGATGTTTCAGAAGAAAGTCAGGCAATAGATTAGAAAAAGAGAATGAAGTAGGAAGAAAATAAGATGACTCCAAAGGTTTTAACTTCATATTATGCGATAACAGTGGTACTTTGACTTATTCAAATTTGATTTATTCATTTATTTAAAATATTTATTGAGCTTCTGCCAGGCACCAGTTGAGGCACTGGGAAACAATGATAATTCCCACTGTCATGGAGTTTAAAGTAAAGTAGAGAAGGCAGACATCAAACAACTAGCCAATAGCTATATAGGATAAATGCCTTGAAAGAAAAACAGGGTGGAAGTGAAAGCTCACCTTTGTAAGATTTCTATTGCCGCATAACAAATTATCACAAACCAGTGGCTTAAAACAACATCCATTTATTATCTCACAGGTGTGTAAGTTAAAAATCTGGGAGGTTGTGGCTGGATTCTTTGCTTAAGGGTCTCACAAGGTGGAGGCAGCAGATATGTAGTGTAAATGTTGGAGGCAGCTAAGCTGGCAGAGTAGTCCCTGCAAATTCCTATACTGGTGGGGTCATTTGTGCAGTCTTTCTTTCAGAAAGTATGGAATATTATCTGGAGTTCTGTGTTCACTTCAGAACATCCAGCTGAAGAAAGACATAGAAACTTACTGTTCAAGCCTAATAAAATGATTGTGAAGAAGTATAAAGGAAAACTAAACACTTTACAGCTCTGACATAAGATGATGAACCATCAGCAGACTCAAGATGTTAAGTGTTTGGAAGGCAGAGAATAAATGGATTATACTGATGAATAAAACAGAGTAGTGAAAGCTACAGGGGAAATGCATTCTTCTTTACAGAGCTCGAGTGGCTCCAAGCTTAGAGACAATATGCATTGAGAACTGGAGTAGGATATAAGGCAATAATCACAATAATTAATTTTAAAACGGGCCATAAAATAGTATGGCTAAAGATTGGCCCACTGTACCATCTTACTACTTCTATAGCACAGAACAAATATAGTTTCCTTCCAGCCCCAAAGAAGAGAACTGTTTTGTAAAGAAATTTAACAACCTGCCTGGTGAGAGCAAGGGCCTCTAATGCAGGTGTCAACACTTTTAGAGTAAAGTCATTTACTTTTTTTTTTTTCACATGGGCAGGCTCCCGGGAATCGAACCCGGGTCTCCAGCTCTGCAGGCAAGAATTCTTGCCACTGAGCCACCATTGCACCACCCACCATTTAATTTTAAATTTGAAAATCTCAGGTTTGCCTGTAAGCTTCTTGCGTTCTTTAAGGTGAAGCCTGTCAAATAACACATGCTGTGAACCTGCACAGAACTCATGGTCTGGTCTTGCCATTCAGAGGAATGGCATGCTGGAGAAACAAAATTAACCAAAGGAAATGAAGCCTATTTTTGCTACCTCTAGTGGACAAACTACTATTTTATTCATACAAAGTGGAGTAGAGGGAAACCAGTAGCACAAAAGAGGAAGACAGGATGAACAAATAGAATATCTGACACTGGAATAAACAGATAATTCAGGGAAGAGAAAAGAAAAGAACTTTGCAAAAGTTCTCATTATTATTCTCAGAGAGAAGAAATTGTATCCCTGAATGCTAAAAAAAAACAACAACAGGAAACTCAAAATGCAATCTAAGAACAACAGAAAAGAATTATTGGAAAATAAATATGGGGTTGCTGAAATTAAAAGCCAATAAAAGAGCTGAATTAAAAACTCAAAGATCTATCCCAGGACATAAAATAAAAAGACAAAGAGTGGGTGGGCCACGGTGGCTCAGCAGGCAAGAATGCTTGCCTGCCATACTAGAGGACCTGGGTTCAATTCCCGCTGCCTGCCCATATAAAAAATAAATAAATAAATAAATAAATAAATAAATAAAGACAAAGAGTTAAGAAAATATCAGAGAAGTATTTATTTATTTATTATTTTTTTAAATACCTAAAAACACGTAACTAATGCAAACATTCCTATTTTGATCATTCCGTTCTACATATATAATCAGTAATTCACAATATCATCACATAGTTGCATATTCATCATTGTGATCATTTCTGGGAACATTTGCATCTATTCAGAAAAAGAAATAAAATGAAAAAAAAAAATTCATACATACCATACCCTTTACCCCCCCTTTCATTGATCACTAGCATTTCAAACTAAATTTATTTTAACATTTGTTCCCCCTATTATTTATTTTTTTTCCATATGTTCTACTCGTCTGTTGACAGGGTAGATAAAAGGAACATTAGACACAAGGTTTTCACAATCACACAGTCACATTGTGAAAGCTACATCATTATACAATCATCATCAAGAAACATGGCTACTGGAACACAGCTCTACTCTTTCAGGCAGTTCCCTCCAACCTCTCCATTACATTGAATAACAAGGTGATATTTACTTAATGCGTAAGAATAACCTCCAGGATAACGTCTCAACTCTGTTTGGAGTCTCTCAGCCATTGACACTTTGTCTCATTTCACTCTTCCCCCTTTTGGTCCAGAAGGTTTTCTCAATCCCTTGATGCTGAGTCTCAGCTCATTCTAGGATTTCTGTCCCACCTTGCCAGGAAGGTCCACACCCCTGGGAGTCATGTCCCACGTAGACAGGGGGAGGGTGGTGAGATTGCTAGTTGTGTTGGCTGGAGAGAGAGGCCACATCTGAGCAACAAAGAGGCAGAGAAGTACTTTTTAAATAGAAGACCAAACCAGAAGGCCCCAAATCCATCCACCAGCAGTATCAGAAAGAGAAAATGTAGGAGGCAGCATTGTCAAAAAAAATAATAGGAGAATATTTTGTAGAATAGAGATAGGGTGTGAGTTTCAGATTCAAAGCATCATGATATGTTAGGAATCCAGGGGGGCAGACAGGACTCTCAACATTTTCATGGGACAAGAATAAGATTTCAGAAACAAAGAGAGACTCAGATTGGAATCAGACTTCTCACCAGCACCACAGGATCCTAGAAATCAATGGGACAATACATTTAATATTAGTGAAAATTATTTTCACTAATAGAAGTGAAATACCCAAGAAGTCCATACCCAAACAAACTAAAAATAAAGCGAGATAGCAAACTCATTTCTACCTTCGGGCTTTTACACTTCCTGGCAACACTTTCTCCCAGGTCTTTGTATGTCTTGCTTCTTTTTATCATTCAGTGTCATCTCTTCAGAGAAGTCTTCTAAGCTGCTGTATCTAAAGTAGCCATCCCCAAACCACCAGGGTCCTCTTTATTCCATTAACTTATTTTCCCCACAGCATTCATCCCTATTTAATTGTATTTGTACATTTCTGAACTTGTTTATTGTATACTTCTCTCCATAAGATTATAAACCCTCTGATGGAAGAACATTGTCTTTTTTCATCACGGTATCCCCAGTCCCCAGAAGTTTGCCTGATATATGATAGACGTTCCATTATTTGTTGAGAGAATGAGTAAATGAATGACTGTTTTAGAAACCACATCATGGGCCTTTAGGGTAGAAATTATGTCATATTCATCTCTATATTCCTGAGAGAGCCTTTCACAAAATAGTGCTGAGCAAATATCTTTTGAATGATTAAGTGTTCTTGAATTAACTAGGTTCTTGCCAGCTCAGCAATTTTGTTTGTGTGGCATTTTTGTCAGGACATTGCCAGTGTAGTCAGGTGTAATAAGCCCTCATTTCTTGAAGTAAGCTGAAGCAGAAACCCTTCCTGACTGAAACACTTTGTTTCTGGAAATGTTTTGTGACAGCTGATTTCACATGTCAGTCTGGCTAGGTTATGGTGCCTAGTTATTTGGTCAAGTAAGCACTGGCCTGATTGTTACTGGAAGGGTATTTTGTTTATTTAAATCATTACTCAAAATTGATTGCCATCTATACCGATTATATCCACAATCCACAAAAGAGATCACTGAGAAGTCTCATCCAGTCAGCTGAAGACCTTAAAGGCAGAACTGAGGATTTCAGCAATTAGAAAGAAGAATTTCTATTCTATTTCAGTCAGCCAGCTTTTCCTGGGGAATTCATCAAAACCTTCATTAGATAAGTAAAAAAAATATGGATTGAAAAATAAATAATGGGGGGACAAAGAGTAAAATAAATTGGGTAGATTGAAATAGTAGTGAGAAGGAGGGGTAAAGATTATGGTACGTTATGAGTGTTTTCTTTTTTGTTTTTATTTTTCTGGAGCAATGCAAGTATTCTAAAAAGTTATCATGGTGATGAATATCCAACAATGTGATGATATTGTGAGCCATTGATTGTACACTATGTAGGGAATGTATGTGTGTGAAGATCTATCAATAAAAATATTTTTAAAAAACTGTTGTTTCCAATTTGTAGCCTCCCCTACAGAATTTGGACCTGCCAATCCCCATGGTTGTGTAAACCAATTCCTATAATATATCTCTTAATGTGTACATTGTATTTGTTCTGTTTCTCTGGAGAACCCTGACTAATACATATTTCTGAGGGAAAAATCTTCTAGATACAGGAACCACATTTAAGAGCTGCTTCCTGGTCAACCCACAGCTGTTCTGGGAGTTTGAGTCCCTCCCTCTCCCCAGTGCTAGAGCTCACAGTGGCAAAGTTTTCTGAACCCTGGTTTGAAAACTGTTAGTGTATTTATGGGTTAGAAAAGCAGAATGAGAATTACATCATCAACATGGTGACGTAAGGCATACCCTGGAAAAATCTACTCTTAGAATCAGCAAATAAAAGGACAAATCCCACTTGCTTCAAACTCTGGAGGAAAATAGACACTGAAGAAGAACTTTGCAAATCTGAATCAAAGAAAAAGAAAAATAATCTTCAAGAACAGGTAGGAAATTTCTGTTTTAGACCCACCAGTCTGTACCCATCCTCCTCACTCAGTCCCATGCAGCATGGGAGTTGCACAGAGGCATCACGGTCCTGGACACTCCTTCTGCCATGGATGCAGACTATGGAGTCACTCATAGTAGTGAGTTAGAACCCCCTGTGTATCCAGGCACAGAGACACAAGTCCACAGAGATCCAGGGTAGAACACAAGCCACTGAGTCATGCTGCATGCTGCATACAAAAGGACACACAGGGTGAAGAGAGCATGCAAAACCATAGCAGAA